>NC_050591.1:5465833-6150000 GCF_013368585.1 Megalops cyprinoides | reverse complement strand
CTTTGCCTAGTAAAACTAATATTTTGTTCACCAAAAATATTATTTTAGGTATGGGAGGATACTGTGTTTGTATGTTTGTATGTCCCTGTGTGTTTACATGTATACAATATGTACATATGCTAGAGTGGGTATTGTTAATGTGTGTGTGCTTGTGTCTTAATGTGTGTGTGTGTGTGTGTGTGTGTGTGTGTGTAACCAGTGGGATCTTGCTGCGTTATGTTTAATTTGATGTTACATGGGTCAGCGAGCGAGCGAGTTTCGAAACCAAGGTTCTTATTGCTTGCTGCCAACCCCTTACAGCCAGCGTCGTTGCCAGTTGAGCTAAAGGCAAATTGCCGTTAGCCTGTCAACAACAACGCTACTTAACCAGGTCTTGGGGGAGTGACGTAGCCACTGCAACCACTCGGCTACCTGCTACCCGCTACCTAAGGCTTTTTATGCAGGACTCACACGAGCTAATCATTTCAGCTCTGCTACATGTGCACATATGTGTGTTTGTGTGTGCATGTGTGTGTGTTTGTGTGTGTAGGTGCATGTCAAAGTCAAAGCCAAGTCAAAGTTTTTTATTTGTCATGTGCCAAGGTACAATTTACAGTGCTGTGAAATGATGGTCGGCAGCAGGGCAGACTGTGCAAAACTCACAAAAAAAATATATAAAAATATAAAAAATATAATTTACTCACAATAGAAAAAAATATTAAAAAGTAAATATAAAAAAATTACTTAAGCAAGATATAAAACACAATAGAAAAATGTGCAAAATGAAGTTAGACTCCAGTATGAGCTGCACATGCTATGTGTGATTATGTGTCCATGTGTAGGTGTGTGTGTGTATGTGACAATGTGTGTTTGTATATATGATTATGTGGGTGATTGTGTGTGTGTGTGTGCGTATGTGGAAATGTGAGGGGAAGACTGGAGGATACAGATATACTGGTGATGTAATTAGGGGTGTTCTAGTAGTGTCCTATGTACTGCAGGACCTCTGTGAAAAACAGAGGGGGATCGTGGGAATGCTGAGATCAGGCCAGTGGCAGGTCATGACCCCTCTCCTGGCAACTCTTCCCAGGAGCCTCTCTGTCTGCCCCTTCGCTCTTTCCTGGCATCTCCCACAATCCTCTTAACTTGATGGGTTAATTCTGCTGTTGTCTGAAAACACCAGTGCAACATCAATTCAGCATCAAAACACTGTGTTATGTGCCACTGCCTCAGACAAATCCTTCTCTGTGCATTCTGCCATAGGGTCTCACTGTTTACACAGCTCATCACTCCCAGCACACGCATACACACACACACACACACACACACACACACATAAACAAGCCATTGTGCACACAGCCCCACAGTGAAATGGGCTTCTGTGTCTCTGACATCACTGCTGCCCTAAGGAATGATAATGCATTTCATTAATATAGCACCCTTTGGAGTAATGGCATGACTCCACCTTAGTCACAACCGATGTGTAACACAGCAGCCATTTTGCACCAGCAGGCTCACTGCTCATGGTCTGAGATGGAGAAAGAGGGATCTACCTAGCCATTTGAACTAGGTTTGACTCAAACAGAGAGGGCCAGATTTGCCATTCAGCCAGGATGTGGGAGAGATCCCTTCTCTTTATGGGATCTTTAAGGACCATAGAGCCAGAAGATTGAATCTCCTGTAGCACAGTGTTGCCATCGAAGCATTGGTCTTGACGGTCCACAGAGAACAGTGCCCCCTACTGGCCCACCAATACCACTTCTAGTAATAACCTGGTTTTCCCTGGAGGTCTCCTACCCAGATTCTAACCACGCCTGGCCCTGCTCAGTCTCAGCCATCAGACAGGAAGCACCTACAAATAATAGGAGCCTCTCTGGCTCATGGAATGAGAATATGAATGAGTCTCAGTCTATGTTATAGAAATCCAAATGTTTTCCTGCATTAGAAAAAAATTCTAAACAAATGACGTTACATTACTTTATATTCATTTAGCAGACGCTCTTATTCAGAGCAAATTCCAACACAACAGAACAGCAGTGTATCCATTCAGCAGTGTCAGACCAGGTTAACAACACTCCCAGACCAGTGAGTGTAAGCACATTCAAGCACTACCACAAGTTCACTTGTGCTATCTGAAAATAGACTGGCATACGTACTTAACTATATGCTGTATGAACTCAGGGCATGCTATAAACAGTATCATACTATGAGATATTAACCCAATGAAATACATATCATGACATCTTTGACACTAATACCAGACTGTAGTGCATATATATCTCAGATAGATTCCTGACTGTGATGGAGAGTGAATTTTTCATTTTATCTCCAGTTTAAGGGTATTTCTATGCACTTGTTTCAAGTGCAGGTGAGCCCCCCCATACAGATGACCCCCAATGCCACTTCATTTGCTGATAATGAACTCTTTCTTAACATCATCAATGAATGACCTAATATCATACACCAGGTTATGACTGCCTGATATCTTATATCATAAAAAGGTTATGGTAGGTTCCAGGGCTTTGAACTAAGGTCACAGTCATTGATGTCACTGACTGTTACTGAGTGTGAGTTTTCATCACAGTGGGGGTTAAAACAATGTGCCAGGACATGAAAGAGATTCAATGACATGCTCAGTAATCTCTGAGAGGAAGGATTTCTGACTGTTTGTCTGTTTAGATTTCCTAATTAGCCTAGTTCAATTCTGTGCTTCAAGAGGAAGTGGAAGAGGGACAGGAAGTATGAGAAGGACAGGAAGTGAGTGCCAAAGGATGTGGTTACCTTGGTTACTGCAGCTGCACCCTGCCCTTCCCTGTGCTGCTGCACTGCAAGCATACTGTAAGACACATAAAACATACTCAGACATATAAAACATATTCAAACATACAAAGCATACTCAGACATATAAAGCAAACTCAGACGTACCTAGACAGGTTACCGTGCATTGAGAACTCTTACAACTCAAATATTGCCATGGAGATAGACAGACGTAGGCAGAAAATGGGACTGAACATGTTTTTATCAATTGTGTAAAATCAAATCCAAGGCAAGCAAGGGTGAATAAGTTTCTGTTGCAGTTAAAATATGTCCTGATTATTGGGAGTGTTAACAAAGAGCATTATCCAGATTTTGCTTGTCATGATTTTTAAACCTTGTACTTATTAATTATTAACATCATAAACATGTCATGAGAGTCCAGAGAACAGGACCGTGGGAGCAGTGGCACTGGTTTCATTCACCAGGTGAATATCGACAGGTCAGATCCAGGGAAAATCTGCTTGCCTGCCTGTCTTTTTCCACAGTCTCATTATAACTAGGGTCAGTACAGACACCTCTGAGTTTTCAACTGCAAGTGCAGCTGTTGCTATGTGCAGTGCTTTATGGATCTCAGACTAAAGACAGTGCATTAGCGGTCTGTTACTTGGTGCAGTACATTAGCAGTCCAGGACTCAGTACAGTGTAGTACAGGGTGCAGTGCATTATGGGTCTGTGACTGGGTGCAGTACATTATGGGTTTGTGACTGAGTGCAGTACATTATGGGTCTGTGACTGAGTGCAGTGCATTATGGGTCAGTGACTGAGTGAAGTGCATTATGGGTCAGTGACTGAGTGCAGTACATTACGGGTCTGTGACTGAGTGCTGTGCATTATGGGTCTGTGACTGAGTGCAGAACATTAGGGGTCTGTGACTGAGTGCTGTGCATTATGGGTCTGTGACTGGGTGCAGTGCATTATGGGTCTGTGACTGAGTGCTGTGCATTAGGGGTCTGTGACTGGGTGCAGTGCATTAGGGGTCTGTGACTGAGTGCTGTGCATTATGGGTCTGTGACTGGGTGCAGTGCATAACCGGTCTGTGACTGAGTGCTGTGCATTAGGGGTCTGTGACTGGGTGCAGTGCATTATGGGTCTGTGACTGGGGTCTGAGGCTCTGCGTGCTTGAGTAGGGGGAAGGGTCTCCCTCTGTGGTTTGAGTGCAGCAGGGTGCTGCTGTGTGTTAGTTCTGAGCGCTATAGTTTATTGTGCAGTGCTGAGCTGTGCGCTCTGGTGTATTGTGCAGTATTGTGTAGTGCTGAGTGATGTGTTGGGGTGCGCTGCATAACTTGGAGCTGTGCTGGTGTTTCCACGGTGACGGGGGTGGGAGACTCTGGCTCCAGCTAGCTGACACATTCAGATCCTCTGACTGTAATTCAGCTCCGCAGCTACTGCCATTTACCACACAGCGCAAACAGAGTTATAGATGGGCCTCCCCGTCATACCGTGTCCTCCTACAGACGGGAAAAATCTGCTTCTCTGAATCTCCCTCCTCTCTTCTCTGCCTCCTCTTGCTAACTCAGTGCCTCCCTCTCTCCCTCTTTTCATCTCTCCCTGTCTCCCTCCTTTCTCCTATCCTTCTTCTGTCACCCATCCAGTTTGATGTCTAATACGTGTGTCTCAGCTTGAATAGCCTGCATTGACTGGCGCAGCAGTGTGTCAGAGATGGAGGCCAAAGCTCGACTGGGCCCACTCCTGCAGAACGCCTGCATAGCTGTGCGTGGAACGTTCATTAAGTGGTGTGGTGTCACTTACCAGCAGGTTGAAGATATTCTGTCTGAGCAACCTGTAAGACAAGAAGGACACATAAAATATATGCAATATATCTGTGAAGGAGAGACATCAACTGTACCCAAAACAAGTTAATTGCTTCATTGTGACTGTTTAAATGTTTGTTTGAATGTAATTTGTCTTTGGATCCTATGTAACTTTCCACTACAACTGTTTCAATACTGACGCACATTTCATTTGACTGCATTGCAAACACATTAAATGTCAGTGTGCGATTGTGTATGATTGTATTGACTGTATGTTAGGACCACCTACCTAATGTGTGTGGCCTGTGTGAGCAGTCACACTTTTCAGCAGCTGTCTGCCGTGGCTGTGTCTGCAAAAGGGTTGGACAATCCCTTTGCCAGAACACGTGCCGTGAGATGCCATCCCACAACCCTGACTGCCCACTGACACACATGGCATCATTCTGTCTGCTTGAACTCACTGGGCTAATTAAAGCTGCATGACATTGAGGAATATCTGCTCGGCTCTGAAATATTTCATTCATAATTCATGCCAGCAGTGATTGATGCAGAAAAATCCCATCATTCTGCCTCTCATTTTTAGCACTTTACTGAGTCAGCATTTTCAGGCTGCAAGTAATAATCGACAGGTCAGCGGGACAGCTCCTCAGGTCAGGAGGGATCAGCCTCCCTGCCATCACCCTCCGAAGGCCCTTCATCTCATTTTTGAATTCATCCCCCATATCGCAAACTGCAGAGTGTCTGTGTGAACGTGTATTTATGTGTTTGGTTATGTGTTCTTTTGAATGCAGGTGCATGTTTGGGTATGCGTGTGTGTATGTGTGTGTGGTATGCTAGAACTGTTCTCCAACTGTGCTGCTGTTGGTGGGTGGGAGTGGAAAATATAGACATTAAAAGGGCATTTATCTTCATGGAGCCACATCTCATCTAAGCCCCTGTGTGCTGGTACCCGCTTAGCTTCTGGGCTGGGGTGAAATGAGGGGTGGGCTTCTCTACAGTCTTGGTGCAGAATGAGTAATGATATCATGCAGGAACTTCCTTGTCTTTATTACACTAGAGCAAATTCATATCACATAAACTACAACTTTTCTAACAGCAGAGAATTAAAAGGCAGGCAAATTACCAGACCTGTGCCACATGCTCTCTTTCACACCATCCAAATGGACTGGAGACATAGATTGGCTCTTCCTGAAAAGCAGTTTATCATAATAAACCATCCTCACTCTTTCACACATAAACAAACTCAGCATAATTTGTTCCCATACTGCAATAAAGCTGTAAAATACCCTGACTATGACCTTTAACCTGATTTTACAAACATTTCAGATATGTCACTATTTCAATTGTAGAGCTGAGACATTTCAAACATCTTCCTCTTAGTTTTGCCTTTTAGCCAAATCTTTTCTTTGCCTACCTTGCATAGTATGCACTACAACCACAGAAACACCAGTGAATCCCAGCACTGATAATCAAACTGAACTTTAGCTGCACAAACTCACAGCCCATCAATGGCTGCTGATCTAGGGTTTATGGTTCATTTTATTGCGAATGTTTTTGATTTGAGGGAGGTGCTCTTTTATTTATGGTGACTGTAAATGCACTGAGCTATGACCACACATTCAATCATATCACTGCAGGACCACTGTTTTAGTTGTGGATATATTATTATTGTTATTATTATTGCTGCAGAAGAGCTGTTGTTGCCCTTCAGTGTCATTGTCCATCTTGCCCAGATGTTGCTTTTACTGCTGTGTAATGTAGCTGCACTGCTATATTTAGAATGAATCCATAATGTTTGCCTTTGTGAGCCCAGCCATTAGTGAGTGCCACAGTACTTGCAGCAGGGCTTTTTTCTCATTTCTAAATGGGTCATGGAATCAGTAAACAACCAACATCAGGTTATTTCAATAATTTTATGCTTATGTATTAGTTTCCTTGTGCTATTATTCTAAAACAAAATTCCATCATAATAAGCAAGATTTGAACATATAGATATTTATATAGAACATATAGATATATAGATCCTTAGAGTGAGTCTCTCTTTGGTTTTCAACATGGTGGATCATCCTTCTGTCTGGCCTCTCTGATCTGGGAATCTCTGACACAACTTTGACTCTTGTTTTCCTGCACCTGGAATGTTACTCCTCTGGTTGCTGTGCCACAAGGCTCCATTCTTAGTCCACTGCTGTTTGCTCTCTTAGTTTCACCACAGCCTCCCATTGGTTTTGTACCACCATCATGCTGACATTTCTTCTCTTTCTGATCTCTCCTGCTGATATCTCTCTGATCTCTACTGGGAGTCAGTGGACTCTGCTATCTCTCTGATCTCTACTGTGAGTCATGCACTCTGCTGATATCTCTCTGATCTCTGCTGGGAGTCAGCGGACTCTGCTATCTCTCTGATCTCTACCATGAGTCATGCACTCTGCTGATATCTCTCTGTTCTCTACTGTGGGTCATGCACTCTGCTGATATCTCTGTAATATTTACTGTGATTCTTACTGCACTCTGCAGAGATTGCTGCTTGAGAGACAATGCATCATTTAAAACTTGACCTCTTCCTCTATTGCCTGCTCCACCTCCCTGATCTCATCATCTGACAATTCAAATGCATGAAACCTGAGACCAAAAAAAAAAATCAGTATACTGGGACATACATTTCATGGAATTACTTTGTAAAAAGTGTCATGAAATATGATATTGTAATGCAACTATAACAGTGATATTTGCCAGCAGAGTGGTAGAGGTAAGGAGACTGGCTCATAGCCAAGAGGTTGCCAGTTCAATTCCCCACTGGAGCACTGCTGTCATACCCTTGGACAAGGTAAATCATAATAGCCTCAGTAAATATCCAGCTGTATAAATGGAGAATGTATGAGAATTGTTACCAATACAAGTCACTGTGACTTCAACACTAAACACAATATAAAGTAGATACATTTTATTGATCAAAAGCAAATGCATATTTTAAAGAGTTCATCCAAAGCAATCTTGGAAAGGGTTTTGTTTATCACAATTGTATCATTGTATTATGACAGACAGAGGTATGAATTTTGAAATATTCCTCATTACAGATCTTTGCTACAAAACATTGTTTAGAAAAGCTGAAATAGATGCATATAAGAGACAGCCATTGTTTATTTATGGATAAATTTATCTCTTTCATGAAGCACGTTATTTTAAGTGAACGTTGGTTAATCCGTTATCTTAATAGGTATGTATATTCAGTCAGCTATAATCGGTTAGTAACACCCAGTGATGACGCAACTGAGAGATGTCTCTTCATTTCACCCAAACCTCATCAGTGATATTGGACACAATCTTCAAACAAGCTGGATACATATTTTTATTTGCTCATTTTAATTTGCGTGTTGAAGTCACATTATTTGCATATCAGTGTCTATATTCGTTTAGCTGCAAGACGGAAAAAAACATGTCGCGGAACACCTTTTACTAAGATCAGAGGGTTAGTTTCTCAACTGGACAATCATTGTCAGCAAGTGGTTTGTGCGTTTTAGTCCCTCTTTGCGCGGGGGGGGGCTAACAAGTTATGTGGTGTGAAAAAGACTAAAAGAGGAACTCAAGGGTGTTTTCGCTCTTTTCACCTTCGAGGCAAAAAAGGACTTAACTTTCAATCTCGGTCATTAGGATAACTGAGTGCTCCGATTTGTTTGCTCAAAGGGCGCTGTCACTTCTCTAGTAGCATGAAGTGTGCCGCAGAAGAGTAGTCAGCAGCCACTTTTAAGCGAGGCTGCACAGCTTCATCAGCACGGGATCTGTTTGCTTACAGCGCGAGCGGCATCGGTACGGCACAATGCCAGGATTATTATAAATGTGTGCTGTATGAACTACCAGATACAAGTACCTTTCCGTACACACACACTCCACAAAGAGGATCCGAGTCCGGATCTGAACACCTCCGAATGCGTTGCTCTACCTTTTACGTGCTGTAAAGTGAGATACCCGCGCAAGTTGTCGGAGGAGGATCCCTCCTCGCGAGCGATCCGCTGTATTTTGACAATACACGTCGCTCCCGTGCAGACCTCTCCCTGCGCTCGTGCGGTGAGCAAACTGGGGAGGGGACCTGTTTAAAATTTCGCGAGGGCGACGACTTTAATTCTTTTCAGACCGGATCAAACTTTAAATGGCTTCGCAACTTTGGAGCTGGAAATGCTGTGAAGAGGTACACGCAACTCGATTTCGTCATGAAAGCCACTCGTACGGATTCGGCTTCACGAGCGTAAGCTTTATGGGGTAAATGAAAACGTGCCACGATATGGACTTTATTTTGTTGTGTTTTTTTTTAATTGATTCCTGTATCTGCTAATTTAACATTTAATAGGGCTGCGTGAGCCGTAGTCTGTCTGTAGCTTTTGCACTCCACCTTCCAGCTGCGCGATGCTAGAATGGGTTGTTGCTGTTTCCATCCTGATACTGGTGGCCTGTGTATGGCCGGTGTCGCGGTACCTCCGACCAGTAATCCAGTCCGCCTCGCTCCTCGGCGGGCTGGGAAGGGGAATTTCTCAGCAGCAAGCGAGAGACCGGGGGTCAGACAGGTGCGAATCTGACCACGGCGCTTGCTCTACATCAACGGCAGCGTCTGCTGAAGACGCAGAGACTGTTGCGTTCATATGCAAGCCCTCTGCTCTGGCCAATTACCTCCTCAAACACTGCGTGTCTTTCCTCAATTTCACGCCGGGTTCGAGATGGAGCTGGCGCGCGAGCCCGTTCCTGCAGACCGTTTTCGGCGCGTGCTGGCCCGCGGAGAGCTCCGTGCATTTTGTGCGTGACCACCTGCAGATGAGCGACGACGGGCTGGTCGCGCTGGACTGGGCTGTCGCCGGGACCGCGTGCCACAAGAGGAGGAGGACATCAAGTAATTCCACCAATCCAATTCTCCTGATAATCCCGAATTCTTTTGGGAAAATCACCCGGAATGTCTTGAAGGTAATGTTAAGGATGATAATAGGGTGTGTGTCCCTGTGCGTGTGCCCACTGGTTTGTGGAGTCTCGAACCTGTGGAAATGTCTGTTACGGTGTTGTTCTCTGTGGAGTGAGTGTGTCTGTGTGTGATGTATTATGAATGTGGGGACATGGATGTGCACGTATGTATGCGTGTGCTTCTGTGGATGTGTTGCATGTATGTGAGCATGTGTTTGTGTATGGACAATGTATGTGTGTGTGTGTGTGTGCACGCATGTATATGAGCATGGATGTTTTTGTGTCGGTATATGCATGCTTGATTTCACATGTGTGTTGTGTGTTTGTGTGTGTGGATGGGTGTATGTGTATGTATCTGCACGTGACTGAGCGTGTGTTGAATGTGTGAGTATGTGTGTGCGTGTGTGTGTGTGTGCATGTGTGTATGTGTGTGTGCGTGTGCGTGTATGTGCGTGTGTGTGCGTGTGTGTGCGTGTGTGTGCGTGTGTGTGTTTGTGTGTGTGTGTGTGTGTGTGTGTGTGTGTGTGTGTGTGTGTGTGTGTGTGTGTGTGTTGAATGTCATTGTGTTCCGTGTGTGTGTGCATGTGTTGAATGCGTGTGTGTTGGATGGGCGTGTGTGCAGAATGTAGATGTGTGAGTACAGGCCACATGATGATGGCTCTCCAAACCGTTGTCCTGATTGTGGAAATGGAGGTATTGTCCCATTACAGCCAAAAGACATGTTACATTGTTCAGCTGGTGTCAGTTCGGTGCTTTCCCTAAAGTTGTAACACCAGTCATGCTGCAGTGTTGTACAGGTACAGATCAGATTACATTCACTTGCAAGTGACACAATGAATGAGAACCGTTGTTTCGTTATAAGACAAACAAACCAATGAGGAAAAAAATCACACAATCCAAACACTGAGAGCACACCTCTCCAACCAAATTTAAATAAAGGAGTCGCCCCCCCCACACACACACACACGCGTGCGCACACACACACACGCGCACACACACACACACACACGGATACATGCAGACACGCTCACAAACGCACATGTACATGCACACACACACAGCCAACAACTGACACAATGTTCCTTTGTAGTGTTTTGGAAATAGTTTCATATCTCGTTTAAACTGTCTAAAATGTGGCTCTGATGCATTAAACATTTTTTTTTTTTGAGCCTGACATTGGTGCTGTAAGGTGATCTTTGCTGCTGCGGCTGTGCTAGGTGTAGTTGTTCCTGTGGTTTTCCTGGGCCGTATATGGTTTAAGCTGAGTTCACAGCAGCACCACTGAGCAGATCTGGTTTCCCATAATGACTCACTCTGCCCCTGTCCCCGGGAGTCTCTGCTGTTCACTGTCAGCCTGACGGCCCGGCTCTAACTGGCCACAGAGCGCTCTGCCAGCTGACTGCGTCGCCCGCAATGAGAGGATGCACTGATGAGAAGATGCACTGATGAGAAGAGTGAGGCGGTGTGTTTTCCAGGTCACCACAGACTCTGCACAAGCACTGCCGAGCCCCTGCGTTGAGCATTATAGAGCAACACATGTGATTATAGGGAGTTTCAATGTCATACAAGACACTGCGCTACAGCTGTTACCAACTGCAAGAGACCCATCCCTCCAAACCAAAATCTGCAGTAAAATTTCCTTGAATTTATAGACAATGGTTTTATGTAAAGTGAAACTCAGACATTGCCTCAGCCCTTGGCCCTGATGACCTTTGACACAAAGTGTTCAAGGTCAGCCATCTGAGTTAATGTGTAGCTGTTAGTCTTGGCTAACAGCTACAGTGTGGAAGGTAACTCAGGTGTCTTCAGGGCTGCTGTCACACAGTTGCAGCTGTACATTTGTGGCTGCATTGTCTCTTCACAGAATGTTTTCACCTTTGGTTGCATCACATGACCACAGCACTAACTTACAGCATCTGCATTCGCAGCTACAACCCCCCCCCCCCCCCAACATATGCGCTGGAGTTAGAGCTATGTGCGTCACAATACTGTGATAACAGCACATTAGGGAGAGTTTACACTGTGATAACAGTACATTAGGAAGAGTTTACACTGTGAAAACAGCTTATTAGTTAAGAGTTTACATTGTTAACAGCACACATAGGAGAGTTTACCTTGTTAACAGCACACATAGGAGAGTTTACCTTGAGAACAGCACATTACGGCAAGTTTACGCTGTGTCAACAGCACATTAGTTATGAGTTCATACTGTGATAACAACTCTTTAGGGCAAGTTTACACTGTGATAACAGCACATTAGTTAAGAGTTTACACTGTGATGACAGCACATTAGGGAGAATTTACACCCCAGTGGCACCTCATATGGTTACTGTTAACACTGAGTATGTGTGTATGCATTTGCAAGTGTGTATGTGTGCGTGTACTTGTGAGTGTGTGTGAGCATCTTTCTTACAGACTTGCTCATCCTCACATTCACAGTCTTTTCATATATTTTGCAGTTATAAACACCTTGCAGCAAGGTGCAGCTGTGAGCTGGTCCACCCACACAGGAGAAATGTCCCCTCTGAGTGTGAGATATGAGGGAGAGAGTCAGTGTGTGCCTCATTCTCCTATCTGTTCTCATCAGAAGGTTTTGGGCTGTGGCTGGTGGAGAAGGCACAGAAAAGTTGTGTTTTCTGACCCACTCATTCACTGATTCATTGACTCAGACACTCAAGTCATTCAGCAGTTCACTTACTCACTGATTCAGTGATTCATGCTCTCACTGAATCTGTGACCTACTGAGCAGTTTTCTCAGCAAAGTTCCTCCCTCAGCAGTGAAAAGCAGCAAAGACAGTTTTACTACTAAAGAGTGAAAAGGCTAGCAAAGTACTTGCAAAAAAGTGGTTAGTAAAACGTGTTGATGAAATTGAGTTCTGCCGGCAAAATAAGAGCAGAGAAAAAGAAGACCTCACGTGGCCTTTAAGGAGACTGGCTGATTAGAGCCATGGGACTGGGAGGGTTTGCAGGTCGTGGCGAGGTTCTCACATGGAGGGGCGGGGTTGTGAGGAGTTTGACGGCACCGTGTGGAATGTGGCTGAGGAGACAGCCGCTTTGTGTCTTACCTGGCCTGTTTCACATGCCAGTCAGAGGGAGTCCAGCAGCCTCCGCATTCCCGCCCCACTCCACTCACAGACTGGGGAAACTTCCAGAATGGCCAGTCTTCTCCTGCTCAAGCCCCCTCCGTGTCCCAGCCTGCTGCAGTTTACACGGGGCCTGAATCTCATTTTCTTCTCTGACATCGATTCCTGCAGGGATCAATAGGTTTCCAAAACCAGGCCCTACAGATCCAGATGCATTTGCGCTAGACTATGAGTATGACATCTGTGGAGAGCAGTTACAGGACAGGTATGGTGAAGGAGAGTTCTGTGGTCTCTGAGTGTGATGTGACACTGTGCAGGCTATGCTGTGAGGGGAGGAGCAGGCTTCAGGCCTTGGTGCTGCAAGCTTCTCTGCAGGGTGAATACTTTTACCCACAGGGATCTGTGTCACGCAGAGCCGGGCACAGCTCAGGGTGAGACGCTCTAGGTGTAGGTTTTGCATTGCAGTGTATTTATTTTGCCCCTGCACCTTGTTAGAGTGACTTGCATAGCTGATATGTTGTGTATTTATATAGTTTGATACCTACTGCAGCCCTATGCAGTTTGGTATAGGGGAGCCTGGTTGCACACCAGAGGACCCATTGCATTAATGAGGGTGTGGTGAAAGACATGTCTTCTTCCTGCAGCTGTGTGAAGTGGCCCTGGGTCACGGCTACCTCCCCGTGGTCTTCAACCGCCGTGGGCAGAACGGCACGCCGCTCAGCACGCCCAGGCTGCAGCAGTTCGGCGACCCGGCGGACCTGCGGGAGGCGGTGCGGTACGTGCGGTACCGGCGGCCTGCTGCCCGGCTCTACGCGGTGAGCGAGGGCACGGGCTCGGGGCTACTGCTGTCCTACCTGGGGGAGTGCGGCTCCTCCAGCTACCTGACGGCCGCCACCTGCCTCTCACCGGTGTTCCGCTGCCAGGGCTGGTTCGAGACCGCCCCCTGCTGGCCCTTCCAATGGGTTCTGCTGCTCTACCAAAAGATCTGCCTCAGCAGGTACCTTGGGGTGGCTCAGTTTTATGCCTCATCTGTACTAATCAGAATGGAATGCTGCATCCATGGAAACCACTTGAATGTGACAGTGATTATGATGATAATGATTGTGATAATGGCCATGGTGATGGTGATAATGGTAATAATGATGATAGTGACGATGATTATGATGATAATGGTGATAGTGGTGATGGTGATGGTTATGATGATAATGATGAACGATTGTTTTTCCGCTGGTGCAGATACAGGACTGCACTGGCAGAGACGATCCATACGGACGCTCTGTTCTCCAGCAGTTCCCTGCGTAGCCTGGAGGAGGCGCTCTTCTGCCAGCCAGGGCCGAAGGGAGCACCGGCCGGGGGAGGAGATGGCTGGGAGGCGTACTGGGAGCGTAACGACCCCCTGCGTGACGTAGACGAGGTGGCGGTGCCGGTGCTGTGCGTGTGCAGCCGTGACGACCCGGTGCGGGGCGAGCCGAGCACCACCCTGCCCTTGGAGCTCTTCCAGAGCAACCCCCACTTCTTCCTGCTGCTGACGGGGCGCGGCGGGCACTGCGGCTTCTCCACGATCGCCGAGGCCGAGGGCGCCGCCCCCTGGAGCCACCGTGCCCTGCTGGAGTTCTTCCACTCCGCCACGGACTTCTTCACCAGCGAGGAGCGGGCCAAGGCAGCGCCAAGGCGCAGGGGTCTGGGGGGTGGGGCCAGCGGCCGGGCCTTCCGCCACCGCAGCGTCAGCACCTGCAAACGGCTGCCCGTCTGCTCCCACAACATCCACCCTGCCGGCAGCTGGCACAGGTCCTACACCAGGTGACGGCTCCCTCAGCCACGCCCTCTGGGGTGGTCACTCAGGATGGGATAGGCACTCCTCTCAGTCACACCCTCTGGGCTGGTTGCTGTGGGTAGGGATAACACTCATCTCCAATCACTGTATTACTACCGTGACTACACAGGAGAAGTATAAGAATGACCAGTCGGGCTGAAAGGCCCAGAAAGACCAGTCAGGCTGTAAGGCCCTCTCAATAACACACGCACTGAGGCTCTGATCTGGCCATATCATGAGCTGATGAAGACCGGGGGCCCACAGCTGTTCTGTCATGGATTGGGTGGATTGGTTGACAGGGATTTCTTTGTGTGAGAACTCTCAGCAGGCACCCTGCAGGTTACTCAGATAACATCGGTGAAACCACAGCCATCCTCCGGTTAGTGCTTACATCACTTGTAGCGTGAAAAATAGTCAGCATTGGTGTGTGAGTGTATTGGAGGGTTGGGTTCGGTTTGCCTCAAGTATGGTGGTTGTCATGGCAAGACAGGCTCAGTATATACAGCTGGCAGTTCCAAAGTTAGGAGTACAATGCACAAAAAACTCAGTTACTGTGGCCTGAAGGCTGGTTCTGTAGAGGAACACACTAAGCAGGCCTGTGGAATAACAGCACTTCGGTTCCCATGCAAGGGACTCAGGTCACCCTGATTGACGGTGCATTTCTGAGCTATGTACAGTGCTGAGACCGTGTGACCACACTGGAGCTTCCCCTGCTCTTCTGCTCTGAGTGTCATCTGCCACCATCTGGGAAACATCTTCATCTTCACCTTTCTTCTCCTTCTTTGTATACTTGATGTTGGCTTGATAATGAATAAACTGTACAATGAATAAATTTTAAAAAACCTGGCTTTTAGTAGGTGCTTTTCTAAAAAGGTGGGCCAGACTCAGCACACTGTTCAGTCACAGAAGTCTGCAGGATGCTCGCTGGAGACGGAATCTGCAAATCTTGAAACCTACATTCTATCACAGAAGCAATAGGAGAACAAGAGTTCTGAGAAGGGTAGCATAATGTGTTCAAGCATGCAATAGAGATAGTGTGCCTCTTAGCAGTTCCTTTTAGCAGGTGATCATAAAGTGAGTCACACTCCTGCGTCACTATTCTCCTACTGCACATTCCACCACGATTTAATTCATTCATGGATTTGTTTCTTTTGTTTTATCACTACAGTATGGTGAACTATGTAAGTCATTCAACCAAAATGCTTGTGTGCATTAATGTGCATTCATACTGATCAGGAAGAGAGAGGATTTATTTCAGCCTTGAAAAGCTATTTGAAATGAAACAGCATCATTACACTATTAGATACGGTGCGCCTGATGTCTGAATGAAATTGAATTAAATATGCACACAATAGCCCAATGTCATGTACATTACACATCCTGTACACTTAAAATCTAGAGCAGACAAGAAGCTTCAGTCTGAGTCAGTCATCAGATGCCTGCCGTGGAAGAGATCTTTGAAATGACACGCACCCATCTCTGAGTAAACAGCTGGTCCTCAGGTGTTGTCACGTGTTGCTGAAAGAGGAGACCCACTGGTGGCCTGTAGATATCCACTGTCAACGCAGCAATGGAGACGGAATGAGAGAGCGATTCAAGGGGAACGCAGACCCCCCCCCTTCCTGTGTGGATGTGTGTTCTGAGCAGAGATCGAACAGTGCCCGTGTCTGATCTGAAAGTCTTGTGGCCTCGTTTATAAAAAGCGCTTGTATTCAATCCTATATTTAATCGTACGAATTTTCTTTCTTTCGAAAGGTTTGTAAGTAATATTTATAGAGGTGGTTGCATGCATGAATAAAGTTCAGTGTAGCTCTGAAGTATGGATATTTTATCATTACAGTATATCGCAAACTGATGCCCAATACGTGTTTGGGAAAACAACAGTGGCTCATAAGCCAGCCATCAACCTGGGCGAAGAAGTCAGCTCAGTCCCTAAACACTCTCCTTGTGAAATGCATGGGTCACCAAGTCCTTTAATAAAGACAATGTAGCTGTGCTCAAATGTCAATCACCACAGGTACTGGGACTACTTATAGAGATCTACATTTCCACTTATACATAAAACAACATTGAGAATAGCATTCTTCATGCCTATTCAGTTTTGAATCTGGAGAGCTACATATTATATTCATGTTCACACGTAATTATACAGCTACCATTAATTCAAGCCTGCAATACAGAGGTTTGGCCACTAGGAAAGATTGGTATGTCAGGCTGAGCTTGCACAATGCAAACTGCTTCTCCATGTCATTTTCAAGGTTTATAAATTATTGCTTTGATGTAGATTTTAAAATAATCAAATTTTAAGATCAGCTCTGTTCATAAGACCATTTTATAAATGAGGCACTGACAGACACATCACTGGGAGAAGCCAGCACACAATTATAGGGCTGCAGTTATGGGAATATTACCTTCATATGTACATTTTAGAAACTGGACAGGTCTTGAGAATTTGAAGCAGACTATGAGATACATATGAAAAACCCTTGGCACAAACATTTACAGGATACAGTGTACTGGCTAGTGCATATGCATGTATTTATATGCATACAATGTGTATGCTATTTTAATTATATTAAGCAGAAAGACAGAAACTTTATACAGGTAAAATCTCAGGTAAAATGACCTCCCCATCACGTGTGCATACAGGCACAAATGAATCACTAAGAAACCACTAGTAAATAAAAAGGCTCTGCAAGTATTTCAATGAATGGCATACTAAAAATAAAAACAATTTAAGTAGTGAAGGCATATCTGTGCTTTGTTGATACCAGGATTTGTGCCAATCCATGACTCCTGACACCACTTACACAGTAACCTGGTTTTCTCAGAAAGTCTCCCATTCAAATAACAACCAAACCCAGCCCTTCTTACCTTCAGTCATCAGGCAAGATGTCCATGTGCACCTTTGGGAAGATCGGGGTGTGGCTGTTCGGGCATGGCTGTCTGTCTACAGGTCCTGTACTGGCTCTAAGCTGCAGTGTATCTCCCTCCTCTCTCTAGAACCAATAGTCAATAGCAAGTCCATGTGAGTTAACAGTGATCTAATGAAGCAGACCAAGAACAAGCAATCTGTAGGAAAACGTTATCTTTGAATTATGTCTGCATCATTTACTTATATCACCCTTTTAATGTCTGTGTCTGTGGACTCCCAGACTCAGTGCCTGGACCTTGCCACAGAGAGATATGAGTCCGTCTCTCTATATTTTCAGTCTTACTTGAATTTTGATTGACTCTAAAATTAAATAAGTATAATCTCATACTACTGAGTACTCGATCAAAAAATATGGTCATGTAACAATTGCTTGTCTGTTTGTGAATCCATGCATTTATCCACTGTCATGGTGTTCCCTCTTGTGGACAGAGTTGGTATTGCAACAATTTTTTGCTTTCTCAAATGCTAAATATTGCTTGAGAGATTCTTAAATTAGGGTTAGAGTCGGGGTTAGGGTTACGACTGATGAAAATGAGCGTACATTGTATGCTAGAAAAAAACTCAAAAGAATATAAAATGATTCTAATTCAACACCATAAGGACATCACTCATTCATTAATTTATTCATTCATGGATTCATTCTTTCTTCCTGCCTTTTTGGCACTGGCAATACCCTCAGAGAAATTCCGACCATTACGGCATGGTCTTCAAAAGAAATGTAAAGAACAACAGACTAATAAATAGGGAAAACAATATACAGTATAGTAATTTCTTTAGAATACATCTGTATTAAAAGTCAACAAATTCATGCTCATGGGCGAATTTGATTGAGGAGCTCGCCCTACGTCAGCACAGCTGGTCCCACCTAAAGAAATGGGTGAAAGAAAGAAAATGATGTGTTGTGCAGATCTCTTCTAGCCAGCATGCCAGTGAGGTAGATGAATGAATACGCCTGAAGCATGCAGCTAGCTATATAGGCTAAATATGAATGTTTTAAGCAACATAGTCTGTGTAAAGCCAGACACTTTTCTATTTTTTTAATGATCCAGCTAGCATCAGTAATGATAGAGTAGCTTACTAACTTAATATGGGTCGTTGTTTGCTCACTCGTTAGCTATCACATATGCTATAGCCTCCTTGGCTAAAATGCGAGCAAGTTAGTGTTGGCTGTGTAGGTTACTTTAGAGGAGAAATGCCATCTTTTAAAGAGAACATCTGACTGTATCCTTCAGCATCTAAATCACGCCCATAGTAAGCCAAGTAAAAAAAACTGTCACTGACTATGTGTGGTGTATGTTGTAACGGCCGTTTCATTTTTAGAAAACCGACTTCAGTTTGATGGTGAAATCATCTACAGTGTCATTGACTTTTTCTTTTTGCATTTTTGAAATCGTTAGATTTTTTTATATCCAGATTTTACATTAAATGTGTTATTGAAGCAGCATTTCACAATTAACGAGCAGATTATCTGTTAGAGATAAAGATAGCATAACTAGCTAGTCGACATTGTTAAATGGTAGGCAGAAACGACAGCTAGCATCAAGGGGTTGTTCGTCAAATGTGAGAATATTACAGTCGCACAGGTTTAGGGAGATTGTGCCCAGACTGTTGTGGATGTGTTATTCGTTTTGATAAGAGAATTAGGAACCGGCCGTTTTCCCCATAAACACGATTTTTGATCGATAATAGGCCACTACACTAATATAGGGGGAAAATATTAAAAGTGAAAACGTTTGCGTTCCTAAATTGATGTGCGTTTTATAAATATAGGAAATGTAGTTCTTTTCTAGGAGTTTATAAAATGACGTCAACGCATTCCGGTGAACATCAAAAACCAGCCTGCAATTTTTAGTTGTAGTTACAAGACATTGGTGAACGATTGCACTATATAGCGTTAGTCGTCGTTGTTATGGCAACTGCCTCTGCAATCTCAAGCGGTCAGTAGGCGGCAGTACCGGCGGCGTATCCGCGTGGGTCCAGCGTTCAAATCAATTCAGCACACAATGACGCAGCTATTGCTCGCTTTGGCTCGGAAACTCCGATTATATTTAGCAGACGAAGACACTGATTTAAACTGAGAGCGCAGCACATGGGGGCCAGAATTAGCCTCAGTTTAACAGGTTGATATGCAGCCGCTACAAAATAAGACCGCACACATGAACAAGGAAACACAAGCTAGATGTTCTGAGAAACTTGGCAGACCGCTGGCTGATTAATTAAACGCAGATAGCTAGGCGCCAAATTCTGCAGCTAATGAGAATACTGATAGGTGCTAAATATATAATGTGTAACAGTGAACTCCCATTTTAAGCCAGGTCATTTCCAAAGGGAAAGGGTAAAGAGCTGACTGATCTTTTACGTCACACCTCTGAAACGCTGCAATTATGTAACTGTAGGAAATCTGAGGAGCGCTGCCGGCGGAGTGATATACGCAGCGGATTACCGCACTGAGTCATTAAGAGTATTTAAATAAGGTTTTATTTTTCAAAAATCTGAACCTTTGAATAAATAAAATGCGTTTTACTACGGATAACAAAAATAAATGGAGCAGCTCTCTTCGCATTTGCTCGTAACCATGTTCCTGATTACAGTGCAACGATATCAATATCAGATAACATTCCATAATCATGTCCATAGTATAAAGTGACAGCATGTTCCTGTGGGAGTAAAGTATGACTAGTGCTTGACCTTTTAAATTCCGGTGTGCTTGGTAGCGCCCCCTGCTGCTGTAGCTGAAAGATGGGTGGGGGTATTCTCCAGGAAGCTCCTCTGTGATTCACAGCCGGTGTTCAGGCCTTTGTGGTGCTGCTGCTGATTACAGGCCCTCTCTCTGGTGGCTTTAGCAGGCTGAGCAGATACACAGCGGGAGACGTAATGAGCAGTGATGGGTTGTTTTTTAAATGGAGGTGCCCCTGCCTCAGCAGAAGGGGACCAGACATCCCTGCAGGAGCCCTGAATCCTGCCTGCTCTGGCCTGGCTGTTCAGGAGAAAAGGTTAAGGTGGATCAGATGGCCCCGGTGGCTGGAGTGGGCAGGGCAGCCGCAGCTCTGAGCTGCAAGAGCAGGGAATTTGTGTGAAGGCTTTTTTACAATTGTGCAATGCAGTGCGATCTGTGAGTGCCCATCTGTCAATACAAAGAGAGACATAGCCTCTGGGCTATGCACAAACACACACACACATACACGCACACGCACGCACACGCACACACACACACACGCACACGCACACACACACAAACACAAATACACATTCACACCTACACACACACACACACACACACACAAACATGCACATGCATATACACACACACGTTGCATCACTCAGCAGACAGCAATAGAGGGGGCGTGGCCATCAGGCATCTGGCAATGGAGGGGGCGGGGCCATGACACAACAGATGACATTAGGGGGCAGGCCTTTGCACAACAGACTGCAAGAGGGGCAGGGTCATCATGCAGCCGGAGACAGAAGGAGGGGGTGGGACCCATGACACAGCAGACTACTGCATTATGAGGTGTGAATAATGTGTCATAATGCTCTGTAGACCCCGGGGGGGGGGGTTGGGGGATGTTGGCAGGTGCTTTTAGGGTGAAAGGTATTGAAGGGGTGACTTGCATTGTGGGGGTGACTAGCATGCCACATGGAAATATCTGTGGTGTGACAAGTCAGCTGAGATCACAATCCATTTCTGATTACGTGACTTAAACAGGAAGCGAAACAGCTGCCCGCTTCCTATAGAACACCCCCCGTGCAGCTCTGAGGAAAAGGTTGTCAGGTTTGTGCGCTCCCTGAGGGCCTGGCGAGGGAGCTGGAAGGACAGAACTCTTGTGTAAGGGTGAGGTATTCGCTGCGCTCATGCTGCAGGCTCAACAGCAGGCTGTTGTCTGTAGAAACACACACTCCTGACACGCAACGTCAAGGTCGGCCCGTTCCGCCGCACCTGAGAACGTGGACGGGCTGACTGCGGCTGGTCTCCTGACCGCCTGCCCGTGCTGGAGGGACAGAGATGGCAGCCGTCCCCGGGAGCGGGGCCAGCACTGACCCCGACGGAATGTGGGTTACTCACACCCAAAGCTCTGTCACATGCTCACAGCTCCTGCTCTCCCCACATCCAGCCAAACAGGACGTTACATAACTGGCTATTGATTCTGACATGTGGGGAGAACCATGGACCAATAATCACTGCTGCCTTACAGTGACTCTCTCTCTCACACAGACACACACACACGCATGCACACACACAAAGACACACACTTTGAGCGAGCTGGTTCTGTACGCATTGGAGCTGTGGATAAAGGCCTCAGCTTTTCATGTGCTGTGTCTGCAGAACAAGCCCAGGGTTATAGTCCCCTGCTATTGCTGAGTAAGGAGCTACAGCAGGGCATATGATTACATACTGCATATGACCACACGCAGAAAGGTACAAAATTCAGTGTCTGCAGGGTCTCAGCCCCAAAGGGCCTGAAGAACTGCATCGTTCATCTCTGTCTGAGTACTCTCACATTAATTTAGTGTAATGACAAAGAGCATGCTGGCTTTGCGCACACCTGCAGCAGGTGAAAATGGCACAGCCATTTCCCTGACGAGGACAGCGGGTTGGTCCTGCGAGGTACAGTAGCAATGAAAGAAACTAATGCCTTCTGACTGTCATTTTAGTCTCAGAGCACATATGACCTGCATTTCATTTCCCTCTCACGCTCCACACTGTGTGTGTTTCAATCCCTCGCACACTGCACGCTGTCAGTTTCAGTCCCGTTCTGACTCAACAATGTGTGTTTCAATCCTTCTCAGACTCCACCCTATTTGTGTTTCAGCCTGTCTGAACATTTACATGTGTTTTGGTGTGTCCAGATCTGCAAGTGTGAATTTCAGTTTCTCAAGATCTGTATGTGTTTCAGTTTATCTAAATCTGTGTGTGTGTGCCTTTTAGACTCTGTGTGTGTGTGTGTGTGCATGAGCGGGAGAGAGTGAGATGCCAGTTTTAGTGGAATGTTGGATCATAAAGAACATTCCCCATGAATTTCCTGTGGGATTTTTTTGCTGTTTGTTTTTGAGAGTCTATAACTGATCTGAGAACAGGGTGAAGTCCAAGCACATGTTTTGCTCAGGAGCTACAGAAGAAAACACGGTTTTACAGAGAGCAGAGTTAAATCGAAACACCTTTAGTACAGGAGCAATGATTTGCATGTTTCACATGCAGCTGAAAATAGCAAACAGCAAAGATAATGGTGCGGACAGTGATGCAGCGGAGATGGCATAGCTGAGATGGCATTCCTAACTGCACTGTCTGACAGCTTGTTGTGTCCAGTAGCCTACATTATTTTTGAATACAGTATTTTAAAATAATTTGACTGGAATAGTTTTACCATGATTGCACTCACACACGCACAGAGGAGAACCCAGCAGTGGGACACTGTGAGGTGAGTGAGTGAGTGTGTGTGTGTGTGTGTGTGTGTGTGTGTGTGCGCGTGTGTACCTGGGTCACAGAGGGCATTGGACAATGATCAGCTCACAGGGTAGCTCAGCTCACAGGGTAGTTTTCACTCTCATAATGTAGGCTGCAGTTTTATCAAGAAACAGCTCTGCTTATTGGTAAAAAGAGAATCCCCAATACGAGGATTGGCACCCCGCCTTAGACAGTTACCCGTGTGTGTGTGTGTGTCTATGAATGTGTGCATGCCTGTGTAATGTGTGCATGTATTTACATTTTCTTTCATTTACAAAGTAGGTCAAGCAAAATACATTTGTTGTTGTTTTTTCTGACTGATATTTGAGATTTTTGGAGGTTTTCTCTCCACTGTTAGCCTTCCTGCTGCCTCTGTGAGCATCCCTGAGACAGGCTTGCACAGACACCCTGACAGAGGGCTGGCTTTTAACTGTTTGTCCATTCTACACTGAGAGACACTGACTGCCTGCTGATGGACCGGGTCTTTTGATTGGTCAGCTTTTTGCACACGTTATCTCAGTTTAGAGCACGCTTGTCAACAGATGAGATGCCAAGCGTGGCACAGGACCGGTAAGCAAGGCATGATATTTTGTGCAATGTAATTGTAAGGTGTTCCATTACATATCTGTCTATCTCTACCCATCAGAGGTCTCTCCATGTCTCTGTACCCAAATTTCTTTTAGCTCAGGCACAATATGTTCAGATTTTATTGCCGCTTATGCTCCCTCTCTGCTGCTGTAGCGTAGCTGTGCCTCCCTGCTGTTTCCACTACAGTTTCACTTGCTTACAAGAAATGTTTTCTGTGAAGTGCTCTGTATCAATTCTGTAAAACAAAACCCTTTGACAGGTAGATGGATAGATAGATAGACTGATTATATCTACACAATGTTTATTGTTTTTGTTCTGCCTGCTGCTGTGCGGATGGGATATCAGTGCAGCTCCTGTGATTGTGATTTTCAGAGGAGCCCCAGTGTGTGGTAGGCACTGGGGTTTTTCTCACAGGCTCCCAATGGTGAGCGCTGGTTCTTTAAACAGCTCAAAGTGTCATCTCGCACGCAGTCCTCTCTGCTGAGTCATTGGGTTCAGGCTGGTTTTGTAACCTCCGCCCAGCGGGATCTCTCATTGGCTACAGCATCTACGCAGCAGCTCTTGTGGTTGGCTGCCAGCACCACTAATCAGCTCTCTTTGGACGAAGGGGACAGCAGCCTCTCCCTGATCTGACTCGAGCTGCAGATCCTGCAGGAACAGTGTGTGTGTGTCTGTGTGTGTCTGTATATGTATTTGTGTGTGTGTGTCTGTGTGTGTGTGTGTCTGTGTGCATATATCTTTCTGGGTATATCTGTGTGTGTGTGTGTGTGTGTGTGTATGTGTATGTGTGTGTCTACATGTGTATGTGTTTGTTTGTATGTATCAGTGTGTATATCGGTGTATGTGTGTGTGTGTGTATGTGTATGTGTGTGTCTACATGTGTATGTGTTTGTTTGTATGTATCAGTGTGTATATCGGTGTATGTGTGTGTCTGTCTGTGCTTGTGTGATTGTATTCTGTATTCTGCATTGTTTCTGTATATGTGTATATGTGTCTGTGTGTACGTGCTTGTGTGTCAGTGAGGGGTGACAAAAGGGGGCAGAGGAAGAAAGAGATCAAAGAGACATAACTGTGTCTTCACCCTTTTACTGTTTCCTGTTGCTGTGGGGATGACCTACATGCAAACTCAGCCTCCAGTGTCTACAGTGAGTAGAAAATGACGCATAGATACACAGCCTGGGAAACTCATTGGACGCTGAGACTGTTTGATGAGAGAGCACACAAACACACATAGTTTGAGGACACATTGGCACACACACTCACAGGCGCCCACAAATGTGGTCAGAGACGCATGCTCACACGCACACTCCCTCACACACACAAGCTCGCTGACATGTGCTCGCTGACACCGTAACACATAGGCACGAACAGACGCATGCCCACCGACAGAGTCACAGACACTCACACACACACGCTCACAGACACACTCTCACTGACACAGTCACATACATTCACACACACGCTCACAGACACACTCTCACCGACACAGTCACAGCCACACACTCACACGCACAGGCTCGCTGAGTTGCAGACATTGCTTGGGCCTGTGAATGTCCTGAATACTGTCAGATCCAGACAGATTGCAGCACGCCGCCTGTCCTTCATCCTCCCGAGCGAGCACTTCTGTAGCTGGCTGCTTAGTCATGTTACAGCGTCACGCAGGAGAGGTATGCTGTCACGCAGAGGCTGCAGGCCTCCTCCCCAGGCCTCCACAAAGGTTCATTCACAGCCATGTGTTTCAGCAAAGTGTGTACCGCAAAGCTGATGTCACTGGCATACTGAGCTCAGCGCGAGGCTGTACATCGCTGGTTGTTTTTGCTGCCTTCGGCCTCAGGACTGATGTGCACTCAGAGGGACAGAGGGAGAGAGAGACAGAGACAAAGCTCCCCCTCTCTGAGGCCACAGATCTGCTGTTGGGGGAGGGAATTTTCCCTCCAGCTCTCAGCTCTCTAGCAAATTCCTCTCGTACTTTGCCATGTAAAAAATAGATTCCAAACTGTGTGGCTCTGCAAGAGTGTTCTCATTTTACTGCCTGCCTGTCAGTACTCTCACAGGGAGGCTGACACACTAATTTGCTCACTAACTCACTAACTCACTCACCCATTAATTCACTGACTCACTCACTACCTAATATCCTTTTCATTCACCAGCTCACTCACTCCCTCACTAACTCACTCCTCATTCTATTGTCTGCTTGGGGGTTACACATAAGAGAACCGGAGTTCTGTTCTGTCAGAAGCCCCAATTTGAATGGAATCATGAGTACCAGAGGGTGTTTATTTCTGTGTGATATATAGTCATATTGATATATGGATCACTTATCTTTCATGTTTAGACAGGTTTTAAAACTCATAAAGAAAACTGGAGCATGTTTAATGCATACATGTTTTGTGTTGAGCTTATGCATAATCTTCTTCATGTGGGTCAACTAAAACAAAAGGCGCCACAGGTATTTCTGCAAAAGAGGGATGTACAATAGAACTTACAGTCACTGAAACTACAGTCGTGTGTGTATGTATGTATGCGTGAATGTGTATGTGTATGTGTGTATATGTATGTGTGTCATATTTGTATGTATATCAATTTTAGAGGAACCCTTTGCTTCATGTTACAGTGCTCATACGACGAACTGCAGTGATAGGCTGGGTGGGAAAGCAGTTATTCAGGTGAGGGTGTTGTTTCTGTATTATGAAGACACCCCTCTGTTGCTCTGCTGGGGGTTCCTATACTTCCTGCCCTCTGCCTTCATTTTGTCTCTCTCTCACCCTCCTCACAGAGAGAGGAAACACAGAAGATGAAACGTCTGGAGTGCAGATCTGTCCCGCTGCCATGTTGGGCTGGAAGCTCCACAAACCACCAATTTAGCGGTAACGGTTGCCGCCCACTGTATGGAAGTCACGCTAACTTTATCATTTGCTCGAAACCTCAGGAATGATTTAAAAGTTGTGACTAGCATTTTGGGGAAAAAAATATTTGTCAGTGGCTTTTATTAAAACATGGTTTTGGAAAAGGGTCATCAAATGTAAACCTGGTGTAGTTTTTTTCCCCCCAGATAGTGAGAGCCAAGCCTATGCGTACTAGTGTTCGTGGTCATTGTTAATCAGCTGGGGGCTGGACTAGATACAAGTGTCAGGAAGTGTAAGAATCGACGCCTCTCGCAACACGACATTGCTGACGTCAAGTTGTGTTACCTCGTCCGTGCAACCTCTGTATCACTGTTTCCGTAAACAAAATGGACAGATCAGCTGTGATCACCTATAAATCGATGTTGCTTTAACTAATATTTTTTCCGTTTCTTTTATTGTATTTCCTCACAAATCGAATTACCAGTCAACATATAATACGCCTATCGATGTACCGGTAAAACCATCAAAGTTAAATCCATTGTTAGTCTTGAATAACGGACAACTGTAAAATGTCTACGTCCTGAATAGTGTATCTTAAGTAGCGTATCCAAAATATCGAACGTCCCTGTTTCCGATGTGCAGCAGGATACATTTATTGCATATAGGTATTGCTACAACAGGACCAATTAAAACACACAGACAAAATACTTAAAATACCAGCGAGACCTTCCGGCATACAGGGCGCGTTCTAAAACCGTACGTGTCTCTTTAAAGTTGCCAACTCATGCACAGTATGGACTCTGGTTTACAGGAAACTTTATTTCACAGACGTTCTGGCAGACACACCACTTTCTGAAATACTACAGTGACCATGAGTAATTACTCCCGGATCAGACAGCACTGTGCGTTTTCATTGGTCTCAACAACCGCCGTGGACTCGCCCGTATGACAGCAGAGGCTCCACTGCGACGTGGAGTCGCCGATTCGTGCAATATAATTGGTTAAAAGTGAAACGTCTTTGGCATCTGTACATTTTAATTGGTAAGTGTGCCGTTTCCTCTACTGGTCAGTGTGACTTGAAGTATTCCATTGGTTAAAAACCCCGACGTTCATTATCTATAGGAGGTGGGCGTCATAGCTGCTCTTTTGACGTTAGAGTTTCATTGGCCAGCTGTTGCTTAGCGCGTCATTGCGCAGCCAGCTGATCGGAGTGAGAAGCCGGTTTGAAGGGAGTTGAACGCGGAGACTCCAGAGGCGAAGAGAGGCGAATGAGAACCGAGAGAAGGGCTGGGTCTCCCCGAATCAACATATATGTCTGTAAAGTGTCTAGTTAGGAAATTGTATTTTAGAGTGTAGCCGGAAGATACGTGGATTCACACTACCTCTGTGAAAAATACAGGATTAGTCTAGCATTTTGTATTGCGTTTGGCCGAGCTGTCTGAGTTGATTGAGGTTTAAGGTGGGGCATCCGAGAAGGGTTTTATGAATGATCGTCTCATCACTGTTTGATCATATTTTCAAGAGCTGTGTGGAACGGAAAGGGGGAGTGAGTTGCTTTTTTATCTATTGGATAGTAGCCTCTTAACAAAACTACAAGAGGAAACATTCGCTTAAACAACATTCTGTAGCTAAGATACAAAAGTTACATTGCCATTAAGGTATTTTTCGGTAGCATAGCTCAAATTGCGTAACGTTTATGGGGAGAGTTTAGATTGGGTGTGGACACACAAACACAGTCGGGTGAATACCAATTATCTCTCCTCCAGAAATTAGCATATACGCTGGGTTAAACATAGCCTTAGGTTGGGCATGCTGGGGAGACCCCCGCCCGTCTCTCTAACGCGGACAGAAAGCCTTCAGTCACGCAGGACGTCTGGACGCAGGAGCCGCACGAAAGTTAAACCCTGTTCACAACCTCAAAACCGGCTGCTGAGGCAAAGACGATTTTATGGGATTTCACGGAAAAAAAAAGTAAGTGAGCTCTAAGCTTATCCACGATTAAATCCAGATAACCTCTTACGAGCTTTCCGCTTGAGAGGGTATCATAGCTGAAGAGGTCGTTTGTGTCACCGTCGGACTTGCAGGAAGAAATGCGATCTGTCGTTGGAGTTGTATTGCAATACACCGGAGTTCTGCTGCAACAGTGCGCAGTGTCCATTCGCTTTTCTGTTGTTGACAACTGGAATATTCTTACGGCAATCAATCAACGTTCGGCAATATATGTAAGTAAAGAGGAATAGTGGATTTAAATATGGTGGGAATTTTAATATTTTATTGCAGGTTGCATAATCAGTGTCATATACATCTGGGGAAACACCCTTTAAACTAGATTTCACCAGATGCTGGGCGTTACTTCTAGCTAGCTAACGTTATAGACTACCTGTTAATTCAGTTCTAAATTAAAGTGAATTCAAATACGTTTGTAGTCTGAGCGGAACCAGGAAAGTTCTGGAAAAGATCTTTCGTCCAGGTTGGCCTCTGTGTAATTACTGTGGGGCGTTTTAACAAGTCAGGTGAGAATACGGCATTCCGGGTTCTGCTTTGTAGTTGAACCCTCACTGAGCCTCAGAGATCGATTTCACACGGATTTCGAACTCGGTGAGCCGTTCTTCTTCTTTAGCCCTATTCTTCAAATAATGTTATGATTTTAACTTTAATAGACAGCTTTAACATGTTAGTGTTACACTGTCCAACGAAACAAAAAAATATCGTTAAAATGTGCAAAATGCTCCATGTTTCTGAAGGAATTCATTGTATACCTTTAAAGAGAATCTGGTAAGGACAGGGGACAGTAAGCAAATTCCACACGGCCGCACCCTGTCCAGCACGACTTAAACGAATTATTATTTTCTCAGTGAGTTTGTTTCCGTTTCTCTTTTCCTGTTTTTGGAAAGAAACTCTAAACAGCGCGTTTACTCAAGTCAGACAACATTTTGAACGCCACCCGGATGATCAGGATTTGCGTTTTAAATATCGCGTTGTCACATAAAGGTCCTGGGCTGAGTGTGTCCTTAGCTGCTTGATACACTTTTCGGAATCACGCTTGTGTAACAGGGACATAGAAAAGTAACCCTAAGGTCCAAATGAATGCGTGAATTTTCACGCAGAAACTGTTAACGCAGTACGTCCAAACTGGCCAGGTTAACTATTTTGTAAATGTAAACATTTGTCTTATGTAGCCGTAGTGTTTATTCATAGCAAATATGTACAATTGTATATTTCGCTGAATATGTGATCTTTTAATGTGGTTATCAAATCTCTTTCATAATTAATTAATCAATTAGTGTCCTTACAGCTCTGAATATCAGGGTGAGTTGTCTTGTGTAGTTGACACAGGGAAGTTAGTCATTTTTCCACATTAAACTTATGACAGGGCTCAGTATATTTAACTTAAAAAGACATAATCTGTTTTTACTCTTATAGTTTCTACTTGCTATATGAAAGGCAACAGGAATTATGTAAGTTCAACCAACTGTTTACCTGCTCCCCGCAAGACGTGCTTATGCAACCGTTCAGAGATTTCGACACTTTGGCCCAAGTTAAAGTGTGACTGCACCAAACTGCAGCCGGTTGAAACTGTGTGCTCGCCATTGTTTGAACGCTCTCGGCGTGCACCCGGGCACTCGTGACGCGGCGATAAGGTTTAGAGATACGTGCTCTCCTGCTCTCGGCTCACTGGAGCGGGCGGGAGGTATTCGCCGTTCCCACAGCGCCTGCCCGAACGCGCTCGCACGGCGCCGCACCTCTCCGCATTCTCTCTGGCGGCTCCGCGGGCCGCGGCCTCGTATTGGCAGCGTCCCAGCGCAAGCGCCGATTATTTTTGTTTCTGGTGACTCGCCCTGCGTCGGGTGTTCGGGCCTCAGCCCTCGCCCCTGTCCTCTGAAAGGGGGCGGCTCCATCCCGGGCCTGTGGGGAGACTTCGCCGTGCGACCTCGTGGTGCTCAGTCAGCCTCCCCCCTGCCGTCCCGTTTCAGACCGCCGGAAAATACCACCGTGATCACAGTTCTGTCTTCGAACTGCTGGGGACATTTTGTCAGCCGGTCTCAGTAAAAGGACTTTACCTCAATTTTTCACGTGCTTCACATGAAGTCCTGATGGTTCCCCTACAGAGTCATGCTAACAGTATAAACAAATTGGAAGTGGTGAATCTCAGAGTTTTTAAAAAAATGTTAAAACTTGAGAGTTTTCGTCTGCTCACATGTCACTGTTGCCGTAAGATGCTGTTGTAAATGACTGTAAAGGTGTCTGTCAGAGGGGATAGAGGCACATGTGTGGCTGTGCTGTAGGGTCACCATCCTGGGTCAATCACTCCGATACCTCTCCTCTGAAAGGGACTGGATTTAGTCAGTGACTCACTGTGCTGGATTTTACCTGAGGGCATTGTGGGATTAAAGATGTGTACAGCTGGCTTTTATGCAGTTCTGTGCGCACAAAGGGGCAAGATGAGGCTGGCAGGACCTCGTTAGTGCCACCCTCGTGGCTGGTCATGTCCTTGGGTTGAATCGCCCTTGAGGAGAGTTTAGTCTATATCTGCACACTGACATCCGCATAGCCATCTCCACAGTCAGCACGTGCAGCTGGTGCCCTCCCTCAGGTGCAGGTTCGAGTGAACATTCTGAAATGCAGGGTTTTTTCTGTGTTTTTTTTTTTTTTTTTTTTTTGGGGGGGGGGGGGGGGGGGGTCAATTCAGTGCTTCACTTAAGAGTGTAACAAGTCTCCCTTCCCTCTCTCTCTTTCTCTGTAATTCTCTCACTCTCTTTCTCTCACTCCCACTCTTTCTCTGCTCTGTTGCTCTGTCACTCTCACTCTCTTTCACTCCCATTCTCTCTCTCTCTCTCTCTCTCTCTCTCTCTCTCGATGCCCTCTCACTCCCATTCTCTGTCTCTGTGTCCTGCTCTCTCTCTCATTCTTGTTCTCTCTCTGTCTCTCTCACTCCCATTTTCTCACTCCCTGTCTCTGGCCGAGCGTAGGTGAGGCTCAGTCAGCCGTGCTGTAGTGCTGCAGTGTGTGGAAATCCTCTGTATTCTCGCACTGACGCGTAATGTGCGACTCGGGCTGATCTGATCGCCGCCCATCTGCCTGCTCCTCACTCTTACAGGTGTCCAGAGATCTGGTGTTCCGCCTGCTAGGGTACAGATGAGCCTTGTGGCCACGTCCCTCATCCCGGCTCATTTGACTCGATTTTAGTGTTAAATGGAGGCTTCGGCTGAGATCAGTGTTCTTGCGTTGCTGCTAGTACTCCCCTGATTTCTGATACGGTTTAAGCAGGGGACACTGCAATTGGGTCTAGAGAAGCTGCTCGGCTCCTTTGGAACAGCTCTCTGCCCGTTTGTAGGGCACCGGTGCAGCAGAACCACCCTGCGTCGACTCGGAGCAGGCAGGACTGCCTCTCACGCAGCCCTGACGCGGCTCTCTCTGAAGCACAGGCCCAGCTCCGGCCTGCACAGAGGGCCTACTGTGGGCCTTTGGAAGGAGGGAGCGATGTGACCATTTCTGTCGTTTCCGGGGTGGATCTGCTGGCCTGTCTCAGCCCCTTTCACCCAGGCCCATTCCCCAACGCTTCACATCTGTGACGCACCAAACCCTAAACCCACCCGGATGTGCCTGTACCTGTATGGGCTTCTGCTCCAGGCTGCAGAGAAGGCGGATTCCTGCCCTTCAGCAGCTCTCACCCCTCGGCCCGCAGACCTGACGCAGTCGCACAGGGCTTTGCGTTTGCGCGGCCTGTCTGCGCAGGTCTGCGCAGAGGGAGGGCGGAGCCGGCCCAGGGCCCTTCAGCCAGGGTGGAATTTAGACCATATGTACCAGGCATCCCAGGAATGCGGGGCGCAGAGACCCGAGCGACGGGACTGGGTGGAGGGAGAGGGAGAGGGAGAGGAGCCCGAACACAGGCCCTGCTCTGTGCGCCTCTGTGGGGCCTGCCGGAGAGGCCTGGTCCCTCTGCGCAGTCCAGAGGCCTGACTTTGGTCCAGCTTGCAGACAGACGGGAGCTTCCGTCCTGCAGCTGTTTGGACCGAAACACATCGGCTCAGTTTAAAAAGCGGATGGATTAGCTCTGTCTGGGTTTGGGGTGATATGTGGGTCCCAGGGTATTGCCTTGTCTATTGATAGTCATTATAATACCTACCTGCAGTGTTGGAGTTTCCTTTAGTATCAAATGAGTTAATGGCTCTAATTACATGTCTGATGTTTTTTTTTTTTTCTTTGTTAAATTTGCTTTTGAGTTTCTCATTTCTGCTCTATGGCTCAACATGTGTGTCTGTGTCTGTGTGGGTGTGTGCTGTGTATGTGTGTGTATTCCTATGTGCATGTGTGTTTGTGTATGAATATGTATATGTTTGTGTGCAAGCATGTATATGTCGGTGAGCACATGTATGTGTGTGAGCGAGCCTGTGTGTGCATGTGTATGTATGTGTGTACATGTGTGTGTGTGTGCGCGCGTGCGTATATGAGTGGCTTACTGTGACCAGATGAGGTAAATGACGCTGATCTTGCTGAGCAGCCATGCCTGTGTGATCTGCTCGGGGAGACAGGTCCCAGATCAGCGTCTCCGCGGAGGGGCCTGCACAGCCTCTGTGGCTGAGGCCGGGACTACATACTGCGCATGCTCTGCCGCTGGGTGCTGGGGACGTCACATGGTGATAAACAGGCAGAGCGCTGCTCCTAAATGAGGCCCAGATGGAGCAGGAATCCGCTCTGTAGAGGGATGGAGAGAGGTGCAGTCAGAGCGGCCTGGATCAGAGAGCACGCCCTCCGTCTCTCTGCCGCTTCGCCTTCTGCATTCAGCAAGACCACGCTCAAAAAGGCACTGTGGTAAAGAATAGGAAATTTCACATGTCAAATTATGTCCTGCTGTGACATGTCATGGTACACATGTGTGTTCCCTGCTGCACAGCTGTGTGTATGTGTGTGTATGTATGTATGTCTGTTTCTGTGTGTGTGTGTGTGTGTGTGTGAGAGAGAGAGAGCGTGTATGTATGTCTATTTCTGTGTGTCTGTTGAGCGTGTGCGTGCATGTGTGTGAGAGTCCACATTACACATTCACCCCCTCCCTCATTGCTTGGCAGCTCTCTCGCACCTGGCTGTTCTGAGATCAGCAGGAGATTATCAGAATTCCTGAAATGATTCGGCTGCTTCCACATTGCCCCACAGTCATTTCCCTTAAACAGGCGGCTGGAATTTCCTTTGTGTGTCAGACTGTTTACTGTTTCTCAGAGCAGCTGGATTGAGCTGGGATACATGCAGAATGAGGAGGATTGAGCTGGGATACAAGGGATAGATGCAGAATGTGGTCGGGAGCTCTTTACACAAGCCTGACACGCTTGTTTTGTTCAATGATTCGAAGTGTGTGAAGAAGTGTGGGTCACCGCGCGCGCGCGTGTGTGTGTGTGTGTGAACTGCCTGAGTGAACAAGGGATACACAGTATATTGAAAGCAGATGCTTCCACAAAGGTATGGTTCCTTAGTTAATTAAGCAGTTAACATCCCATCATGCTTAGGGTCGTTCATAAAAAATGCTGGGCAGGACCAGTTGCCCTTTATTTTGGTTAACATGGCTAGAGGAGATCTCAGTGACTTTGAGAAAAGGGTGGCTGTTGGGGTATGTTTGGCAAGAGCTTCAGTGATGAAAGCTGCTCAACTTACTGATGCTTCATGAGGAGCAGTGGCTGAGGTGATGTTTGCATTGAAGTCTGAGGGATATGCATTATCAGCTAGGGGCTACCGTGGTCAGAAGTGCATACTCCTTGACCGTGATGTCTGTGCATTAGTTCAAGATGCAAGGCAAAACAGCAGCACTGAATCAGCTGACTGCAAATATCAATCTAGGGCATGAGCAATCAGTTTCATCAAGAACAGTCTGCCAAGAACTTCAAAGAGAGGGATGCTATGGTCGGGTTACGGCGCATAAACCCCTTATTACATCTAAACATGCACATTTGAGAGGAAAGTGGTGCAAAGAACACAGGCAGTGGTCTAGGTCAGATGAGTCATCTTTCACCCTGTCCTCAACAAGTGGATGGGTGCGTGTGTGTGGTACACGCCAAAAGAAACCTGCAGGTCTGAGTGCTTGCTTCCTGCGCTGAGGGTTGAGGGGGGGCTTTATAGCGGTCACACACAACCCCTTAGAGGGCAAGGTAAACACCAATAAATACAAAGTCATTCTGAGAGATCGCCTTCATCCTGTAATGAAGCATTTCTGTCCTGATGGGAATGGCCTCTTCCAGGATGGCAATGCCCCCATCCACAGGGCACTGAGCGGTCACTGAATGGTTTGATGTGCATGAAAGTGATGTAACTGTAAACATGCCATGGCTGCCTCAGTCACCAGATCTCAACCCATTTGAACACTTATGGGAGATTCCAGAGTTGCACAGTGTTTTCCACCATCTAATACCAAATGATGGAATTTCTCATGGAAGAATGGTTCTGCATCCCTTTAGTAGAGTTGCAGACACTTGTAGAGTCTATGCCAAGGCACACTGAAGCTGTTCTAGTGACTCAATGTGGTTTTTGTTGGCGCTTCCTTTATTTTGGCAAATACCTGTATATGGTTGTGTAGTAGGTTAGTAGAGCAGAGTGTGTGTAGTAGGTTACTAGAGCAGAGTGTGTGTAGTAGGTTCGTATGGAAGGTTGTGAGTAATAGGGTAGTAGTGTGCGATGTGGCCGGCAGGCACTCTTCTGTCCCTCTTCTGTGGTATGTGCTGATTGGACGGGCCACAGATGAGCCTGAGGTTGTGTGGGAGTTATTGAGGCGGTGACGTTGCTGCCGCGTCTCTCGTGCGGGTGGAGATGAGCATCAGCGCGCAGCAACAGGAAGAAGCATTCGCATCGCCAGGGCCTGGGGGGGCACAGGGAGGCGCAACAGGAAGTCTCTCTGACGTCCGTTCCCTGGACCAGACCCAGCGCGCGCTTCCTGTTTTCTCCCGAGGCATGGCACGCTTGGCAGCCGAGTGGGCGGTCCAGTGCCGGGTGTGGAGGCGTCGCGCGACCTCCACACTGCCCTCCTCTCCCGCTCTGACATCATCACTGTGCCCCTTGCATTGTGACATCATCACCCTTGCTGCGTGTGTTGTGACATCATCGTTCTGAGCGCTGCAGAGTCGCAGTGCCTCCACGTACCTGTCGGCAGGGCCCAGCAGGGAACAGGAAACCACAGCCCCACCCGCCGCGCGGATCCCGTCACACAGCGGATGTGCACCTCAGAGCAGCGTGTCTGCGTGCGTGTACATGTGTGTCTGCATGCCCAGTCATTTCCTGCTCTTACACCTTTATTCTGGGAGACGTATTACTGTGAAATATGGAGGGCGACACAGCAAAAAAAAAAAAAAAAAAAAATCATGTTTGATTTTATGCTTTTGAGAGTGGAGTTCCCAGAGAGGACATCTACCCAAATCACTTCTCTGTTACTGACTGTTACAATATAGTGACAACATCCATCACCATTGGTTGAAATATCACAGCTAATCAAGCTAATCAGGGCTTTTCAGAGCCAGCTACCATGGTTAGCATGTTAGCTGGTTAGTAATCATGCCTGGAGTGTTTGGAAAGGTTTAAAGGACAATCTTCATGTTTGTGTGAAAAGGCGGTGATAGGAAGTCTTCCTATCGCCTGACTGCAATTCTCATCACTACATTAGTTTGGTTTCTATCATTGCCAGGTGACTGCCTTCCATGTGTCATTGCAGGACGGAAAGCTATAACTGAAGGTGACCTGTAGATACTGTGGGACTGAATCTTCTGACGTGTGTTCTGTGTCACTGTTTTAAGGTTGGTCTCCTTAACAGGAATGCTGGTATCTCTGGTGGCCCTTTACTCTGCTGGCTGTGCCATCTCCTGCCTGAGATGGACTCACTCTGTCCCCACGTGTCACACCTGTGTCCCTCCACAGGTTGCTCAGGTCTGTCAGTTATCTGTCAGGAATGTTTCAGGCTCTTTCCAGCAGGGGGCGTGTGTACGGGGGCCTTCGGATACCATGACTGCCAGGTGGAGGCTGCAGAGGTGAAAGCGCTGACTGCATGGTGCTGCTGGGGGGACAGGGCGGAGCTGAGGAGTGGTGTGCAGAGTCAGGGCACACCTGCCCCACACACTTGCTGTGTGGCAAGTTTTGTGGAGAAATCGCTGAGTCATGCTGTCACCCAAAAGTAAGGAGAAGAATGTGTGTAGTTGTAGGTGTAGACTGACTACAGAAAGTCTATGGGTATGTATGTCTCTGTGTGTGCGTTTATGTCTGTGTGTGTGTGTATATATGTATATAATATAAATAAATGTCTGTGTGTGTGTGTGCGCGCGCACATTGTTGTTACTGTACTTCCTCTATGCCCAGTCTCTGTCTGTAGAGAATGGCAGCATTGCCAGAGTATCATAACCTGCTGTGAGCCTCAGTGCTGATCAGAGACCAGCCAGCAGTGTCAACGTCAGGGCTTTTGTTTCCTGAACGCTGGTCAGAGATCAGCCAGCAGGAGGAACTCCAGTTTGACTTACTGTCAAGTTTCCCAGAGCACAGTGTGTGCTGGGATTTAGAGAACTGCATAGCGCCTCGTAATGGTGAGTCTCTTGCAGAGTTATGCTATATGGGGCCAAGGATGGGGTGGGATTTTTGTTTGGGCCAACTCTCTGTGGGCTGGATCTGTCCCCTGGACCACAGCACGGGTCACTGGGTTCGCAAGTCCTGTCTTTTGACCTGCCTAGAATACCGAGCTGTCAAAGCATCCTGAAATAAGTGACCCACGATTGCCGTGTAACTGAAATGAGCGTCCTTTTAATGCCGTGTAACTGAAATGAGCGTCCCTTTGATGCTATGTTACTGAAATGAGTGTCCCTTTAATGCTGTGCAACCGAAATGAGTTAGGGCTGGCCCCGACCAAAGATTTTCCTAGTCTACTAGTAGTCGTTAGTTCAAGCCATTAGTCGACTAGTCGTCGCACTTTATGACATTAATTTAATTATTTAAATATATATATTTTTGGGACGTCAGAAAATGCTTTGAGCTCCAGGGCTGAGGAAGAATGTTATAAGTAACATTGTTAACACTGTGCTACGTTACAGAGAAATACAAAATCGTAATAATGAGCCTTTCAAATATAAATTTTACAAGCACACGCACGAAGTGAGCCATCTGTTAATGACAATGCTAACGGCAAAGCGGTAATAATTCTGAATGTGTTTGAACAACCAGCAAGGAGACTGAACATTTTGTTATTTTATTATTTATTTCAACACAGTATAACATAATAGCTACAACTTATGAACTTGTAACACCAACACAATGGCTTAGAATACAAATGATAAATAAAAAACAGAACATGAAGTTAAACATGCAGTAAGCGAGGTAATTTAGCTTCCTCAGTCCCCACGAACCCTTGGATAAGCCTAATTGCATACGACAATATATTCATTTAGCTGCATACAGCCTTAACTTTGCAATTCGTTAATGTTAATTAGGCCATTAATTATTTAGCCTAATGGAATAACCCTTTCGCGCCTATGGTCACACTGGTGTGATTAGCCATTTAGCACGTATGCTAAAACCGGTGCCATTAGAACACTAGATTGGAAAAAAATCTAGCTAATTTTAGCTTTGAAGAAACATTAAAAATATAGCAAATGCTATCTGTAAACTATGAGAAGCTTATTAACGCTAATGAAAACATAATGAACCATGGTAACAGCGCACTACATTGAATGAAAATAAGTTACGTATGAAAGGGATAATAATGTTAGCCTACTTAGGGGAGACCTGGGATGAAAGTAACACTTTTCAGATAAACGTCATTTTAAAAGATAACGTTACAGACAGAAACTAATTTACATTGTGATCAACAACTCATGTGTGTGTTCTATCAATATGGTGCTATTCTGTACAAATGTGGAACGACTTCGGTGTAATAATAAGTATAGTTATTGTAGAGGGACGAAAGAAACAACTGTTACAGTCGTCCCGACAATGACTCCTGACGGTTAAACCTGACTTGCTTCTAAACTGAGAAACTCTGATATGGCAAACTTCAGGATGTGTTCAAGTACTAATTAATCTGTCAAATGATCATGACTATGACACATGAAACAACAGACACAACCTGTCATTCAAAAAAAAATTACAGCTTGAGTGAATTTACTTTCTGTGATCGAAAACAGCTTCTTGGGTGTAACTCCGCGAAAGTATGATGTATCCACGCGATTTTTGAGGTTCTGGTAAGTATTGCATGCTGTACATGCTGACGCAGTCAGGCATATCAGACTTGTATGGGCTCGGAGAAAATCGCCGTGTTACTTTCGTCCCGTGTTAGTTTTGTACTGGCTCTCCCCTACATGTTTCAGATGATAAGTCATGTTTGAGGTCGACGAATGATAGGCGAGTCTTTGCACGCAGAGTTTGCATGTCACATTCTTGGGGTCGTCCTTTACACGCTGGAAATGATCCCACACTTTGGATGATTTCCTGCCTGACATAGTCTAATAACTTTTTAACGACAAGGCGCAGCTCCCGAATGGAGTTTGAGGGGTTTTTTTTTCTGTGACTAACCAACTACTGAAAACTTGGTCGACTAAGACTCTTTTCATCAACTAACGTTTAGTCAACTAGGGGGCAGCCCTAAAATGAGTGTCCCTTTAATGCGGCTTGGCTCCACTGTGACAGTCCTGACGTGGGTAAATGGTGCTGGTAAAAGGAATGTGCTTGTGGGGTCAGTCAGGCATACTCTCAGGGGGGCTGCATTCTTTCCAGCGGATAACTGCACCTTGGCGTCAGCATGAGTCAGCAGCCAATCAGAACCGGACATGAAGGGAGACTTGAAGCAGTGACTGGAGAGGGAGGCTGAGACAGGCTGCTGTAGCCTGGGACTGGTAGCATGGCCAAAGGTAGTAGGTTTCTGTGTGCTGAACAGAGACATGACAGAGATGCTGTGGAACACTATAGGCACTGTGCATTACTGTGTGTGGGGGGGGCTGCCAGGGTGGACACTTTAAAAATGTGTCTTTGTGGCCTCAGAATCAGTGCGAGTCTCTGAATGTGTCTGCTGGGGTTCCCTGTCTCTCTCTTTCTCTCTCTCTGCTCCTCTTCCTTCCTAAAAAGCAGTTGTGGTTCTTAAACGGAGATTTAGGCTGTGCTGCCGCTGATGTCAGTGTGGTTCCGCCCCTAAATATTCCATGGGACCCTGCCCTCCTGTGGGTTTAGTTTGACAACAACATGGCTGCACTCTCCACACGTAAGAAACCTGTTTCCTGCAGCCGCACTGCCCAGAGCTGTGCCAGCAGGTGTGACCCCTCCCTGCTTTCACCCTCCCTCCGGTGACAGCTTCGCTGTTACTGACTGCTCTCTCTTGCCGTTGTGTCTCCTTTCAGGTCAGCCTGCAGCCCCAGCCAGCATGTGACTGACAGCGGGGGCGGAGCATTGGAATGGCGGTGTGTGCCTGACATCGTGGGTGCCATCACTGGAAGGCAGTGTGTGATTGACAGCGTGGGCGGAGCGTTGGATGATGGCGTGAGAGATGCGTTGGCTGATCCGCAGCAGTTCTTCACTGGCAAGCTTTATGTCCCTGTGTATCAGCTAAAGCTGCCAGCTGAAGAACTGCTGCAGTCGGCTCTGTCCTACACTGCCCGAGGAAGAGGAGGAAGAGGAAGAGGAGGAATGGAGGTGTGTGGGGTTCGGGGGGGGGATGGGACAGACTTGTTTGTGTCTCTGCAATCATCTAGGAGCAGATGACAAATTAGCATGCTAACTGCCTCCCAGTGTCTGTCCCTTTGACAGTATGAGTGCGAGATTACTTTTTTCTCTCTGGCTGAGATTCTACACTTGTCGTACATGGCGCACACACCTACATTCAAATCAGAAAACAACCTGCAGCTAGAATCTCCCTCGAAGCGGAGCAGCAAAACCAGTGCTGAAATCAGGATATGATCATATGCCTCTGTGCAAACACTCGTCTGTGCCAGACTGAGACAAAGGGAGAGAGTGTTCATGCAACAGAGCCAGGTGCCATGACAGCAGCCTCAATGCCCAGACCTGTGCACTCTGTCTGATTGGCTCAGAGGGAATCAGGTTAATGGAGAATGGGAGGGTTATGTCAGGCCACAGCATAAGCAGTTCCACCTGACTGATGGTCTTCCAGTGGCTTGCAGTGCCTTCGTTTAACACCTTCACTTAACTCTGTGTGCCAGTGGAAACGTGAGCTTTCCCCGTGCACAAGTGGAAGCACACACACACGCACCCATGTACCCATGCAGAGGGACACACGCAGAGAAATGCATGTGCACACGCAGGTCTGGGTGTGACAGTAGTGTGTGCTTAGGGACTGTCCTCTACAGCAGCACAAACCTGACTCTGTCACACAGGTCACTGCCCACTGCTCCCGGATACGCCCAGGTCACGTGACATGAACTGTGCTGAGTGCACATAATTTTGCATGCGTGTTCATGACTTTAAACAGGAAGTGAAACATAACGTTTCATACATGCGGCTGCATTTTATTTCGTATTTCCATGCTCATTTTCAGCCGGATGTATGGGAACGCATGCAGGAAATGTAGAAGTGCTGGCGACTGCATTTGACTGCATTGATGTTGAAATGATAAAATAAAATTCCTCTGAGGCTCAAATTGAAGTGTGTTTTCCTGTCTGATTTGTGGGGGTGTAGGCAGCTGTTCATTTGTTATTGATGGACTGTATGCATAGAATCTGCTGGATCAACTCCCCGCCCCTGATGGAGAGAGAGGAATGGTGTTCAGTGAGATGGTGCTGTCCGACACTCTGCATTTAAAAAGACACAGCAACACAAGTGACCGCTTAACACCCAACTTGAACAGAGGCACTCCTGTATTAACCACCTCACACAGTTTTGGTCTGTGCCTACAGACATTCGGCACATGCACACAATAACAGCTTCATCCTCAAACTGAAACATGCATTCATTTAACGTCACACATATTAAGATACAAATATAAAGCCTCTCTCTGTTTAGCAGACATTTTTAAAGTCTGCACAGCCCTGAAATCCCAAACCCATTGATCCCAGACAAACACATGTGTAGTAGGAGAACCCCTGTTATGATCCCAGAACAGCACCTGGCTACAGGTAACTGGCATGGAGCTATTGCTGCTGGTGCTATGCTGGGACTCCTCAGCAGGAGCGGGTTAGAGAGGTACAGAGGAGGGAGGGGAAGGAGAGAGAATGAAAAGCATTGTGCATCTGTAATCTGCCTCGTACCTCTGCCCTTAATCCACTCTGACGTCAGGGCGGGTCCTGTCGCACAGTCAGGCTCTCTCTGCTGGCACTGCTTACATAACTTCACACTGGCAGGGGGAGGGAGGGGGCCTCACCAACCGGGTAATCTCATTAAACAGACATGACCTCATTTCCTTTCCCCATCCACAGACCCCCAGCCTCCTCTGCCCGCGCCCACACCCACACAACCCCACCCGGGCTCACCCACCCTCTCCAACATGGACCCTCCTAGTAATCAAGCCCTGCAGCACTGAGCGCGTGCAGAGAGACCGGAGCACCGAGGTGGCTCATGACCACTATCTCCGATGCTGCCGCCATCCTCAGGACTATTTACGGAGGCAGGGGTGTCACCGAGAGCAGAGACAGGTTTACTGGATGATCCAGAATACACAGGGGCATCCCACACGCTCATTACAGCCTCAGGTCACCCCCTGCATGTGTGCACCCCCTGCTGGCACAAACAGGTACTGCAGGTCTCCCCTCCTAAAGTCTTTCTGTCCGCACTGCTTCCTTTCTGAGTAAGCTCAGACACAACGGGGATGCAAGTAGATGGCTGGACAGAAACTGACAGACAGAGAGGTAGAGACAGGGATACAAAGAGACAGAGAGAGTCCAACAGACAGAGAAAGAGGTAGAGAGGTGGAGATGGAGAAAGAGACAGAAAGTGGAGTACTGAGCGCATGCAGTGTTGATAGAGGTCAGTGCCAGACTGGTGACTTCTGTAGGCATGGTGTTCATCTGTCATTTATGAAATTATCTCTTATGGTGTAGAGACCCTTTATGAAAACTGCACTGCGTCATTCATCAAATTTCAAAGCTGTAGGAGATTTAGCTTGTTTGAATTTCACAGTTTTTGCCCTTCCTGTGTAGTACTATTTTGTGAAAGCTCAACATTAGTCCTCACAGTCTGTCTGTCTGTTTGTGTGTGTGTGTGTGTGTTTGTGTGCATGCGTGTATATGTCTGTCTGTGTGTCTGTATGTCTGTCTGTTCCTGCCTTCCTCTCCTTTCTCCTCTGGCCTCTCGCTGGCTGGCAGGTCACAGGTCATGTGACACATCCTCCTCTTTATCATCCCTCCTCTGGGAAATCACCATACACCTTGATGGCAAAGGTCAGAGGTCACGCAAGTGTCACCAGGAGTCAAACCTGTGGAGGTTTCTGTGTTAGCTGGAGTCAAAGCTCTGATGTCAGAAGGTAACCAAACAAACTGAGCATCTTCACTGCAGCCTGCAGAAACAATGCAGAATGCCAACAATGCCTCTGGCTGCTGGCTTACATAACAGAAATTAAGGGAATTAAACCCCAGCTGGCCTGTCTGCACCTCTCTTTCTCAGCGTGTGAGTTGCGACAGCAGTCGGACACCAGTGGGTGACGTCACAGGCTTCTCCTGGTTCAGTTTGGCAGTGACATACCCCCAAATGTTAACGTGTGCCCAGGAGTCTGAGGGAGGGGAGGGGTGTGGCCCTGATTTCTGTGTCTGTATTGATGGCAGGATTGAGTAGTTATTAATATTATTAACACCTGGTCTGAGGCGGAGCCACCCGATCTGCCAAAAAGGTCTGAGGGGGAGCCATCATTGTGCTGATGCCTCCCTGGGGGGTTTGTGCCAGAACCATAAGCCCTCATCTCTACAACGTCTGTCACTGGAGCATTACATTGTGACTTTCCACCCAGAAGGTGTTGAGTTTCAGGGCTTCTCTCGTGGCTCACTTCTGTGATTGATCGCCCTGCCATCCCAGAATATCTCACTCAGCTAGTTTCCCACAGCAACAGATCTTATAGAGTGGCCTGACCCATGTGACAGTGTGAATGACTGCTGTGTCAGCAGTGCAGCGTGTGTGTATGTGTGTGTGTGTGTGTGCGTGCATGTGTGTTTGAGAGAGAGAGTGTGTGTGCATGTAATTGTATGAGTTTTTGTGTGCATGTGTGTGTAGGTGCTGGGTGTCATCCAGCTGGTTAGTGCCACCATGTGGGGTTCCTATTGGTGGTGATGGCCCCTCTGTAATGATCCTGTGAGTGTCACCAGGAGTCAAACTTGTGGAAACGGACTTCCTCGATGGCAAAGGGAGATTTCCTGAACACACAAATGATGACAGAGGGAGATTTCCTGAACACAGCGTGGGTGGACCTGTCACGTGCCCCCATTGATTCATTGGTTCATGTCTTACTGCAGAGAGCAAATTCTTTTGATTGGCTTTGGGTAACCAGTGACTGACAGCATATTGTAGCCCCGCCCCCTTTTGCAGTTCACAACACCTTGCCATTGTCTCCGATGCTGCTGGATGCTGCTGCCATCCTCAGGGATATATTGGGGATATATATTAAGGATATATATTGAGGCAGCAGTGTAGCATAGTGGTAAGGAGTAGGACTCATAACCAAAAGGTGGCCAGTTCAAATCCCCACTGGGGCACTGCTCTTGCTTGGGCTAGGTACTTAACCCAGAATTGCCTCAGTAAATATCCAGCTGTATAAATGGGTAACGTAAAAAAAACTGTGTAATCTGTGTAAGTCACTCTGGATAAGAGCATCTGTTAAATGCCAATAACATAATGTAATGTCATATTTATGGAGGCAGGGGTGTCACTGAGAGCAGGGAAAGGTCTCCTGGATGATCCAGAATCCACAGGGGCACCTTCTGCGTGTGTGCACCCCCTGCTGGCATGCACAGGTACTGCAGATCTCCCCTCCTAACAAGACTTTCTGCCTCCACTGCTTCCTTCTGATTAACCTCTTTGACAACCAAGATGTAAGTAGATGGCTGGACAGAAACCAACAGAGAGAGGGAGACAGTGAAACAGGCAGAGGGAGAGGTAGAGATGGAGAAACAGAGAGATAGAGATGGAGAAACAGACAGACTGAGAGATAGAGATGGAGAAACAGACAGACTGAGAGATAGGGGTTGGGAAACAGCCATCCTGAGAGAGGTAGATATAAAAAAAAGAGAGAAACAGAGGCAGACAGAACACAGACTCCAGTTTCAGGCGTTGCTTAGTGCTTTCAGATACACCATAGGGTACTGGTCTCCAATTCTCTGTGTCTGAATGCAAGGAACTCAGTTCTGCTCCCACACACTCTGCTGGTAGCGACAGAGCGCTCTCACACTGACGGAGTCTGCATGAGTCACAGTGACACAGACTGTCCTTATCTGTGGCCATGTGTCCGTTGCTGTGCATCGCGGGCGACGGGGCTGGGGGGGGGGAGACCAAATGATGTCATTCTATTGTCTCAACAAGCTTCTTGTTTTTGAAAGCAGGTGTTCATTGAGAAATGAGGAAATGGCAGAACCTACACTCCTCAGCCTATAAAAAAACAGAGAAACATGTGAAGCAGCCCTGCTACCTGATAACCAAGCAAAGAGAGCCTCAGACCTCCTGCAGCAGTCTGCCCCTGAGGCCTGTGCAGATAGATGGGAGTACATCCATGTTCTACAGCCGGTTTTAGCGGCTTTAAAAAGAGCTGAAATAACAGGGGTCAATGTGGTGACGGTAAGAGGGGACAGCAGCTTCCTGTTTCCTGCTGATCGTGCACGGCAGCGGCTCACAGCTCCTTCAGTTTCAGTGACAACTTCAGCATTCAGGGAAGGGCTCAGGCTCTGTGCTGCTCCACTTTGGAAGCATCTCAGTGGAATTTTTTTACTCCTCAACTTCACGTTCCATGTATGTTACACAACAGTTCAAATGTCAGATTTGGCCTACAGTGCTGCCATATGTACCTGTACATAACGGCCACTAGAGGGCGATAAATACCTTGGTAAACACAGATTAGCCTCAGTTGAGTAACGTCTCTTACAATGGAAAAATACATTAAAAAGAGTACAAACAAAAGTCTGTCCAAGTTATTTGAATAATCTAATATGCCTACAAGGTTTGGCTTCTTCTAGAATACACTTTTCCCACTGTAGAAACACCTACACACCTACACCTAGACAGCTGCCAAGCAGCTTTGTAAGGTCATTGCCTGCCTGCCTGCCTGCACTGTACCTTCCAAAATATACGTGATCAGGATAAGATCAGTTACCTGAAACCTTTTTCACGAATTACCCAAACTGGGAACAACTGTAATAGTTTGATATTAACATGGCTTCAATGCTACAGTATCATGTGTGAGTCAGTGCCAGTGCTGTACTCATGCGAGTCATAGTACCAGTGGTGTATATGCTGACAGTCATAATACCAGTGCAACATACACTGCACACAAAAACACAGCACACAATGGTGCACTGCTCCTGTAATTTCCCCTCACTGGGGCTGCACAGGATAACATGTACAAATTGTAACCTATGTAAGCTGATCTGGATAAGAGCATATGTCAAATAACAATAACATATTGTAATGTAGGTTCAGCCACTCTGTATTGTGTTATGTGCTGGGCCGGCTGACTGACTCCCTCACCCCTCAGCAACACAAGGATGCTGGTGTTGATGGCAGATGGATGCAGTCCTTCCCCATCACCTGTGGGGATGCTCAATGACTACAACCTTTTCAATGAGGGCTTTTTTGCCAAAGCAAGACCACTTTACACAGTGATATCCGATCCCCTTTCAAAACATCACTAATGCTGCTCTGAATGGCAGAGGCTCTCCTGGGAAGACTGGGCTGCAGATCAGTAAGCCTTCTGGCCCTCATAGACACTGCGGTTTTAGCCCATCCTAGCTTTAGCCAAGCCTTTGTTCTGTCAGTTGATGCCTCCTCTTATGGCTTAGGTGCCTGTTAAAGTCAAGCAACAGATAGCAAGGCCAGTAACCTTTGCTAGTAAATCCCTGAGTCAGGCTCACATGAGAGACCCTGCACATCGCCTAGAGTTTTTAGCTCTCAGCTGGACTGTATTCGACAAGTTCAGTCACTGGTTGACATTGGTTGGCAGGCAAGCCATTCACCGTGTGGGCTAACAATAGTTCACATACATCCTTACCAAGACAAAAGTAGATGCTAGTGAGCAGCAGTGGGCCTCCAGACTCATCCAGACCATCTGAGTAAAGCCCCATGACATGACAGAAGCCACGAGATTGCTGAAGTTCTGAGACTGCTGAGACACTGAAGAAGGCTGAAGGGCCTAGTCTATAGAAGAGCAAAAGACCTTCCCTTAGTCCGCAACACGCACCAGTTTGGTGTCCCACCAGAGCCTTAGCCAGCTTAAGTTGTACATGATGATGCAGGACACCAGACCAGAAGTCGCACTCTTCAACTGCCACGCCATTTTTTGGATTGGCTATGTACAGGAGATGAAGGAGAATGTGGCAAAATTTGAAAGGTATGTTGTTAGCAAGACTCCAGAGCCAGGGCACCACTCAAATCCATTCAGACTTGTTCTCCTCTGGAGTTAATTTGAGAAGATTTCTGGTCCACTGAGAACTCAGGTGAGTGGATGTTTTGGTGATCACAGGTCATTTTATCTGCCTTCCCTGAGCTAACCAAACTGCAAAACAGGTGGCTAAACATCGGTGGAATGACTTTTTCTGTGTGTATGGGTTTGCAGAGAGAATCCGTTCCGACCATTGTGCAAACTTTGAGTCACAGCTCATTCGAGACCTGCTCAGCATAGCCTATGTACACAGGTCCTGCAACACTGCAGAAGACCAGGAAATGGAAGCATAGAGCATTTTAATCACATGTTAGGAGGCATGCTCCGACCCTTACCCCCTTGAGAGAAACATAGGCCTCAGATAATAAATCTTCTCGTACTACTGTACCAAACACAAGACGACTGGGTATGCTCCCTTTTACCTCTACCAACAGATGTCATGACCCCTTACAGATGAAGGGGTGGTAGACTATGACACCTGTGTGTCTGAGCTGAGAAAAGACTCAAAAGAGTCTATGCAAGCTGTTCAGAAGACTGCTGGGAGGGAGCAGTCATGTCAGAAACAATGGTTTGGCAAGAAAATCAAACACTGCCCTGTCTTGGTGGGTGAACGAGAGAGGAAAGAGGGAAGAAGCTGACTAATGGGAATCTGACCCTTACTATGTGGTTTGGAAGGACCCACAGCTCCCAGTGTACTATGGGGCACCAAATGTAACAGACCTTTTTTCGTGGACAGAATGCCTTCTGTGCTACGAAACGCATAAATTCATTACGAAACCATATAACACCGTAACGCCTTTTGTCCACGAAAAACACAAACGCGTTAGCATTGTGTCCACGAAATATTGAAGAGAGCACACACTTTCGTGCACAGAAAACAAAACGGATAATTCCTTTCGTGCACTGAATTGACCGTTGTGCTTTTCATTTTGTGGACAAAAGGCGGAATGCACTTCGCACTATGTAGACAAAAGTAATTCTGTCCACGTAACAGATGCCTTAGGCCAGCATTTATGCTGTTGTGGCATGAAACGCAGAATGCGCTGTACTATCATCATTCCGTGCCATCGAATGTTCATTTTGTTCACTTAACTGTTTTGCTATATTACTGAAAGTATGATGTGCACGAAAGGGATTTAGCACAATATATTCCGTGACTCCACAGTTACAGAGGGCATTCCGTCCACGAAAGCAAAGGCTGCCTGAACTTTCGTAGACATCAGTGTTTTGCTTTCGTGGACGGAATGCCTTCCGTCAGTTACAGAAGACATTCCGTCCACGAAAGCAAAGGCTGCTTGACTCAGACTCTAATGAGACCAGCCCTACTAGTGCAGACTCACATTCTCTGATCCAAAATCTCAAACAGCACCTAGCCCACAAACAGAGCCAAATGCATAAGTAGAACCATTTACACCAGAGCTGGCTGTGTAGTCAAAGCCGTTGCTAGGCTAATGTGCTGTCTGAGCACGAGTGTAGGATCAGTATTTTCAAACAAACTCTGGAGTCTGGAGTTGAGGTTTTTTAATGACTTAAAAACAGTGCTTAGTCGCAATAAGTTTCATACTTCAATATATCATACTTGAATCTTACTATTTTTATGGTTTTAATATTAGTTTTTAAATGCTTTTAAGAATATTTTAACAAGTTTTTAATATTGCGGGGAAATGTGATGGTCAAAGTTGTTTTTATTACTCTCAAAGTGCACTTCAAGTTCTGAGGTATACAAGCCCTGATTCAGTAATATATTCATTACATTACTATACATTACATGCATTTAGTAGATGCTCTTATCCAGAGCGACTCCCAGCACAAGAGAATATAAGTGTATTCATTCAATTTAAAAAACACTAATGTCAGACCAGGCATAATACTATTCGAGTCCTACCGCAAGTCAACTTGTGCAATCTGATGGAAGCCAAGTATACTACGATACAACAGTTCCTAGAATACAGAATAAGTATCAAATGCTAGAAGTATCAAGTGTTAGGCGGTGAGGATTGAGGTGGAACCGATATGTAGTCTGAGGAGGTGGGTCTTAAGTCTGTGTTGGAAGATAGCCTGTGATTCCGCTGTCCTAACTTCCATGGGGAGTTCATTCCACCACTGAGGGACCTGTACAGACAGGGATTGTGTCTGAGAGGAATGACCCCGTCGGGTTGGGACAGTCAGTTGCCCTGTAGATGCACAGCACAGGGATCTTGATGGAACATAAGGTTTGAGGACTGATTGTAGGTATGAGGAGGCTGTCCCATTCACTGTCCTGTATGCCAGCACCAAGGTTTTGAACTTGATGTGAGCAATAACAGGAAGCCAGTGAAGTGAGGTGAGAAGGGGAGTAACTTGACTATGTTTAGGATATTCAGATTTAATAATACAAATGTTAAGTATTACATATAACACTTAGGTGGCCATCTCTGCAATTGTATTATGCAGTTCCTACTTAGTACTGTCTGATATTATGAGGAATGTGAGCTAGCAACTTAGCTTTGGCTATTTTTATGAAATGAAATTTTCATTTTTATTTTTCAAATTTTCATTTGTTTGAAATGTGAACAACACAGTTAAAAACAAAAACACCTAGATCACATTACTCAGAATACAAGAATAATCATTCAAAATGTCATTTAAAAAGAACACATTAATATGTTCTATCAGAGTATGATAAAACATTTGCAGGTGCTTATTCACTGTACACACTCACTTGGAATACAAACCCAGACTGACTTGCACCTCCAGTGAAGAGACTGTTACATTATGATGACCTGTAATCTTTGACTTCAGGTAAATGTAAATATTGTTTATATTTATATTCTTATTTCAAAATTCTTTCAAATGTGTTCAAAATGTCAAAGTGAGAATAATAATACAATTAAAATTCTTTGGAAATGTTAAAAACCTTAAAAATGTGATATTAAAACTTAACATGACTCAGTGTAACTGCATCTGTTACAGACACAATAACACAATACAACCATTAACACACTGAGCATTACAAACAGCACACAATGACACACTAAATATAATAAACTGCACACAGAAACACACTAAACCTGATAAACTGCACACTATGACACACTAAATATGATAACAAACCGCACACAATGACACACTACATATGACACCTGCTCACAATAATACACTATAGACTGCAAATGCAATCTATGTAAATAACATGCATAAACAACATGACTTGCAGGAACATTCTGGATGCCAGTGCTACGGCCTTCCAGTAATTTCTCGGTCAATGTTTCTGGCGTGTTCGGGAGAGTAACCCAGAGCAAAGCAGCTCAGGGTGCAGGGGATGAGACGGGATGGTTGGGGAGGGGCGGGGGGTGTTAATCCCATTATTTCTCTCCTCTTAATCACAGAGGAGCAGCACTACATCTCACACCTGCTGCAGACAGACAGACGGACAGACGGACGGACAGACGTGTATCCCATCAACATGGAGGACAGCCTGATGCTTGGGGTGGAGGGGGTGAAGAAGACCATCCTGTACGGGGGCACATCTGACCCCCCCCGATTCATCACCGGAACCAAGGTACGCTTCACCTGTCCTGCTTCCGACCCCTGAACAAGGCCTCCACTTTAGGACTCTCCCACCTCTCCAAACCCTCTCCTTCCACACCCCTGTACAGCCGCCACCCAGCCCACGCACACTGCTCTCCCAAACTCCTGCTAGTAGCAACACTCACGGAATACAGAGACCATTCTGTGTGAATGTACATGTACATGCTATGTGGGGATCTGCGCATTTCTGTGCATTTACAATAACAGGAACCACCTCATAACCTCAATCAAATAAGAATGATAAAGGATGTAATGCTATAAAAGGAGATGAATGCTATAAAAGAAGTTCTGTGATGATTCCTGCATAAAATGTTTAATGACATTTCAGTGGCCGGAATAATCCTATCACGTAAAGTGTTAGTATGTGACATCCATGCATGTACTGCTACTCTGTTAAAAGGCTGTCACACGTCACCACTCTGACAGGAGAATGGAGACCATAGCTGTATGGGGTCATAAAGATGATGTTTAACAAGATGCTAATTCCTGCCAAGAGGGCCCTGATTATGCTGATGGCCCAACGCTTGCATCCTGAGTGACTGTTATTACCACAGCCTTGCTTACAGCCCACAGAATCACATCTCTCAAATTCATCTCACAAACACATACACCCATAAACATACACACCCGCAGCCTCACACAAACACACACACACACACTCACACACACATGCACACGCACGCATGCACACACATACAAACACACACAAACACACACACATGTGCATGCACACGCACACAGTCTAATACTGTCTTATGAGCAGAGGGAGAGAGAGACAGAAACTCTGACGCAGGGTTATGCGTGTGCGGTGTTTGAATCAGTTGGCCGTGGTCGTGTGAGAGGGTAAATGACCGGGCATGGCTCTCTGACTGACAGGCCATGCCTCCCGCCTAGGTGACCTTCCACTTCCGGACACAGCTGTGCAACGACGACCGCACCGTCATTGACGACAGCAAGAAGGTGGGCGTGCCCATGGAGGTGGTGATCGGCAACATGTTCAAGCTGGACATCTGGGAGACGCTGCTGATGTCCATGCGCATCGGCGAGGTGGCGGAGTTCTGGTGTGATGTCATAGTGAGTACCTGAGGCTTCGCCCTCTCTGTGTGCTTACCTGGCTGCCGTTGTGCATTCTGAGTGAACACTTCTAATGCCTTAATGGAGCTGCCTCCCCGCGGCTGTTGTTCGGTGAAGAGCAGACAAACAGGGCCGTGTTCACCCGATACTCTGGCTCACAGAAGAGAGCAGGCAGCCTGCCTTTTCTCTGCACTGAGCGTCTTGCATGAAGCCTAATGGCAGCGGGAAAAACAAACAGCCCAGCCTTTGTGTGCCGTAAGACCTGGTCGTCCCGCAGGCGCAGGGACCGGCTGCCATTTCAGTACGCGCCTCTCCCACACCCAGCTGCCCTACCTGTCCTGTCTGCCCCCCAGCAGGTGCTGTTTTTCTATGCCGCTTTAAAAGCTAGCAGCGACCTGCAGGTAGAATGGGTGCTTCCCAGGACACAGTTCTGCGCACAGCAAAGGGTTAAGGCTTAAATCCGTAGGAGGCTCCAGCTCATAATCGTTTGGATTTACCGCTGAGTCATCAGAGCTGCCTCGGTCTTATCTAGATTAGAACAGCCTTTTCAAAGCTCCTCATGAACCTGCGCACCGCTGCCCATAAACATACGCAGTGTGGTTTCAGCCCGGGGTGCACACCTGTTCCCATGAGAGCGTCCCTTTTTCTCACCTGTTTCACAAGGAACTTGTCAGCTTAAAAGCAAAGCAAACATGCTAGCCCGGTCTTCACCTGATGCTCCCACAGACTGTGATGTCTGTGTGCCAGATGATGTCATAATAGAACACCCTGAGGTTCTGTGAGATGACATCACGCTGCCCACATTCTGCACAGATCCTCTGATCTGTTGGTACGTGTATTGGCACAAGCAATGAACGATGCCAGACCGATGACTTAAACCATGAGTATGCTATGAATGTACATAAATAAGCATATCCCAGAGATCAGTCAGTGTGTTCGTGATGCGTGAGAGTGACAGGCCTCTGCCCCCCCTCCAGCACACCGGCCTCTACCCCATGGTGGCTAAGAGTCTGCGTCGCATTGCCGAGGGGAAGGACCCCGTGGACTGGCACATCCACACCTGCGGCATGGCCAACATGTTCGCCCACCACACCCTGGGCTACGATGACCTGGACGAGCTACAGAAGGAGCCACAGCCCCTTTACTTCGTCCTGGAGCTGCTGAAGGTCAGAGATCCAAAAGATAGTGAGAGAGAGGGCGATTGTGAGTCTGAGAGTAAGAGCATGCACGTAGTTAGCACAGTACAACTGCATTCTCGGCACTGCTTCAGGTCAAACACTTTGTATGTTTTAATGCATACACACAAACAAATGCACACGCATGCTAATACTGAGTGTGTGCGATGCAGTGGTCTGATGTCAGTGTGTATGTGACCTGGTCAGTAGTCTGATGTCAGTGATTGTGTTACCTGGTCAGTGGTCTGATGTCAGTGTGTGTGTGTGACCTGGTCAGTGGTCTGATGTCAGTGTGTGTGTGTGACCTGGTCAGTTATCTGATGTCAGTGAGAGCATGATCTGGTCAGTGGGCTGATGTCAGTGTGTGTGTGTGTGTGTGTGTGACCTGGCTGGTCAGTGGTCTGATGTCAGTGTGTATGTGACCTGGTCAGTAGTCTGATGTCAGTGATTGTGTTACCTGGTCAGTGGTCTGATGTCAGTATGTGTGTGACCTGGTCAGTGGTCTGATGTCAGTGTGTGTGTATGATATGGTCAGTAGTGTGATGTAAGTGTGTGTGTTGTATTGCTGTTGGCCTGCAGGTGGAGCAGCCGAGTGAGTATGACCGTGAGCCGTGGGCGCTCAGTGATGAGGAGAGGCTAAAGGCCGTGCCTCTGCTGCATGGTCAGGGAAACAAGCTGTTCAAAATGGGGCGCTACCAGGACGCCGTCAACAAGTACAAGGAGGCCATCATCTGTGTAAAGAACGTCCAAACCAAGGTACCTGCCACAAATATACGTACGTGCGTGTGTGTGTGTGCGTGTGTGTGTGTGTGTGTGTGTGTGTGACTTCTCTGCGTAACCTCTGACCTCTCTGACTCCAGGAGAAGGCATGGGATGCCCCCTGGCTGAAGCTGGAGAAGATGGCACACACCCTTACCCTCAACTACTGCCAGTGTCTGCTGCGCATGGACGAGTACTATGAGGTCATTGAGCACACCACTGACATCATCAACCAGCACCCAGGTCAGGCTACAGGGGGGTATCGACTGGCTAGTTCAGCGACCTTGGTAGGGCATTGATTGGCTCATGCTATGATGGGGCAGGGAGACTGATTGGCTCATACACATTTCAACATGTGCTCGACAGGAAGCTCAGTGTCATATCCGTGTCAGCTCAGAGGGAGTCATTAATGATGCTGACTAACCCACCTGCCCATTGGCTGAGATGCTGACTAACCCACCTGCCGATTGGCTAGTATGCTTACTATGCCATCTGCCTTGCTACCCTGGGACTCAGAACAATAGCAGCAGTTGAACAGAATGTTGCCTCCTGCTTATGTCTGGTCCTTGATGAACATCTGAGTCTCTTTCTCTCTGTGTCTCTCTCAGGTGTTATGAAAGCGTACTTCCTGCGAGCCAAAGCTCACGTGGAGGTGTGGGATGAGGCTGAGGCCCGGCAGGACTTCCAGAAGGTTCTGGACCTGGACCCGGGGATGAGGAAGGTAGTGAAGAAGGAGCTGCAGGTGCTGAACATGCGCATGGAGGAGAAGAGGGAGGAGGACAGACAGAAGTATAAGGGCATGTTCTGACCATTGGTAGAGCGGCTAACCCGTGCGCTGTACCATCACGCTCAATGCCAACACACAGCACAGCTCCACACAGACAGAGAGGGTGAGAGAGACAGAGAGAGGGAGAGAGAAACTGTGGGTCTTCTAAGCTTTACACATACCCCCACCTTAATCTCTTATAAGCAAGAGTAAACATATGTAAGCAACTGTAAGCTTTATGCAAGTTGTATGATATTAATTGTATGATGAATAAACCAGAGGGACAGAGGGAGTGCTGTCTGTCTTTGTGTCCATTAACTGTTCCATTCTAGGAGCTGTAACAAATCACTGTGTTCATTCCTCTAATAGTTAAAGCTCTACCTCTGCTGTATGTTTGGGTGTGTCAGTGAGTATGTGCTGGGAGGAGGGGCTAATTATGTAATAGTTAATGCCTGCCCTAAGTCTCTGCATACAAACCTGGAGATCAGTCCCCCACCTGGTACAGGACCAGATTACCTGGGGTCTATGTCTGATTGGTGAATCGGGGAGTGCTCATCTGCATGTTCCCGCCCCACATGCCACAGCCTCAGCAGACCTGTCGCAGGCATGTGGGTTGGACCAGGTGCAACAGTGGAGGCAAAGCGCCTGCCTTCAGGTCATCATCCTACACCTGTTTTTGGTTCTATACCAGCTTCACAATACCAGCTTTAGTGAGGATCACATTTTAGCAGCTTCACACACGATTGCTAATTTGGTAGCCCTGGCGTTTCACAGTTCACATGAAATCATATTAGTCATAGCGAAAAACAGTGGATTTTTATTTTAAAACCAAATTCTCTTGCTTAGAGTCCAAAATTTTGTTCCTCAGTGCCCTTGTTATAATAAAAATCATTTTAAACAAAGTGCACTACCAGCATAAAAATGCTCCATTAAATTGAAAACGACTCAGCCACTTGCAGATGATCCTGAGTAAGCAGGTTCTGAACCTTTACTGATTTAATAGTTGTCTTCCCTGTTAGTCTCACTGATCGCCCCTGTGCTTTGAACACATCAATAAACAATCCTTTTTACCCTGCTATGACAGATGTGTACCGCGAGATGGCGCGCAATCCACACTACACATTCAGCTCCATGCCAGACGTTCACGGGTGGTCTACAGATAACTTTGAGTCAGATGAAACTTCCATTTATGTTTGTGTTTTCTATGTTTCAGTTGTTGCTTTGCATGTGAAAGCATAAATGATAATATTTCGGTTTAATGATGCACTGATAGGATAGTATTCTAATTTTATTATTTACTAGATATCTGTGGACTCCGTGAACGGGCTCCCAATGATGAAATACACACGCCTTACTCTCCCTCAACGCATCTGTGTGAATTTCGTTACGCGCTACACAGTGTCGTCGTTCACTGTTTTGATGCAGGATACCGAGTGTGTAGTTTTGCGTCGGCAAACCCAGTACAGGCGATAAGAAGAAAGCTCGCACAAAGAAGAGCTCGTTCACAGCTCCTAAGAAAAATGAAAAAGGTAAACTGATGAAAAAAGCACTGGAGCAAAGGGGAGTTTGTCGTGTATTTCTTTCAGGGAGTAAAACGCTGAGGCTTCAGAAACAGCTGACGGTGTAGAGGGCTGAAGGACACTGGAGCGCCTGGCTCTGGGTCGATGACGACATTACATCACAGAGGGGGAATCCCCGCAGAGCGCTCGCCTTTGTCCGAGAGACACTCACCTCCAATGGTGCGGTGCAAGCATAGAGATCATGTTTCCATCACAGCGGCTTTTCTGCCGCTCGGCTCATCCAGCAAACAAAAGCACAAATGAGGCAATTTGATATAACGCAGAATGTCGCCTATAAAATAAACAGATCTATCAATAGTGGCAGTGTATCATGAGGTCTAGTTTACATTCATTCAGCATTAAAATACATATTTACATAGAAATGAGTAAAATAAGATGTATACCCTGCCAATTTTCATGTAGTGATTGCTTTTCAACCATAACTTAATATGCATCCATCTCATCTCATTAAAATGGTCAGGTTTAAACTTTGTTCAGGGATTATAGTCATCCCGTCGTTAAATTGTCTCCTGATGTCACTCAGGTCCTGGCGGAAAATGCCCGCTGAGTTCTTTCAACCGTGCCCCGGCATTTAAAAACGCTCCTCACTTAATTCGACAAATTGACAATTGCGGGGGCTCGAACTACACAATAAATGCCTAAGTTAATGCATAGCGGTATTGCAGCATCCCTCGAGGGAGGGCCGGCGATGATGCTGCAGCACAAAGTGCCCGCCCTGCCCCACGAGCTGCACTAGCCCCCCTCTCATACTGTTGCTGAGGCTGAGGGAACGCCGCGCCGCGAGCGCGCCCAGTTCATTCCAGTTGCTGCAGCGTCACACCGTCCAATAGCACGGGTCTTTGCTTCTATACTGCACAGCAGAACTTGCATTATTTTGTTCAAAGCCATTGCTGTAGAGGAAAAAGTTAGTTTTACAGGCAAACATTAATTTCCGATATTCTCTTAAAATTTTCAATCATGATGCAACGCGGAAGCAGAGACGAACGACAGACGGCTCGCTGAGTGATTTGTTCTTGGGTTTTGCTGGTCTGGATGGATAAAGCGCGTGCACATTTAAAAGGAGATCGTGTTCTGATCACAGCAGATTGACTGCAACCGCAGAGCGGAAGCAATTTCAGCACATTCGATTAAGGAAGAAGAATGTCTTTGCATATCCAATCCGCAGAATATTCATTTTGATTTTTCCGTTTGTTATCATTGTCATCAGCATCGATTGAACAGTTACATTTCCCCATTGGAGCTGGCTCTTTCTTCAGTTTGGGACATTTCATCGTTTCAACATATTCAGTTAGCATTCAAAAAAGTAATATTTTATTTTTAAGGCAATTTAAAGGGGAGTTCCTAATAATACTACATTAACAAACCGTTTGGTAAATTATGTGAATTTAGCATTTCACAAATACTTTGGGACAACAGTTTTAATAATTATTCCACACTAGGTGATTTTTTTCTTCTTCTTTAAGTGGGGGTAATTGGATTTGAAAGATGGCTATCAACACAGATGCAGAGTTTGAGAAAGCTACCCTGGGCGAGAGTGGACCTACGCAGCCCGCGGAATCTCAGGAGACGGAGAAACTTCTCAGCGCCGCGACCACCGAACCTGGCGGGGGAAACGGCATGAAGCTCTCCAGCTCCTTCACAGTCAATATGGGGAGCGAGAAATCTCCGGATACGGACCAAAATGGGCACAGCGTCCCACTAAGGTCGGGCTCCGCGGGCCAGCTCGGGGGCGCCCCTCTCTCCCCGTCCCGCGTTAGTTTAAGCCGTACTTCATCTACAGGGAATGCCGCTCAGGAACTACCGAAACCCCGAGACTATCTCCTCCTGGTGATATTCTCCTGTTTCTGTCCGGTCTGGCCCGTCAACATCGTCGCACTGGTGTATTCAATTATGGTAAGCGGAACTGACCGAAGCGCCTGGCATTTAGCCACTCTCCTGTCGTTAAGTTCTCTCATAGGCTATGTGACATTTAATGGTGGCGTGTTGTATATTATAATATTTAGGTTGTTCATGAAGCTACCTTTCTGTAATTAAAACAAATAGGTTTAATCTGCGGCATTACCGTGTCCGTCTATCTATAACACCCCGCCCCCTCGCCCCACACTCTCAACGACTTTCACTCCAGCGCCTTTTGAAACAATTTACTATGATGCAATTTTAATTACTGATACACAATTACAACAACCTTACGTTTGGCGAGAAAACCTCGTAGTCACCAAGTATAAAAATCTAAAGGTGATGAGTGATTGATTTTTTTTCTTCAGGAGATCCCCACCCGAAACCAGTCAGTAAACAATGCAACGAAGCCCCACGCAACAATACACAATTCACAAAATTCCAGAATTCAACATAGTAATATATATGGATGCCAACATCTTATAATGTTGTGCTGATGGTAACAGTCCACTAAAAACTAACGTGTTTCGGATATGTTTGTTTAAAAAAAAAGTAGTTTTCCAGGTAAGATATATGTTTGGCTCAATTTCATGTTGGTTCTGTTTTTCAGTTCTTATGTTTTCCAGGTAGCCTAAGTTTGGCTGAATTTTATGTTAGTTCTGCTTTTGTAAATACATTTTACAGAAAATGTTCTAAATGTCCTAAAATATACGGTAGTGTACAACCGCCTGTATTATGATGCTGTTAATAGAGTATTAATAGCCTATTCTAATTTATAATTGAGTAGCATCGAGAATATCGAGGAAATAAACTGAGAAAAATACACTCCTTCTCTACAGAAGGCACGCGTCTGTTGAGCAAAAGTGAATTTCTTCAAGGAGCTGTGGTTACTGCTCCTGGGACTACTATTCGCTGTATATCTGTATTAACCCGCGGGTTAGGCGTTGCTTTTATGAACATTCATAATGTTATTGAACGGGCTAACAAGAGACCGTTGTAGCGGAGAAATGACCCGGACCCGCACTCGGTGGTTTCCTAAACAGAAAGGCCACCTGATGGAGTTTAACCTTTTCAAACAGAGATCGATTTGTGAATGGAATCCTCCATTTAATAAATTGTCAAAACCATTCATGCGGGTTCGCGTTCGGCCAGGGCCCTTGCTCTGAGCATGTGAGTATTTTCTCATTGACAGTATAAATATCATAAAAAACAGATGGGCTGGGCATTTGTAGCGGCAAGGCGCGTGTCAGGCGTGGTGGCTTCACTAGACTTCATTGGTTAAAAAGATGCTGAATGATTTGTGCAATGAATGTTGGCGTTCGATCCGCACCTCTGGTGCTACCTATAACGCGAGAGGAATGCCAAACGTTCCAGTGCATGCCTGCGTTAATGAGAGGGTCCACAGTTTGAACGCGAGATTGCATTCTTGGATGTTGAAAGACTTGAGTAGATACAAGGCCCATGACTAATCTAAAATTCAAATGCTCATATCGTCGTCATTTCATGAGGATTGTTAAGGCCAGGCGTGATCGGCTGTCTTTCTGAAAGGTTATGTTAAATAGATTGCGTTTTCATGAACGTGCGGCACTGTAGCCGCCGCGTCCTGTCCGCAGCCGCGGTCATTCAGTTCTGAAGCCGTGGAAGCTGATAAACAGTGCGATTACGCGTGGAATGGGAGCCGGGTTCCTCAGCTCGCTAGAGACGTCCCATTTCCTTAAAATATGAATGTCCTGTCATAATGAATCAACCGCGGCGCTGGGCTGCATTCGGGGCGCCCGGAGCTCATATTCTGCATTAGAGCGCGCGGGCAGAGATGTGTGGTCTACAGGTATCGCGACATATGTGTGAAGAGAATGGCCTCTTTCTGTAGACATGGCTGCTTAAAGCAGTTATTTATTTAAAGCATCAGGCTGTGTCGGTGGTATAGTATAAAACAATATTATAGGTTATATAATTTAATATGAAATGCATTCTAATGTCATAATGTCACTTGCTTTGCATTTCCCGCTATACAGGGTGATTCACACAACATTATATTCTTCAAGTATTTACTTATGTATTGATACACCTGAACATTAAGGGTTACGCATTTTGTGTATAGGTACAAGGCACTTAGAATCGAAACCGCAGCCTTCTGGTTACAAGTCCGGTTGATCACTCTACACTCCTACACATGCATGCACATCAGCTCAAAGGAAGGCCAGCTGTTCTCCTCCTATCAATGGAGATCAGTGCACTCCATGCAGCTGCACTCCCGCCCTTCAGTCTGTTGCACAGTGATGACAGGTGATAAATGTTTTGGTTTCTTGGTGACAGAGTGATGAGTTCCGCTGGTTTTCTGCTCCCGGTCTCGGATGGGTGTGGCATTTGCACGGTGTTGGCCCACTGTGGCCTGGCTGAACGCGCTCGTTCTGAGACCCACTTTTCCTGTAAAACAATGACCTAAGGAGTAATGGCTGTATTTCCAATGGGTCTGTCTGGTTGCCATGGTGAAAGAGCTGGGCTGTAACCATGTCAGAGACACGCCATTTCTCAGCAGAAAGGTTCCACCTCACACCATACAGATCACAGGCGGGGGAGTGAGACACTTGTTGTGTGAGTTTGGAGGTGGACTGAGACTGACGGTGTGAGTTTGCAGATGTACTGAGGCTCACCATGTAAGTTTGCAGGTGGGGAATGAAAGATTGACTTTGTGAGCTTGCCGGTAGAGTGAGAGGCTCAGTGTATTCAGTAACTGTGTATCCATGTAATCCATGTAAAACTGACCGGATTCACTTCCACGGTAAGATAACCACCACCACCACACCTGCACAGCGATGAAACAGCCCTCAACAGAAGGGGAGAGGCTGTTGATCATGCTGTGCATTGAGGCTAACTCCATTAGTTTGTCAGGCTGTGTACTGCAAGGTGCTATGGGGTGCTGACTCTTAGTATTGAAAGTCGGACAGAAAGAACCCCTCAGTGCAGACCCCCAAAGGGTAGACAGACAGACAGATCCCCTACAGGACAGACCGACAGACTGACTGGTGCAGGGCAGATAGACAGACAAACAGACTCCCCTCAGCGCAGAGAGACAGAACCCCTCAGGACAGACAGACCGCTGCAGGCAGCAGAGCAGGTCGTACGGGACCCAGCAGGGAGAGGGGAGTGGAGGCAGGGGAACAGATGCTGGGAGAGAGGCGCCTGTGTGTTTGAGAATATGCACAGAGGAGGGGGAGTCAATTACTGCGAGTGGCCAGGGAGTGTAATTGGCTTTTATTGCAGCGGCTGCTCTCTCCCGGTAATGGGAGAGGCACAAACGCAGCCATAACTGCACGCTCGGCAGAACTGAGCGTGAAATATGGCCTATGCTGCTTCTGTCCAAAGGGGGTCTTGCGCGTGAGCGTGAATGGCTTTCTGTTAACAGCGCTCTGCTCCAGCTGGGGCACTCACCAGCTTTACTGGTCTGCTGTGTGTGCTTACACTGTTACTGAAATGTACGTTTGAGGGCAGGGCAGTGCAGCACTGTGTTAATGTTGATAATTCAACATTGAGAATGTTTTAACAGTCTTTTCATATCAATAATATGTAACAAGAATATCATCTGAAATCTGTTGGAAAATTGGATGGAAACGAATGTGCAGGGCTATGTATGTGTGTTGTGTGTGGGACTGTTCCTCAGTACACAGGGCTGTGTGTGTGTGTGTGTGTGCTGTGTGGGACTGTTCCTCAGTATGCAGGGCTGTGTTTGTGTGTGCTGTGTGGGACTGTTCCTCAGTACACATGGCTGTGTGTGTATGTGTGCTGTGTGGGACTGTTCCTCAGTACACAGGGCTGTGTGTGTGTATGTGTGTGTGTGTGTGTGCTGTGTGGGACTGTTCCTCAGTACACAGGGCTGTGTGTGTGTGTGTGCTGTGTGGGACTGTTCCTCAGTACACAGGTCTATGCGTGCTGTGTGTGGAACTGTTCTCTCCATTATTAATGGCAGCTGAAGCCCCATCACTTTATACTCCTCTTGCTGGAGGGGGGGTGTAGCATAATAGAAACACATACAGACATGCGCGCACATACACGCTCACGCACATGCTCACATATGCTCACATACGTGCACACTCTCATACAAGCTCATACACGCTCACATACACTCACACACGCACACACGCACACACTCACACACTCACACACTCACACTACAGTGCGGAACAGCAGGCCTGTTTCTCTGGCTTGGCTGGGGAAGAGGCCATTGATGTAGCAGCCGAGGCCCTGCAATTCCTGAGCCAGGATCAATAACACTGCTGCACCCTCAGCCCGAGGGTGCCTGTGAGGGGGGGGCGGACCTGGAGATGGACTCACCCCTAAAACAACCTGCTAGCCTGGGGTGGGCTGTGCTGGACCTGACCAGGGAGGAGGGGGTGGCATTACCAATATTATAATTCTAACTGTCAAATAATACTAAAATGATTATTACAGATATTATAATATTATTAATTAAATCATTATTACAAACAGATTAATATTGTTCCTTTGTGATCCTATTGCACTGTGAAACTTATGCTAGTCCTATTGGGAATTTTATTGTTAACAATTTTATTGTTTTCAAAATTATTGCCTATGGTAAAAGCACTAATACATACGTCTGGGTAGCATTTGTTTTCAAATGTGTGTGTGTGTGTGTGTGTTTTTTTTTTTTTTTAATTCTGTTCACAATTTCGACAGCTCTAAATGTCCAGGAGTTGCGACTGTATTTTGTATTCTTTGAGTGTACATGAATGCTTTATTTGCGAAAGTTGATGTGGTGTTTTGGTTTCTCTAAATGCACTCTTTGACAGTAAAACATCTCATACCCACATTCTATCTTAATTTTAATAAGAGCATTTAGTGTGAGTCAATACTACAAAAATGAACATACTCAGTTAAACAGCATATTATTTTGATCCTATGGGAATACACATTGATGTAACATAATCTGTATTTTCACTACACATTACATACACATGGTACATAGAATTCTCACAGAATAGCATATTATGGTATTTAATTTTTCAATTTGTTTTCAAAAAATTCCATTCAGTATGTATGTTTTAATTACACTGTGAAGTATGCAGACAAGCACAGCCTCCTCCAGTGGTGGGGAACTTCTGACAGACAGAATGTGCACTGTAGAGACCTACTCCTGTGTGTGTCTGTGGGGATGGTGCATTGTGGAGACCTACTCCTGTGTGTATGTGGGGATGGTGCATTGTAGAGACCTACTCCTGTGTGTGTCTGTGGGTATGATGCATTGTAGAGACCTACTCCTGTGTGTGTCTGTGGGGATGGTGCACTGTAGAGACCTACTCCTGTGTGTGTCTGTGGGGATGGTGCATTGTGGAGACCTACTCCTGTGTGTATGTGGGGATGGTGCATTGTAGAGACCTACTCCTGTGTGTGTCTGTGGGGATGGTGCATTGTGGAGACCTACTCCTGTGTGTGTCTGTGGGTATGATGCATTGTGGAGACCTACTCCTGTGTGTATGTGGGGATGGTGCATTGTGGAGACCTACTCCTGTGTGTGTCTGTGGGTATGATGCATTGTAGAGACCTACTCCTGTGTGTGTCTGTGGGTATGATGCATTGTAGAGACCTACTCCTGTGTGTGTCTGTGGGTATGATGCATTGTAGAGACCCACTCCTGTGTGTGTCTATGGGTATGATGCATTGTAGAGACCTACTCCTGTGTGTGTCTGTGGGTATGATGCATTGTAGAGACCTACTCCTGTGTGTGTCTATGGGTATGATGCATTGTAGAGACCTACTCCTGTGTGTGCGTGTGTGTATGTGGGGGTGGGATGGTGTATTGTGAACACTCTCTTGTGTGTGTGTGAGTATGGTGCATTGTGGGGACTCTCCTGTGTGCGTGTGTGTGTGTGAGTATGGTGCATTGTGGAGACTCTCTTGTGTGTGTGTGTGTGTGTCTGTGTCTGTGTCTGTGGGGATGGTGCTTTGTGGAGACCCACTTTTGTGTCTCCCCCCCAGTCTAGGAACAGCCTGCAGCAGGGTGATGTGGATGGAGCCAGGAGACTGGGGCGCCTCGCCCGACTCCTCAGCATCGTCTCCATTGTCCTGGGTCTGGTGATCATCATCGTCTACGTCGTCGTCACAAGTGTGTATGAGCTTACTACACACATACTACACATACAGACACTACAAACATACTTTACATACATTCCACACACTCTATACACAGACACACATAGACTAACATAATAATGATAATAGAATACATTTTTATAGTGCCTTTTAAGGTTCTCAGTGGACTTTGCAGCAAAGGGAGGGACTCACCTCAACCAGTACTAATGTGTAGCACCCACCTGGGTGATGCATGGTAGCCATTTTCCCCCAGAACACTCACCACACATCAGCTGAGGTGGAGAAGAAGTTAATGATTTAGCCAATTTCATTGGGGGATTATTTGATGGCCAGACTGAAAGAGCCTGATTGGCAGTTTAGCCAGAACACTGTGGAACCCGCTACTCTACGCAAAGAGTGCTATGGCAATCTCTCTTTCAGAGACACACAGACTGTCCTTTCTCCGGGAGTATGGCTAACAGACAGGACTGTAACCCACTCCCCCCCCCCCCCCCTCTCTCTCTCTCTCTCTTTCTCACAGTGATGTCTTAGAGATATATTGTCTGTGGATCCAGAAGTGAAACAGGCATGGTCGTCCACCCCAAATCAATATTTGTGAAAGAAAATGGAAAACGTGACATGAAAAAAGCCTTCTGGAAATGGCAGGGAGATGCAGTCCAGTAGAGGAGGATGTGACCAACTTACAGATTTAACAGCTAATGAAAAGAGCAAAAAAAAAAAACCCTGCATGCATTCATTATCATCCACCTGGAGAAAAGGAAACCCCTGCATTTATTATCATTCACTGGGAGAAGGTGAAACCCGTGTAAGAAGTAACAGAGCAGACTTTAATGAACTCAGTTTTGTGTGGTCTGAAAGGTGCAGAACATTACCCCAGTACATCTGAAGACGGAACCAACCAGGACGAAAGACAGATCTTCACATCAAGGCTAAGATTCAGACCACAAAAAACTTGGTTGACTCCTTTCATTCAGAGCATATAATTACACTGCTATATTTAGAATATATATTCTTGTCTATTTTTTAAAAGGTTTGTACGCAGAGTTGAGAGGCGGTGGGGAGGAGGAACATTTGTAGAGGAGTGCTGGCTAGAATGTTGAGTTTATTATCTCTCAGGTGGGGAGTCTGAGAGGAGGTTCGGGTGTCTGATTGCTCACTGTGTACGTTTTGATGAAAAGAGACCAACTGCATGCTTTTCCCGGGTGTATACAAGACTCTGTTTTTAAGGTATTGCTCATATTATCTGTTATATGGAATCAGCACAAACACATACGGCTGGTGCTCAGGTCTGGATGGCATATTGTACATGTATCTTTGCTGCTGAAAGTCTGATGTACTAGTCCTACTTGGGACCCCCCCTTCCCTGAGAGAGGCCTGGGGTGTAAATGATGTGCATGCCAACCCCTCTTTCTTCGATTTGCTAGAACTGGAGGCACACTTCCTCTCTCTCTGACTCTCCTATCCACTTCCTGTTATCCACTTCACTGGAAGTTGTGTATGCCACATAGAAACCCCCTCCCCTTTGACTCACCTTTCCTTGCCCTGCACTGATATGGCGTAAATATATACATATATATATATAACATATAGGCATGCTTCGGGCATACAATTTATTATCAGATTTTTGTACGCCACTGTAATGATGCTGGGAAAGACATCCCTGTATTTGGAAGATGTCAATTTGGTTGTGAAGAACTGTTGATATATTTTACAGTATTTATAGCATTTGCATTTATTTATAGGTCTCTGTATATCTGTCTGTCTTTGTGTGTTTGTGTTTGTTCATTTTGAACAGGTCTGTTCAGACCAGTCCCTTCTCACAGCACTGATGTGTTCAGACTGTATGTACATAGCCGTGTGCTAACACAGCCTCGGGCACAGACTCCCACAGGGACACAGGGAAATGGGGTGGCAGCACCCCTCAGAACTGCTGCAGGAATGACAATTCAGCCCTGGCACATTGTTGAGATTGTGTGTCCATGTGAATACCAACTGGATGACCCCGTAAATGTCAGGAGGTCAAAAGCAGCGCATTTTGCTGCAAGACTGCTGCTCTGCATGTCAGGGTGACCCCCGGTCCAGTGGTAGAACGCTCCATCACACCACTCCCTCAGACTGATCCCAGGTCAGGGTCGCTGCTTCGCCCTCCCCTCCTCAGACAAAAACAAACAAACAAGGAAATCTTGTCTTGAGCAGCCTGACTCAAAAAATGGGATTCGTTTACTCACTAATTCAGATTTATTTATTTATTTTAAGACTGACTCGGTAATGAATCTGGATTTATTAACAGAAAAACTCACTAATTTATTTTCAGAATCATGCTTTGTGACATGCTAAACATGGTCTGAAGCTTGGCCCCAACACAACTCCCCGCTCCCTTTAAAACTGACTGTCACGATCTGTGAAGCTTTTCTTGGTAAAATAAAAGCCTTGTGGAAAATATTATTATCTAGCACTCAGACACTGCCTGCTTTCTCTAATTGTTTTGTAGGGGCTATGATGTCATGGCACCTGCCAAACTCTCTTCCCCCCAACCACCTAGTACACATACCTGTGAGTCTGTGATTTGCTGTGCCTCTTACCCAGACAGAGCTCCTCAGACCCTGGACCCTGCCTACCTGCCATTTGCTCAGGTTGGCACAGCTGTCTAAAGTGCTGGCCTCTAGGGAACAGTGTCTGGCTTCTAAAGCAGAACGCACACCACTCTGAAGGCCTTTTAAAACTACAAAACGTAATTGAATGCTGTTACATTATCAAAGTGGTCAAGAATGGAAAAGACAGGGGAACCCTACCCCCCATCCCCTAAGCCTGCAGTGAAAAGTGGTTAAAGTGAATTAGACAGTGCCACCAATCTTAACCGCCCCCATCAGAGAATTCAGCGCTATGCGCACATCACAGAGGCTGGGGTGCCCTGTGTCCTCACAACGGGCCGGGGGCCACGCACCCCGACTCTCAAGCATGTCAGTCATGTCTCTTAATTCTTCTCAGACATGTGAGCACCTCCAGCATTCTGGGTTTGGAGCCCCTGCCTGTGTCCGCACGGCCATCGAGATCCCTCAGTGCTGTGGAAATGAAGCCTGTGTATTTTGGTACTCTGTGCTGTTTTTTTCATATCTTTGTTATGAACATTTGGCATGTGTGAATAAACAGAGCATGTGTGGAGTGGAGCTGGGAGTGATGCGTTTCCTGATATATATGCACACAGCACACACGCCCACACACAGCACACATAAACACACTGCACACACACATACAGACAGATACACACACACACACATATATACATTTACACAAACACACACAGCCCTGACTGATGCTCTATGAAAAATGCAGGAGGCAGAAAAAGCTCTCCTCCTTTCTTCCACTTCAAATCACACCCACCCTGACTGACAGGATTACTACTGTACCAAACTAAAGACCAGACCAAATATAACAGGATTACTACTGTATCAAACTAAAGACCAGACCCAATCTAACAGGATTACTACTGTACCAAACTAAAGACCAGACCCACAACTTTATTAGTCTAAGTAGAATGCTCAGTTAGCACTTGGAACAAAAGCCTTTGCTGACTGAGCTACTCAGGTATCCCCCTGTATTTTTAATGAAAACACATTTCTTCTCTCTCTTCTGTCTCTCTCTCACGCTCTCGCTCTCAGCGTGTGCACGTACGCACACACACACACACACGTTATCTCTTTCTCTTTTACAACCACACACACACAGGGTGAGGAAACATTTCACAGTTTGAAGTTTTATTAATAAGCATGTAGCTCAGTATCAATCATCCGTTGTACACTGATAACCTGAAGGAAACCAGAAAATTAGCCCTGCCATCAGGAGATTTACAGAGGAAGGAATGACATATTAAAACATCTCATTACCGCTTCATCTGTCAGAGAGGAAAGAGCCGTGTATTGAACCCTCCCCTTGCGCTGAGCTCACCCTGCAGTCGGCCTCCCAGCAGAAACCCCCGCAACGCAACGCAGTCAGGTGAGGCTCTGCTGTGGGGCCGCTGTCCACCTTTCCCCCGGGCCCAAACGGAGGCAAACGCTGTCCGCGGAGCCTGAGGGGTGATAAACTTTGCAGCACCTCCCGGACCACGCTACTGCAGGCAGGACCACCGAGACCTGAGAAGACCCCAACCGGTCCAGGGCAAGACCGTGAAGATCACACTTTGGGAGTCCTATTCACAGTGTGAACTGTGATGCGTGAACTTTCACTTCATCATCAGAGCTCCCTATGATCCAGCTATCAGGAAGGAACCACTTTGGCAACACTGCTTTTTTTTGTAATACCAATAAAGAAGTGAGAGAGAGAGAAAGAGTCAATGAATCAGTGGTGTTGCTGAAGCAATCTTTAGCTCACATACATAACCACACAGTACCACAAGTAGCTCAACTGTACTTGTCAGTTGTTACAAATTCTGTTGAAAATGCTCCTGTTGAACAGTTTAAGTTATTCCCACATCATCTGTGTTGCTGTGGACTGTCAATCTTCATGGCTATGCACTTAATTGGTGGTAATTAAATTGAGGGGACTGAGGTAACACACTGGTATAATTGTTTAAAAAGTGAGGTTATACTGCTCTCTTGGTGCTGGAGGACTGAAGTACTTTACAGAAAACTGGCACAATTTTCTGGTCCCTGCTTATGGAGTTGTATGGTTATTTGCCTCTAGTTTGACGGTGTACTATGTAATGGGGTCTCGAGGCATTTTTGTTGGGGTTAATAGAATACTTTAACCTCCACTGAAACCTCTGCCTTTTCTCTAAATCTGACCCCAATTCTAACCTCCACCCAGACCCCCAATCCACTGCCAGCCTTAAGCAGTCGCGGAGTCTGGACCCACACCTCCTCCTCACCTCACAGACCTCCGCCTGAGTTCCACCACATCACACAGCCACCAATGAAACCCAGGGAATCCGCAGCCAGGCACAGCATCACCTGAGGAAGAGCAGCCCCCCCTCCCCCAACAGCACACCGGCATCCAGATTCCATCACAACATCACATCCATTCACCAGTAATGTAGCCCAACGTGTCTAAATGAATGAAAGGGAAGGAGCAAAACAGAATGGGGGGGGGGAGAGAGAAAGGGAGAGATGGAGAGGAAAGAGAGGGAGTCCAGTCACAGGCATGTTTTCAGGGCTGGCTGATACTCAGAGCGGATGGGTCTGGCAGCAGCATTCACACAGTGGCACTGATGACATAACCTGGCTCAGACTGAGCATGCTCAGAACTCCCCGCCCGGCACTGGGCCTGTACAATATATAAATAATATATGCACATAATGTATATCTGTATGTACAGAATTTACAGCACAGCGGAGGGGCCAGGAGGGAGGGAGGGAGGGAAAGTACAGAGAGGTGACCACGGCTATTCTCGTTCTCTAGCCAACGAGTCTGGGGGAAATTATGGGAATTAAACAGCCCCATCAACAGCCCCATAACCCTGAAATCCCATAGTGCACCTAAGCGGCTCTCTACACACTCAGGACACACCCCCACCCCAAACACTCCCAGCAGAAAGCCGCCATGTTGGGAACAGTTTTTCCAGAGGCACGCGTCACGTGACAAAGCCCACCCCCTCTGGGCCAGCGTACACCGCTGCTAAATCCACACGGCCTGACAGGCCGCATATGCATCAGCCCAGCCCGGCTGCCTCTATTTCTGCTCCACGGCTCACTGTTCTCGGGTCAGCAGGAGTCCGACACAGGCCTGGTGGAGTCTGCTTGGGTCCGACGTGATGAGAAGGTTGAGGACACTGAGCTGGAGGCAAAGCCAATCAAGGTGGGGAGTTGTTGGCCTAGGTCCAATAGGAGACAGGAGGCAGTGCCAGAACCCGTGGGATCCCTGCCCGCTCTGGCTCATACCGCTGTGGCACCAAGTGCAGATGCGTTCTGCATAAACGCTCACATAGGCCTGCCACAGACGGAACATGTCCCTATTACCAGAGCTACACAGCCCATGTTTCCAAAAACACAGTTACAACCCAACATTTAAATGCTGAGCGTCTGCTTTCACACTTATATACAATTACCATTTATTCATTTACATTGTACATCTCATAAGAACCATTACCTTTTCATGTAATTAAAATCCTCTCACCTCAAGATCAAGTGGCAGTGAACACTTCTATAAAACGTAGTGTGCATGTCTCTTCAAAGTGACTCTGTATCTCACCCTTTAAAAACAATCAAAGCCTAACCACTAATTTGCACTCCACTGATGTTTAAACTTCTTGGCAGCATTTCTGTCAGCAGAATACTCAGAGCTCTATTCTTCACTGCCATCATTGCTAAACAGTAATACATTAGCCCATGCTGACACAAAAAGCAGTCTATCTTGTCATTTGATTGGCTAGGCAGGTGTCAGCTCGGCAGCAGCATTGGTCCTGCTATTTCCCCGCCCCCTTCTCTCAGACCCCACCTCTATGAAGGGAGAGGCCCCTAAAGCAGCTGGTCAGTTTCTATGTCCATCAGTGAAAAGCATAAAGGAGGAGGAGAATGGTGCAGACTCCAATAACCCCGCCCAGAATTAGGGAGTCCCGCCTCTTCCTCAGGTTGATTCGCTGGATCAGGTTATTGATGGCTGGGAAACGATCTGGAAAGACGTGTGGTTAAGCGAAGAGAACAAACCGGCATCTGTGTAGCAGGACTGAAACCCTCCCTGGCCCCTGTGACCTGAGCACAAAAATCCTCAGACTGGCTGTTGTAGGGTGATGGTGGTGTGTTTTGCAAAATGGGTGGGGTCAGGTCTGCATTGTGACTGATTGAGGGCATTCTGCCTCTGCTATAACTGGGAAATACTGACTAATCTTGTCTGTCTGCTTTTCCAACACCTGCCTCACTTGATAGCTGTGTACAAGAGTGAGGTTATTCCAACACTGACTGAAAGCTTCATATAGACACACAGGTAGACAAACATGCATATGCAAACACACACACGCGTACACACGTGTGCACACAGAGGATACTGGTCAGGGTGTTGACCCGGCTCTGTATGGACTTCAGCATGCCCCTCTGGGAGGTCATGTTCTCCTTGGTTGCCATGGCAATGCTGAAAAAAAAAAAAAGCAGAGGCAACCACAAAGTATGGTCATCACCAGGAAATCCCTCACCCCGCTGCACCACCATTCCTCAGCCCCTGACACCGCCATTACCCAGCAGCACACCACTGGAACACCCCCGCCCCGCCTCCCCCAAGGACAACCTCCCCTGCACAAACACAAACATGCTGCGCTACAACCCCACCAGCCTCCACACCCCCTCACTGCTCCACGGCTCTCAGCAGGCCAATCCCGTCGCAAACAACCCGCCCTCCGCGTGGAGCGCAAACGTGAGCCTCTGTGGGGTCGGGCTGCCACCAGAGACCCTGGTTCCCGCTGCTCACCTGAACGCTCAGGGGCCACAAGGGGGGCATTACATCACCCTGCGAGGGTGGGGGAGGGGCATTACATCACATTCAGGGTGGGGGCCCTGTGGTGCAGTCATTAGCTGGCCTGGTCGCCCAAAGGTGAGCGTCCCAGCTGGGGAGTGGCTGCACTGCAACTGCGTTAAATGAAAGCATGACAGGGAAGCTATGGGGACAGACAGCAGCACACTCACTACATGCTAAGGGCACTTCTGGGCACAGTTTAATGTTAGTATGTTACATGGGACTAACAGTGCTGAAGGCTGTACAGGGAACACTAGGTCTGTGTTGATCTGGGCTGGTCTGTGTTAGTGTGAGCTAATGTAAAATCCAGATGTTGCCAGCTATGTGGACATCCCAGACTGTGAAGGACAGTGAAAGACATCCTTGGCCGTGAAGGTCCATTTTCCCAGTGATCAGAGTAGGGCTGGCAAAATGCTTTCCTTTTTGCAAACCGATTCATTTTATTCTGTGTCCTTCGGCTGCCCTGTTCCCTGGTCCTCTGCACCCTGCTTCCACTTCATAGACTGCACCGACAGGCGGGCAGGAGACAGGTGAACTGCCTCACGCATAACACCTTGAGAGACAGGCTAGATGCCACATCCATCACACCCTGAGAAAGACGGGCAACATGCCATGCACATCATGCAACACCCTTTATACCAAAGAGACAGGTGAGATGCCACACCCATAACACCCCGAGAGACAGGCGAGATGCCAAGGAACACAGGCTGCTGTCACTCTTCTGTGATAAATGCTGAAGTAACTGTGGGATTTAGCTTCTTCTTTAGTTTCAAGAAATACGTGTTTTAATTGAGTGTGTGTGTGAGAGAGAGAGTGTGTGTGTGTCTGTGTGTTTGTATGTGTGTGTTTTAAAGACCATACCTCATCGGGTCCTTACCTGATAGTATCATCAATCAGTCGATCTGAGCTGTGAGGAGAAAGAGAGAGATTTCAGTTTTAACCACACTTTATTGGGAAATCACTGCTGGGATCCACTGACACAGAATCAGTGCAGTACTACTGTTACTGGAATCTTCACCTCCGGGCCTCACCCTAAACATCACACATCCTGTGGGTACCACTGATCCTGAACCTTCAGGAGAAACATTTCCAGGAATGGGCCCTGGCAGGAAATTTTTAAAAGACATCTTCCCCAAAAAGCCGACATCTGCGGAAAGCACATACTGTTTCACTCTAGGAAACACTGGCGTGAAACACGTACCGAGTGACGCTCACCACAGACTGTAAATAAATGTGTGTGGGAGCTTAGGCCTGGCAGTCATTAAAAGAAAATGATTCTATAAAGTAAATATTCCCATTAGAATCTGAAGAAAAAAACAGGTGTCATCCAGCTAATTGTGTATTATGGAAGTGAAATATGTGGACCACTCAGTCTGAAACATTACACTAAAACAAAACAAAAAAAATTCTGTTGACATCACGCACGCAGAATTCAGTAGAAACAACAGAAACAACAGAGGAATACCCCCAACAATGCATGCAGGTCTGAATTTGGTAGATCCAGTTCTTACCCAAATCCAAAAATGGGAATTCAGTTTTATAGGAGTTCTACAATGAAGTCAATGAAGGTGATAGTGCTAATGATGCTAACATTCAGACTTTGATTCTCACAATTCTCTTGGATTGAAACAAACGGTGTTCCTGTAGACGCCCGAAGCTGCCATTAGCCAAACATTTCCACTTCAAAGTCACTAGAGACAGATGCATTAGCAGATTTAGCCAGAAAGCAACAGTGTAATGCAGGGCTGTAAGTGAGGCATTAGCATCCGGTCCTGTGGCACTCTCTCAGCAACACCACAGAGCCCTGAGACAGGGCTGAGATATAGGAGACTGACTCCTAGTCAGCAAGCTCACACACTGAGAACAGTCCTGTGTAGAGCAAGCTTTAGCGCTTCTTCAGATTCTACAAATCACTACATCCTCTTCTGTCCATCAGAGGAAACTAGCCTCTTCCCCTCTTCCCAGGCTGTGAATTCACACTCAGACCTGTTGCCAGCCTTTGGCCTCACACTCAGACCTGTTACCAGCCTGTGACCTCACACACAAACCCTGTTACCAGCCGGTGAACTCACACTCAGACTCTATTATCCAGCCTGTGACGTCATAGTGCTCGTAACCAGAATTGGATGTCAGATACAGAGTAACGGTAATGGAGCTGTTGTCAGAGGGAGGATAGCTGGGAAAAGTGTGGAGTAACATGCTCTAATGCTCTTACAGTTACCTTAGAGGATAATGTGGAGCACAGGTCTGGCACAGTGGCCTGGCTTTCAGCTGTAGCACTGAAACTAAAGCATGGTGGCCCGGCTTTCAGCTGTAGCACTGAAACTAAAGCATGGTGGCCCGGCTTTCAGCTGTAGCACTGAAACTAAAGCATGGTGGCCCGGCTTTCAGCTGTAGCACTGAAACTAAAGCATGGTCGCCTGGCTTTCAGCTGTAGCACTGAAACTAAAGCATGGTGGCCCGGCTTTCAGCTGTAGCACTGAAACTAAAGCATGGTGGCCCGGCTTTCAGCTGTAGCACTGAAACTAAAGCATGGTCGCCTGGCTTTCAGCTGTAGCACTGAAACTAAAGCATGGTGGCCCGGCTTTCAGCTGTAGCACTGAAACTGTGTCCACAGTCTTCAGCTGCATGATCATTACAGCCATCCAGGATACATCGTGGACTGGCATGTCACTCACAAGTAGAACCCTGTTTGTGCAGAACAGATTTCATATATATATAAATATATATGATTCAGATAAATATAAATATAAATACATATAATATAAATCTTACAGAAGGAGGTAGAACTGATCCACGCGGGTACACATGTGTCTGTTCACCTTTGTGTGTGGAGTCTGTAGAGTGGGGGTGTGGCAGTCCCTCTGGAGAAGGTACGGCTGTGTGTGTGTGTGTGTGTGTGTTTGTGTGTAGGGAATCTCCACTGGTTTACCCACGAGCACATGCTCTCTGTGCATGCTCTCCTATGCTGTCCTGTGTGTGTGTGTGTGTGTGTGTGTGTGTGGAGGGGGTGTTCTTTCCCTCTGTCCCAGAGAGCCCAATATCGCCCCTACCCCCCATCCCGCACACCCCACACACCCCACACACACATACCCCGCCCCGCCCCTGGGTTTCCCCCTCTCGCTCATCAAAAACAAGCTGTGAGCTTTATTGTCTCATTAGGATCAATACCGCCAGTGTTTCAGAGGGATAACACACAAACACACTGGAGCAGTCATTAGCTCCGGGGCCTCCGGAGACCACAGATACTGCTCTCGCCTGCGGGTCTGCACGACAAAACACTCGACACTGAAAATAACAAGCACATCACTTCCAAAAGACTGCCGCCCCACCCCACTACAGTGTAAAGAAACCGTACTGCAGCTTCTCAGCAGGACTGGGAGAACTGAACAAACCCCCCACAGTGATGTCACAGCGACCGCATCATTTCAACCCCACTGCAGGAAAGTCATCACCCACCATCAGCTGGCTCCTTACAGGAGAACCAAAGTCAGCCAGTCAAGTCTTTCCTGCGGCCTTCTACAGACCCAGTTACCTCTGATGCTGGATCCATCACTTAGCCACAGCTCTGAGATCAGCGCTTACCATCCCATCCCTCCCCTTTGATGCATGAGCCGGCTTCATGTCGCTGTTCTGAGGTTATCACAAAGACAGATCTGAGGTCTTGCTCTGAGTGCTGGAGCATATCCATGCTCTATCTGTCCTTATCAGGGCACGAAACACCCTATTGGGCCTGAGACGACTCAGGGGTCCTTCAGGCAGAGATGGCCATTCTTCACTCTGCCATTACACACTTGTGGTCTACAAGCAAATCAATCTTGTGCAAATCTTTGCCAAAAAACTTGCCATTAAGACATGAGCACTCTCTTGAAGCAACTCTCATTTCATATTTCATTACATCACTGTCATTTAGCAGACAGTTTTATCCAGAGCAACTTACATAAGCTAAGCTATTTACATTTATACAGCTGGATATTTACTGAGGCAATTCTGGATTAAATATCTTGCCTAAGGGTACAGCAGCAGGGTCCCGAGAGAATCGAACCAGCAAACTTTCAGTTACAAGCCTTTCTCCTTTACCACTGTGCTTCACCGCCACCATATCATGTTTCAGGTTTGTTTCAAAGCCGCTCTGCCCAAGAGAATGCCGAAAGCGAATTAGCCAATGCGTTCCAGCAGCTTCTGTTGTGTGCAAGTGACTTCAGGTAACCTCCACCAGATACCTACAGCTTTGATGTCATTAGCAATGGACAGATTTTGTGCAGAGCCAATCAGAGCTGGCCATACAGAAGTATGCTTAATCCCAGAATCCTGAGGGTCTGTGATCAGGCCTCTCCATCTTATCAGCGCAGGCAGGTATTGATAAAGGCCCTTTCAGGGGCTGCTCGTTTCCTGCAGCCCCATCAGAGCTGCGCTGGATATTGATGCGCTTACTTCCAGATTATTCCTCATAATGAACTCCAGCTCCTCTGCCTCTGTGTGACTGAGAACTGTGGTTCTGCTGAATCAGAGGAAGTTAAAGAGCTGAAATTGCTCGGGTTGACCTGCTGTAAAGCGTGTAGGCCATGCTAAACTCATCCTGTTAGGACCTGATCTTCAGGAGACTGGAGTTTTACGCCAACATCTGGCATTTGCTCTTGCTCTTTAATAATGGAAATCAGGAGCAGTGCTCTCAGGTGCAGCACGAACGGACATCCCAGGTTCCATCAGGGCAGCCCCCGCCCCCCAGCAAAGAGATATCCGACACGGGGCGTAAACACTGTAAAGCCCCAGCGTCTGTCTGCTGTGTAAATCTGCCACTCCAGAGGCCTGGTGACACGCGCACGGGAGCCCGGAGTGGAGTGGTGTTGGGAGGCTGATTCATGGTGTGTTTATGGAAGAAGATGAGAGGAGGCTGAAGGATTTACAGCATTTACAAGGGGATCTGCGGCAGACGCCAGACAGCCCTGATGGGTTTGTGTGTGTGTGTGTGTGTGTGTGTGTGTGTGTGTGTCTGTGTGTGTGTGCAGATGGCACACCAGCACTAGCATCCTCTACCTGCATCTCTTTGATTGGACGTGCCCATCTGCAGCAGCCACGCCACCTGATCAGCAGGATGAACAGCAAACAGCATTCACACCCATCGGCCCAACATGAGAACAGAGCATGGACGCAGGTGGGCACCCCTCACCTGCAATGCAGGCAGGCGCTTGCTCATTAGGGGCTCATCCAGAGCTCATCCAGTCCGGCCCACAGATGGGTGTGGCCAGGTTTGGCTCCTTGAATGCTAGAAGTGGCAGAGCTTGTTAGCGATGGAACACCTTACTGGAGCAGCAGACAGGTAGCACTTCCCTGGACTGGTTACACACAGAGCGCAGGCTGAGCACATGATCAGAGAACCTGAGTAAGTGAGCATGGATCCCAGCCTCTTCCTGCCCCTCTGACCCTCCACCCCCCCCTTCATCCTGCAGCTGTACTCTGGGACACAGCAGCAGTAAATCTAGGGATGTCAGAACCTGTTTTCCCCTGTTATTCTGTGAGCTTGACTGATATTGAATGAAACCAGCGGTACAGAATTATGTCAATAGAGATGCTGGTGACACCAATGTCTGCTGTGACACCTGCACATGGAGGGGTTAAAGGTCACAGACAGCCGATCACATCATGGTGAGGACAAAAAACAGGCAGATTCGGTCGTAAAGCTGCATTCTGAGCCCCACCCCCTGCTCTCCCAAAGGACATGGGAACAAATGGGATTGCATCATGTGACCAGTCTCGGATGCCCACGGTGTTCCAGCTGCAACCAAAAGGGCCCCCTGCTGGACTGAGAGGGAATTACACAAACTGAAGCCCACGCAGCTCTGCTCCCCTTGCTCAGTGTCTGAAACACACACAGATCAGTCATGAAAACAGGTTGAGCTCTGGCACAAAAGCAGGGTCCTGGGGCAGCAGTGTGGAATACCGGGAAGGAACCGGGCTCACAACCAGAAGGTCACTGGTTCGATTCCCCTCTGGGGCACTGCTGTTGTCTTGGGCAAGGTATGTAACACACAATCACCTCGGTAAATATCCAGCTGTATGAAGCGATAAAATTGTAAGTCAATCTAAATAAGAGAGTCTGCTAAATGACAGTAATGTAAATAATGTTCCTCTAGCTTCCTGCTGCGCAGACAGGCTGTGTTTATGTGCAGTCAGCGCAGCCATGCGCATTTGCAGGTGCAGTGGGAGCTGCTGGAGCAGCAGTCCTTTACCTGGGTGTGCTGCTCGGCGGCTCTAAATCCAACCATAACTCAGAGCAGCTGGCCGTGCCCCCTCCCTGCGCACGCACCGAGCGGAGCCATCAAGCTGTCTCATCAAAACCTGCTTCCCTCCCACAGGTCCCCCGCTAATAACAGCTCTGCATCGGCGAGATTTATGATCCCCTCAGAGGGAGCAGGTAGCGCAGGAGACCAGAGGAAGCCACGGCTGCAACTACTGCATACGGCAAAGCAGCGAGAACACGCCCTCCTTCTCCTCTCCTCCACCCTTGCTCCACCCCTCCCTTCTCTTCTTCTGCTCTCTCTCTTCCTCTCTCTTCTCTTCTTCTGCTCTCTCTCTTCCTCTCCCTCCTTTATTCAGACACACTTCAGACAGCTCACCTCTCATGTACACCCCAGAGAGTGAGACACACCATATAAACACTGAGCTCATAAAATTGCCCCTGGTATTCCCTGCATTTAGTGTGTGTGTCGGGAGGTGCATACTACTTAAACTGCCCCTGATCTTCCTTGAGTTTTGTGTGTGTATAATACAAGAACTGCCCTGGTCTATCCTATGTTTACAGTGTATGTGCATGTGTGTGCACATGTGTGTGTATACAGTATGTGTGTGTGTGTGTGTGTGTGCGTGTGTGTTGGGGATGTATATACTACTGCCCCTGGTCCTCAGTGCATTCAGAGTGTGGGGGTAAATACAACATAAATAACTGCCCCTGGCCTTTGATGCGTTTACAGTATGGAGCGGAGTGGTGTATACTCCTCAGTCTCTGTGCTCTGCCCATTGAGAACATGTGAGCACTACCATGAAAGCAGGCAGCTAAGCGCTAGGCGTTGTGGAGGCTATTTGAAAATCTCCACCTACGTCCTATTCCCGACTGCCTTTGTGTTAAACACAGAATAATAACGTCTCAACACTTCTCAGAGATGGGTGTGGCCATGTTTCTCCCTGTCCAACTCTGGTGTGTACTTGTAGAAAAGTGAGAGGACCTGACTGCAGGTCAGTCTGCCAGACTTCCCAGCCGCACCCAGCTCTACCCTGCCAGCGGTAGGAGCAAGGCTGCCCCCTGCTGGTTCCCAGATTGTGAGCAGCTCCAGCACTTCACCCCCTTTTCTGTTCACACACTGTGAAGAGCTCCAAAACCACTTTATCACGCAGCATGAAGACACAGCATGGCCTGCCACACACACGCACACGCACACAAACACACAAACACACATACACACAAACACACAAACACAAACACACATACACACAAACACACATACACACAAACACATACACACATAAACACATACACGCATACACACACACCCACACACGTGGCTGGTTGTGGGGGCAGGGACTTATGCAGGGTTGAGCTGGGCGTGGCAGGGGTGATTAGGCAGGGGTAATTGCCTGGATGAAAGTGGAAGAAAGTGGGTCTGGGAGGGACAACAGCTTTCAGTTTACAGGAAGCTGTGATCCATGACCACAGCCATCAGACTCTTCCAGGAAGTATCTAATGGACTCCACCTCTCAGCACTCATTAGCTCAACATTATTCACATTATCAGCTGCTCCGCATGTCCCTGCTTAACTGTGTCAACAGCATCATAAGGACCAGACTCACTCTCCACAAGGGCCGCAAGCTCACACTCCAATGTCTGTAAAACCTGTCTGAGGAGAACGCCAGCCTCACCTCTCTGGCCTACATTTCCCATGTGACCATTCAGTAGATGGCTGAATCTTAGGTAAACACATTACCCCACTTGTTTTTTTTTTTTTTTTAAAAAAAGAAACTGCACTCGGCACAGCACATGTAACACATGGGAAAATCGCATTAGCATGCAGAGAATCTATTCTCATGTAAAACCTGGATTCCAACATCAGCGGAGATACTGGATGCTACAGTAATATGCCAGCACGGCACTAATAAGTGTTCACATTGCTGGTATTCACAAACGGAACTTTGGAACATATTTTCCATATACACAATCCACACCAACTTTTCTAAAACAGTCTCATGGTTTCCCCTCATCTGCCTCTCTAGCCTGCCTGTCGTGGTGTCTGAGGTAAAGCATCACTGAATTCATGAGGGAAAACTTCGGAGAAGTGCAGGCTGCCACCATTTCCTCCTCACAACAGAGTCCCTGTAGAATGCCTCAGCACAGGCATCACTGCCCCTACGCTCATACTGGGCTAATGTTATGAACCGCACACAGCTCTAACAAGCTAACATAACAATCACTAAACAACTTAATAAATTAATAAATACATAAGAGTTCATTGTCTCTAGATTTCTTTAGCATGGGTCCAAGTCATGTGACATCATGTGACCCCACCCCACCCAACACTGCACCAGAGAGCTGGACCCTGGAGACCTCAGGGTTCCATCGGTCCTGCTGACCACAGAAACCACTGAACTCCTCTTTATTTTGGTGTCCTGGAGAAGGGCTCCTGCTTGCCTCGCCCAGCCCAGATGGAACAATGTGGAGGCCCTAGAGATCTGAGCTACCATTTGCTGCCCTGCACAGTTCATTTGGAAACTGATCAGTAACTCCTCTCTGTAAAGCCTTTAATCTCCACAGTAACTCCTCTGTGTAAAGCCTGTACTCTCCACAGTAACTCCTCTCTGTAAAGCCTGTACTCTCCATAGTAACACCTCTCTGTAAAGCCTGTACTTTGTACAGTAACTCCTCTCTGTACAGCCTGTGATCTCTACAGTAACTCCTCTCTGTAAAGCCTGTACTCTCTACAGTAACTCCTCTCTGTACAGCCTGTGATCTCTACAGTAACTCCTCTGTGTAAAGCCTGTAATCTCCACAGTAACTCCTCTGTGTAAAGCCTGTAATCTCCACAGTAACTCCTCTCTGTAAGGCCTGTAATCTCTACAGTAACTCCTCTCTGTAAAGCCTGTAACCTCCACAGTAACACCTCTCTGTAAAGCCTGTGCTCTCTACAGTAACTCCTCTCTGTAAACCTGTAATCTCCACAGTAACTCCTCTCTGTAAAGCCTGTAATCTCTACAGTAACTCCTCTCTGTAAACCTGTAATCTCTACAGTAACTCCTCTCTGTAAACCTGTAATCTCCACAGTAACTCCTCTCTGTAAAACCTGTAATCTCTACAGTAACTCCTATTTGTAAAGCCTGTAAAGGGACATGTGTGTGTAGGCACTCTACTGTTAATCCACTATGTCTGAAGAGAAACACACACACATACACACACACACACACACGCACACACACACACACACACACACACGCATACAGACACAGAGAGTGGGATTGAGAGAGGAAGAGAGATGAGAGAGTAATGAATAATTAACAGACAGAAGGAGACTGCAAGAGGAGAATGTGGGTGGGTGGGTAGACCAGTATGGCGGGGCTGGGGTGGTGGCTCTGGCTGGGATGTGAAATTATCCCTGAAAATGGTGAAGGCAGTACTTCCTGTGACACCCCCTCAACCCACCTCCACACATACACACATACATACACACACACACACACACACACACACACACACACACACACACATACACACAATTCACAAAGCACTGCCAGCAGTTAAAGATTATTCACAATTCACCACTGACTGCAGAGCCCCTGTGTGGCTGGTCTTGAAAGTCATTTGTTCATCTTTAGAAGAAAGGCAAGGTTCACCATCGCTGCTTCAGCACGGCATCAACTAAAGAGCCTGAAATGTTTCTATGCACCTTACTCTGTGTGTCCTTTATGATTTATCATTCGGATATTGTAATTAAGGTGTAATATCTGGTGTGAAAAGCTTATGAATGATGTTTCCCTCTTAATTGGATTTCCAGGCCAAATTAATTAAATGTTAATTATCCTTAACCTCGAATGGTCTTCTTTTTTACATTACTTTTCTACAGAACATTAATTCCTCCTACCATCAAAGTGTTTCACTGGAGGCTAGACAGAAATTCATATCATTTAAGATCCAGCGTGTCCATTAACCTGACTCATTCAGTTGAGAATTTCAGAGGCGCTCACCTGACTGTAAATAAAAGAGCATAACCTCACTGTACCCTTGTAAGAGAGCTGCTGGCCATCACCAAGTCATTCAGAATGAACATGTCATGATAAATCCACTATTCTGGACCCAATCAGGAATAACTGTGTCTTCAACAGCAGAGCACCCCCTACTGACACAAAAAAGACTTACTTCCTTAGATGCTCATGTTCCTTCAGGAGGACCTCTGTCCTTCTGTTGTTCACACCAGAGCTGCTCTTGTACGACCTGTTAGAACAAGAGAACATGCTGAGCAAAGTACATACACTAACAGACACTCATACCTAGAGCCACTCTGTACAACCTGTTGGAATAAAATGACATGCTGAGCAATCCATACACACATGGGTACATACATGTACGCGTATATATATACACAAACACATAGGTCTCTGGGGGGGTGTTTAAGAGCCAATGCTATTGCACTCTACCAACACCTCCCTCTCCTGTCTCTACACAATGAGGCTACAGACACATTGTAACACTGATCTTACCCACTGTCCACTCAAACACTCCCTCTCATACACTACCTCAGTCACTCTCCCTCAGTAACAATCACTCTCCCTCAGTCACACTCACTCTCTCAGTCACTCTCTCTCTCCCTCTGTCACACTCTCTCTCCCTCTGTCACACTCTCTCTCCCTCTGTCACACTCTCTCTCCCTCTGTCACACTCTCTGTCACACTCACTCTCTCAGTCACTCTCTCTCTCCCTCTGTCACACCCTCTCTCCCTCTGTCACACCCTCTCTCCCTCTGTCACACTCTCTCAGTCACTCTCACTCTCTCAGTCACACTCACTCTTCCTCAGTCACTGTCACTCAGTCACTCTCCCTCAGCCACTCACACTCTCCTCTGTCACCCTGTCAGTCACACTCCCTCTCAATCACACTCACTCTCTCTCAGTCACTCACTCTGTCACTCTCACTCTCCCTCAGCCACTCTCACTCTCCCTCAGCCACTCACACTCTCCCGCAGCCACTCACACTCTCCCGCAGCCACTCACACTCTCCCGCAGCCACTCACACTCTCCCGCAGCCACTCACACTCTGTCACTCTCACTCTCTCAGTCACTCTCACTCTGTCACTCTCACTCTCTGCCTCAGTCACACTCTCTCCCTCAGTCACACTCTCTCCCTCTCTGTCACTCTCCCTCACTCTCACTCTCCCCGAATCGCACACACTCATACTCACACACACTCTCACAGTCAATTACAAACACAAACACACATGGCACAGTCGCACACATTCTCACTAAGTCAGTCAGTCAAGATTCATTCACTGTCAGCCTGTTTAACACAAAACATCCTGCTCTGACAGTCACACTCACTAACACCTAACCATGCTTTTTCTCACACCTAATCATACCATACCATTCTCTCAGTCACACCTAAGCAACCATACTCACTCATACTCCCTCATTCAGTCACATTCACTCACTCTCACAATCATGGCTGTGATCACCATGTGATCAAATGGTCATGCCAGAAAGTAACAGGGGGCACACAAAAACAACACCAAGAGCCAGCACTACCCACAAAACAATGGTGCACTTCCTTTACAAAAACCACAGCCACACACTCAGTGGAACTACTGCATACAGTCGAGGGCATTAGCTAGCACATCCCCCTGTAAAGGGAGCCAATCTGTGGATCTGCTGGGGCAGGAGGTGGAGATGAGACCTTACTGCCCCTTGTGGCTGAATGTGGGAATGACTACACAGGAGCCCCAGCAGGTCTGCTCTGGGACTTTTTGCTCTCCGTTATTTAATTCTTCAATGGATTTGATAACCCAGTGTCCAATTAAACAAGAAAAATCCCCTTTGTAACAATGAGACACTTCTTTCACTTGGAAATGGATCTGTGGCAGAGGAGACAGAAGCCCTATACAACTACAAGCTGAACACATGTGATGCTGAACTTGCTGAACTACTTGTAAATCTGTGCTGTCTGACAGCCGACTTTCTCTCTCTCTCTCTCTCTCTCTCTCTCTCACACACACAAACACACATGCGCACACACACAACACACGTCTACTGAGCCGCACGGTGGGTCGATGTCTGCTCCTTCTGCAATGAGAAACGACCAACACACGCAGATCGAGTGAATGAATACCTTGTTTTGCTTGCTCAGCCTCTGTGCACACATTATCTCAATTCAGAGCAGCAGACGTGTGTGTTCAGGGCCTGAAAAGGTAGCGCAGGCCCCGGTGGCTCAGCTGATAGCTGCTCGTTACTCCTGCTTTACCTGCTGCCTTTACCTGTGCGAGGGCTGCCGGGACTGACAGTGCTCTCTGCACAAGTACAACGCAGTTGAGATTAGCTACTCATGGATCCCTGCATCACACTGATCTCTCTCCTCTCAGATCAATAATCCATTAGAGCCGACAGAGAGCCGCAGTCTAAAGCTCCACCCTCGATCCTGCCTGTCTGTGAGGAGCCCTACGGGACACACATATACCTCAGCCCGAGTGCAGCTTACCCTGCAAACTGGGCGTCTGTCACATGGCTTGGGGGGAGGGGGGGGGGGGGGGGTCGGGGCTCAAAGCACTGAAGCTATGACAGCAGTACACACTTGGAGTAGTGACCCTGTGCAAAGTGAACACTCTAAGCACTTACTCTATGAGAGTAGTGTCCGCTTATACTCACTCTATGTCCTTCCTGACTGACCCCAGCAGGTCTTCTCTCTCTCGTATGGCCAGGAAGTTGCCTTTGGTCTTGTGAAATTCGTGGGTGTAGTCCTGAAACAGAAAGAGGCGGGGTTAAGGGCAGTCCTGAAAGACAAAAAGAGAGGCAGGGTTAAGAACAGCTGAAAAGAAAAAACCCAGGATTAAGTGTAGTTTTTACAGAGATAGAGGCAGGGTTAAGTGTGGAGGTGGGGGTTATGTATTGATTTTACAGAGAAAAGGTGGGGATTAAGTGTAGTTTTCATAGCCAGAAAGGCAGGGTTAGGTGGAATTTTTATGGAGAGAGAGGCAGGGTTAAGTGTAGAGGTGGGGTTTAGTGTGGTTATTACACTGAGGTGGTGCTGACAGTGAAGAGAGGGGTGAGGAAAAGCACAGTGTCTGACACACTAACACAGTCAGAGATTCCAGCTCTCATACAGTTCCTCCCTAAAGCAGCCTGTCACAGGAACCTCTGCACAGCACTGGCATGTCTTTAGACTGCCCCAGGTGCCCACAACCTTTTCACATTTACTACATCAACTCACAAGGTATCAGGTGACCACAGAATTGGGGTTTTGGGGTTCTGAGTAAATATAACAAACAATCCATTTCGGTACTGAACCTTTCTGTGAAACAGTGAACCTCTTAAAGGAAATTAAACCAAGGACAAACACAAAAGCTGATTCCAGCCACAGAGGAGGCAGCTCTCTGTGGCACATCTGTAGAGATGTATAAGGTAGTGCAGGTTTCTGGAAGGACCTACATTACCATACTGCGCATTCAAAAACACAGCAAGTACAACTGCACACTTTACTCTGCTTCTAGTATTATGCTACAATGTGCTACAGTGCATTATTATGCAGATTTTTATGCTGAATAACCTTCCGAGCAAACCCCCAATTACTGATTCATTGAAAAAGGGTCTGCTGACCCTTGAAGCCACACTTTGAAAGTGATTTTTAATTACTGCTTTTTAAGACACAGCCAAACTCCATCTGCTTGGGGTCTGCGCTCATCAATCACACTCTACTGTGCCTCTCATCTTCTGCTGATCGAGCGGCCGATGGGCTTCATGCATTAATCATGCAATCACTGCAACACACCTGCCAAAGAGCTGCCTTCCCAGGACACGGGGCCGCTGTGCATCGGCCAGCGTGTGTGTGTGTGTGTGTGTGTGTGTGTGTGTGTGTGTGTGTGTGTGTGTGTGAGTGTGCGTGGGGTAGGGTGGGGTGGGGATGTGCATGTGTGTATATATATGTGTGTGTGTGTGTGTGTGTGTGTGTGTGTGTGTGTGTGTGTGTGTGTGTTTGTGTGAGTGCACGTGGGGGGAGGAGAGGGTCACGAGTAGTGGTCTCTCGTACACAATTCATTTTGTCTACAATTCTGTTTCTCTTAGTGTTGAATCTGTGAAATCTGAGAACTGAGAATCTGTAAAACTGTGTGTGTGTGTGTGTGGCTCAGGCTGAAGAGGCCAATGCTTCAGTGTTTTAACTCCAATGGGACATGTTCATGGGGCAGAGGATGAGGGAAAGAAAAATCGAGGGAAGAGAAGGGAGAGAAAATTGAAAGAAACAAGTTAAAAAGGTAGCGAAAAGAAGGGAGGGAAACACATGAAGGGAGACTAGCCTCTTAGAGGGCGGCAGGCTCACCTGCAGGATATCTCTGTGCCTCTGAAGGGTGTGCATCAGTGCGGCGTTCTGAGAGGCCACGCCCGGCGTGCTGATGTACTCCGCCAGCTTATCGTTCACACCTGTGAGCTGAGACACAGACACGGCCATTCCGGCTCAATGCTGCCTGCACCTGGTGCATACACCCCAGGTTCCTGTGCACTGAAGTAAAACTAATGACCTTACCTTGGCCAAGAGCTGCTCGATCTCCACAGCCATAGTCTCAAACAGTCTGCCCTGGGTGGAGTTGTTAAGGAGGGGTGTGGTGTCAGAACTGCACCAGGGATAGAAAGAGGATCTCAGAACATGCTGAAAGAGCTGCGGACTCAAAGCACAAACAGGTTTGGGATCAATCTGTCTATAGTCAGGGGTGGCAGTGTAGCATAGTGGTTATGAGCAGCGCTTGTAATTGAAAGGTTGTTCTTTTGATTGCCCATTGGGACACTGCCGTTGTACCCTTGGGCAAGGTACTTAACCCAGAATTGCCTCAGTAAATATAGCTGTAGTAGATAACGTTTAAAAATTGCAACCTATGTAAATCGCTCTGTATGAGAGCGTCATCTAAAGGGCAATAATATATAATAATATAATGTATAGTCAGGCCTGACCCTGGCTCTGTCTCTCACTGTGGAGCAGGTGAGAGGGGCGGTACCTGTCTCCATGGTGTCTGTCGTGTGAGCTGCTGTAGCTGGTGCACAGCTTGCTGAAGGAGACCAGCTTCAGGTCCAACTCATTCTCCAACTGCCGCGCCTGCCTCCGCAAATCTGAGGCACAGGACACATGACCCAAGACCGGTCAAATAACACAGACATCACACACAGTTCAGGCCAGACAAAAACACACACACACACACTCACGCATGCCCACATACATACATGCCTACACCTGCATGCATACACACACAAACACACATGCACTCACAGGTTCAGTCCAAACACACATACACAATACTGCAGTGGTCTTAATCGCTAAAGCTGGACACAAAATATTTTACATTTACACATCTAAAACATGTTCATTCGTTGGTCTTGTCTATACACACAGGACAAGTTCTTAGAATTTCAGTGTTATTAATTTTAGGAATCTAACACTTCAAGGGACCTGCGTCGTGTCAACCTCACTATAACATGGATATAATGTGTACTGAAACATCAATTCAACCAATTAAGTTTACGTCCAATGCGCCATATGAGACAATCAGCAAAAATAAGACATAAAGACGCAATCAGCGGGAGACAGGCTTGGTTAAGCACTAATGTAATTAGAGTCCACACCATCAGATAAGAGAAACGGAACTATGCATGTAACTGCGTCTGTTTGCTTGTTGCTCACTCTAGCATGGTGCTGTTTAGAGACACCGGACATAATGTTAGCTATTTGCTGTCTTCGTGCACACACTGCTTGTTTAAATGTTATGTCCACATATCGACTGCAACATAATTTAAATACGTAATAATCTAACGCGTTTAGAGAGCAACCAAGAAGGTAAACAACTCTTCAGACGTCCACGAGATTGAGTCAGACAGTACGGTACTGTGTAGAGCAGGAGTGAGACCGGGGGAGTAAGCGAGCTAAGTTGGTAATGCCGCTAGCCGATCTGAAATTCAGGTTGTTTGGGTTTAAAAGGAAGCGCTTCTAGCTGCATGACAACCCAAGGATACCTCTCGCGTTTGGCTGCACAGCAATGCCACCTCACCTTCCCAGTGATTGCCTCCACCTCCTGCCATCTTTGTTGTCCAACGTCACACGTTCCGGGGCAGCTGCACGCCGGCTACTGATGCAGCGAAACGAAGCGGCGCAAGAACGCCTCTTTACGCCGAGCAAGCGCCCCCGTGTGGTTCAGGGGCGAAGTGCCGCACCGCAACAGCACCTGGTGAGTGAGCGTGTGTGCGTGAGACGCGGCATATGCAGTGTTTCGCAGGCACGTGTGGCGAGATTATCTGCGTATGTGGAAGGGATTTCCACTGCAAAATGTGTCTCTCACGGATACATATGAAATGTTTCGCACACACATACACACAGATGACCACATGTTTGCAACCTCCAACGTGTTAATTTAACGTAATATATTATATATAGCTAAAAGTTGAAACCGATGAAAAGACCGGTAAACGAGCCAGCAGATACAGCCGTCTTAAATGAGCGTCACAAACTGTGATTTCCGCATTTTTGCGATTTTGCTTATGTGTCCTTACTGAAAATAAACAGCAAATCTAATAAAATTACAATTAATGCTAAATTGTCCTGATTTAACTGTTCGTCCTCATAATTCTATTTACTTAAAAAACATTTCAGTAATGATAGTTTACTTGTTTATGTACTCATCCTCTCAGTTCATAACTTGATGTTTTGGATTACATGATGCATACCTCTTCCTGTTTTATCCCATCTTTTTCCCATTCAATCTGTGACACAAACCTGTGACTTTGACCATGACAGATTAGTAAATAACAGCATCATCTCAAAGAAGGAAACCAACCAAAAGCACTTTTATTTTCAACAGGTGTGTAAAGATGATTCCTCAAAAGGACCCCATAGACCATTGTCAGGTGTCTCACTCCCCAGCACAGAGTTTACACTGTCCAGTGTAGGGTTTCCTGAAAGGTACAGTGAAACACAAAAGCGAATGTATACTCTTCTACCAGATGTATCTGCGTATGTGGAAGGGATTTCCACTGCAAAATGCCTGTAGCCCCGCCCTCTTGGAACAGAGGCATTACCTGAGATGTAAGGCGAGGTCATTGTGTGTGTGTGTGTGTGTGTGTGTGTGTGTGTGTGTGTGTGTGTGAACCCTGTCAGTTTCTATCAAGACCACTTTCTGAACCTCTAACGTAGTGTTATCCTTCTACCTAAAGTATTGTAGACACACTAGCAGTCACACTTACAGCCAGCTCCTGAAAACCACATGGGCATCAGGAGCTATGAAACGCTGCACATCTAAACCTTTCAATTGCACTTACTAAGTACAGTCAGTGGGACTAAAACAGATGCAGTTGTATACTAAGCAATGAAAGCAATGAGTAAGGAGTTTTCTGAAAAACAGTTACAAGGAGATGCCAGTACAGTATGTGGTTTTCAGTTTCAGTTGGTCTGACAGTTGTGTAAGGACACATTTTGAATACCCATCAGGAAGAAATTATGCAAACATCTGACAAGGGAACCCAAACAGACAAAAGTCTACTTTATTTCATGTTACTGTCATTTTGAAGACACTTCATGTAAGCAAGTCATATCGCCACACACACTGTAAAGATAGGTCTGTTTGCTCTGAAGTCTTACTGTATGTAAATTCATGATTAGCTTGAATTGCACTTATTTTTTTTTTCATTCACATACAATTGGCAACATTTCATTATAAACAATTGACTTTTTTATAAAAAAGACAAAAAAATTTACAGCAAGGATCATACAAAACGCACAACACACAGTCTCAACAGAATTGCTCCGATAGGCCCAACCCACAGACTCCACTCTGAACGCGGGTCAAGCCAGATATCTGCTGAAATCGGAATAAACCAACAACAAACTTTGGTTCTACCAACAATTACAGCCTACTTCCCTGGAGGCAAAGGCATTTCTGTGGAAACACCTGGACATTTTATAAATACGTACTGATCATTGTTAGATATGTTTATGTTCCTATGGGAACGTGAAATGCACAGTGCCACACAGAATCAGACCCTCCGCCCAATCACATCCAAACAGTCCCTCGCCCTCAGCTGCCCAAGGAGCCAACAAGCACCAGCATCACAGCATGCTGGTCAACCAATAAGCACAGCGCCTTTCTGCCGGGGCGGAGAGACGGCCACCTCTGCTGCTAGGTGCGTTATGCCCCTAGAGAGAGCTCAGCTCATTAGGATTAGTGTACAGAAAGTAGAATCCTTCTTTTGTGGTCAGCAAGGAAAAAAAACATCTTGCCTGGGTGTTGTTGCTGTTGTTTTTTTTTTTTTTTAAAGAAAAGTAGACTTTCTATTGGTTGAATTTACCCTCCCCTAGAGGGACCCTTCTGCTCACTCCACACAGACGGCTGGTCAGTGGTGCCCTGTGAAGAACCGACACACACTCACATACATACAGCAATTAATCCAATTAAAGTCCGCTGACAACGGGGGATTTGCTACTGTGTGCAGTAATCATATTGTGTGTGTGTGTGTGTGTGTGTGTGTGTGTGTTGGGGTGGGGGACGATGGAGGCAGGGGTCTGCTTGCTTTGGGCCTCACCAGCTCAGGGGCAGGCTAGGACAGCTCTTCTGCCCGTACGGGTCCGCTGAGGGACCGAGCAAAGCTCTATCCCTCCCACAGGTCACGCGGTCACTGATCCACGCACAGGCAGCTCCTGGAAGCTGTGAGGGATGGGGATTGTATCTGAAGCGTAAGTGTTGGTTCCTATTGAGCGGCACAAAAGGATTCGGTTCAATCCAAAAGCTGGCAACCCTGTTAAAAACACGTTCTCCTGCTTTTGCGCTCCAACATCCCTCTCTCCGGGGCCTCATGCTCATCACACACATCATCTACAATCGGTAATCTATATCTATCTTCTGCTGGGAGAAATCTGCACTCAGCACATGTTCCTATAATAAGACTTAGGGCTGGTTTTGCATATCCGCAAGTACCTATTGGAGGGCCTGTGAGACGTTTAAAAAAAGAGGATGTTTCTGAGAGTGAACGCCCTCTGTATGATTAAAGAGTATTCCACTCCATTCAATGACATCATCATCTCTGGGTAAATGCAATCCACAAGCAAAAACACAAGAGTGCATAATAAAGTGTGGGTCAGGGTGGGACTCGAGCCCACACAGTCCCAGCTCCTGCGCTGGGAAAGAACCAGACGCCACCTGAGGCGCTGCCACGCAGCAGGGCCCCGGTGTCCCCACCCCAATTAAAGCCCTGTCTTGCAGCCGATTTGCTGCTGGAGCGACATTTGATTTGAGCTCCTGTCCAATCAGTCACTTCAATTACACAAAATAGGGCCTAATTAAAGCCAGGTGTCTATGAGTCTTTAGTGCCAACCTGAGTTTGAAGTGAGAATCTCACCCACTCAAGCGTCTGTTCACTGCATTTACCCAACGAGCCAACGAAAAACACCAACTGCCAAGGCACTGCGTTTGACTTCCTGTCTGAGACAATTTGATCGGACTGGAGAGTCATTCAGTTGTATTAGAGATTTCCATGTTGGCTGTCTTTTGCAGTAAGTGTGTGTTATAGTGCACTGTTAGGGAAGGCATGAGGAAGTGAGGAAAGGGGAGTTGATATTCTATTATTCAGTGTATTTAAGTAGTGTGTCACACTCCTCATCCTGATAGGCCACTAAAGTGCACATGTGACAGGAATGGGAGAGGACCAATGGGACAGTCACAGAGTCGTGGGACTTGAAGGACAGCGCCTCCTGCAGGTTGGGAGGCCGGGGCACAGAGCAGGACAGGGTGGGGTGCGGGGCCCCCCCCTTCCCCTCGCTCAGAGAGGCCAGCAGGGCACTGCTGAGGGGGAGGGGGAGGGGGAGGGGGGTGGATGGCGTGGTGGGCGGGGCCTCAGAGCTTGTTGGCGTACAGCGTGTCCTCCTCGCTCTCGCTCTCGTCCTGGAATTCGTGGCTCAGCAGGGACTTCTTGGAGCCCATGGAGGTGAGGCGGATCTCGTCCTCGTAGTCGTCGCGGTGCTGCCGCAGCCGGTGGAAGCCGTCCTTCTGCCGGTTGGATTTGGCGGAGCACACGCACCAGATGATGCAGGCGGTGACCACCAGCGCTGTCATGGAGGCTGCTGCAAGGGGGGGGTAGGGGGGGGGAGCAGCGTGAGACAGCAGATCCAGCACAAATCTCCCCCTGCACATCACTCCCACCAATCCCTGAATGCTACAGAAACGCTGAAGGACGAGGATCTTCCATCTGATTGGCTATGCCTCCCTGCTCCCGCCTACCTGCTGTAGCCACCACAAACTCCCGGGGCAGGCCGAAGATGCGGTCGTCCATGTCGAACTCGATGATAATGGAGCTGGCAGCTTCGTATGATGACACAAACACCTAGATGAGACAGGATGTTTTACACACTTCACACACACGGCCACTACACCTCACCAGTTTGTGCCACAAATCTGCATTTCCAAAAATCTCACAGTAGAATGCTGGGTCTCTTGTACTGATGGGAGTAGACAAGCGATCTCCTTGGGTCTCGTCCCTACATAGGCATGGCTCTGACTCACCTCTTTTCGCTGCTGCTGGTACCCCTCAGCTAGGGCCTCGATGTTATGAGCCCCAGGGGCAAGCAGAGCGTGGAAATACCCCCCTTCATTGGAGAAAACCCGCACACCGCCATTCAGCACGATCATGGCCCCCTCAATCGGCTTCCCACTCTTATCCTTCACCTGGCCCCTCACACCCTTATGCGCCTGGGAGAGAGAGAGGGGGAGTGAGCATTACCTTCTTCAAAACATTAAAAAACTGCAGGGCAAATATTTCCAATTCAATTCAGTTTGCAGCAAACAGAGAGAAAGTGCAGGTGTAAGACTGAGCAGTCACATCTCCCACACCATCTGATTGGACAGCACTGGTGACCCCGCCCAGCTCCACTGACCTCCACCAGCATGCTGAGCAAGGACTTCCTGTTCTCCGCCCACAGCAGGGAGAGCTGGTCCGCAGCTGGAAACAGGCAGCAGCTGGTGTAGACAGCGATCTCAGGACAGTGTCCAAAATCCACACTGAAATCCTGAGAGCAAAACAAACACGTCATGTCAGCATCACTCACACACCTCTACACACACATACTCACGCGTGCACCCATACATGCACGCATACCCACTCCCACCCACACACCCATAAACATATGCCTGACACGTACGCACACCCAACACACTCGCGCTCACACAAACGGAGGGAAAGGTCGCACCTTCATACTGCCCATATGACTGTGCCACTCCGCTGCCCGAAGGACTCCACCCGGAATGTTCTCCACTGGAATCATATACACAAACAGACTGAACGTTAGCACGAAGTGGGAGCAGAAGAAGAAGGAGGATCAGAACATTAAGAAGCAAGAAGAGAGACAGACAGAATGTCAGGGAGGAAGAGAAGCAAACAGTCAGACAAAAAGAAAGATTCAGGGGAAGGTCCTGTAGGAGAGCACCTTCAACTAAGCTGCACCCAACTCCTAGACTTCACACCCAGGAACCCTACCTACCTTGGCTGTTTGGACACCCGGGACGGCCCAAGTGCATTGTGGGATGGTTGTTGGCATAAACCGAAGCCAGGTACTTCAGCGTGTCTTCATTCTCCACTGTGTGTAAACATCAGGAAAGAGACATGAGAACTTTTCGTGCGTCAATGTGCTAGTCATAAGCAGCAGGTTAGGGACGGCGTTTACCTGGCTGAACAGGCTTGTTATACGGGTATGTGGCCAGCAGAGACCCGCCATCCAGGGCCACAGAGAGAGCAAAGCCTTTCTCCAGGATTAGCCCCTTGACTGCCTGGGTCTCGGGCTGCACCTCTAGGTAGTGCTGTGTTGCGTTTCCTGCACAGCACAGACAAGCACCTCATCATCATCATCATCATCATCACCTCACAATAAACAAGCACAAACGCATACCTCATTATTACACCACAATAAACAGGTACACAAACATACCTCATTACCACATTGCAGGTACCCAAACAGACACCTCATTACAGCACAATAAACAGCTACACAAACATACCTCATTATTACATCACAATAAACAGATACACAGGTACTTCATGATTACATCACAATAAAAAAAGAAAAACAACACGAAAGCATGTACCCTGCACCTTAACCATGTAATGACATCACTATGAGCAGGATGTAAGGCCTGGAAACAGGGACTGACCAAAGAAATCTGTGTCCAGGTCCTTGCCGTGGGCATTTGTCTGACCCACTGTGGAAGTGCAGTGCTTCTCCTGGGCAAGCTCTCGCCCGTCAGGGTTTACGAGGGGCAGGATCACGATCCTTGTGTTGTCAATCAACTGCCGGAGGAGAAGAGAGAGGAAGAAAGGTCAGGAGGAGGAGGACAGGTTTCTGACTCCAGCAGCTGAGCATCTCTGTGAGCTCACAGCGCCCCACCTTGGTGAGCGCCGGACTCTTGCCGTAATTGATGCACAGGAACGCCGCAAACTCCAGCAGCAGCTCCGTCCCCACAGGCGCGTTGCCGTGGATACCGCCCACGAATCGGATCTTGGGCTCAGCGGGCTCCTCCTCCTCCGGCTTGTTGGAGATCTCCAGGGCCCAGATGATCCGGAACTCCCAGCTCCGCCCCAGACTGGAGGGGAACCAATCAGAGCGGAGAAGTGAGTTTTCAGCGGCCTGCGCAGAGCGCACGGGTCGTACGCAGGACGTAAATGCAGACGTGAGGCCGGGGGGAGAGCAGCGTTACTTGTGCAGGCGCGTGATCTTGGGGAAGTTGTAGGTGAGGCCGCGCAGGAACTCGGACAGCTCGTTGTAGGGCCGGTAGCGGAAGCTGCTCTGCGTGGCGGTGCTCTGCAGCAGCCGGTCCAGGCCACGCTCGGACGACAGCTCCTTGATGAAGCGCTGGAACTCCTCCTCCGCGGGGCCCGTCTCCTCGCTGCGCACCCGGGTCAGCCGGAAGTCCACCACCTCCACCCCCTCCTCAGGCACCGTGGCGTAGACCGTGACGGGGGTGTACCTGCGGACGGGAGAGCGTCGGAGTCTCTCAGAGAGAGGACAGGTAGGCGGGGTCCTTGTGAAGAAGAGCCTTCACCACCTCTCCCTTGAACCTAATTGTAACTGTTGTTAATCACTTAATTGTGTGCACTGGTGTTAATTTGTAAGGGTACCAGTTTATTGGCTAACAAGCCACACCTCACTAATTGGAAGGCAGATTAAGTACAAGTGTGGCTGCAGAGCAGAGGAGGCTCACTTTGTCCCTGCTTTGGACTTGAATAGGCTGGTTTCTCTGTCTGTTTGGATTTTAAAATAAATTATTGGTTTTTAACCTTTTGTTTTTGCTCATTTATGAGAGAAATGGCTGCCAGCTTCTCTACAGTCCTTTGCGCCCCCCTGCTCACCCGCGCGCGGACGCCGTCAGCTGGTACGTCCCCGGCACCAGGAGGCGCCAGTAGTCACCCGCCTTGTCGGTGGTGACGGGGTGGTCCACCTCTGCCACCGTGATGGTGGCGTTGGAGATCCCCGTCCCGTCTTTGCTGTCCATCACCGTCCCTTTCAATCCCCTGTGCACCTGCCAGTCAGAGAGTCAGAGAGAGGAGTCACTGCACTCGAGAGCGACAACCTGAACAATTACACTGCACTGAGGCTGTGAGACACACAGAGAGGAAAGGAGAGGGAGAGGGAGACAGGGACAGCGAGGACAGAAAGACAGAGGAAGAGCAGGAATAGAGAGAGGGAGGGAAAGGGGGAGAGAAAGGGAGGGAGGGAGGGAAAGAGAAAGGGAGGGAGGGAAAGGGAGGGAGAGAGAGAAAGGGAGGGAGGGAGGGAAAGGGGGAGAGAAAGGGAGGGAGGGAGGGAGAGAAAGGGAGGGGGGGAGGGAAAGGGGAAGAGAAAGGGAGGGAGGGAAAGGGGGGGGAGAGAGAGGGAGGGAGGGGGGGAGAGGGGGGGAAGGGGGAGGGGGAGAGAGAGAGAGGGAGGGAAAGGGGGAGGGGGGGAGGGGGAGGGAGGAAGAGGGAGGGAGGGAGAAAAAGGGAGGAAGAGGGAGGGAGGGGGAGAGAGAGGGAGGGAGGGAGGGAGGGGGAGAGAGAGGGAGGGAGGGAGGGAGGGGGAGAGAGAGGGGGGGAGCAGCGGACCTGGTGGATGAACTGAAGCAGGGCGTGGCGGTTCTGTTCCCAATACATCGGAAGGTCTTTGGCCAGGGGGTACTTGATGCAGCCCAGCTCAATGGTCACCTCAAAGCAGTTGGTGTTGAGGTAGTTCCAGTCCTGCATGCCCCCTACGGGTCGCAGTGAGGATACAAGCACTCAGATCCACACACTCTCGTATGGACATTCAGCCTGTGGATGCACTGTGATCTATAACCAGTGTGTGAAATACCCGGTGGCAATCGGGGGGTCCTCCCTACCCATACCTGCCAACATTTAGGGTTTCAAAATACAGGAGGTTTTTTTGGCGGGGAGGGGGGGTGGATAGTAAATAAATTAGTAAATAAATAATTGTATGTGGTGTGTGGATTGTGTGTGTAGATTGTGTTTCATAGTGTTTCCAGTGTTACGCTGAAGTCTTACACAGACTCAATACGCAATATACAAGATTTCATGGATGCAAGTCATGGCAATCAACTAAGCTATACACACTTTCCACACACATCACCAAGGCTTAGGCTATATCGTTCATGTCAGCCCTATGTTGGGGACTGCAGAAATTTGCTGTGATTTCAAAACCTGATTACTCGACATTGGAAAGGATAAGTTCTGCTGTTTATTTTGATATGCGTTGTGAAGCGATAGGGACTTCGTGACTTGTTCAACCGAGAAGCAGGAGTGTGAAAATGGGTGAAGAAATTAGTAAAGATATTACTTTGCAGAAGTTTGATCTGTCTTCATAACGTGATTACTTCGGTATGTACAAATATGTGACTAGCATCATTACAAAGCTCCGGTTCCGCTCTTTCTTGTGATACGTGTTCCGTATCTATGCAATGACGAGTTCATGAGTAATTCAAACAAGAGTATTGGGTGTGGAGATGGACGCAGAACTGTATGCAGATTGTAACTATGATTAAATTTGATGTAAACTCAAAATGATTTTTCTAGCCAACACTTCGTCGTACAGCCAAACAACTAGCATCGTTAACGATGAATAGCCTACTTTGTAAGCAATTCAGCCAAGAGGAAGGGATATGAATTTAGACGCAGGCTGCGTCTGTCGGGCTTTAAGGGTTAAAAGACATTTTTAGTGACAATTGCAAATGACATAATTTTTTTAAAGGTTTTTCAGAGACCCCCCAAAATTTTGCTGTGGAGGCTTTCAGGGGTCTCAAGTGTCAATCAAGGGGTCTCGGACCCCCCGAGACCCCCCGTATTACGCACCCGGTCAATAACCAAATCTTAATGGCAGCATGTCTAAGAGAACAGTATACCTTTGCACAGGTAATAGCTTAATGTCTGCTGTATGACAGCAATTGCACTCCTTGTGGTAATATTTCCCATAATGATGCTACATTTCATGGATCAGAACTACTAATTCTGTGTTTGTGTGGCTAATTGCCTAACCCTATTGTAAGTACTTTTTGTGTGTCTGCCAAATGACTGACTGTAAATGTGAATATACAGGTGTTAAAGGTGAGCCATCTCCATGGAGCCACACCAACCTGGCACATTGTACCAGCCCGCCCCGTTGGTGATGCCATCAGGGAAGAACTCGGAGGGGTAAATCTCTGCACACGGCTTGCCTGCTTTCATCAGTGGGTTTCCCTGCACACACGCACGCACGCGCACACACGCACACACACACACGCACGCACACACACACGCACACACCAGAGAACACAGACACACACAAGAATACAAGTGAATACACAAATATATTTGTAACAGAAGCGCAAATTCAGGCCGCCTGGCTTTCAGATCTCTTCCACTCTAACCTCAATTCAAAACACACATCAAAAATATGCCTCAGACGTTTAGAATGATGTAACCAAAGAGCTGTGTTTGTGTACATGAGCTCAAATGTGTGCATGTGAGAGTGTGTGCGTGTGTTGATATGGAAGCTCAGAGGGCGAAGCTTACCTGAGCATATGCCAGTGACACCATCTTAAACACGGCGTCATCGGGAGACTGGCTGTAGGCCTTCACGCCCTGAGCGTTGTCATCATAGGGGTAGTTCACCACCAGAGACCCTGCAGGGAACATCCCAAAAACAGCTCAGGTCAGCATCCCAAGCCTGGCACACACAGGCTCGCTACACCACACTGACCTTCACAAAACTCTGGCTGCCACCCAGAATGAACACACATGCCTCAATTTGTCTGCTTCCCAGACGTGTCTTTTTTTACTCCGGCAAAAACCAAATTAATCGCTTGAAGGCCAGAAAACTGCCGACGCCAGCTCTGTTACCAGCATGTCCTCGGAATGAACCTTGGATCGCTGTTTTTGGAGGGAAGCTTCCAAACAGAAGAATTACCCATGTTAGGGCCCCAAAACTGTAATCTCTGGCGTTTCAGAAGGTCTGTGGGAAGTGACTGAAAGTCAGGAACATCCTAATTTCCAACCGCCACACGTTCCCCTCTGACCCCCACCCCCGCTCCCCTGCCCCCTGAGAAAGCCTGGAGCGTCACGTTCACGCCCTGGGAGGAGTCAGGGGAGGGCCCGCGCTAAACGGCCAGCAAGGCTGGCGTGCAGACTTGCCTCCGTGCAGGTTGGCGGACAGCACGAAGTGGTGCTTGCTCATCCAGTTCATCACCGCGATGGTCTCGGGCTGCCTGGGGTCCGGGATGGAGAGGAACTGGTCCGGAAAGTTCCGGTTCAGGTCGAAGTTGTTGCTGTTGTTGCGCCCGGCGTAACCCTTGATATCTCCTGAAAGGGGCGAGAACAAATTTAGGGGGTTTGTCCATCACCCCTTGTCCGTGTCCCGCTCACAAAAGATCAGTTTCACCTTTGAAACTTGCTGTTTTCTAACACAGTGTAAAATTACATTATTACTGCCATTTTTAATTACATTACATTATTAATGCCATTGTACAGCTGGATATTCACTGAGGTAATTCTGGGTTAAGTACCTTCCCCAGGTACAACAGTAGTGACCCAGGAGGGAACTGAACCAGCAACCTTTCAGTTATGAGGCCAGCGCCTTACCACTATGCCCTTATCACTGCTGCCCAGAGAAAAATGGACCAATCAGAAAGAAGCACAGATTAACTGAAACAAATCGGTGTGCCAACCAGGTGCTTTCTAACACACAAAGGCCGGGATGTCAGGGTGGGTAGTGCCGTACCTTCCTGCGCAACCTCGTACCCGTCCGGGTTCATGGAGGGCATGATGTGGATGCGGGTGCTGTTGACAAGCTGCGTGACCTCAGGGTCGCTTCCATAGTTACGGCACAGGTACTCGATGAGGTTGAGGAGCACCTCCCTCCCGACCACCTCGTTCCCGTGCATGTTGCCGATGTATTTGAACTCGGGTTCACCTGGAGATGGAGAGAGGAGAGGAGAGGAGAGGAGAGGAGAGCTGAGGCGAGATGGCCCTACTGTGGTCTTGTCCTGTGGTGTTGTGCCGTAATCTGGCCCTGCTGTGGTACCTTTCTCTTCGACGCCTGGGTTGTCGGAGATCTCCATGACGTACAGCTCGCGGTTCTCCACGGACTTGCCGATGGAGTAGAGTTTGGCGATGGCGGGGTAGTCGGTGCTGTAGCGCCGCAGGAAGAGCTCCATGTCAGAGTAGTGGTGGTGGCGGAAGTCCTGGGGCTGCAGGGGCTGCTGCTCCGGCGGGACCGTGTGGGCCGTGCTCCCGTTAGAGGCCGGGGTCTCACCGCTGCCCCCAGAGGGAGTGGTGGGAACTGCAGGGGTGGAGGCAGTGGTGGAGGGCGGGGTTTCCTCTGTCACCGGAGCCAGGGTGAAGTTGAGCTCCGTGGCCTTGCCCTCTACCACCTGCACGCCAACTACAGTCAAGGGCAGGTACCTAAAAAAGGGTGCATGCACAGAGCAGATCAGACTTGGGGCTTACCTTTTAGACTCTGATGTCTCAATAAGCGCTTTGTTTACGGCACAGTAAGACCTCATGTTATCCAGTGGTCTAGCTGGCCCCCAAAACTCAGCTGTAAGCATGATCTCATCCGTGAATATTCCACCCAAAACTATGCTCTGCGATAGGCCAAACCCATACCCTGTGATTAAAGGAGGAGATCGGCCAGATTAACAGGACATGTAATCATATTCTTCAGATGGAAAGACATGAGGGGGTGGGAGTGAGGGATAGGGATGTGGGCAAAAGGGGTGGGAATACAAGGCGGGGATATGGGCAGACAGGCATGGGGGGTTGGGACATGTGGGACAGGGATATGGGAAGGTAGGTGGGGGGGACATGAGGGGGAAGACGTGACGGGCCCCTGGGGACTGCAATCCACCCTGCCACTCACCCGGGGGCACTAGCTGTGATGTTGTAGGTCCCCGGCAGCAGCAGGCGGTAATAGTCCCCAAACTTCCACGTGGTCACGTTGTGGTTGATGCCTGTGACCTCTATCCTCACGTCAGAGAGCGCAGTCCCGTTCCTGGCTTCTTTGACGTAGCCACGAACGCCAATGTGCGCCTAGGAGGGTAGGAACGCGGAGACCAACACTTCCCATGAGCACCCTGTCCACTCTATGCAGCGTGTCAATGAAGCGTAGGGATCAGGGCTTTCTCACTTCAGAGGAGAGCCCAGTGCTCACTGGGACAGACGAGCCATTACCTGTTCCATGTAGGCCAGCAGGGACTCGCGGTTATTGTCCCACTCCGTCTGCAGCTGTGCGACTGGGGGATGCTTACAGCACGTCAGCTCCATGGTGATCTCCAGGCAGTTCCCCTTCAGGTAGTTATAGTCCTGCATCCCTCCTAAACAAGGATAACAACATAACACTTAGCTTTTTAATGTCATTGGAGACCCTAAGAAACGTAGTCAGAGGTTACTCCTCCTGTAGCAGGCCACTCCGGAATAGAAACAGCCAATCAGCAGGCCACAACAGAGGAGAAACAGCCAATCAGGTCCGACACAGAGAGCATCTGTGCAGATCCTAATGGACTTTCTGAACGTACCCATTTCTGTACATTGCTCTGCATGGAGACTGCATTCTCCACTGTGCTAGGGAGGAATCGTCAACATTCCTGGGGCATGAGATTTAGCCCAGCTGATTAACTGAGGTATGTGTGTGTGTGTGTGTGTGTGTGTGTGTACACTTTGGGGGTGGGGGGGGGGGGGGGTGTAGTGCTTTGTGTGTATGTGAGAGGGTGTATGTTCTGTAACTGCAGTATTTTGTGTGTGTTTGTATATGTGTGTGTATGCACATGTTTATGTTACGCTTGTGTTTGTTTTTCTGTAATTTTGTCATGGTTGAAGAAAATGTGTAATAAAAATAAAACTAAATCCCTAGCATTCATCTTAACATTGATTATGAGATATAACTGTGGAAACAATGAAACAAGCACACAGGGGTAAGCACAGCCCCAGGCAGGCTGTTCCGTTACCCAGAAGCTGTTGGAACACGCTTTCTGTGGCGTGGTGCCACCTGGCCTTGCCTGACCCCCTTATTCCGAGCTCCACAGGCCCTGATCGGCATGAGAGAGCGCTCTGGAAGCTGCAGCCGGAAACCAGAGAGTCGCACAGACAAACTGCCCACAACTTCCTGTCTACACAAACAAACACGGCACTGTGGGACACCGATGCCTGCCTCTGGAGGGACTCCCCACTCAGCGGTGCAGAGACACGTATGCCTGTTCCCATAGCAATGGAGTAGGCCACGATGGGTGAGGCCTTCACATGCTGACAATGGAATTTGACACTACAGACAGCGTCGAGAGAGCTTGCGCAACATGAATTTCACAACGGGTGGATCATAAACCGCCGGATCAGCGAGGGCCTCAAAAACAAAAACACTCCACCTTGGTGCGGGGGGGGAGTAAACTGCTCAGGAATAAACATGACCAAAACACGAGAGTGTGCTTCCTGTTACTTTCAGCAGATCACATCAAACAAACGGTCTGAGCTGTCTTGTGTAGAGAAGCGTGTTTGCAGAGCAGCACTTGGTCAACTTAAGGCTTGGTGCCAGCCTAGATGCTGCTGTGACCAAGAGACACGGTCCAACGGACTGATCTACGCTTCCTCTCTCCCAAAAAGACTGAGCTTGCTCAGTGAGCGAACAAGATGGCTGACGACGGGAGCCGCCGTGCGATAGCGCTGTCACATAAAGGACGCATGTTCTGCACTCCACACACCTTTCACGCTTTCAGTCAGATGCAGAAACGCACTTTAATATATTCAACACTTTTGATCATAAAGCCACGTGTGCTTCAGATGTAGAGTTATGAGGTTTCAGAAAACTCACTGTGAGGTTTCTAATAAACGGCAATGGCAAATCTGGCAAATGGATTAACTCTTACATAAGGGCAGCTGTGTGATGTAGGGATGCTGGAGAGTGAAGGACAGACCAGGGGCCCCTCAGTAACACGCGCTGCTGCTGTCAGTCTGTTCAACACAAGCCCAGCTGCACGGCGACGCAGGCCCTGCGCAGAGCCCGCAGTAAGACCCAACATCCACCAATCACGAGCGTCCCTTGCCTGGCCGCACCCCTGCACACCCATATGCCCTGAGGGAGCCGGCATTTCAAGCAGTCCTCAAACACTTCAGAGTGAAACCCAGGTGAGCCTACCTGTTGGCTCTGCCGGAGAAACCTGTGAGAGTGCAGTTATGAGGGCGGTGTTAAATTGCTGAAAACCAGGTGCTTCGCATCTTTCAGATCCCATCCGCAGTTGGTAAGCTCAGTCATTACACAAGGGGCAGGAAAAACGAGCCGAGGATAGTTGCGCTATCTGACCCAGATAGCTGTGCTACACTCTGGCAATATCACCTGGACTGGATCAAGACACTCACACGCGCTTGCATGTACACACACACACACACACACCCTCAATACCGCTATTCCTGCTGCTCTTTAAAAGTCCTCAGAGAGAGTCCTTCTCTCAGGGACACCACAATGCAGCGAGCTACAGGGAACAGTGCAGCGAGCTACAGGGAACAGTGCAGTGAGCTACAGGCGAGCCCAACTCAATCTGAGCCTGCGCTGGGACAGTGTGCTCAGGCCTATGCAGCCAGAGCTTTATAAATAAACAGTAATAACACTGGTCCCTCTGTGACTGCTCCATCTGAAGCACTGCCAGTGACATTGAGATATACAGTAGTGTACATACTTGGCTTCCTTTAGTTTTCTAGGCTGTCTAGTTTAAGATTAGCATAGGTTAACTTGTGGTAGAGCTTGAATGCTGTTGCTCACACTCACAGGGCCAGAACAACACTGGTGATGTTCAGTGTTGTTAGTCTGGTCTGACACTGCTGCTCACTTAAATCGGACGGATACACTTCTCTTCTCCTGTTCTGGAAGTTCCCCCTGACCACAGTATTTTTCTGTGAAGGTCAAGCATGCCGTTTCTGCTGACATCTCAGCCCCAACCCCCATCCTCCATCACAAGCGGTGCCTAAACCACGTCACCCTGGAGACACACTGTGCAAACGGGCAGCCAAAGGCCGTGTGCTCCACAGAGCCTGAAGAGCCCGTGATCTGTACAGCCCCCACCATCAGCTGTCTCCATCACATGATCACCAGGGTGATGAGTGTGAGCAAAGGTCTGTTGGGCAGGAGCTAGGTCCTGCTCCATTTTTTTACATCTCCTTTTTTTCCTGTGTTTGGAATGCCTGCCTGTAGACTCTCCCCACCTTAAGAACGGACGCTCCACTCATACTGTTCTTTTTCCTGTTGGTCACACCCTTCCTTCTTCGGCTCTTAATTAACGAATCAGTGTCAGTGTGATGCACTAGTGAAATATCATCTTAGTTTTCATCTTTGTAAACTTAACTACCCCCACATGGAATGGGTGGCTTGTGTCCTTGAGAATTTGATTGACATTCTTCCCCATGCATGCTTCCACAGCAAATAAGGCCAAAAGTGATCTTCAAGAATAGACTTCAAGACTTCAAGAACAGTTCCAATAAACCTCATCCATCCAATAATTTAGCCCTCTCAAAAAATACAAACGCACTTCTCGAATTTCAGCTGGCTGTCGGACACCAACCCTGGGAGTATTTATACTCTGTGAGGTGTCCAGTGAGTCTGTTCATCATTGCTGGGGAATGCCAGCTGTTGCTCCTCTAAGACCTCACTGTTGCGTCACATTGTAAACCTGAGAAGGAGGTGACTGATGCTGTGACACTCACACAGCAGCACACCGGTTGCTGTGCTGTGGGCGTGCTTGATAAACCGCCGCGCCGCACTGAGCATCTTGTGGTCGCTTGAGCACTCCACGTACAGGCTGGGGGTAAACACGATTTTCCTGCTACCGTGGAACACAAGGAAGAGGGGGTCAAACTCACCTCTGCTTGGGGGGGGTGACCAATCCATATGATATGTTTGATGTTTCCTCTGAAATCGATCAGTTTCTCAGCCAATTTAAGAAGCTGGACTGTGTTAAAATCACTTCCAGCCTTGGCAAACACAATCTGGCCAAGAGTCGTCCACACAACGATATGCTCCTAGATACTGTCGAGCATCGTAACAACAACATCTGCCATTCTTATGCGAGAATGGTGCGCAAACTAAAACATCTATTCAGCTGTTTAAACCAGAAAGCGTTCTCTTTAAGAACAATCTTTTCTAGATAACCTCCAAGCGATTCATTCGACACCTTCATGCAGGTCTTGCTCTGAGCTTGCTAAAAACCAGCATGTTGCACCTCATTTCCTTCCTGTGGGCTGGGGAAACTGCATGTCAGCAGATGGCTCTATATACACAGCAAAAATTTGATTCTTTGAATCTCCCTTGGCAGATAATGTGGGCAAATGTGACCGGCCAGGAGTTTAGTGTCCCTCGTCCTCACCTTCTCCCTGACCATGATGTGAGTGGGGGTTCCCACATTGCATGTACAGGATATAGGATATATTAGGATATAGGATGATGTCGGATGCACCGATTACTCATGTGTGCATGGCCTCTAATCCGTCTGCACTAACAGCTCCCCCTGGCTTCTGTTCACCACACACGTGTCACACAGCACACACACACACATCACACAACACACGCATGACCCAGCTGTCCCCTGCTCTCTCTCTGGACCCTTAGTACGGCACGCCATCACAGCCCGTAGATTCTGACATCCGGTCCCCTCTGACAGGTAAAACAAGCTCCACCTGGGGCCTTCTGCTCACCTGGTAGGGGTTTCATTGGCTCGTTTCGGAAATAATACACCACCTCTTTCTGGACTTACACGCACACCAGTGCCATCCTATACTTCACTTCAGCCCTTCTGCTGATCTGAGACACACCTGTCCTAGAGACACTGGGCTTCCGTGTATGTTCACAGCAGTTCCTGCAGGGGGCACTCTAATGCACAACCACCACAGAGGCAGGAGAAACTCTCCCGGCTGGACTGAGTGTGGGCTATGAGCTGACCACATACCGGAGGCTGAGAGGGGGAGATCCGGAAAAGACAGCACCACAGGGACAGAAGCTCTGCCTGACAAAGAGTCAGGATTCACATCTTAAATCTACCTGTGTCCACCGCCAATCTGCCCGAATGCAGCGAGAGCAATGTGCCACAGCACACAGACCTGAGTTTCTGCTTGTGTGACTGACACAAATTAGTACCTCAGACACTATGTGGATCAGGTTCCCCACAGCGGTGTGAGTTGAGATGGGATTACACTGCGCATAAATGTAACCTGAGCACAGAGCCGTGCACAGAGTGCAGGTCGAACCCTTTGTACTGAGCACAGGTGTGGATTTACCTGGCCGTGTGTCACACGGCTATGCACCCAAACCGAAGCTCCACGCTGCAGGGCTCTCCGAAACCAAACGAACAGCCGCACCGCTGCTGCCCGAGTCAACGGTGCCTCGCCTGTGCGGATTCAACCTGCACGTTCTGGAACTTTCTGCAGTGCTAGAACTCAACAGCACCTCCTAGCGTCACTACTCCCTCTCTATGAGCCACCGCTACAGTGATGAGCCCACAGCCTCTCTCCTGGAGTCAGCGAGCGAGGCCAGACGACTGCAGCGGCCCTCGGCTTTCCCACACTCCTCTGTCAATCGGTGACATCATCTGATGAAGGTGTGAACGAGGCAACTGTGCAAGCGTGCTCTCATTTCAGGCAGAAAACTGTGCATTTTCAGCACACACACCTGATGGCCAGTGGAGCACTTTCTAGTGTTGTCTGGAGCAGTTGGTGAAACACACACTTCAACTTGAAGAGATCTGGCCAAATATAATACAGCACTGTCAGATACACAATAAAAACATAGGATGAACACACCCTTTGAAACCACACAAGCCCTGGGCCAACCAACAAACTGTGGGCTCAGACCAACCTACGGCAGAAACATCTTGCCTCAGATAACGCTGACCCTGGGTCAGTGAAAAAATAATGCCTTGCTCAGGTATAGCTGACCTACAGTTAACACAACACTGGAATTTGTTGATACATGAGTAAGCAGCAAAAAAAAAAAAAAAAAAAAACACAATCCACCATTCCTATGCATTTAAAATGATGGCTACCCCGTCATTTTCTACAGTGTGAGCTGACGTTTCACACATTTAATAAACATGACCTCATATTAAAAGACTGAGAAATTCTTATTAATCATTAGGCCTCTGCCAATAAAATCTCTTCATTAAAATCAGGCACTGTACTAAACATCAACAAAAAAGAATTACATAATGTACTGACACCAACAGCAGCAACAACAGATCAACGACTAACAAAACATGCAAATGTAAGAACAGTGAAGTTGATTTAATGAGATTCTATAACAGGAAGTTGAGTCCATCAGGCCGCCCTGACATTAACAGCTCCGAGGCAAAATCAACACATGACTCAGGAACTGGGGAAAGCAGCTTCAAAAGGGTCTGTCACCATGGCAACGGAAAACCTGCTCTCAGTATCAATAAAGGCATGTGACTGTCAGGATGACGGTGGGGGTCGGACGAGCGCACAAAAAGACTAACGTTAAACGGTACGAAAACGGAAAAAGGAGCTCACCGGACACGTCGTACCACTCGGCCCCGTTTGTGATGCCGTCCTTGAACCTCTCCTGAGGGCTGTCCGGGCATTTAGGGTCCCCCGTTCTCATGACGGGGTTGTGTTGTGCGTAGGTCAGCGCCAGGTGTCGGAAGAGCGCGTCATCGGAGGAGCGGCTGTAATGCCCCTCCGGGTCGTGAGAGGGGGAGTCGTCGAAGGGGTAGCTGGCCACAACGGTGCCGCCGTGCAGGTTCCCGGACAGGACGAACCTACAAGAGAGCACCAACGCTTTAAGCATGGCGAGCAAAGCAGCTCTATTATGTTTAGTTTTAGCCGTTTGGTAAACCACACTACAATGCGCTCCATGGGTATCAGACGCATCTTGGAGGGCTTGCACGAAAACAAACATAGATTACGTGACATTTCCATAACTTCACACGTTTGTAAAAACTTTGCAAGTGTGTAGGGTGCATTTTAGAAGACTGCAGATGATAATTGTTTTGCTTTCATAAGACACCGTTATCTCAAGGTGACAGTTTTCTTCGAAGGCGACTTTAGTGACACCCAAGTGCTACCGAGAACTATGTTTCTAGCTCAATGATTAAAACATTTCAACCTACGAAACAATCGTTAGGTTAGCAGGGGGGCATTTTAAATGTTTAGGCTAGTAGTGAGCTACAATATATAAACTGTATAACATGCACTGTATTACCCAATTGTTTCGAACAGTTAAAAGGGAAATGCTTTTGTTATATTTAGTATGACAATGGAGCTACAACCGGAGTTAAATATAGCTGATAGAAAAAAAAACTAGGCTAGGCGGCATCGGCATTATACAAGCGAACAACACAGTGTGGTGAAAGTTCAGAGATCTGACTAGATAGCAGGATACTTTACTTGTTTTCCAGGATCCATTTAATGACGGCCACAACTTCTGGAATGTCCTCATTTCGGACGTTTATAGTGTCAAACTGGTCGGGGAAACTTCTGTTTAAGTCGATGTTTTTGGCATTCTCCCGGCCTCCGTTTTCGCCCCGACAGTCCCCTTCCACTGACTTCTCAAAGCCGTCCGGATTCATGCTGGGCATGATGTATATATCGGTGTTGTTGACCAGTTCCGTTACCCTCGGATCCTCTCCATATCTGGTCAGCAGGTGCTCCACCAGGTACACCAAAACCTGTCGGGACACCGTCTCGTCCCCGTGCATGTTCCCCACGTATTTTACTTTAGGTTTCCCTGGGACATCCGCGGCGGCGTTCTGTGTAATTCTCATCACCCATAACTCCCTTCCCTGTACCGACTGGCCCACGCTGGACAAATTAGCAATATGAGGGTATTTTTGGGCCAAAGACTTCAGGAGCCGAGTTAGATCGGCGTAATTGTAGTATTTATTGTAGGATTCAGCCTCATCTGTCGACCTCATCGCAGCCCTAGCCTCGCACACAGCGGAGGGGTTGAGAGAGAGTAGCGTTACAGAAACAATAACAAAAAGAACCAAAGCCGGGAGTGTGTACAGCTGCCCTTGTTTTAGTAGCGCCATTTTTCTGGGGGTCCTTCCCACTCTCACCCTCGTCGAAAATTGCAATCTTCTCTGTCCCTAACGTTATCTACCCCCGATCAGCTTCCTCCCTATCCCCAACTTCCTTTTAACCTCTGATAGGGGCGGATATTTGCGTGACGTCAGCATCCTGGAGGAGGGACATGTTTTAAGGACACGCTGTCGAGATGAAAGGCAGAAATCTATTACAGTCTTTCTCAATTGTTTAGAGTTTAGACATTGTGACATTTCTGTATGAGCTCATTTATCAAACCGCTAAAACCACTCGTGCAAAACACCAATCCCGTTTTACTTCTCTTATATTGCAATTCCAGTTCACTCTTTTGCAAAGCACTTCGTACACAGCCACCAGCCGAGTCTTCTTTCAACTATGCACACAAATACACAAAGTATGTTGACATATGGAACTATATTTTTCAATTTTACACGTGTAAAATATGTCTGTGCTTCATTTCAATAGGTCACTTTTGTATTCACTTACAGGCTGTATTGCATAGTGAATGATACTGTCCATAAGAGTACAAATAGATGGCACAGCAGAACAGGAAAAAAAATGTACCCTCTCCTATTCTCATTTCTAAATGTCCAAATTATAAAGGCCCCTGTGAATCAGCTCAAACTGGGCTGCACCTGCTGCCCAGCCTTCCTCATACTCAGCCCATGCCTGATGAAACCATCAACCAGTATTGCACAAATGTCATGGGAAAAGTTTTACCATCATCTTGGTTGAACTCTTCCTCTTCCCTTACCTCTTCCTCTCCCTTTCTCTGCCCCATGTAGTTATATTATTCTTCCACAATGAAGAGTTCACCTGTGCCTTCTTTCATTCATGCCAAAGCACTTATAAATAATTGAATTTTAATTGCAATTTGAGTTTAAACATTGTCTGATTGAATATAAGTATGAGATCATGCCTGAGATCATGCAGCTGCCAACAAATCCCCCATGCCTCCACACCTCATCTTGTCCACCTGGCCATCTCACTATTACAGGAGGCCTGTGGCACTGCCAGACTGCTACTCTACAGGCTGGATTCATCTTAGCCGATGCCTCCTGTCTTTCCCTTCAATTTCTCACTCTCACAGAGGCATCGCTCAGTCCAGACAACACCACCATCCCCCCATGCTCTGACCCCATCCTCCACACACAAAGTGGGCCAGCAGTCAGCTAGTGAGCGGCAACGTGAATGATCAAATTAAAGTTAGCTATATATCAACAACTGAACAATCTAGCTAGTAAACTGTATCCTGTGATGTTTGCTGGCTTTTACTGAAACCAAAAAATGGGCTCTGTGAGGTAGGTTGCACAGCAGGGGATTTCTGAGACTGGGATTTCTGTCTAACATGAGCCAGATGTCCATAGATGGTTGATTTTTTTTGCGTTTTGAAGTCCACCATTGACAGTAGTTGGAGAACTCTTATCAACTCTTAACTCTTAACTCTTATTCAAGTGTGGGTAAAAGTACTATAGGCGGTAGAGCCTTTTCATACCAAGCCCCTCTTTTGTGGAACAATCTACCCACTGAGGTTCGGGGAGCAGACTCTCTCTCCGCCTTTAAGTCTAGGCTAAAAACGTATCTTTATTTCAAATCCTTTATATGAGGGACGCGGCACGGTGCTGACATTGATCATAGAGTCTCTGGTGGACTAAGCGGTCATTGCTGTCACTACATCACGGCCTGGGTACTCTGTGTTCAACTGATCCGGCTGTGGTCTGGTGTTGACTGCCTTAGGGTCACCCTCATGATTGTGCTGGCCCCTTGCCTCTCGTCCCCTAGGTATGCTGCCATAGTCGTTATCTGCTGGGACTTTTCCCTATTATGCACATGCATCCCTCTTCCCCCTTCTGTTCCCCCCTTTGCCTTTATGTCTTTTGTTTCCATTCCCACACTTAACATCCACTAATCACTGTTCTTTATTTGTTTCCTATCCCTGCTCTGGGCTCCTGCCCGGAGCTGTAGCCCAAGCGTCATACCCCGATTTCCAGTCCTGCTACCTCGCTGCCCTGCCCGTCAAGCCAACTGCGTGCTAAGAACCAGACAGTCCTGCTATCTCGCTGCCCTGCCCATCAAGCCAACTGCATGCCAAGAACCGGACATTATAGGATAGATTTTATAATTACTATGTTGTTAATTACTGCTGTCTATCTAACTCAAATGTCTTAAAGTACATCTTACAACTTTAAGACTCTCTCTAATTCTATCTGCCCAGTGCCGGCCAGAAGCAGATGGGCTCCCCCTCTGAGCTGGGTTCTGCTCAAGGTTTCTTCCTGTTAATTGGGGAGTTTTTCCTTGCCACTGTTGCCTTAGGCTTGCTCTCAGGGGGTCTCAGGCCTGGGATCAATGTAAAGCTGCTTTGTGACAATTTGTGTTGTAAAATGCACTATACAAATAAAATTGAATTGAATTGAATTGAATTATCAGAGCATTGCTCTCTAGAGCAGAGGTTTTCAACCTTTTTGGGGCTAAGGCACATCAAAGGTCAAACCAGAACGTCAAGGCGCACCAACTTAAAGTTGGTTATTGATTATGAAGAATGTTACACACATTATGATAGGCTATATATCATTAGCGAGATTTGACCCATATTGCACTGTCAAATAATTACCAAACAGATAGTTAAATCAGACAGGCAGTCGTATTTTAGTAAAAATGCACTTAAGTGCATCGAAACAATAACTTGTCCGACATAGTGCGGCACCATGAACAGCAACATACTAAAATAAGATAAATAAATCAAAACATTACTCCATTAACCCTTTCACACTTACGGTCACACTAGTGTGATTTGCCATTTAGCGCGTATGCTAAAACTGGTGCGTTTAGAACACAAAATTGGAAAGATTCTAGCTAATTTTAGCTTTGAGGAAACAGCGATTTAACGTTAAAAAATATGGCTAATGCTAACTGAAAACTATGAGAAGCTTAATAACGCTAATGAAAACATAACGAACCATGTAAGGTAACACCCACACTTGCATGAAAATAAGTTACGTGTGAAAGAGTTAATAGCACAATATAAAACATCAGTCTTTTCACAGAGTTTAAGTGCATGCACACACACACTGGCCACTCCACTGAAACACCATAACACAGACTCTTCATTCTGCAAGAGCTGCCTCCCATTCTGATCCATCTAGATCCCTCTGTGGCCTTTGGCACAGTTACCTACACTCTGCTTCTGTCTGCCCTAACAGTGATGTGCTTCTCAGGAAATGCTGTCCATACCTGGGTCTCATGCTACCTCTCTGGGCATTCTTGACCTATCATCCTCTCATAACCTTTCAACAGGAGCCCCCCAGGACTCTGTGCTTGGCCTCCTTCTCATTGTACACAAGATCACTTGGCTCTGTTATTTCTTTGTGTGGTTTCTCATATCTCTGATGCTGATGAAGCTCAGCTTCTCATCATGGGTGTCAAATCATGTTTTGAGGCTTAACTTCAGCTACACTGAGCCTCTCCACTACCAGCTAAGCCCTCTTATTTCCAGGACCTCACCATCACCCTGGAAGATACCAGCTGCCGAGACTGTCAAGAACCTCAGGGTGACACACTGGATTGACTTTAGCAGACCACACAGTAGTGGTCAGTTAGGTGGACGACATAGTAGTAGTCAGTTTGGGCCTCCAAATTCTTCTTATGCAACACCAGAAGAAACTGCCCTTTCCTCAACTGGGTACTTAGTCCAGCTCCTGGTCTAGACCTAGGTTCTCTCCTGGCCTCCAGGCATGCACAATCAGACCCTGTTACAGTCAATAGCCCCCTGAGTTACAATAACCAGAGAAGTACCCAACACTGAAATCACAAGGAAACGCCACACCATGAATGAGGGAACAATAATAGAGGTCTTTAATAAGAGCTAACAAAAATCAAAACACACAGGATGTGCAGGGTGAGGACAGATACACAGAAAGCATGTCTAGCTACACCTAGCGTATGCACCTATGTGAACAAAACTTCTGGTATGATGAAGAAAAACAAAAACAAACAAGCACAAGGACAGGGGTGCTTAACAGATCCCTGCAACTCATCCAGAATGGTCAGATGGTCCCCAGCCTTCCCAAATCTCCTACACCTCACCCTTCCCGATGTCCCTTAACTGGCTACCAGGAACAACTCACTTCCAGTTCAAAGCTCTAGTGTGAGCCTACTAATCAATGAAAGGAATGGCTACCCCTGAGGTTCAGACCCTACACACCAGCCAGGCCTGTTCTGTAGCTTCAAGCAGACTGACTATCCCTCACCTTCATATCCACATGTCCTAGTTGCATACTTTGTTTGTTTACTTCCCCATGTGGTGGAACAAGCTTTCTGTAGCAGTCCTCCATCACAGCCTGAAAACCCACTTCAGATATTATGGCACTTCTACCCAGGCACAACTCCTCTTCCCTTATTTGTGTAGTCTTTCTATACGTTTTGTTGGAATACGCTTATGCCTATTTAATGCAGTTATGTAGGGATGAACTAGCTGTCACTATACCCGGTAAGGGGCTAATGTGTGTTCTATCATTGTCAGCTGGGTCTTGTATGGATGTATTTCATGCCACTTTATCAGATGCACTTTTTTAAATCTCTCTGGATTTGATAAATGATGAAATGTAAATATATGTATATATTTATAATCAAAATTGGACTTTTTAAAGTCCAATGTTTACATACTTGGCAAATGGGTGGCTTTCATACCATTTTCACCTCTGAACTGACTGGGTTGATTCAAGACTGAAGGAAGAAAATAACTTTCATAGGCAAGGAACAAGATAAATGATAATTATTAGCGCTAAAATTTTTGGTGCATATACGGTATTCTATAACACCTATGCAACATGTGCAATGTTAGTTTAACCACAATCTCAGTGCTTTCCTTTTTATTTTTCTGTTATTAATTAACCAGGGGCGATTCTAGGATCAGACCTTTAGGGGGGTTCAGCCCCTAATGAGAATGCAACATGCATACATTGCTTTGCAAAAGTGTTCAACCCCCCTGCTAATTCATTCATTTCACTGGATAACAATTAACACATTAATATTTTTCTATATATGATATTTTAATTTACAACAATAATACTTTTAATGAATAACATGAGTAAGTAACATGAGTTTTACACCACAAAACATTTTTTAAGAAAATGAAAAATGGAATATGCTGTTTGCAAAAGTATTCAACCCCTCAATTCAATTAGGTACACAATGTTACCTTCAGAAGCAACCTAATTAGTTGGGTGGTCTATTGTAGTGTATAATAATAATGGTTCAAATGTACTGTAAATATACCATAAAGCCCAATTCTATCAGAATAACAAACATTGTGACTACTTTAAAATAATAAAGTGCATCAGTTAGCTCCTTAGCTGGCAACTGTGCAAGCAGACTAGCTGTCTGTTAAGCAGGGTCTGTTAAGCACCCCTGTCCTTGTGCTTGTTTGTTTTTGTTTGTCTGTAGTGTCTGTATGTCCGTTCATGTGAAGATCATAAGTGGAGTTGTCGGGGTCCCAGCTGACTTTCCCCGATGCCAATCACCTGTGCACCTTGGGCGTATTCTTAGCCTTCCTGTTTCCCATCCTGTATGTCTCTCTGACTAGTCTGGTTATGGAACTATAACCAGACACTTTCTAAGGAAGGAATAAACCACAACTAGCAGTGCAGTTGTATGGAAATAAACCACAACAGGGTGGTGTGATGCAGCCCCGTGGCAAAGCCAAGGGGCCGTTAGCCACCCTGAAGTGGTTTATTTCCATACAACTGCACCACCAGGAGTGGTACCACTCCTGGCGGTGCAGTACCACGAATACTTAGTACCACGGCTACTTACCAAAGAAATAATTCCGCACTCATATTAAATTAGGCTACTATTTTACCAGCCTATTTTTGAACAAAATATATATTACAATATGTGCACGTCTGCAGAATATAGTCCATTCATATAGCTGGCTTGACACATCCAAACTTTAAAATTTAATTATTTTAAAATGTACTATATTAATCTACATAAGAAATACTATACGTTACACATCTAGGCTTCGGCTACTGAAGCTACAGTAACTTAGCCCACTAACTAGAAATTTCTGATATAGTCAGCTACACAGTGTCCGCTTAGCTGGTGAAGTGGATAACGTTACATTCGTGTCCGCTACATCGTAACGTTACATTCTTAAACGTACGTATGTGGAAACGGTGACTATAAGCTACACCGTACTCATTTATTGAAATTAAATTGAACGTTTCCATTTATTGTAAAAGTCTCAAAGTCTCCATTCTTGCCAAAAAGGTTAAATGTTTTTTTCTGAGAAATTCTCCATTTTATGTGGCAAATGTCACGGTGTATTGGTGATGTCACTTTGTTGATGCTCTAGCTATATTGTTGCTGTAAAGTGTAGCGTTATCTAATGTTATTACAACGTTGCCGTTATGTTCGGTTGTAAATGAGATCTTCTGTAAAGTTGAATGAGCTTGCGTGATACTTTCGAAAGGTGATAAGGCCACTTTCACTGGAACTATTCATAGCCGTGCATTATTACCGTGCATTTACATTACTAAATAATGCACACCCCTGCAGCCAATCAGAAACGAATATTTAACCAAGCCGTGGTATAAACCTATTGAAATAAAACCATTTGAACCTGTAATTGTTTGTCCCATCTCTAACAGATAAGTTCGCAAAATCTAACGTTAGAGAGCTAAAAATGATTTCAGAAAATAATAATAATAGTAATTTATTATTATTATTATTATTATTGTGTAGGGGTGCTGAGATGAAATTTAGGTGTGCTTGAGCACCCCTAAAAAGAGTCTAAAATCGCCAATGTAATTAATCCAGACTTACTTACAGAATGTTTCATCATTTCTTGGAACCGTAACTTAATAGATCTTAATACATCCCTATAAATCCTACAGCAGTGTGTATTTTATCCACACTTCCAATAAAAAGCATCGCTACAGACTGACCTGTGTCAATTTAACATGCTTTTTATTGGAAGTGTGGATAAAATACACACTGCTGTAGGATTTATAGGGATGTGTTAATGTGTGTGTTTCGCCTCACTGCTCAGAATAAACTTTGCAAGCATGTGTGATATATATAATGGACCCCACTCATATGGACTTGTATTGACATTATCTGCATCAGTTAGATTTTACAAGGTTACTCTGCCACATGGATATCAGGCTTTAGTGTGTTTATCGAATGTGAATGGAGTACTGTCTTTTGACTTCTAGCTAATATATCTCTGTAACTAGGTTGAGAAAGAATCTTAAAGCGTGAGAGATCTTGAACTTGAAGGAATTGTGATGAATTTAATGAACATCAAGCGACATCATGCAGATCTGGACACAACAAGGTAGTTTTGTCCATATTCATGTTACATGAGTTAAATAGAGGGGTCATAGGTCATTTTGTTACTATAATGGCTCCTTGTGACATTAATGCAGGTAATGTGCTGTTTTACTGTGTTTCACTGTTTTCTCTCCACAGGAAGGGTCTCAACAGTCCTTTCTCTGGATCCTCAGAGTTTGTAGGATCCATGGTTTACTGAATGTCTTCAGCATGCATCTCTGCCCTGTGATAGGCCCAGCAGAGATACAATGCTGCTTTGTAATAGACCAGCAGAGATACACTGCTGCCCTGTGATAGGCCTAGCAGAGATACTCACTGGAGCTACCCACTGGAATTTACTCAAACCTTCCACTACACAAAAATATAAACTGAAGACATTCTGTACAACTGTAAAATGAGTTGCTGTAAATGAGAACCAGTGGAGTTTCCATGACAGTTTTCCCCAACTTATCCATGAGCCTCCAGAAGCTGTCCTTGGGGCCGATAGTTTTTCAGAGTGGTTGGAGATATTATGTAATGCCTCTGGACAGCTGTACAGGACATGTGTACACAGCAGACACTCGTTTGGTATGTTTATTTTTTCACTCATATTCTCTTTATTAATCACTTTCACACAGATGTTACCGTGACAATGATGATACTGAGGAGTTCAGTCCGAGGTCTCTGACCGCGGTACAGACGCTCTGCTGCGGCTCCTTGTCTCAAGTTCCCCTCTTGCTTTGGGTGTTGGAGTAAAAGTGCTGCGAACATTAGCGGTAGAGCACCAGATTGTCAGTCTGTGGTCCACATGGTCTCTCACGTGTGGGGAAGGTGGGGCAGAAGGCGGGGTGAGGAAGAGGAGGAGGAGGAAGAAGAGGAGGGGGAGTGGGAGGAAGGAGAGGGCGGTCCGCTCAGTGCTGGATTCGGCGGATGGACTGGATCTGGAAAGTCTGGGCGTGGGTGCCCCACTCCCTGTAGTGTTTGTACTCGCCGCCATGGCAGTCACACTCCATGATGTACTGGTAGCCGCGGTAACCAGGGAACTGGTAGCACACCCAGCTAGGGGAGGGAGAGAGTAAGGAATCAGACATGTCTGGTGTCACACTGATACAGTACTGCTCCTATTCACACCACTCACTCACAGAATACTTAGATTTCTTCCTGTCAATTTAAAGTCCTTAAACGACAGGCAGCAATGTAGCATAGTGGTATGGAGAAGGGCTTGTAACTGAAAGGTTTTTGGTTCAATTTCTCACTGGGGCACTGCTGTTGTACCCTTAGGCAAGGTACTTAAACCTACGATTGCCTCAGCAAATATTCAGCTGTATAAATGGATAACACGTAAGAATTGTAATCTATGTAAGTCGCTCTGGATAGGAATGTCTGCTAAATGACAAAGATGTAATGTAATGTAATGGTGAGATATTTGTGTCTGTCAGTAAGAGCATTTCTTTATCTTCAGGCTCCTGTGCTCTGATTGTGCACCCACGTGCAGTGCAGTTATGCCATCTTTAGATGTGTTTCAGCCCCATCATTCACACGGGCGAGCGCAGACTGTCACAGCCCCTCCTGGCTCCTCCGTGCGGGGCTGGTCAGTACTCACGCTCCACTCTGGATCTGCATGGAGCCGATCTCATTGTTGCACCAGCCCATGGCCTGCAGAGAGGGGTAGTCATCGCAGATCTCCCACTGGTTCCCCATGAAGTTCTCGCCCTCGAACAGAATCATCTTGGAGTCTTTGTGGTGCTGTTCCGGGCAGAGGGGAAGAGGAAGACAGATCAGAACCCAGCCCGCTTCAGCAACGTGCTGTTCACGGAAAGCTCGTGACCTCACAGGAGGGGAGAACTCACTGCGGCGCAGATGGGCCGGAATGACATCATCCTCTCGATGTGGTAGGCGTTGCTGCCGCTCCATGCCTCCCAGCGGGGGTAGTCCCCCCTCTCCAGGACAAACTGTTGCCCACAGAAGCTGGAGTGCTCATAGCCCACCCAGCTACACACACAGACAGAAATGGGGACAGACAGACAGACAGAGAAACAACAGAATGGTGAGGTACTGATGCTTCCAGAAAATGCTCCACCATTGGGCTAATGATGCTGTTCTGAAAATTGTGTTCATTGTATTAAATTACATTGATTGCATAGCCAATACAGGACATATTTGTGCATTAAGATACCTCATATCTGCCCATGTTATGTAACATAGTATGAAAAACACTTTCACAAATGTGAAACCCAAGCAGCTTAGATCAATAGTTCATTTCCACAATCCACAATCCACAATTTGTTTGTAGTAATACCTTCATCTGAGTACCCTAAACTGAGTGGAATACCTGGAGTGGTAATTAAAGGGATTTTTATAAGCACATGGAGTGCTGTGAAGTCCAGAACTGAACTTAAGTGTGGTTGGATCAGAGGAGGAGGAGGAGGAGGAGGAGGAGCTGATAACATGTGGTGTGGGCCAGGAGAAAGGCCAGACTGGATGGTGAGAGGGCCTGGGGGGAGGGGGGGACCCTCTTGGAGGGACACAGACAGACACCTGCAGACTTACGCTCCGCACTCCACTTTGACCGAGCGAATGTTGTCCATTCCACACTCCATAATGTTCTGGCAGGAGGCGGTGAACTCCATGCGCCTCCCCTGGAAGTACTCCTGGTCATAGACCGTTATCTAGAAAAGCACACACACGCGCCAGCACCCATTGAAAGACCACGTGAGTATGTTCCCTAGTCTGCAGTGATACACACAGGTTACTACATAAAGCATTAAAATGAAGGCCATTCACATCTCTCTGCAGTTATACATCAGAGCATTATTCTAATTGTTACTCCTGCTCACCCACCCTACATTAAATTTGACTTCTACCTCAGACCTCTATTTTTGCTTTTCCTTGGCTTTTAATGCTGGAATTAGTGCACATGGGACACAGTCTTCAATATATTTCCCCATTGATAGATAAGCAATAGTCATGGCATAGAACTGTTCCTTTAAGAAAACACTGATACAAACTCTGGATTATCTCACTACCTGCGGTTGACAGAGCGGGTATATATCTGATTCCAAAACTGTATAACAAATCTGAGCAAATTTTAGACCTGGTTGGTTTCCTAAAGAGGTTTTTTTGGTTCTTATTGTGGACTCACCTTCCATGGTCCCATAGGCATGGGGTTTGTCAGAGCCATTGTGTCCCAGATCTCAGTACTGACAGTCCTGCTGCCCACAGAAACACACGCTGCATTAGAACTGCACTGGAGTTCACTCTGACCTCAGTACCATGACTATGCCACAGTGTGATAACCTCAGCTGTCACCTACTTAAGCATACTGTACATCTCTCTCCAGAATGGTATCAGCCCTATTCCTCATAAATATGAATTCACACAGTATGATCTTGCAACTTACACAGTAGGATCCACCTATGCTGGGACACTGTAAATCTTTGCTGCAGTGTACAGTGTTGTGCTGTAAATCTACTCTGCAGCACTGTAAATCTACAATGCTGTGCTTTAAATTTACACCACATTGATATAAATCTACACCACAGCACTGTAAATCTGTAATGTTATGCTGTAAATCTACACTACAGCACTGTAAATCTGCAATGTTATGCTGTAGATCTACACTACAGCACTGTAAAGATACATTGCATCACTGTAAATCTACACCAATGTGCTGTAATTCTACACTGCAATGATATAAAACTACACTACAGCACTGTGCATCTATAGTGCTGTGCCATAAATTTACACTAGAGCATTGTATATCTGTACTGCAGCCCTGTATATCTACATGTTTGTATAAAAGGTCTACCCTATAAATCTATAAATCTACACTATTTTATTGTAAATCTACACACTAGCACTGTAATTCTACACTGTTGTACTGTAAATCTACACAGGAACACAAATTCAGCAAATTCAGTAATTCAGGACCTGTAATTCAGTAACTGTAATTCAGAACTAACATGCTACATCTACACTACTGCACTCCTACACACCTACAATCCTGCAAATATACACTCTTGTCCTATAAATCTATACAGAAGTACTTTACATTTACACTGCTGTGCTGTAAATCTACACTGTGGTGCTACAAATGTACACTGTGCTACCGTAAAGCCATTTACACAGAAACCAGCTCCCTGATGCTGAATCCCCCTGGTTAAATTGTAAAATCCAGTAAAACCATACATCCCCAAGAGTTGTCCCAAAGCTTATCTCAAGGCAACAGTCTGAAAGTGTACCTGGAATTTTGTTTTAATACAATAACTTGCAGCTTTACAGTGAAACTTGTTTTACAATAGCCTGTCAGTTTATATGGTGTTTGAAAACAATAGCATGAGGCTGAGATTGTCTCAGTATATGCTGATACAGAACACAGCTGCAGTCTTTGTAACATTATGTTTTTGGTATGCTATTTTTTGGTTTGCTATTGTGACATACACCATATTGCTAAAGTTTGAATGTAAATGGTATTGCTTTCTTGTGTATGTGTTCGGTCATTAAGCTTGCAGTGTGTATTTTCAAAGTGTCCCAGATTGGCTCAATGCTAGTCTAAGGTTAGTCTAAGGTTGGGCATGCCTTCTCCTCTCGTGCCGTCCTCCCAATGACAGAGGGGCCAGTAAAATGGAAATGTGGAAATGAAGCAGACAGTTAAAATATCTGAGATGGAGGGCTTACCTGACCTACCCAAAAAACAGACGTGCGCGTTGAGGGGTCCACAAAACGGTCTCCTGTGCAGGGGTGCATGGGGCTTTTTATACCCGGCCAGGCTGAAAGGGGTCTGCCACTCTGGGTCAGGCTGGAGTCAGCACATTGCTTTGGGCTCCTTTGTTCTGATCTGAGCCTCTGGCTTTACCTCCCCTTCAGCACAATGCAAGCAACCACACCCTGCAGTGGGAGGGGCCTTTCATAGCCACACCCTCAACACTAGCCTGAGTGCCTCACGTTCGCGTACATACACATTTTGTATTGATTGCCTTACATCTGTGGAACTGCATTAGGAAAGTGTTCAGCTGAGAGAGGTGTTGCATGCATATGTATATGTGTCTGGCTCAGAGGGACACCTCCTGCACCTCCTGTTTTTAAGGTCGGGTTTGAAATACGTCAGCTGCCTTTTCCCACTCCACCGCCGGAGCATAGCCTGCACTGAATCAATCCACTCCTTTTGCTCAATGAATCTGACCATGCCTCCCTGCCCCTCTCAATGCCTCAGTCACTGTCTCATTTTGCAAAATATCATATCTGTCTGTGTAATCACTATATATTAACCACCTGCCTGTTGATAAAATCAGTACATAAGAATTTACTAGTTACTCAGTCACAGGTTTTAGTGATGGAATTGCTTCATTTTAAAACTAAACCATGATATTTAACACTATTTATCATACTATGCTATAGTGGTGTGTGTGTGTGTGTGTGCTTGTGTACTGTATGTATGTGAGTGTGTGTGTGTGTGCATACTGTATGTGTGTGAGAGTGTGCGTGTGTGTGAGTGTGTGTTTGTGTGCTGTATGTGAGAATCTGTAATTGTTTCTGTGTGTATGTTTGACTGTGTATGTGTTGGGTGTGAGAGTGTGTGTATATGGTTCTTCAGTGATTCTTATATGTTCTCCATTGGAAGCGCTGTTTGTTTAAAGGATTGTATTTAAAAATTAACCAGGACCGTGAGACACTGGCATGGCAGGTGACGTGGCCGGATGGACATTATTTGGGCACACAGCCCCTGGCATGCCCAGATGGGCAAGCTGACCCCACAAACAAGGGGATCAGATGCCAACGAGGGTAGCCCTATAAAGGAGAGTCAAAGGCAGTCCTCTAAACAAGGGATTCACGCACGGGTGAGGGTGACCCTATATAAGAGGGTGAGGGTGAGGGTGACCCTGTGAAGGAGGGTGAGAGTGACCTTCTAAATGAGGGAATCAGATGCAGGAGGGCGGCCCTATAATGGAGGAGTGTAGGTGACCCTGTAAAGGGAGATGTTGTTCATTGGTGCACAGAGCCTCCAGGTCAGATATGTAGCATTCCCAAGTTACCAGCCAAAGGCCTACACTAAAGCCAGCACCTGACCAGCAGGGAGAAGTCCTTTTCCTGAACCTGGCAAGTCCGCTCTGGTGATTGATGCTGGTCTCACTCAGATGAGCCAACTGCAGGCTGTTTATCAAAAAATGGCGCCGGATCTTTGAGGTCCGTTGGCTGAGTGTTGGCACAGGCAAACACCCCCTGCCCCCGCCCCCCCACACACCCATCCGCCAAGCGGGTTAAGGTGTGTAGACAATGCTGCCAGTGAACAAAAAGAACAGCGGGCATTCCTGAGCACACAATCGGCGCTCAGGGTGGGACTCCCTACGGTCAGCACATTGCAGTGAGCTTCGCAGAGCCGGGGTGTGGGGGGGGGGGGGGGGGGTCGGAGGGGGGGTGCTTTCTGCTGATGGAGGTGGCTGCTCAGCGGAGGCCCCAAACAAAGCCATGCGCCGAGTCAGCGGGAAGAGGGGATCACTTTTATCCAATGGCAGAGGGCCACCAGCCCAGCCACAGGGCGGGATATATACGTATATATAACCCACCCACCAGCTGAGTCCAGCACTTCTGCTCTGGCCGCCCTCGCCCTTCCTCTCCTCCTCTTCCTCTTCCGTTCCAACTCTCTACCTGCCAGCTGTCGCTAGGTGAGATTTCAGTGTTGGGGGGGTTGGGGGGGGTGATTGTGGAGAATCTCGCTTGTGTAGGATCTCATTGGAATAGAGTTACCCATCACATGGAATGTGGGATCTCAGGGCGGGGCGTGATAAAACAGTAATTGGCATCAGTCAGATGGCAGGGACAGCCTTGCTGTGGAACATTGTTACAGCATTACGTCATTACAGTGTTACAGTGTTAGCGTAGATGCAGTTGGTCTTGCACTCTCTGTGCTGCCAGTGATTGAAATAGATCATCTTTGAGAATATATACTGAATATTATACTGGATTTGCAGCTGTAAGGCTTGCTTGGGACCATCTGTACTGAGATTAAAGGGAAGGAAGGGGGCTGGATAAACTGATTTCTAGTCTGGGGAATAAAACTGACTCATACTGGGGTTTAAACTCTTCATCCCACCAAGGACATCACTGAACTCTAAGAATCATATCTGTACATCATCACTGCATTCTTATAGCCATTGGGGGAATCTCTGGGGCTTATAGCCTTATGGGGAATCTCTGGGGCTTCCTGTTAGTTTTTTTTTTCCAAAGACTCTTGTCTCTAAGGTAGAGAGAGATGTTCTCTGTATCAGACATTTGTTGCGCATTGATGACATCACTAACATGCGCTTCTCTGCTCTCTGTTGCAGCCATGTCTCACACTGCAGCTCAGGGCAGCATTGGCAGCCACTCCTCTGGCATGGGCCTCCGCACCCATAGAGTAGGTCACCCTGCCTGCACACTCCACACCCTGCCTCAACACACCACTCTGCACAGTCTCCACACAGACCGCACAGAGCTCCCTGACGGTTCGGGCTGTTTGCGGCTGTCGTACGACCGCCATCAATGCCCTTCCTGATTCTGTAAAGTCACAGTCTGCATACTAAGCAGCAGCGTGCATACAGAGTGCTGACACTACCAAGTGTCACATGAATGTTTGACGCTCTGTGTCCGAACGCACCTCTTCTCTCTGTCTCCAGATGTGTGTCTTCGAGTACGAGAACTTCCAGGGTCGCAGGATGGAGCTGAACGGAGAGTGCCGTAACCTGTGTGAACGTGGCTTTGACCGTATCGGGTCCATTAGGGTCGAGTGTGGACCGTAAGTCTTAAAATGTAACCCGGTCATTTTGTCATTACTGATCTATGCTTATGAGATACGTAGATCATCAATGCATACACATGCATGCACACACATACACATACGTGTGCTCACACATACGTTCACATGTACATAAGGAATAAAATCCACCCAAAAATAAAGAACTTATGATGACATGACTCTGAGACTAATTCACAGTCTAAAATTAAAATGAACAACCTTTCTCTTGTTTAACATTCATGCATTCATATGTTCTGATGTGACTGTGTTGTGAGTTCATCTGAGGTTATGATGTAATGCCATATAATTGTGTTGTGAGGTAGTCTAATGTTATGATGTGATGTGATTTTTTTGTGCTGTCTCACATAGGTGGGTGGGGTACGAGCACCAGAACATGTCAGGTGAGATGTTCATGCTGGAGAAGGGGGAGTATCCCCGCTGGGACACCTGGTCTAACAGCTACAGATGTGATCGCCTTATGTCCGTTAGGCCCGTTCGCATGGTGAGTGACTCTGGCCCACTTTCTGCTGCCCTCACGCCAACAAACCAGCACACATATTCACACATACACACACACGCATACATGCACACACACACAAAGTCCCACCTCTCTCAGTCTCTCAGATCAGCACCATCACAAAGCAATATAACCCAGGGGAAATTCCTCTTCAGAACTCAGAGCTTCCACCACCAGAGCTGTCAGCAGCTCAATGAGCTGGCTTGGTAGCGTGGCCTATCAATACCAAAATTAGCAGCTGCTATAGTCCTGCCAGCACAGAGAGACAGCCTCATAATGAAACAAACCCTAATCACACCCTAAAACACACCCTAATCACACCCTCGTAATGAAACACACCCTATTTAACATGATATCCACTCTCTCTCTCTCTCTCTCTCTCTCTCTCTCTCTTCCTAGGACCCCCAAGACCATAAGATCTGCCTATATGAATGCATGAACTTCGAGGGCCGCAAGATGGAGGTGTGTGACGAGGACATTCCCAGCCTCTGGTCCTATGGCTTCCAGGATCGAGTGGGCAGCATCCAGGTCACCGGGGGAACGTGAGTCCCAGCGTCCTGCTTGCAGGGCTTGAAGCCAGAGCATAACCCAGTGCACACCGGTGTGGCCATAAACTGGCTGTGATACTGCCAGCAGCCTAGCTATGAACAACATGTTATAGAAACTCACAGGGTGTAATAGTGTGGTCAGTCATAACATTCAGCATAGCAATGGCATTAATCACTAACATCAGCCATTAGTCTGACATAGCGCTGTAGCTACCTTGTATGCCAGTGTTCTCTTTCAGCCAACACTCTTTCAGCCAACACTCATCTAAGCTTCCTGTCTGCCTTTTTTGTCCATCGTAGGTGGGTAGGGTACCAATACCCTGGTTACCGTGGCTACCAGTACCTGTTCGAGTTTGGTCCTTACAAGCACTGGAACGAGTGGGGCGCGCACCACCCCCAGATCCAGTCCATACGGCGCGTGAGGGACATGCAGACGCACCGCCGCGGCTGCTTCGAGATGATCGCGTAGGTGTGCGGGGTCGGGCGGGCAGCCGGACCCCCGGGACACGGCGCCGCCAGGGTCACGCGCGGACACCGCCCGCCTGTCGATTCCTGTCCAGCCACGCTAGCTCTCCAAACCATTGCCTCCATCACCAGCTTCATCACCAGGATCTATGTTAACTTACATCTGACAGCGTCTAGTGCTGACTGCCATTCAGTTATTATTATGATTAAATTATTACTATGGTATTTTGCAGGCCAAGAAGGATTCTCTATTCCAATACCTGACTGAACTACAAAACAATTGGAAATTTTAAATGGGGTATTTGGGATAATTACTATTAGTAGCCTGATGATAATTTATTATCACTTATTCAGTTTTGTTCCTCTTATTTGTTTCACCTTTTGCAAACCCCTTTATTTTATGTATCTCTTTGCATTTATGTTTTTTAGTTATAAGCGATTCCATGGGCATGTGCCTGCTTATCTTAGAGCTTATCTCTGCAGTCTGTGATTGACTTCAGAATACAGAGAGCACCCAACCTCTGAAACATAAAGCTATCACCCACAACTGCCCTTTGTAAACCTGCAATCACAGGGGGCACTGTTTACTGAACTGCAATTTCAAACTCCATTGTCCCTGCATTGTGTCTTCTCTGGCACACCTCCAGAGACGATGTGTACAGTAGGTGATTATACTGTCCCCAAGCTGGCCTGTGCAGGACGCTCTGTGGCTGCGTGGGTCAGAAGGAAAGATCTCTAGATTGCGAGGCCTACCAGAATGACAGGGTTGTTGTGCCAGGTAGCTTTTTGTGGAGCAGGCTGGGAAACTTTGTGATGGGCGATCCTGAAAAGTCTTGTTACGCTGTACATTTCTCAGGGATGCTGGCATCTGGAAAGCAATTTTCCTCTAAAAATAAAGATTCTAAAGCTCAGTACTGCAGACAGCAGTCAAGGCTCCTTTAACAATCTGTCGTCCCCTTTGTTCATTTCCCTTTGGGTTTTTGCACACTCTGATAATGCTGAATTTACTGTCTGTATCACATTTTCAAATAAATGTGGATGTTCTTTTACTGAGAATGCAGTATGCCTGAGTTCCATTTGGTTTGATGGGGTTTGACAAAAAAAGGAAGTTGCACAACCACACTGACACTGTCATTACTTCCACAGTGAGGAAATGGCAAGATGTTCCAGACTAACCAACAATTATGACAACAACCCGCCAATTTTTTTTGTTTTAAAGCGTGGGAATCTGCTTACAGGAATGGTGGAAGTTAATTTTATAGTTGAAGAAGAAACTTGAAGAGAAACATGCATGATCTCACAAGAAATGTAGGTTTACTGAGGTCTGTCTACTCTGTTCAGTCTGTCTCATCAACAAACATGAAAAAAATCTTCAAAGTGCATTTAATGGGATACTTATATACAGCTTTGCACAAGCCAGTTCTAATATGACACATCTATTGACAAATTAAGAAAGCCAGGTGACAGAAGGTTGTGAGTGGGAATCTACATAATGCAAACAAATATTTGTATTTCATCTTTTTTGTTTAGTCAAGGGAAAGACTGGCAGCACAGGGGTAGCAAAGGAAGTATATAGCAGCATTATTTGTCTCTGGATAAAGACGTGCGTGTGTGTGTGTGTGTGTGCGAGAGAGAGAGAGAGAGAGAGAGAGAGAGAGAAATATAGCGTCTAATTACTGGAAATTATATGTCAGGGGTTAGACTAGATACCTGAGAGGCTCACAAGACACAAGCCTAGCGAGGAAGCATATACCACACTCGAACACAACACGTTTTCGCTTCCTGGAAACGGCCCGTACCACATGTCACCAAGGGGTGGTGTAGCAGCACGCGAGGGGTGTATCTACACACTTCCACCACGGCAGGACGCCAGTTTAATTCCAGACACAGTGCAAGGCTTCACCGCTGGCAAAACTTCGGCCTACGATTATATGAAGCACTTTCCCATTAACGCTGCAATAGTCAGTTCATTGTTGCCGTAAGTGATGCGCACGGCCGCATTGTGCTGTTTGTGTGAACATGCGACCGCAGTCCGCTTCCTCTCGTCATCCTACCCCACGGAGACTCTGCTCGCCTGTGTGCACAGCAGCAGGGGACCCGCAGATACTGCAGTCGCTGGACGCAAGGAACCGGTTTAAGGAAAAGGGGATTTGAATTAAAGACAGGGCAGCTCGGCCGTTGAGTGGGTGAGGGAGGGAGATTGTTTTGTGTCTTAACAAATCAGGGAGGGGGAGGGACGGAGAATGAGCTCATGTACTAGCGGAGAGGCTGCGTGCAATCACCAGGACGCATCTTGCACCGGCGCTAATAAGTCGAGCGCTGTTGATACTATTTGCACCGGTAGCACCGACTGCTCCAGCGACTGCCAGGGGAATCCGAGCCCAAAACCACCAACGGCAATGAAAGTCAAGACAGGATGCAACTCCTCAGACATGGGGTACCCAGTTACTACAGAGGAAGAGCTACTTAGGAACCCAGTAATTACCCCGGAGGATGTTCTGGGTTTGCAGAAGATCACCGAAAGTAAGTTTTATACAGATAAACGACCTAAATTTGCCTAATAGGTCACCCAGGGACATGGACTGGCGCTGAATTTTTGTTGACTTGTGACTATTTGTCCTCAGTTAGCGATGTGTAATGCACATTACATTTTTCAACCCTGGTAAAAATATAGGTGCTGTTCTATCCTTACACTGATTAAAATTCGCTGACCCCAATTCGACCCATCTCTATACATGTAACAGTTAACTCCTGCTTTTCAGTCCGTAAAAGAAACATTGTAGTTCTTTTACAGGTACGGTTATCTGCAGACTTGTTATCGTTATTCTATCATTTGTCTAGCTACCTTCCTATTAGTGGGTTGATATTATCACTTGTAACGCCATCGGAACAGGGACACTAAATGATACATCTTCAGCAACAGTCATATTGCTGATGCCTCGTTTATTCGTTCATCAGGTAACTTTGCTCGTCGCCGTTAGTACAACAAATATCCATGGTTCTGTAGTAACTTTTTATGGTGTGGTTTAATTGGTTATATTATGATCTTTTAATATATATATATATATATATATATATATATATATATATATATATATATATATATATATATATATAGACATATGCTTAAACTAAAGTCTCAGATGAAAGGCGGCGGTTTGAACCTTTCTTGGATTTCTTAGACGAATGCTGTCGCTCATCCCGTTAAATATGACATAGAAGCCTTTCTTACACAAAACATCAGCGTCATGAAAAGATAATGATTTTAGACTAAAAATAAATAATTGCATTTAAGTGGAGCATAATCAGTCATGAACTATTGAGAACTAATACTACCTTTTGTCTTGCTTATTATACATTCAGTCACACACAGACACATGAACAGTCACCAGTCACACACACAATCACATGTACATGGATACTCATGTGAGTGCTCCTAAACGCACACACACACACACACACACGCTCATTGTTAAACAAACAGATATATATGTATGTGCATATGAATATTCGCAGGAGCATGGTGAAACAGATTGAGGTGCACATGCATGATAATCTTCTCAGATGAAGCGTATCCAGCATTGGCTAAATCCTTTCCCTGTACAGAGCTGGGTGCGATTAGGTAACAGGTGGTTAGAGGCAGGGAGACTGACCCAGACTATTTAAAGATCTGCATTAGTTACACAACAAACGCTCAGCGGGATGTTTGCCATCGGTGCTTCTGTGCTGCACTGTGCCTGTGGACCAGGCTGGAAACGCTGTGTGGGTTCATGCTCTCTCCTGTGCTCTCCTTGTCACATGTCAGAAGCAGACAGAAAGGAAAGTCTAGCATGACTTCAGTGTCTTACAAGATGTAAATAATTTGTTTATTTTGGAAAGGCCTGTGTTTTGTGCACTGGACAAAGCATGCCTCTGTCTATCTGTCTGTCTGTCTGTCTGTCTCTTTCGCTCTCTTTCTGTCTATCAAGAATCAAAAGTTGAACATTTAAACTCTGCATTAATAGCTTGAATTTACAATGTAGAAAATGACCGATGCAGGTTTAAGAGTGGGAGGTGTAAACAAGACCACATAACTTAGAAGAAACACAATGGGATGCAGAGAGAAATGGTATATAAAATTAATATAACTACAATAAAGTTAGTGATAACAAGTGTCATTTAAATGTTTGTGGTGTTGCTGGGGGATGTCTTTTTACTGCCCTCCCAGCTGTGGCAGGTGGACATATTTAGCTGCTAGATTTTCTGTCTACTTTCACCCTCCCCGAACAGAATGGGGATGTTACTGTGGTCTGAGGGGATATTAAATTGGGTATTTGGAGTTCAGATTTTGGGTGGCATTTTTCCTACAATTTGTGTACTTTGCAGAGTGGGGGAACAAGAAGTGCATCCCTGCCTTGCTCAGTCAAAGAGCACAAGGACTGTGCAGCCACCCCAGTCTTTGAGTTTTACATCATATATTTTCTTTTTCCAGGCTGTGCTCAATGACTCTCCTAGAATTTCTCTCTCTCTGCTCCTCTCTCCTCTTCTGTTTGCAGGGTTATGATCTTCCTGCTGATTAAAGAACACGTCATGCACAGGGAATGGGTGTGAGGGCTCTGCATACACCAGCGGTGCATGTCCTCCACACCAGCACACAATTTGAACAGGATTTAAGACATACGGTCACAATCCGTTGCAGTCTGTGGTGTCTCCCTGCTGTCACTACATGGGTCTTTCCCTTTGGGATGACTGCCCAGCTTGGTGCCATTTCTGTCCTTACAGAAGGTAGCCCTCTGCAGCGTCACGCATTGGGCCCACAATTCTGATGTGCATGATGGGGGTGTAGGAGGGATGCACTGTATGGGGGTGTAGGAGAGATGAGCTGGATGAGGGTGTAGGAGAAACGAGCTGTATGGGGGTGTAGGAGAGATGACCTGTATGGGGGTGTAGGAGAGATGCACTGGATGGGGGTGTAGGAGAGACGAGCTGTATGGGGGTAGAAGAGAGAAACCTGCTGGGTTTGAGGAGGAGCTGAGGAGTTTGGACACCTCATATTCTAGCTCTATTTGTGAGAGGATCCAGGACACCGAACCAGAGGTATCTGATGATGAGAGTTTGATGAGAATGGCAGCTGCTAAAAGAAAATTTCACGTAACATAATGCTGTGTGACACACCTAAGTCACCAGCAGGCCAAGCAGAATGCACAGTGGGAGCAGGCCCTGTGAGTCTCCTGTGAGCTTAGCATAGTGAATCTAGACTCAGCCCTGAAGAGCTGTATGTCAGTGCCCAATACTGTACCTGTGATCAACCCGATTCTGTAACTGTGTCCCCTGAAGTCCCCATCAGCCCCCAACAGCTGGTGGTAATAGCTGATCTCCTGTGTGGTGTGGACAGATGAGATATCATGGGTCACAGGGAAATCCTCATGACAGGAAGCAGGAAGTCTTCCACACAGCAGGTAACAGGAAGTCTTCTGCACAGCAGGAAAGGGAGGGAAGTCTGTGTAAAATCTGAGTGTGAATTTTAAAGTGTGATGAGGTTGCTGCTTTGGATGCTCTGTCCCAGTCTGGGAGGTGCAGCTGTTTATGAATGGCCTTAGAAGCACAGAGCATCAGGTACACCACACCCTTTTTGGTGGGGGTGGGGAGGGGGGCAGTGGCTCTGTTACAGGATGGACAGAACAGCTGGGACAGAGAGCTGTTGTAATGGGGTCACTTCCTCTGCATTAAGCTCCTAACAGAGGCTTGTTCTCTGCTGTAGCCTCCCAAAATGAGACCAAACAATGAGCCATGTCTTTCTGAATCCGTCTGTTGGTTGAATCAGGTCCAGCGCTAATTTGATGCGAAGATTAAGGACAAAGAAGTGTGAAAATGTTGAGAAGCTGGATGTACAACAGGTCTGTGTCTTCTGTCTGGCCACAGAGAGCGTTTCATCTGGTTTAGCGGAGCCGTTGATCAGAGCATGCCCTGCTCTGTCTCGGCCCTTTCTCTGACTTCCTGCGGCATTGGTTGCATGCGAGTGGTATTCTCATGGCTCCACAGTTTAGATCATTTTCTTACATTTACATTAAGCCTCTGCAAAAACCAAACTGTTGAAGCTCTGAAACTGCATCACAAAGCCAAGCTATGCCAGGAGCTAGGATGCCCAGACTCACTCTCAGGGAGGTTCACAGTGCTAGCAGCATCTTTTGTGAGCATACAGTGCAGTCTGCAGTGTGGTGTTCAGTGCAGTGCAGGGGCAGTGTAGTGTTCAGTGCAGGGGCAGTGTGGTGTTTAGTGCAGTCTGCATTGTGGTGTTCAGTGCAGTCTGCAGTGTGGTGTTCAGTGCAGTACAGGGGCAGTGTAGTGTTCAGTGCAGTATGCAGTGTGGTGTTCAGTGCAGTCTGCAGTGTGGTGTTCAGTGCAGTGCAGGGGCAGTGTAGTGTTCAGTGCAGTATGCAGTGTGGTGTTCAGTGCAGTCTGCAGTGTAGTGTTCAGTGCAGTATGCAGTGTGGTGTTCATGTAGTATGGGGCTCAGTGCAGTCTGAAATGTGGGGCTCAATATAGCACAGGGACAGTGTGGTGTTCAGTGCAGTCTGCAGTGTGGTGTTCAGTGCAGTACAGGGGCAGTGTAGTGTTCAGTGCAGTCTGCAGTGTGGTGTTCATGTAGTATGGGGCTCAGTGCACTCTGAAATGTGGGGCTCAATATAGCACAGGGACAGTGTGGTGTTCAGCGCAGGTTGCAAGTGTGGTGTTCAGTGCATACACACACACACTCACACGCACAGATTCTCACTGCAGGTGATAAATATCAGAGTCCTTGTTGTGTGTAGCAGCAGCTCTACCCACACAGACAGGGATGCAGGGCTGCCAGCTCTGAGCTGGTTCTCTCTGCGGTTTGACACACAGACAGACAGGATCTGCAGCCCTCATACTGACACACACACACACACACACACACACACATACACACACATACACACACACACATACACAAACACACACGTACGCATACACGCAAACACTTACAGACACATGCACATGCACACACACATACACACAGACGGACATACGCAAACACATACAGACACACACACACACATACAAACACAGATGCATCTGTTTGCTTCAGTAAGCATTTTCTCCATTTTCCTGCTGTGCTGTAAGGGTAAGGCTGTGCCGATGGGAGATGAACCTTAAATGACCCTCTTTCACAGCATCTTTCAGCGTCCACAGAAGCAGGACATGTAACTAATGAGCATAAAATGAGGCTATGAGACCACATGACTTCCATTGGGCCACATGAAATCTCTTTCATTATATTCATTTTTCCTCTTATATTCACCTGATTACTGTTTTCTCAGTTTAAATCATTTTCTGTTTCCAGAATTTCATTTTTTGATAAGTAGCATAAAGAACGCAAGTTTTTTTCACCTTAACATTCTAATAAAGTGCTTAAATTGACAAAAGAACAGTTCATATTAACAGTGGAATGAAAATTTGAATAAAATGAACATTGAACGTTGAATTTTGATTGAACATTCGACATTGCACGTCGTTATGTGTAGAAGCTAATCACTGTATCTGTTCTATCCTGCAGTCTTAAAGATGCAAATTTAAATGTTCCCATGCAAAATTTGCAAAATAGTAAACCCCTGATTAATAAAAAATAACTGGGATGCTCATCTGCCCTGAACTTTACTGACAGAGCTGCACTTCTGAGCTTCTTTACTGCTTTCTTTGGACATTCTTTCAGACATGATTGAAGTTACTCGCTGGCTTGCTACGCACGTACAAGCTGCGACCATCCAAGTCGACGTCTCTGCATCAGGCAAAGTTGTTGCTAATTTACCAAGCACTTGCTTAAGGACCTGAACGTCTCTAGTCGGGGGCAGCGATGGCTTTGTCAGGGCATTCAGGGCATTTCCCAGAGGGAAGTGGCAGTGATTCTTTGTTTCATCAAATTCTGTGATAAACCAGAATCTCTTAAACCCTGTTTCCTCCCCAATGTGGAATTCATTTGGCCCCACTTCCAACAAAGGACATGAATGTCAGGCAACATTTTTTTTCTCTCTTTTTAAGGGGCCATTTACATTGAAATATGTCTGATAAGTTCTCTTTTTCTATTTGTGACACATTCTCACTAGAATATTGGACAGTGAGTGGTAAGGGCTGTGTATGGGAAGCTCTAACTCTTGGCTAATCTCCTGGATTAATGTCTGTAAATGGCCCCGTCCCAGCTGTCCTGATCGGCCATTTTGTTGTGTTGGATAAGCACCTGGATTGGCAGTGGTGTGACACTAAATATAGACATCACCACAAGCTCTCAGTTAAAGCCCTACTCAGTCTGCGCTGTCAAAGAACCAGGGGCTCTCTCCTCAGACTACCCTGGGTGGAGTTTAGCATCTTACCCAACCTTGCCACTCAGCTGTGCCAGTCACAGGCCAGCCAGTCCATTCCATGCTGCCCTTCAGAAAAAACCTTCAAAGTTATGTCACACATGGATGCTGTGTGGGACAGTGTGGGACAACACTACATCACTGTTACAAGTCGCATTGCAGAGCGACTCTCTACAGTTCCACACTGATACTTAAAGCTCACCCTGATTTCTACAGACTCACACTGACACTCAGAGCTCACCCTGATTTCTACTGCTCCACACTAGCACTCAAGAGCTCCGCTGATTTCTCTAGACCCACACTAACTGTCAGAGCTCCCCTGATTTCTACAGACCCACAGTGACACTCAGAGCTCACCCTGATTTCTAGATCTCCACCCTAACACTCAGAGCTCACCCTGATTTCTGCTGTGCCACACTGACACTCAAAGCTCACCCTGATTTCTGCGGCTCCGCACTGACACTCAGAGCTCCCCTGATTTCTGTGGCTCCACACTGACACAGCTCACCATGATTTTGTTTGTGTCTGTGTGTGTGTGTATATATGCATATGTGTCTATGCCATGTAACCAATTTTGTTATCTATTAGGTTACTATATTAGGTGTAATATAAGGTTATGTATTTGTTATTAGGAGTTGGTCATTGATGTCATTGTATTGTCAGAAATGTACTTCATCATAGATATTCAAGAACAAGCTGCAGGAATACACTTTGCATATGGCATTGTGTTGTGGTTGGATCAGTGAGGATACAGAGATACAGGCGTAGGATCTCTGGAAAGTAGTGTTGTGACAAATTCCCTTTGTTAAACATGTTACAGATAAAATTGAATTGAACTGAATGAATAATCCCCTCTCTTGCCATTGTGGTTGATGGGTGTGTAAGAGATATGCTGACTTATTAGCCAGAGTCAGAGTGGCAAGTGTGAAAATGCAGTGCTAATTAATTTAATATGCTTCACTCACCTGTCTCCTTTAATCCTCTAATATTCTTCTAACTGTTACAGGGAGATATTAACTTCACTGAAAATACTGATTCAAGCAAGTGAGCTTTTTATGATAAGTTCTCTCACCATTTCACTTAGGAACCTCAGCTGAAGTAGGCTTAGCTAGTGCACACCTACCTACTGGAGTCTTATCTAGTGGACACTTACCTACTGGATTCTTACCTAGTGGACACTTACCTAAGACAAACTCACATACTTCAGGCTTACCTAGTGCTCACTTACCTGCTGGAGTCTTATCTAATGCAAAGTTACTCATGAATGAAAAGTAATTAGTGTTGTATGGTCTTTTGAGAGCAGAGGGCATAATTAGCAGAAATGAGGGGAAGGTAAATCTTTTCCATATTATTGTAATAATCATGCCAATGCTAATAATCATATTTATGCATTGCTCTGTGGAGGCACAGTAGTGGTGATGGAATGGTTCAAGGTGAAAGGGATGAGCTGGTCAACAGACGTTGCGGGGGGGAGGGGTGCGGGTACAATAGGAGGAGTACAGTTACAAGAGGTACACAGTTTCAGGAGGTGTACCGGTAGAGGAGGAGGTTTGTAGGTACTGTAGGTAGGCACGCCAGACTTCCAGTTTCGGAAAATCCCCTTAGTGTCTCTTCGGTCTGTCCATGTGAGGCTGGGATACTGTAACCCTCTTACGCCTAATCCAGCAAGGGGCAGGGACATGGGGTGAGGTCACGTCAGGGAGGACCAATCACAAGGCAGCATTTTCCCACAGCTGAGCGTGACACATGGAGCCCCTACCCCCATTCAAAGGTCATTACACAACACTGCAGCAGTGTGTAATGGGGAGGATCAGTCTTTGTTTCTGCTGTTATCACTCTCTGAATTTTACTGGCCTACTGCAGAGGGGACAGACATGTCACTAAGGCAACACATATGAGGCTGAGGTGCAGTGTGACCACGTGATTCAAAAAGTACATGACTAGAGGAGCAAAAATACCTGTGTGAGCATGTGTCCCTGAGAGTCTACTTCCTCAGAATGGGAACCATCACAGACTTCACGCACACATTTTATAGTTGTCTACACACATAAACATGGTGTTGCTAATGCACATACATGCACAAATCCATATTTTCTACATACATGCATTTCACACACACACACATGCGTGCACGCCTTGTTAGACAGACAGAGGCAGATTACGTTGCTGGTCACTGTCAGGTGAACACACATTGGCGTGCTTCTGTTTTGCAGATTACCTGTGCACTCCGGGTGAGAATATTCACAGCATCGACTTCACCAGGTTCAGGATCCGGGACATGGAGACAGGGACAGTGCTGTTTGAGATCAGCAAGCCCCCTGCTTCTGGTGAGTTTCAGGAGCTCTGACTCAGGCTTTGCTGTTGCTCTGACTCCTCTCTGACTCGAGAAACAAAACACAGAGGTGCTCTGCTGTTCCCCTGTGTTTGCAGAGGGTATTGCAAGGCATTCCATGCCAGGCCAGAGGAGTTGTCATGTGTGGGTGTTCTTAAGCTCCTTTTTTCTATTAATACAGTTTGCTCTGATCGCTGTTCGCCTGCAGGGCACTGCAGCCATTTAGGCAGGGGGTGTAATGTGTGTTTTCTGTCGTGTAGACAGAGCAGGAGACAAGAGGGACTTCGACCCAAACGCTGGCCGCTTCGTGCGGTACCAGTTCACCCCCGCCTTCTTGCAGCTGCGGCAGGTCGGAGCCACGTAAGTGAGAGCCCCTTCCTGGTGTGACACATAGAAGGTTCCACACGTCAACCACATTCACTAAAATTAGTTCCCCTCCAGTAAACCAGCAGTCACAGTCATACCAGGTGGACTACATGTCCGTGTGTCTGTGTGTGTGTGTGTGTATTTATGTGTTTGTGTTTGTCTGCAAAACAATTGGACATGCCTGCTTACTGTGTTTGTGTGTTTGTATGTGTTTCTTAAATGTGTGCATGCATTAGCGTGTGGAGCTGCAATGTATGCTGGCAGTAGTCAGCAGGACAGTGATCACCCTACAGTGATGAATGAGGTGAGATGTGCTCTGTGTCTGCTGTGTACCAGGGTGGAGTTCACGGTCGGCGACTTGCCCATCAATAATTTCCGCATGATCGAGAGGCACTACTTCCGGGACAAGCTGCTGAAGAGCTTCGACTTCGAGTTCGGCTTCTGCATCCCCAGCAGCAAGAATACCTGCGAGCACATCTACGAGTTCCCCCCGCTCTCCGAGGAGACCAGTGAGTCCCCGAGACTCCCAGAGCCCGGCCTCGCTCTATCCGACCAGAAATGCATCTTTGATAGTTTAATACTGCATAATCCCACCTGTTTACCCCCACTGTCCACTGTACTGACTAACTACATTACCCAGAAGCCTTGACTTCTAATCTTTTATTGGACAGTTTAGCTCCTTGCCTAGTTCAGAGGGGATTATGAGAAGGTGAACATTTTCAGTCTCCGTTGACAGTCACTGTGCAGAGAGTACTTATATATTGAGTAGACGTTCAGTATATATTTATTCCTTTAATGTAAATGAATATTTAATATATATTTTTACTTTAATTACATACTTGGTAGCATACTTGATACCTATCTAGTTACAAATGTTTAATTCAACAGAAGAATATATTTTTATGCCTTTTTTTACAGAAGACCATAATGACATATTGGGTAATGGTAGAGGAAAGGCTGTATTACACAGAGTGCTGGTAGAGGAAAGATTATATTACACAGAGTGCTTGTTCCTTATTAATACTCTGTATTGCTGTTGAAATGGCTGATAAGCAAGTTCGGTAGGTCATAGGTTCCAAGCCATGATGCTGTGGTGGTGTGTTGCAGTGCGCGAGATGATCCTGCACCCCTACGAGACGCAGTCCGACAGCTTCTACTTCGTGGACAACAAGCTGGTGATGCACAACAAGGCGGACTATTCCTACTGCGGAGGCCCCTAGGCTCCCGGGACATGGAACAGACGCACGGACGGAGGACACACACACACACACACCCTGTTTCACGCTGGCCCCCAACATCATGGAACCCCAGATTCCTCTGCGACTCATTCACCTCCTATCAGAGCGTCCATGGCCTCATCCCTGTCCTGCCCCCTTCTCCTGTATGTGTGTGTGTGTGTGTGTGTGTGTGTGTATGTGTGTGTGTGAGAGAGAGGATATGACCACTGTACTGCAAACACTCCTCACATGCGGCTTTCCCTGCATCCCTGTACTGCGATCTCGTCAACAGCTCCTGTGACCCCGCCCTCTTTGTTCCCTCCTCCAATCACTGGTTGCTGGCTCAGTCACACTGGCGATACACACACCTGACAGCAGGGCGGGTTTGCTCGAACCTGGCCAGCCTTACAGGAATTCTCCCAGCACAGTGTCTAAGCAATAAGAGGAGTACTCCTGAGGGGAGGTATGCACTTACTCACACAGGCATGCCTTCCAGAAGGAAGGGCTTTACTTCCTGGGTATAGACAGGCAAGCTAAAGCTGCAGCTGCCAATCACGTGAGAACATTCTCTCCCTCAGTTCCTAACTGGCTGAATGACAGACACATCAGGGGATTGCTGGTATAAAAAAAATTCTTACTGAGAGGGACCAGACTGAAAGATGTCTGCACTGTATTTCTTTAAAAGTGTGTGTGTGTGTGTGTGTGTGTGTGTGTGTGTGTTTCTGCGAGTGCGTGCACTTATGACATTCATGTCATTCACACAGGTAAAGCACATGCCTGGCGGTTTCTTGTATTACCAGGTAGGCTGAAATGCAGTGAGGACCTGGTGACCCTGAAGCCAGTTGGTGAACAAGTCCTTGGCCGAATGGCATTTCTTTTTGCACAGATAATAACAATCGCAGCACCAGCCGATGGTGCGGCACAGAACTCAGCTAATGGGTTCACAGGACTGGTGCACAAACCCAGCTCTGTGTCCTTCGGCGTGGTTCTTGCTGAACGGGAAAAGACTGGAGCATGGGCTCTTCTTCCTAGTGATTCTAGAACGCTCCGCATTTTAGGGAATGAATCTGCAGTGGCCCTCAGATAGATATGCTCCTTCCTGTTACACGCATATGCAGCTCTGTCAGAAATCCCTGTCCACTTCACAAGCAATGGGTGAGTGCTTAAGGAAGCTGGTGAGGCTGCATTTTGTATGCCCTCTCAGAATGAAGGAAAAAAAACCATCCTTCTCCCTGTTTCTCCCTCCTCTTCTCCTTTCTCTCTCTCCCTGTCCCTTCCCATTTCTCAGAAAGATTATGTGAGAGATTTGGATTGTCTAGTTGTGCTGTCTTTTGTCTTTTTATTGAATAAAATGACATTCTATGGTTTTCTAAGATCTTTTAGATGTATCCAATGCTGCTGGTAGAGCTGATGTGATGCCCTCATTTACATGCCAATAATTAGTGATTAATAAATTATCGTATCGCATAGGAGACAGAAATCCATGTTTCCAGTGGTGTGTTATATTTATATCTGTATAATAATAGCGCTTTGGAGAGGGTGTTGTTAAAATGAAGTAGTCTGAAATAGAGGATGTGGAGCTTAGAAATGGTCAGATGCTTTAAGTTAAGCGTGTACAAAAATTAGCTGTAGTAGGAGCTTTTAGACATACAGCTTCCTTTGTAACAGGTGCAATTACTGTAAATGATTTGAAAAATATGTAAAGTTCTGGACTGTTTAATCGCCTTCTAGGAAAAGCAAATAAACATGTCTGTGATTATTTTTTTCAAAAAAGGACTTCTGTTAACTGCTTAACACCGCTCTGACACAACACTGCTGCTTACCACCACTCTCCAATAAGTCAGTCATCGTGTTTGGATTTTTGTTGTGGAAATAATTACTGCTTTCAGAAAAAATTCTTTATTGAGAGCTGTTTCAATCACAATGATTCAAAACACGTTCTTCAGTGGGACATAAGCAATCAAAGAGTGCATTTAGTTAACACAAAGCCAAGTGGAAGAGATCTGTAGAAGGACTCTATTGCCACCTTGTGGAAACTTGTGATAATACATCTTTCCACACCAGCGAAGTTGTAGGAATTTATCATAGTCATTTGGCTTCACTGCACTTGCTCTTTCTCAGTAATAGTCTGGACCCCTGCACATTCTCTGAGGTGTGTTTTATTGGTGTACTATGCAGCCTTATGCTGATGAAGGTGTGTGACAGTGTGTTTGTTGCTGGGATATGTGTGTGTGGGAGTTCTCAGGGCAACAGCTCACAACAGTGTGATTGGGGCATTTCCTGTGGTTGGCAGGTAGCTGGTCACACCCTCCAGGTTAGTGAAGGCCGTGGAGTAAAGTCCAGTGATGTGAAGATTTGACAGGTGCCCCGCCCCTTCCTCCCGCACCCCAGACATGCCCGCCTCGTCGGCCGCAGGGCCAACACCCATCGGGCAGCCGTCCCAGAGTGAGGGGCACTGCAGGGCGGCGGGGGGTGACGGGGGCGAGCAGGGCGAGGGGGAGATCAGCTGCAGCGTGTCAGGCGTGAGGCTGTCGTCTCTCAGCTCCTCCCACAGGTTATCTGAGAGTCAGGAGGAAAGGAGAGGACAGGTGAGAACAACAGTATTGTCATTGCCCCCCGTACATATTAGCCTATTGAGATTAGCCTGTGTTGCTATGCAGATTAGCGTGTGTAACTGTGTATATTAGTCTGTGTAAATGTGTCTAGCTTGTGTAACTATGCAGATTACCCTGAGTAAGTGTTTATATTAGTATTAGACCGTGCAGATTAGCCTGTGTCACTGTGCAGACTAGCCTGTGCAATTACCTTGTAGCTGTAGGTCGGTGAGGGAGGGGTTGAGGGTGTCAATGTCATTGCAGAGCTCCCCCTCCATCAGGAGCTCCTGCATGCTCCTGGGGGCGCAGTGCTCGGCCTGTAGGGTGGCGCTGTAAGCAGGGGGGGTCTGTGCTGGCAGAGGGGAGTCCTGGCTGCCTGTGAGAGGTGGGACCCCACAGGAGAGCTGTGGTGGGGGGGAGGAGTATGTGAATGGGAGGGGGGAAGGGGGCAGGTAGTGGGGGCGTGGCCCCATAGCCAGGGAAGGGGTGGGGTTTTGGAGCGAGTGTCTGAATGTGTAAGCAGGTGGGTCGAACCCTGGAGCACGTGGAACCTGAGGCTGTCTGGGACTGTGTGGGAGGCTGGAGTGGGCGGGGCTGGGCATCGGCCCCTCAGGCCTCTCTCCCAGCAGGCGACACAGCTCCTCTGTGGGGAGAGAGACACATCCACACAGGCTGTTAACACCTGTAGAGACACTCATAACACCTGCTGCCAGCTCCACATTGATGTATGTGGTATGAAAACTGCTCTAAGTCAAAGAGCACTGTGCTATGCTGTAAAACTGTGTTTAATCAGGAATGGTACTCCATATTGTCAGCACATAATGCATGATTTAAAATATAGTATATAGTAGAACATAGTATATGGTAGAATATGATCTAGCAGTAGTGTTTTGTACTTACATGTGTTATGTACGCTTATTTGCTATAACGCGTAACGTCACACAGTACTGTAACTATCTGGCCAATGCACTGTAGTGTGCACCATATAGCACCATTGGGTACAGTACCCTGGCTGGTCCATGCTGGTGTGAGTAGTTAGCAGTTAGCGGTACTCACCTAGCTGCGCCATGCTCTTGCACGGTTAGCGGTTAGCGGTACGCACCTGGCTGCGCCATGCTCTTGCGCACGGTGAGCGGTACCAACCTGGCTGCGCCATGCTCTTGCACGGTTAGCGGTACTCACCTGGCCGGGCCATGCTCTTGCGCACGGTGAGCGGGTCCTTGCGGCGCCACTTGTGCAGCTCCTCCTGCATCTTCTCCACGCGAGCGGGGTTCAGTGCCCACAGGCAGCCCTTCCGTGAGGACCCGCCCCCGGCCTTATTCTCCACCTTCTCAAAGCACTTATTCAGAGACAGATTGTGGCGGACGGAATTCTTCCAACCATCAGGGGCAGTCTGCGGGCCAATCAGAAAAGAGAACAGGAGAATCACGGGCTGTGATCACCAATGACATGGGAGGGTGTTAGAGGTGTGGGTGTTAGAGACCAGGTAAGTGGTTGCATTTTCTTTATGCAGATGGTTTCTGTGATGACAAAGAGCTTGACTTAGATTATGAAAACACTCTGATACACGCAAGAGTTTCTCTGTGAGTCTCCAGATGGGGGGAGGGGCAGGGGGTCTGATTTCTCCAGCTTTACCACATCATTTTTCTAAGATTTCTCCTCAAGGACAACGCCCTGCCTCTGAGCGCTAATGCCTCATATTTCAGCCGTCTGGAACGCAGCCCGTGACATGCTGCGGTTTTCATCCCTCTGTTCACAGTGCATCAGAGCAGCCTGCGGTCTGTGAAGAGGATGAGGGTGAACTCTGGGAGCCTGGGGAAGCGCTTCCACCCGAAGGCTGTCCCTACAGCCCTCTGGCTGGACTGTCCTCATGTTCTGTGGGCATGTCTGTGGGCTGTAAAGGCAGAGGAACACGTGCCTCACAGTTTTGGGCCTCTGCAGGTTTATACCTGCTACTGCACCCATCTCTGCTTCTGCCAAATGCTCAATTATGACCCCATGACATAAAAAGAAAAAGTTGGACACTACACCAGGCATAATAGCACTTGTGAAATCATAGACTAATCATAATCATAACATATTGCATTTATACAGCACCTGTCTTGAACTTCAGAGCGCTTACACTGAAGGGAGGGCTTTCTCACCTCTACCTGAGTAATGCACAGCAGTCATTCTGTCTCAGAGTGCTGTAAACCCCAGATGGGTGGAGGGTTGGGATTCACTTTACCAATTAAGTGGCCAGAGTGGGGGAGTAAGACTGGGACATCCTGCATCATATCTTCAGTCTTTTGATATGTGTTGTGGGATCTTTAATGACCACAATGAGTCAGCGTGTCTCATCTAAAGAATGGAAGGAAGCACTTAAACAGAGTGGTCATCTCCTGGATCTGAAAGAGCTCTTTCAGCAGCATAGTGACAGACAGTAATGAACAGAAGTATGAGTAGAGTGGAGGAGACTGAGAGCATTCAGGGTTAGTAAACAAAGAGTGTCAAGGTTTAGGACAGAGAGCATTAATCTTAGGAAAGACAAAATGATAAGGTTTAAAACAGTGTGAAGGTTTTGGACCGAGAGTTAAGATGTAGACAGAGTGGTTTAGGAGAGAGGCAGTTTTGAGGTATAGCAGAGAGAGAGAGAAAGCAATTGACTAATTTATTTCATGATTTTGGTTCATGGTTGGTAGATAAGGACAAATTAACCATATCACTAATAAATAAACCACAATTTCCTGAGATTACCTTTGTTGTAACAGCAGTGGGTACTGAAGGTGTGGACAGGGGAAATGTTGGAGCCCAGAAAAGCAAGCAACTAAACCCTTACACATCACACGCAATAAATCCTCCATGCTTTCAGCTCCCACCTCCCTCTTAATCCTGAGGGTTTATTCCAAATTAAGAGGATCTTCATTTCTGCACCTTGAGGTCGGTCAGAGCTGTCCATCTGCAAAGCAAAGAGCTGGGGATTCAAACCCATGGCTCCCTGGTTCCACGTGTCTGAGCTGAACATCTGCTGGCAAGCCCAGGTCTGTCTGCCACATAGCACTTGTATGTATGCTAATCTGTTACAGGACTCTGACCAAATTGGGCACAACAGATGAAACCGGATCAAGCCTGAGCGGGTATAGCCTGGGGCTGCGGAGAGCAGTACCTGCTCTCATCATTGCATTTATCACACATGGAGCCCGGCCAAAGCCAAGCCAGCAGATACGAAGGAAACAGAAATGAATTAGATTCACTAATCCTCAAACTATGTTCAGGTGCGTGGCTACCACACCCAGTGAAGAACGAATCGCAGAACTTCCTTTTGGCATGTGTCTATTTATTTATATTCATTTTTTTATGGTACTTAGTTGTAGCGCACAGACAGAGGCAACTGTGTCTGAGTTATAATCCACCAGCCCCTGCAACTTCACCTGTTAAAGTGGTGTCAATTCACACACATCAGGTGACTGGATCACTATGAACCAGCAGCTCAAGGAACAGTGAACAATAATCAGTTCAGGCCTGAGTTCATTTAATTACGTTCAGTTTTCTAGGATAGGCAGTCTAGGCAGATAAAGCAAAAGAGCTTGATAAATTTTAGTATTCAATCATGAATGCTGTAACAGAAACAATATCCCCATAACTGCATAACATAACTGCAACGATAACTACACACCCCTTCAGAGACGGGACTGATCTTCAAAGAAAAACTCCAGTCCACTAAATACCATAAAATGATACTTTCACTATCACAACTATATGCTGTCTGTATCCAAAATCTCTCCGAACTGCCCACATTACTGCCAGACAGGATACTGTGAAGCATGGACAAGCACAGAGATAAAAGCACAGAGAAGCCCAGACATAAAAGCAAAGAGAAGCACAAGGATAAAAGCAGACAAGCACACTGATAAAGATATAATGAAGCACAGAGATGCATAAAGATAAAATCACAGATAATCACAGAGATGAAGGAACAGACAGAGAAGCACAGCAATAAGAGCACAAACACAGACAAGCACAGCAATAAAAGCACATGGAAGGACAGAGATAAGAGACTGTCTAAGGAACACATTAACACCGCATGTTGAGGTGTTCTTCTGTGGGGTCTTGTGGAGCTAGGCTATGGTGCTGGCCTACCTTGAAATAGGGGAAGTGTTCAGTCATAAAGCTGTAGATCTCACTCACAGGCAGGCTCCCAGTCTGGCTGCTCCGCAGTGCCATAAAAATAAGAATACTGTGGAAAGAGGAACAGCAAGTTCAGTATGTTACACCAACACTACAGTTGCCACTGGAGAGAGGAACAGCCTGCTCAGTATATTACACCAACATTACTGTTACCACTGGAGAGAGGAACAGTCAGCTCAGAATGCTACACCAACATTGCAGTTACCACTGGAGAGAGGAACAGTCTGCTCAGAATGCTACACCAACATTACAGTTACCACTGGAGAGAGGAACAGTCTGCTCAGAATGCTACACCAACATTACAGTTACCACTGGAGAGAACATTACATCTCCAAATTGTTGGAGATGTTAACATTCAAACCGGTTTGAAATTCTTGTTTTAAATTTTAGGTCTGATTTGTAATGTGTCCATTATCACTGATTCACTCACTACTGTATCGTCTGGACTCTAGAGAGCAGTGATTAGCCTGACACAACCATGTAGCTGGTCTGTCTGTGTGGAACCAGTGCAAAACTTAGTGATTTTTATTCTTTTCGCTATGCCACTATTTTGAATGACTGAAACCAAACTAAATTGTTACCTTGAATACTGTATGTGTATTGGTCAAAAGTGTACAATAATTTCCTTGACTAGAATCCTTTGATAAGTCCCACCCCCTGAGTAGTGTTCGTCCAATCCTATCTTAGCAATGGCTACTACCCGCCATTTTCAGACAAACAATAAGACAAATCAGCCTGACGTCACAAAGCAAGCTGGTGGCTAAATTGCTTCTGCAACAGCCAATTAGTAACCTGTTTGTTTTTGGTGTGTTCATTAGGTTCCTTATTGTTCATGTGTGTGTTTCTTATGAGTTATCAGATACTAGTTTTGACTGGCTGCGCATTGTTAGCAAGGACCATGTTTTGCCCAAATGTTAATATATTCGATGTTATATATTGTAACCTGAAGGGTTAGGCAGATGACCAGAAGAACGCCGTATGTTATGATTGAACCTGATGATGAACGTTGTCACAGTAATAGGAACAATGGGTCTAAACTAAACTAACCGTTTTGGCAGTTGGCTTATTCAGCCACAAACTGGCCTTTGCAAAATTAGGATGCATGAAGGGTCCTCAGCTGGCGGACATGTCCGCGTACTTATTCGCCTTCACGTACAAATTGGTAGCATAAATCAGCCTTAAAACGGACCATACAGCAAAGGAAAAACCAAAGTAGCCCTGCCAGAAAAGTAAGATATTTTCTTGTGCCAGAGTATGTAAGCCAGTCGTCTGCATAGCCCGATGGCCTTCAATTCTCCCCACGTAGAACCGTTATTGCCGCTGCTCCTACTTAGGTACCCTCAACCCCAGATGAACCCACAACACGTGAAATCGTGGATTACACTGTCCATATCTCAGGGCAACGTCTACAAAAAAGTGCACAGTGAACAGGGGACCAGACTGGACAGGTAGGCTATCTTCCACTGCAGGAGGTAGGGTGAGTTTTTAGCGACAGTGGCTAAATCAGTTAGCTGACATGTCATCACCAGCTGATGGCTGCTTTTTAAACTAAGTGGTGCATTTTCAGTGGACTGTATTGGAAAGGGGGATCAAAACACCAGGAAGTTAATCAGTGTTCAGATGTCAATCTGGTAACCTGCCTTCCTTAGACATGAGATAGAATGTCTTTCATATTTAAAAAATTAAACTGACTGCATTTTGGAAAAACTAGCAAGGTAGACCGCCACGGTGCAATATTTACATTTGATGACCCTGTCCGATGCAGCCTGTTGCACATGGGTGGCACGTTTTCAGGGTTCTTATCCATTAAAGCCAATCACGTGTTTGGTGAAATCGAAAAAGCAGAATTCGTGCTGTGCTTTAATATTTGATGCTTGCTAAAACATCTCACTTGCCTCAGTATCTGTAGCGGAACTGTGATGATGAGTTGCGCTAGTGCGGTCATTAAGCAGGCAGAGAATATGAGAGCTAACTCAAGAGACTGAATTTTCAAAATTTTCAAAATGTTAGGTAGCAAAGCATGGGGTTAAGGTTTGGGCATCACATGGGCAGCAACAATCATCCCCTGAAGGCCTGTGAAAACTACTATCGGCAACACTTTAGCTGTGCTTGATGTTCTTTCATTGCAAATGACGGAGCACATAGCATCAAATCACAGAAACTTCCACGCTCTTTGCTCCCATCCCTGTAATGATGTCGAATGAGAGCGCAAATAAGGCACTTCCCAGTCTATATCCTGGTGAAGTGGCACTGCACTTTTTTGTTGTGAAGTCAGAAATAGACACCTGAAATGAGGCAACATGAAGATCGATCAATCAGTTAAATTTTGTCATTTAACTGCCCCACCAAGCACGCTCCAGAACCATCAGTTTGTTGATCCTCCTGTAATTAGGTTCAAATCAGTAGTTTGTAAGAAATCGTGAGGTAAAACATCGCTTATAAACTATTTGAAATTACATTGCATTATTGTTGTTTAGCAGACACATGGCTGGCTATTTTCTGAGTCAATTCTGGGTTAGGTAGAGCAGCAGTGCCTCAGTAGGGAATCTAACCCACAACTTTTCAGTTATAAGCCATGCTCCTTACCACTATGCCACACTGCCACCATATATTGTAAAATATCATGTTATGTCAATGTCAATTGTAAATCACAAGAAAGGACAGTGAACGGCACCCGCTATGCACTGTAGCATACACAACATACAGGTTATTTTCCTGTCAGTGGACTGTTATGAGAGCAATACTCATAATGTGGGCATGTGGGGATAGACTGCAGACATGAACTTTATCTCTCACACCTGCTGTCCTCCAGGCCAGTCATAACTCCCAAGACAAGTAGAAACTTAGTTTGGGCAAGTATATTTCTGAACAACTCACCTGACTGGGCAAGTGATGTTGACTGTTGATCCCTGAATTAATGACATAAGTTTTTAGCTCTCACTGGCCAACAATAAATGTGTAAAAGATAAAACTAGAAAAAATAATGTAAATTGCATTTGTAAGTCAACAGGAATGTACTTTGTGCATTCATGTTGGTTTGAATGCTTTTAAAATGGAATTAATAACAATTTTAAACAAGGTATTTTATTTTACCATCCAGAAAATGTCACATGCTGTAACCATTTATGGATATAAAAATAATTTAAAATTTATTTATCACAAATGATAACCTGTAAATATTAATAATTGTAGTGTCTAAAATACATGTCACATGATACCTTCACTAAAATTCTTTATGATAGTGTTTAATTCCATTTCATAGTGACGGGTAGTTATTAATGTTTGCAAAGAAATAACTTCACACAAGGAGAAAAACTTTTCAAAAACTGCAAAATTATTTTGCATACATTATGCAAGAAGTTAAAGTCATATTTCTGACTGGCTCTTTTGCAGTAGCATTGGGAATGGGTGCTTACTACAAAATTGCTGGTTGCACACTGACCGTGATTAGCTAACCTACCTCATGTTGTGCTCAGTATTGATTGATATCCACAAAATAATTTGATATGTTAATGAATTTTGTTCTCGTTTCATTCAGCTTTTCATTTCAGACCTCTTCAGTGGAATTTAGCAGCTGGTTTAGAAGACCAATTCAGGATCCGAAATGAACTTTTTGGTCCATCGGCCAGGGTGGATGGTAGATGAAGAAATACACCAGCCAGTCAGATTTTTTACCAGCCAACAACAACAATAGTAAGAATAAGAATAAGAATATTAATAATAATTTTATACGCAACTGATTTATACTAATATAAAGGCAGAATAATATCATGAAGCCCCATTTTTTTTACTGGATCCTACAAGGAGCATATCTGCATCATAGCAGCACTGTATATTAAATTGATAGTAGAACCAGTTATCAAAATATGTGACGTGATAGATTTTCTCTCTACCGTGTCTACCAAGTTAGTTGTTGAATCAAGCCAAATCTTCCTGCAATAGAAGAATTTGCATTGTGCTGTCATACGTAGCTTGTGATTTGGCAAACCAGAGCTGGTACAGATTCTCAATACAACATTTCACAACTGGAGACTGACATGCAGTAGTTTTTCAATTAATGGAAAACATTTACAATAGGACTGCTGTTGTACTTTTCTTCATTTAAAAGCAGTCTAACATAAAATCATGCCCAATTATGTAAAAATTAAGATTTAGAATTTTATTGAGAAAATGAATCTTTTTACAGAACTTTTGTTTTTTTTTTGTGTGTGTGTGAATTTCGAGACCGTTGCATCACCTGATATTTTTGGACTTTGAAATGCCAAAACTCCAAAAATGAGTTTTGATTTTTGAATGAGTTGAAAATGAGAATTTCAGTACAATAAAATGAGAGTGGTTCCTTGTAAAGGAGATACAATAGAATTATTGTTATGCATTACATATATTAATGTTTTTAGGAAAGTATTGATTCAGATACAAAGAAAGAAGGCACATCATGTCATTGACACAAGTAACTAATGAAACAGCAGAATATTATCCATTTCTTATGCATTTTCCTATCCACACCTATCTGTTCTTTGCCAGGAAGAGGACCATTAACTTTGTTGGGATTATGCAGTGAATGGAATGGAGTTAGAATATTTCCAGCACTGCCAATCAAATGCTCTGAGAGAGTGATAGTAGAACATATGCATAGATACTTCTTTCTAACTTTTACAGCCTCATCATTAAGGGGTAGCATCTCTCACTGTCACCCCACCATGCCAACCGGTCCTCCTCTCTCCTGATTACTGGCTCTTGTCCATATGTTGTTACTTCCATAGCAGGCTGGTCAAAGAATATAGTGGTAAAAAATGTGGATAAACTCTGGAAGCCAAGCAGTTCTTGCAACAGTGCAGTTCTATGCATTTCCCTCATTCCTTCTGTGATAAGGGAAGGCATTTCAGTAGAATGAGTGATTGATTTTCTTAATGGAGAAAAAACTCATTCAGAATGTAAATTTGTCTATATTATACATTACACACCATGATCCCCATGCACTTCCTCTGCAGTCTGAATAACACTAGTCCAGTTCTTTCAGAAAGTGAATATGAAGATTTATTGACATTTACTCCACTTCTTTCATTACTCAACTATGTTCATCTCATTCAGGGCATCTAGTTCCTTCTGTACGCGTGGTTCATTCTCTGGCCATAGGGTGGCGATTTGGCAATACTCTATTCTTCAATTGAAGATAGTTATTGAACCTAGATGACAAATAGTCTCATTAATCTGCAGGGCAGACGGCATGCCATTTAAATGCAACCATTAGAAACATTATAATTTCATAATTTTCCCTTTGTTAATTCCACCAAATATTTACAACAGTGGAGATCCTGAATAATGGTAGCTAATAAAGAGCTATGCCTACATGAATAAATTTATTGCTGGATGGTTGAAGGGTGCACTTCTCTGATGTGAAATACTTAAATAATAAAAAACAGGTCATAAAGTAGATTTTGTCTGTGTGTGAGTGTGAAAAACAACTCTTGACAGTGGATGTCACTTAACAATAACTCACTGACATGTTCTAATGTAAAGTCAAGGACAGTTAAGAAAAGGCAATTTAAACATTGAAGCGCACCTGGTAAACAACTACTAGATCTACCATTCAAATTACAACAGGTAGCTACTAGGACACATCATCATTTTACAGCATTTGAGAGCTGAGTGGATTTTTTTTTACTTTTTTGCATTTAAAAACATATTGCAGCTTTAAAAAATAAGTTTTCAGGTTTCAGGTCTTTTTCCATTCTGAAAATCTTCCCATCGCTCCCTGTTAAACTAGCTAAAAACACAGTGTGTTGGGAAGATTGTCTCCTGAACTATGTCAATTGGTGGTGGTAATGGAAACTTTTCTCTCAGAGAACAGCCCATCAAAGCAGTGTTTGTTTTTAAATGAAAGTCATGTTTGTGCTTTTTCATATTTTCTTATTAACTTATACTACTTCAGTGTACATCTATATGGGGTCTCACAATTTATCATTTCAACTCAACAATCCGTTCTTCTTTCTGGCACTCCTTTCTTTCTTCAACTTTCCTCTGTCCACTACTAGACTCTTCATACACTGAAACAAATCTGACAAAAGGGGATAATTTTGTATTCAGTTCCTTGACTAAATATTTGCCTGCTTCTTTAATACCATTTACAAAACCTGTTTGTCTGTGTTTGTCTGAGACATTATACTGGTAACCATGGCAGGTAACCATGCAATTAGGTCTACGAATGGTCAACGAACTAAATTCAAGTCTTTTATGTTTTTTAAAAAATCAGGATTTATGCATTTCTATTGGTACACTAGTGTAGCCTGCTGGCAAAATTAATTCATCATTATGGTAGTTAGCTATAATAGCTACCAGACTGACTGTCCAGTTCACTAGCAAATTTTTACCCAGCCATATGCTTTTAATACACAGACTGGCTTTAATTAATTCATACATCACTGGGTTCATTTTTTGCAATTTTTAGTCAAATAAATCACAGTAGTTGGATGGAGAGTCCCTGCCTCGCAACTCACCCCCAACGCCATAGATGGATTTCTGTCAAGGCTTTTGGGCACAGGGAACTTTGACGCTGAATGGAGGCAGTGGAGTCAAGTGTAAGCAATAACTGTGTAAGTGTAGCAATACGCCATTGTTTATCATCAGTTCTGAATATGCACATTGTAGACGAGCATTCATTCAGTCAGACCTCAGTGAACCAAGCTATAGGCTACATTATATCCAAAAGTACTTGAAATTGTAAACAAGCTACTGATTTAAAAAAAGACTCATCTTAGAAAACTACTGACCTCAGCGTTCTCACTGTTAGTTACAGCTCTGAATGTTAACTAACAGTGTAAAGGTTAACTGTCGGAGAAGGGTGTGAGTAGGGTTATCTGTTGAAGGAGGGTGTGAGTAGGGTCACCTGTTGAAAGAGGGTGTGAGTAGGGTTACCTGTAGGAGTAGATGGGTTTGGGGTAGAGCATGTGCAACGTGCCATCCTGGGGGCCCTGGAAGGTGTATCCTGACTGTCCCACTGTAGATAACACACCTGCTGGGACCTGGAAAAGAACACACACCCACACATAAACACACACACATGAACACAGTATACACATTTGTCATTTTTCATTAAGCACTACATCCTCAAAATGTCATTATAATGACAGACTATTCCTTTCTTCCTTACTTCCTTACACACAGGCCTGTACAGAACTTGGCTTCAAGATTTGAGAGCTAATATTAACACTGTTTTACATCTGTTTCTTCTGTTCTTTAAAAGTCACTTAGAAGGGTCATCTCTGCACTAGATAGTTGTAGTTTGACTTTGGGTCATACGGGTGTGACCAGGTTGTCCATCTCTGAGGGAAGCCTGGCTGTGGAAGCTCCTGCTGTTGTTAGCATGGCTGCAGTGTCTCTGCACTAAGCGCCCCTGTACAATCCTGTCACAGTAGTCAGGCAGTCTCCGCTTTGGCTCTGTCTCTTAGCTCTTGTATCAGCTGCGTATCATTAATTATTTTGGCAACACGTTGTGTGTTTTAAATCTCTCTGAAGTGGCAGGCCCCCTTTCACACACACACCTACAGCTTTCACCACAGTGGGTCTGAGCATTCTTCTGTCAAACATGCGTGAACAAGGTGTAATCATGTTTGTTCATTGTAATTTATGATCTGGATCTAATTGCGTATTTTCTGTTTGGAATGTTTTTACTACCTTGACAGTTATGAACACATCCCTTTGTGATGTGTGTGTAAATCAGTTGCATGTACATGTACAGTATCAGAGTTCAGAGGGGAGTGCGAGTCTCCTACAGAACGTGACATCATTCACTAGAGTATAAATGATTTCGTAAACTGGAGACTTTGATCTGAGTGCATCAGGTTTTAATGCACCGTGTCCGAGTTAAGACAGTGCAAATGATGGTAGCAATTGTGATGCAGGGGACACCAACCTGAAAGTAGTCTGCTTTGGGTGGGAAGGAGGGTGGGGGAGGGTGTCCAAGCCAGATATAGTGTTTTCTGTTGGGTCTCCATTTATATATCTTTAGTTCCCCCGCGGGTTGTGTCGTATTGGTTTCAAGGGCAGGGTTGCTATGTTCCATATATGTTAATGGCTGCTTTGTGATGACACATTCTGAGAACTGGTCACATGGAGGCGGCATGCTTTCATCTCTTTCCCACCCGGTCCTACCTGCTGCAAGGGGTCCTGGGAATTGTAGGTATTGTGGATTTCAGAGGGGTAGCACATAGGCTCCTGCTGTCCTGCAGAGGCTTCTGGGTATTTTCGATGTGCTCCCTGAGCCAGATGAAGAAAACTCAAAGTGAGTGAATACAGCACACTGAAACATGAGATTCAGAATGTCTGTCTGTCTGCTTGTCTGATGGTCTGCCTGTTTGTCTGTCTGCCTGCTTGCCTGCAGATGGAATAATTGTCAGGCCTAAACAGTTATGTTAGTATTCACCCAGGAATCTCTGATCACCTCATCACATATGACCACTTTCCTGCAACCTCCATTGTAAACCCCCAAAGAGTGCCTCTCCACTCTCATTTACCCCAATATGTGGTACCCTCTCTCTGGAGGCCTGCAGGCTTCCTTTGTATGGACACCAGGCCGTTTGGTCATCTCCCTCGGTGGAGTGGGGATCAGGAATCTCCATGTGCTGGTAGCAAAGGGAGTGGTGTTGGCCTGGTGGCGGGCAGGGCGGGGGGAAGGTCAGGGTGCAGTGAGCTCCTCCCCCATCACTATACTGCCGTCTGTATGGGTGGTAGCAGCCTGGCTCCCCATGCCCATGTGTAGCAGTCTCATCAGCACTGAGTCGCCGGCACTTCCCTGCAGCTGTGGTCCTCAGCCTGAGGGGGGCGCTGCCTCGTAGTGGGAATGGCACAGATCCCTCCCCGGTGCTGACCTTCACATGTTTTCGAAGACAACATTAATTTGCTAGTTATTAAACAGTGAGTCACACAAACTCAGCAGCCCAACTACATTTGTACAATGCAAAATGCTCTTTGTGCTCCCAGTGATGTCTGACAGCCACTAGCATGGTGGACATTGTGAATTTAACATAGTGATCAAATGCAGCACACATTGGACAGTCCTGTATTTCCAGTCAAAGGAAAGTCCAATAGGAAACTGAACACGCAAAGCCTAGGTTGCCAGATGGCAAGTGGGACATGACTGAGGGGATTATTTCGGAGAGGTCAAAGGTTCCTGAAAATAATGAGGTGAGAGGGGACTGTAGTCACTGATTATATGCTTTTGGAGATTCCAAAAATGAAAAATTACAAATGAAAAATCACAATAAATGGAGAACGACAAATAAGTTTCATCATTATTAGTTTAGAAAAGGCCTCCGATCAAGCATTACAAACATTCCCCACAGGAAATCAATTTATTAAAGGGTCTGGATGGGAAAATCTTTCAGTACAGTGACATGGAGCACTCAGAGAGTCTGAGAGTACACTCAGAAAATCTTACAGTATAGTAAAAAGGTTTTGTAACATTTTCTGGGTGTTCCATAAAACGAAGCATGGGACCGATTTGCAAGGGCAGGCCTGTCTTGCATCGAGCATGTGCAAGCATTGCTTTCCTGAGTGTAAAAGTCAACAGTGGAAACAGGGACAGAGCAGCGCCCATCTGTTCCTGCTGCTTCACAGAAACCATGAAAGTGGAATACATATTCTCAGAGGTATGCTGGCCAGATTGATCTGATAAAGAGAACGAAAATATTCTCTGTGACATATCTGATCCCCCAGAGCTGTAATTAATGAGTCCATAAGAAGGTGATTAATGACAGGATAAAACCGTTCTTCCCTTGGGGTGACTTCCCCAAAAAAGGCACTCCACATCGTCTTCACACATGCAGCCATGTGCAGCTGCTTGCTGGCTGGGGGGGGAAGGGTTGTTAGCCCGAAGGTGTGACTGTTCGGTGTGGTGCCGTACCTGTGATGGCGCCCCCTGCAGGCAGGGAGACAGCTGAGGCGGGTGGGCGCACAGATCTCCCTGGGCAGGTGCGGGGGGACTCCTGGACTCAGGGGAACCGGCAGGATCCGAGGGCTCTGTGGACATGACTCTCTGTCCCTCGATCAGTGACGGACCCGGAGAGAGAGAGTAGCCTCTGGACCACCTGCAATGAGAGAAGAGTCTCACCTTTGTGTGAGGACACCTCACCTGTCCCGTGTGAAATTCGTCCTCATTCAGTGCTTGTTAAAGGAACACGGTGGCTAAAGGAAGGTGATAGTTATTTTATGGCCTTTCCTAAGACTGATGAAGCCGGCCAACAGCTGTGGACACTGTCCCACTAAACACATTCGAGGATGACACTCGGGGGAACACAGTTGTCACTCATTCTCAGCCGCGGTCTGAAGCTCATTAAAATGCGCAGTAAACCATGAAGATCAGGTCACCCAACACCGGAACCTGAGAGGAGCTGTGTGTGGAATAGAGAAAGTGAGACATGAGCTGTTTTACTATCATGCTCAGACGAGTGAGACCTGCAAAAACCACTCACAAGCTGCCATTTAGGCAGAAAAAATGATTGAGTGTGGCTAGAAACAGTGGGTCACAGGGTCTGTTTCCTGTTGTTGATTGGTGCAGGAAGGTGGGGGGGTATGGTTACCTATCTCAAGAAGGGCATGTGACATATTCCTTCTACCTTTGTGAGAGCTATAGGTTGATCTGTTCCAGTGGTTAATCCTGTGGATGACCTTTCACTAGTTGTACTTTCATTCAGCAGTTTTTAATAGCACAAATTTACACTGGCACCAGACCAGAGTCCTTCTACATAATTAATATTGACATGTAAAGGTGGGTCATGTAAATTGATGTTGGCCAGTAAAGATGGGAAATACCACAGAGTTTATTTCGGTTCCACTGCTGTGGGTATATACGGAACTGCCCATGCTGCTCAGAGATCACCCATTACCCACAGAAACAATCAACATGTCCATCATCGGGCTGTGGTCCCTCTGAAGCCAAAGGAAGCATGCTGTCTCCTCAGAGAGTTCTGTAATGTAATCTCCCCCAAAAGGAAGCCAATATTGCAAACAGTGTCTGCAAAAGAGGTGCAGAATAATACCGAGGTGTGATATTGTGCGAGGGTGTCGGGTTTCGCTCTTTCTCAGAGCTGAATTCATTCCTGGTTTCCTGCATGTCCATGCAGCCCCACCCCTGCCAACCTTGACAGGCATCTTAAACGAGCTGTGCGCATGGTCGTCCTCACTTACAGCCAAGATGAATTTGGGGAGGTTCTCATTTTTCTTTTTGTGAAGGTTCTGACAGGGTGCTGGGGTGATGAGAAAGTGGACTTGCCACTGAAAAAACAAAAACAGTGCCTTTATGAGACTGGGAGTGTCTCAGGGTCTCAGAGAGCCACCACTTGAGACAAATGTCATGAGTGAGTGGGCTTGTGACAGCACCTCCTAGAGACAGCTCAACAAAGGACTGTCTCTTCACTATGGCCCTGTTATGAGGGATAGTACCGCTGTGACATTCTCTGTCCGAGACACATCCCTGGACATGTCAGCCTCATTGATGCATCACACCACATCGGCACTGATGCTGAGTTTTCACCGCAGATGACCTATATATTGACCAGATATTTAACTCCTGTGCTCCTTCTACTTAAGTTATCCTCAGTGGCACAGTGCCTTACACGGATCTGTCTAAGAATTTGTAAACACAGGAAAAAAAAAAAAGTGGACCAGCTTCAACATGGCATGGTGAATGATTACGGTTTGTATGGCCTCTGTGCTCCCCTTTTCTTCAACTGTTGTAGTTAGCTAATCCTTTTCTTCTTTTGTTCCAGTTTATCCTCAATAGATGATATTCTATAAAATGAAACCCCTATACACTTCCTTTGCATGCGGTAGTATGTAGTATGATGCCAGTGTAAGCCTATGGGCAACTGAGATCAGTACTCTAAACATTTGGGCAGTTGCATACAGCCAGCTGCCTGTGCCATGTGGTGCAGACAGTGCTGATTCCGCTTGGTTACAGGAGGTACCAGTGCTGTATGCGTTGCTGTGCTAGCTGTGGATGTCCTGTATTTGACTGTGACTCTTCATTAATATTCATGAGTCAGCAAAGAACACTTTTAGCGGACACAGCACCTTAAGCTGTTAAACACATGGAGCTGATATACCTGATCAGTATACATAATGTCTATGATGTCACTTCTCTGATGCAGTCACCTTGCCTTTACTAATATGCCATTACATCATTGTCATTTAGCCACTCTGTGCCATGTAGAATTTAAGTATCCTTTTTATGGGTTCTGATGAAAGCCACAGAGAATCACACATGTATATCCATGAATTTAGAGTTTACTCAAGATCTGAAGAGTTACAGTAATGAAGAGCTCTGTCTTTCTCCACACCCCTTCAGCCAGGTGTCTCTCTCCTCAAATGCCCCCCCCCCCCCCCCCCCCCCAGGCAGCCATCGTCACCTCTTTGCCTACATGCTGTTGAATCTGCTTGGCCCTGATACCATTCTGCTCACACATGACCCGAGCTTCTATTCTCATGCAAGGGACGCATCCTCGAGAGAGAATCATGCACTTCAAACTGTGCCAGTTGCACACGTCTCAACACACAGATCAGAAATGGGCTTTTGTCCAATCTCAGCCTGAAACATGCAAATCTGATGAGTATTTCTCTTTTCACAAAGGAATGTATGTCCCTCACTGCCTATGCCACCTCAGTCAGGGCACAAGGCCAGTCCAACGACGCCCTCAGGGCACACCTCCTTCATCACACAGACAGCCACCTGTTCAGTAGACATCCTTCATTATCAGCCAGAACAAACATGGGTCCCTGGCCCTTTGCAATGCTGGGATGTTTGTGAGAGCTGGCATAAACTGCTCAATCAGCTTTGCCCTGCTATATACACACCATAACTATTTTAAATACACATCATATGTACTGTAGAAATGAAACAAACCCACATAAAAGGATATAATCTGTGAGGGAGTGGAGAGTGGGGAGGGAAGCAAGATCCATTCAACTTACTCATATATATAAGCATTGACTGTGCAACACAGATAAATTAAAGGTGGCTACATGTTTACTTTAAATTTAATTTAATCCCTTTACTTTATATTTAATTTAAATGTGATTAATTTTTTGGTATGTTTTTATCTGTTCATTTTACTTCCCTCTGTTCTTTCCTGAGTATCTGCACATTGGTGTTTGATTTAAAAATGTGAAAGCCAGCAGATGTGGTCTGTGAGGGAAGGTATTGAGATGACACTGTGGCCCCTGCTAGAGAGGTGTGTGTGTAAGTGGAGTGGTGCAGTGTAGGACCGTGGCTGTGTTGAAACCCCTGTGCTCTCATTAGAGCATTAGTTCCCTGTCTGGAGTGCAGAATCTATGTTTCATAACATTGTGAGACATCACTCCTTCACCAACATCCAGCATCAGATATCAAGGCCAAATGAGTCAAATGGGCCTGGCTGTAGGTTTATTGTTAGCTGTCAGGGTGTGATTTTTGGCTTCTTTACCAACCAACGCCAGCTCCACCCTTGACCCTTCAGGGCCCTATGGTGTGAAGGATATGTGACAAGTGTATAATTAAGATGGCTCGTTTATGCAAATTGAAATAATCCACTTAGTTCACTGCAATGCAAATGTGAAATCTGCCTTCTTTTCTGGAAAGCATATACCTCACGGGACTACTCAGGCTGGTGCATGCTTTCAAAATCACAAAATCACACAGTCACGCTTAGTACCAGAATTATCCAGTACAACTTTGTACTGAAATCACTTAGCAGCACTTAATACCAAAATCACCTCATACCACATAACATAAAAATGGTTCAGAACCAATTAGAAACAAAACTATTGAGTACCACTTATTACCAGAAATGTCTTACCACCACTAAGTACTAAAAACCCAACAACAGAATCAACCACTTAGAACCAAAACTACCCACGACCAGGGAGTACCAAAGTCACAATATGTGTTTTCAAACTCAAAATTCAATGATGATACACAGTGCTCTGGCCACATGTACTGCTGACTGACCAGACACACTAGAGATTTGCAGGATCTGCTGTGTTCGAAAGACATCATGTAATTCACAGATCAGCATTACACACTATGCACCGTGCACTGAAACCAGTAAGAGTGACAGTAAGAGTACCTGCTTCCTAAACACAGTCAGGGTCACCAGACTCAGAGCTTGTCTTCAGTGTCATCCACTCATCCAGTGGCATTCCTCTGCAGACCCAGCAGACACAGGTGAGACTGAGCTGCTTTCCTGAAGTGTAATACTGGTGGAGAGGAGGGCAGGTCTCTACTGGGGGTGCGCTCGTAGGTGAGCGTTTTTTGGCCCTGCGCCAGCCAACAGCAGCTCATGGACGTAAGCAGACCTGCTGTGGCAAGTTTCCTGACGGCCTTAAGTCATTCGATGCTGGGAGTCTTTTCCCTACAATCAAAACAGCGGGAACCTCAGATACACTTCTATGCCCAGCACAGACAGGGAGTGGGTTCTGTGCCCTGTGGATATGATTGGGCTGCCCGGTACTTGCCACTCCCAGGCTCACAGTGTATTACAGCATCCATTGCCAATGCTCCTCTCCCAGAGGTCAAATCTCACAGATTACAGTTTATACGGCTGGGTGTTTCCTGAAACAGCCCAGGTTCAGTGCCATTAGCAGCTATGCATCTAGGATTCAAACCCTCAGCTTCGCGGTTTACAAGTTGACCTCCCCTATGACCGTACTACACCACATTGCACCCTGGACGCAGCCCTCTCACCAGGGTGCAGTTCGCAGGTGGACACCGGAAAGACGCTCAGAAGAAATGTGCGGCATGTGCACTGTGTGCTTATCACAGGTGGCATCTCTTGGAGTGTTTTTTAAACCACTTCCGTTTCACAAAACTGAATTTAAGATGCACCCCTGACTCTCTGAGAGAACAAAAGATCAGTAGCAGTTGAGAGAGACAGGCAGAGAGAGATAGAAAAGAGGGGGAGGGATAGAGACATAGATAGGGATAAGGATAAATAGGGAGGCAGAGAGAAGGGTGGGGTCAGAGCAGATAGTGGAACTGCAGCAGGACCAGGAGATTAGCAGGCCAAGAAACATTAGATAGGTGAAAGAGGGACATACTTAGGGGAGATGTGCTACTGGTAGAGAGAGGGAAGGAAGCAATCCACACAGGTGGTTGACTGTCAGATACAGAAAGGACAGGGAGAGATAACAACCAATGGCTCTTATTCCTATATAGTCCTTAATCTGTGAGAGAGGGCCCATGCACCTGGAAATGATCAGCGATTCTTTATAGAGTCAGGTAGACAGGAATTACACCTGAGAGAGAGGGAGTCAGCCCAGGTAAAGTCCTACCCCACCCATTTAGAGATCTACACAGGCAAACCCTCCCCTCACCTGCTGAGTGAAACCTTGTGATTACAGAACAGACAGGGAATCAAAGACATTGGGAGACACAGGAGTAAACTGTTTTCTATAGAAGGTAACCCAGGAGTGACATCATTTCAGGTAGCAGAGAAGGGGTGATGGGTGGGGGCATGGGAAAATGCTGTCAGGGCAACCACTAAAATAACAACACACTCTACAGCTTTACAGCACTACAGCCCTACAGCCCTACAGCACCACAGTCCTACAGCTTTACAGCACTACAGCCCTACAGCTTTACAGCTCTACAGTCCTCCAGCTTTATAACACTACAACCCTACAGCTGTACAGCACTACAACTCTACAGCCCTACAGCACCACAGTCCTACAGCTTTACAGCACTACAGCCCTACAGCTTTACAGCACCACAGCCCTACAGCTTTACAGCAACACAACCCTACAGCTTTACAGCACTACAGCCCTACAAATTTACTACAGCTGTACAAATTTACAACCCTAAATCCCTACAGCTTTACAACGATAGGGCTCCCAAGTGGCTCAGACAATAGAAGTGTTTCCAAGTGCAGGCTGAGCCGTACAGCTTGGGTTCAGCTTGTGTCATTTAAAACAATGACCACGTGCCCACATTGGTGGAACAAATTGTCTTTATCCCACTGGCAGTAGGAGTGGGTGGTTCAGTCAGCATACCCTCATATCTTCACTCTTATGACCCTGTGACCTGCTTTTGCACCTCTGAGTTACTCAGATTGCATCAAAGGCTTGTGTTGGGATGAGTTCAAATGTATAATTGGCAGCTACTAAAGTTATGCCAATAATCTTGTAGTATACACACACTCAGAAGAGCTTCACTACAGCTGGGTCAGAGGGTACAGTGTAAAAGAGAAATAATAATCCAAAGATTCCTTTTCAATGTTTTTACTGAGCAAAAAGGCCAGTGTTTCTACCACAGAGGTCTGCATTTGGTGTGTAATAAATGATACCTTGTTCTTTTTGTTTATTAAACAGCCGGGCAGCAGTGTAGCATAGTGGTAAGGAGCAGGACTTGTAACTGAAAGGTTGCTGGTTTTATTCCCTGCTGGAGCACTGCTGTTGTACCCTTGGGCAAGGTACATAACCCAGAATTGCCTAAGTAAATATCCAGCTGTAAAAATGGGTAACACAGAAAATTGTAACCTATGTAAATTACTTTGGCTAAGAGGGTCCACTAAAAGCCAATAATGTAATGTAAGCAATTTCGGGAGCATTCAACAGTGTGCAGATACATATTTCTCTTTGACATTGTATCAGCAATCATCCAGCTGTTTTACAGAATAATATGGGAGACACCATATCATGCTGGGTACTGAGACCTGGGACGCAAACACTGTGATGCAGCCAGTGGCCCACAGAGCTGTGCTGTGAGAGGCTGCCAGGGCTGATGAGCTTTCAGGAGAGGGTGTGTGCTTCAGCAGACAGCAGGTCCTGGAGGTCTGCGCTGAATTTACTGCTGGCCCTCTTTGATCTTTCTCTCCTTGTGTGTTTAAGGAGCAGGAGGCGGGGTGAGTCTCACACGCTCGGGGCACTTTGAACAGGTATAGCCTGTGACATACATACCTGAACACACCTGTCTCATACGCTATCAACAGCAGCCATCGTCATATTCACCCAGGTAAAGCGCGAAAACACCTCACCTCACTTCAACTAAACGTGGCTATCATCAGCAGGTAGCCATACACACGTGTCCTGAGCTCTGCAGCTTTGAGCACTTGGGCAGGATGCAAGGGAAACAACTGGCCTGTCTCTGGTCTGAGGTCATGTCCTATAGGACAGTTTTACCTTTTGCCATTCATTTCTGAATTTCTGTGGAGCTCTGTGCTGATTCATTATGCTGGATAAAGGTTATCAGAGGGATGAGTAGTTTGAAGTATTGAACCTCTGCCTGTCTGACTGACTGATTGATTCATTGGTTCATTGATTGATCGATTGATTGATTCACTTCAGTGGGACTTCAGTGACTTTGGCCTAAGAGGGGGAGGCCAGGCAGAGCAGGAAGCAGCCCATCGCAGACCCAGTGGCCTGACAAGTGTGATTTATGGGTTCATATCCAGGAAAATAAAGGAACGTCCTGAAGGAACCTGGATTTACAACTCTGTGTATCACTTTGGCATGCGGAGCTGCAGTGAAATTCAGACATTTCTGCGCCGGGAGATGGATTTCATCATATTTCTCTGGCAGATGTTTTTTCCATCAAAACATTCTCAGAAGCTCTGCAACAGGGTGTTTTTTCCCTCAGGTTTAGGTTAGGTGAAGTTAGCTTTGTGGATCATAAAGAACAGAGCCACAGAGTTTCTGTCAGACACTGTCAGGATGAACACTTATCCTGCAGCAGGAACAGCACCACTGAACACATGGGAGTAGCACTAGCAATAAACCCATTTGCAGCTGCCATATTCCTCATCCCTTCATTTTAAAGGATGGATGCTGGCAGGCTCACCCATATGGGGAGGAATAAAAAAGGTATCCTCATGAGGAATCAGTCCTGAGCAACAATTTCCTAAATTTCTATGGACCATAACAGACCAATGTGGTGTTGTGAGCATGTTAATCAGAGAGATTACACATTAACATACTGGGATGATTAGTGATATTACACAGTAACACGGTGGGACAATCAGTGAGATTACACATGAACACATTGGGACAATCAGTGAAGTTACACGTTGACATGGTGGGACAATCAGTGAGGTTACACATTAACACGGTGGGAAAATCAGTGAGGTTACACATTAACACAGTGGGACAATCAGTGAGGTTACACATTAACACAGTGGGACAATCAGTGAGGTTACACATTAACACAGTGGGACAATCAATGTGATTACACATTAACATGGTGGGACAAACAGTGAGATTACACATTAACATGGTGGGACAATCAGTGAGATTACACATTAACACAGTGGGACAATCAGTGAGATTACACAGTAACACAGTGGGACAATCAGTGAGATTACACAGTAACACGGTGGGACAATCAGTAAGATTACACAGTAATGCAGGGATAGGTTAATCAGTGAGACTGCATACTAACACAGGAGAGGATCCCTCACTGTAACGATATTAGATGTAATACAGAGTATATCACACAGAATTTATCACATAGCACAGACCACACAGGAGTATATCAACGCTTACCTCTGCATCCTTGTACCCGGAGTCTGGTCCATGAGGTGTATCATCTGCCACCAGGTAAACAAAACAGTATAAAAGGTAAATCTGGATTGAGTGCCACCGGGGTGTGTGTGTTTGGTGGGTGGGTGGAGGTGCAGATGATGAGGAAACCCCCCCCCGCATCACTTTCCTGGTCACTCAGAATCCTGTCTACATCATGCCCCACCCCCCACCAATGACCCCAGTGGGTCAATCTCTTCATTTTGGTTTCCTCAATTTAATTTCCTTTACCTTCGTATTCATCCACCATCCTGAAAGGATTTGCCTTCTGTCTCTTCAACTCAATCTGGACCAATAGGAGCTGTAATGCTATGGATGGGATACTCAGGGATTTGGGAATCTATGTGGTACCTACTGCATCCCATCCACGCGCATACACACACTCAGCACTGCTATTACGGAACATACACCATCTAACATACACACACACGCACACACACATATATATACACACACCCAACATTGCTATTATGGAACATACATCATCTAACACACACGCACTCAACACTGCTATTACAGAACATACAGTACACCATCTAACACACACACACACACTCAATACTGCTATTACGGAACATACACCACCTAACACACACACACTCACACTCAACACTGCTATTAAAGAACACATACTATCTCACATGAACCCCCCCCCTACATAAACATACACACACACAGTCTTCATGCACATACTCCACTCACCATCTCACATAGAATACTGTCATCAGAGATTTATTTCAGCATAACTGATACATAAACACTGTGTTAAAACAATTATAAAAAGGAGCATTTTACAAGTACAGCAGTGACAACAAAACCAAAAAAAAACTTTACAGCTTTTAACAAAATATGCTGCTAATTGTATTCTTTAGAAACTGTATACATAGTGTGCACATGTAAGTACGTTAGAGGTATACATCCAAATATGTCCTGCCTTCATGATTGGTCTTTCACCAGACTAATTTAAAAATTATTACAAAATACACACAGGACAAAACCAATAATTCTTAACCCTGATGCTGAGAGTGGCAGCAGCAGCTGAACTGCTGGCTTTTCCCCCCACAAAGCAGAGTTTGCAATCCAAAAAAAGGATCATATATGGTCTGCTCTGTCTTCTGCACAAAGCTGGTGGATTGATATTAATGTCATTCTAATGAGCCTGGATGAAGGAGACTTCATGAGAGCCCATTTCATAAAGAGGTGCAGCTGAGCAGCCAGAGACTGTAAGGGCTCTCTCCCCTCGCTGCACTGAACATGTGCAGTTGCTCCGAGGGGGAGGAGTGTTCAGGCCCTCGTACCTGTTGTCTGAGCACAGACTAAGCAGGGGGCTGTGAGTTTGTGAATTCAGTAGTGGGTGGGTGGTATTGCTTTGGGACAGAGTAGTCTTTCTCTCTCTCTATCTTTCTCTCTAACTCTCTCCTCCTCCATCTCTCCCTAACTCTCTCCTCCTCCATCTCTCTCAGTCCCCATCCCTCTCACTCTCCCTCCTCCTCCCTGTCTTTCTCTCTGTCTCTCTCTCCCTCTCTTTTAGGGACTTCCTGTGGTGACGTTGGCCCATGCAGGGAATGTGTCCAGCTGGAACATGGCCACCCCCCAGGTGTTCAGGGCGAAGTTGATGCAGAGGACTCCGATTATGTTCAGCATGAATCCCGCCTTGGCCTGGGGAGGGAAAGAAGAGAGCAGAGTCATGGAACCTGGTGCTCTCTGACCTGTAGAGCCTGTGTGCTGCCAGCAGGGGGCAGAGAGGGCCTCACCATGTCCATGACCTTGAGGTTTCCGTAGGAGAAGGCAATGGCGTTCGGTGGGGTGGCAACCGGCAGCATGAAGGCCAGCGAGGCGCAGATGGTGCAGGGCAGCATAACGTAGAGAGGGTGGAGCTCTATGGCAGTGGCCTGAGGAGGGACAGAAGCAGATCAGCTCAGTGACAGAATCACACCTGCATGCAACCGGCCTTTAAAGTCACTATGAATGTGGTGAAGATTGGGGAATCTGTATGCAACTGCCCTTTAATGTAATGAGTGCAGATGTTTTGGGTGGGGCAGGGTGGGGTTGTGTGAGTGCGGGTGCTTTGGGCAGAGTGTGGGACTCACCATGGAGGCAAGGATGGGCAGGAACAGCGTGGTGGTCGCAGTGTTGCTAGAGCACTCTGTGAAGGTCCCCACCAGCAGACACAACAGCAAGGAGATGGCGAAGGGTGGGATCTCTTTCAAGGGCGCGAGGCTGTTCCCCAGCCACAGAGACAGGCCAGATGTCTGCATGGACACATACACACACACAAACACACACAGAATGAATTAGTACACTTCACTAAATACTGACTCCACTGAAACATGTTGAACATAGCACTAAACACCTCAGAATACTGAGCATGATTAATCCCTGACAGCCCTGGTTAAAGATGATAATCACAGGAATATACTACTCTATAGGTGTGGGTAGATATCTCTATTCCATCGCACCTGAATGGCTCCATCAGTCACATTGATAAGCCACAGCAGACTGACCAGACTGATGATTATTATTGTTGATGATGCATGAGGGTGGGCAGTGACACTGCCATCAGCAGAGATGTGGGTATGGGACAGTGGCTGCGGGGTGTGACTCTGGGTGTGGCTTCAGTATTGGCTTTAGATGTGGCTCCGGGAGTAGCTCTACATGTGGTTCTGGTATTGGATCTGGGTGTGGCCATGAGTGCAGCTGTAGGTGTGGTTCTGTGTCTACCTCTGGATGTAGCTCTGGCTGTTGCTATGGGTATGGCAATGGGTGTGGTTGTAATTATGGTTCTGGGTGTGGTCTGCGTGTGACTGTTGGTGTAGATCTGTGTGTAGCTTTGTGTGTGCCTCTGGGTGTTGCTATGGGTGTGGCTGCTGGTGTAGCTCTGTGTGTGGCTCTGGGTGTGGCTTTGGATGGGTGTGGCTGCTGGTGTAGCTCTGTGTGTAGCTGTGTGTGGGGCTCTGGGTGTGGCTGTGGTTGTGGTTTTAAATGTGTGTGGCTCTGGGTGTGGCTCTGGGTGTGGGTTTGGGTGTGGCTGCTGGTGTAGCTCTGTGTGTAGCTGTGTGTGTGGCTCTGGGCATGTCTGTGGGTGTGGTTTTAGATGGGTGTGGCTCTGAGTGTAGCTCTGGGTGTGGGTTTGAGTGTGGCTGCTAGTGTAGCTCTGTGTGTAGCTCTGTGTGTGGCTCTGGGCATGTCTGTGGGTGTGGTTTTAGATGGGTGTGGCTCTGGGCGTGGCTCTGGTCGTGGTTTTAGATGGGTGTGGCTCTGGGCATGGCTGTGGGTGTGGTTTTAGATGGGTGTGGCTCTGGGCATGGCTGTGGGTGTGGTTTTAGATGGGTGTGGCTCTGGGCATGGCTCTGGGTGTGGGTTTGGGTGTGGCTGCTGGTGTAGCTCTGTGTGTAGCTGTGTGTGGGGCTCTGGGCGTGGCTGTGGGTGTGGTTTTAGATGGGTGTGGCTCTGGGCATGGCTCTGGTCGTGGCTTTAGATGGGTGTGGCTCTGGGCATGGCTGTGGGTGTGGTTTTAGATGGGTGTGGCTCTGGGCGTGGCTGTGGGTGTGGTTTTAGATGGGTGTGGCTCTGGGTGTAGCTCTGGGTGTGGCTGCAGCTGTGGACAGCACCTCGCTGCCCCTGGCCAGGGCGTAGCCGCCTCCCAGCAGCAGGATGATGCTCCAGGGCATGCGCTCGTGGACCACCTCCCAGTTGAGCAGTGCGGGTGGGGCCTTCAGACTGTCCTCTGCAGGGAGAAGGGAGCAGCGTAAGGAAGAGGGGACCCCCTTCTCTGTCCCCACGCAACAGTCTTGGGCCTGCTGTGTGTAATCATTAGCACATCCTGCAGTCCCACACACGCGCACAGTCGGCAGAGGAATCACCCTGAACTTAGCCTATTATGCGGCTCTGTGTCAGGCCACTCCCCTTCCCTTGTGCAATTAAGGAATTATAAACAAAGCAAAACAAAGTGCCGAGTCAGCCAGTGAAGGGGGGCATATCTCTAACACCTTCCAGAGTGGGGGGAGCACTGTTTCTGAACACTGCCTACTGCTGTGATCCACTACAGGTACAAGGTATCAATGAAGGTACAGGTTGGCAAGAAAGCCACAGGTTTCACATATGAGCCCAGGTTAGGTGTACAAGCAGAGATTAGTGTTCGCACCGCACTGCTTCAGGCAAGTCTTACCGTCGGAGTCAGCACTGCGAGAACAGGAGAACCGGGGCAGCTTTGATGGCAAGATGAAGAACAGTGTGGACATGAAGATAGCCACGGTGCCGTCTGTCACAAACCTGCAGGACAGAACACCTGTCACCTGCTCCACTGGCAGGGCACACAGGATAAACACACAGCAGCACAAAGCGTGGGGACAAGAGTTGGCACGTTGGGAGTGCCTTGTTGTTTGTTTAGGGGCATGGCTCATGGGAGTGGCCTCCTGTTAATCTAGGGTTGTGACAGAGAGGAAGAGGCTTACTTTCAGTGGTGTGAAAGGGTGGGAGAGGGCTACTGTAATTTAAGGTGTATGAAGTGGCCTACCCAGAGCGACTTACATATGTTACCATTTACATAGGTTACAATTTTTTATGTTAGCCATTTACTGGGTATTTACTGAGGGAATTCTGGGTTAAGTACCTTGCCCAAAGGTACAACAGCAGTGCCTCAATGGGGAATCAAACCACCAACCGTTACAAGTCCTGCTCCTTACCGCTATGCTGCACTGCCACCGGGCAGTGATTTTAGGGGTGTGAAAGGGTGGCAGTGGCCAATTGTGATTTTAGGGGCGTGGCAGCGTGGGAGTGGCATGGACTCACGGTCCATCCTTGTTGAAGAGCACTGTGGCCCAGCCAGGCATGAAGCCAGGCTCCCTGGTGAACCACAGCGCCACCAGCAGGACGAAGATGGTGAGGACAGAGCCCTCGGCGAAGCTCATGCTGCCCAGACGCTTGTACTCGTCCTTCATCACCTGGTACGCCTCTTTGTCACCACTGTTTTTCGTCCCACAGCCAAAGGACTTCTTGAAGCTGCAAGGCAACAAATTACACAGACCTATAACACTGAGAAACAGCTCAGAGCATCCAATCAAATGTATACACATGTTCAGCATGAATCACAAAACAGTCATTCATTTATTTCAGTTCTTTTTCTAGGCCACTCCAAATGTGTAGGCAAGCTTAACATTCTGGTATGAAAAATGCATGCAGGGTGAGGAGGAAACTGAGTGGATTGAGCTGTAACTGTGTTCTCTTACTTCAGGCCCAGGAACATGAACTGCAGCCATATCCAGGAGAGGATGAGCATCAGCAGCATGTTGGGGAAGGAGAAGCCGAACCAGCTGGCGAAGTTGATCACGCCGTTATTCCCTGGGAACAGTCTGTGGGGAGAGGAGAAGATGTGTGTGTTCACTTACGATAGCGTGGCTACGTTAGCCAGAGTAGTGGATGCCCTTATCCAGAGCAACACACACAGCATTTATGTCATCCACTCATAGAGCTAGACATTTACTGAAGCATATTGCACCGTGCCCCTTCTTCAAGGGTAAAACAGCAACGAGCCACCTGGGACTGGAGCTGGCAACCCCCGGGCTCCGAGCCTGAGTGCAATACTGGCAGCCGGTACGTGACTGAAAGCCGCAATGATCAGCTCTTACTCGTCCACTTGGCCTTTGAGGATGAGGTTTGGGGTGGTGCCGGTCAGGGTGGCGGTGCCTCCGATGCTGGCGGAGTAGCACACGCACAGGCTCATCCCTTTGGACAGGTTCAGGTACTTCTGCTCGCGTTTCAGCTTCCTCCTCTCTGCTGAGCTGAGCCTCTCCTCATCGGCTCCCTCTTCCTCTGAATCGAGAGAGCGCAGGTCAGCCTCACACCCCCTCGAAAACACACTGCAAGCTCACCAACCAAGATTATCATTTTCAAAGAGCTAGAGAGATGTGGAGCACTCTTCATGTAATGATTTACAGTTACCCTCGGAGTGTTAGATGCAGACTGTAGTTTAAGTGATATGGCTGGTGAGTGAGGGTGTGGTGAGTGAATAAATGAGTGACTGAGGGTGTGGTGAGTGGGTGAGGTTGTGGAGTGTCAGTCGGTGAGGGTGTGGTGATTGAGTGAGTGAGTGGGGGTGTGGTGAGTGAGTGAGTGAGTGGGGGTATGGTGAGTGAATGAGTGAGTGAGGGTGTGGTGAGTGAGTGCATGAGTGCTTGGGGGTGTGGGGAGTGAGTGAGGGTGTGGTGGATGAATGGGTTGAGGGTAATGGGGTGTGGGAGTGAAGTTTAGGAGGCTTGGTAAAATTCCATAAATCCAGAAAATGGAAGAGTATTATGCTGCAGAGTGTGAGTTTGGGGAAAGCCTGCAGCTCACCCTCACTGCAGGGCTTGATGTCCTGCAGGTCGCCCATCTCGAAGCCCTGGTTGTCGTGGACACCCTGCAGCTCCTTCTCATCGGCTTCCTGTTCGGTGCGTTTGAGCTGCTGCAGCACGGCATGGGCGATGGGCAGCATCATGGCGGTGGAGGCCGTGTTGCTGATCCACATGGAGAGGAAGGCCGTGGTGCCCATAAAGCCCATCATCAGCCTGAGGGAGGGGGCAGGGCAGCGGGGTTAGAGTGGGGTCAGCGCAGGGTCATGGTGGGGTCACAGTGGGGTCACAGCAGGGTCACGGTGGGGCGTAGGTACTTACAGGGCAGGTTTCACCCCCACTATCAGCAGCACTCGCAAGGCGATGCGCTTGTGGAGGTTCCAGTGCTCAACGGCAATGGCCACCAGCAGACCGCCAATGAAGAGCATATTGGAGTCTTTCAGATACTGCACACAAACCTGCAGAGACATGAGGACATGGCAAGCACTGAGTCACAGGCAGGAGTCACAAGACAGGAATGCACTGAGCAGAGTCACACACATGATTGCAGTGAGGAAAGAGTCACCGACAATAACACATAGGAATGTGCAGAGTACACAGTCACAGAGTGACAGATAGGAGTGCATCGAGCACTGACTCACTGTCGGCTGACTCGAGTACTGAGTCACAGCAACAATACATACACAGCTGTCTCAAGAAAGACAAAAGAAAATCTAAATGATAGTAAGGTAGCATGATGGTGAATATAATGTAATGGCAGCTTGAACATGAGGAGCCCAGCTGAGATGACTGGGAGGAGTGTGTGTAAGCATGCTCAGTTTGGTGTTGGAGGGGCAGTACCTCTCCAGACTCCATGATGCCCATCATGGGGAAAAGGATGACAGGCAGCAGGGCGGTGACGGCCAGGGGAATGCACTCTGTGCACCAGTACAGGGCCATCAGGATGATGGCGTAGCCACACCGAGCCTCCTGCAACACAGCCAGCGAGAGTGTCACTCACACACTCACACACTCACGCGATCACACACACAAACACACACACACACACACACACACACACTACACACACACACACACCACACACACACACATACACACACACACACACACACACACACACACACACACACACACACACACACACACACATACACACACACACACACACACACACACACTACACACACACACACACCACACACACACACACATACACACACACACACACCACACACACACACATACACACACACACACACACACACACAGTTCGATAAACAGTTGGAATGGGCAGCATGCCTTCGGCAGGGCTTTGATGTCACACAGCAGGATATTAATGTCAGACAGACCAGCGGGAGATGTCATTGTATGGAAGCAAACTTATGCAACCCTGACAGGTGGATGAGGCTTTGTTTTTCTCACTTGTCTCTGAAACATTTTGGAATGAGTCACACATTACACAGGGCACTGGGGACAGAGTAGTGAGCAGGACAGCTGTGGGTTGTCCCCAGCTCTCTGTTGAAAATACTTGATCAGCAGCATTGACAATCGTGGGGTTCTCCTTCTGGGACCAGAGTCCAAGGCCTTCAGAGAATCTGTATTCATGGTCACGGGGACACTGGGGTGGAAGGTCTCTCCGATATGAATCCAGATATACTGTCATGATTGGGAGATGGCCTGGTGATTATTGATCACTGAGCCTGGACATAGTGATGTCACCCAAAGAGGGTGGTTTCAGGAAACAATACCACCGTAAATAAACATAATCCAAGAACAACACCATCAAGGAATCTACACCAACCAAATACACTATCACGACAGCTTTGTTTTTACAGAGGGCCATAAAGATTAATGATTACTTTTAGTGCAAAAGTAAACCATTAATCATTGAAGTAAAAGCTGGCCACATGCCAGAAAACAAACTCCCACGTGTCTGCCGTTTTTTTGCTGAACTGGTCTTACTGCAACACAAAGGCACAGCGATCCTTCCATTTGCAACATGTCTGTTATTCTGCTACCTAGTGCAATTATACGGAAGTTCTCCACTTCAGACTCAGCAATTTGTAGAGGAATGACCCAGTATGTCTGTGCTGGAGATGTGCTATCAGACACACTGATATAATCTGTCTGTAGACAGTGAGACACCAGAAGTCATATCTCACAGAAATATAGATGTAACCACACTACTCCTCTTCTTCTTCTTTTATTATTATTTTTACTATACTTTTTCTCCATATTTTCACACATTTCTTGAAACAATATCTCATGTGCAATACTGTTTGCATGACACGCAGAACAGTTTTTTGATGCAGCAAAACCAACATGCAAAATGAAGCACTGGCTTTAAAATCTTGTAGCCGCCCCTGAAAATCAAATATTTGCATCAAATAATATACACATATCATATAAATAACTGTCCCTGAACACCATTTACCCACTGCAATGATAAACACAAAACACTACCATGAGGATTAATGTGTTTTTGGCCTGATCATATTTTAGCATGGATGACCATCATATGTTTTCCGTTGTGAAATGAACACAGATTCTGCTGCAGAATGTCATGAAGACATATTTCTTTTCCAAATATTTTTTTTTTAAGACAATGGCAGAACTCGACCTAAGATCAAAAACAAAAGCACAACGTAATGTTTCATGCTCATTCCTTTTCTCTTCAGGATGTGTTCAAGGTAGATTCTAACATGGGCATATATTGAGAACATTTCATTGCCCTCTATGATTCCTTTTTGAATATCTCATTCCATGTCCACTGTCTGCAGTCTCTTGCTGTACAGTGACGACACTGTCACCAGCAGAGAGTCCTCTCTACACAAATGCAAATATGTATATGGGCTTACACATTCCAATTTTAAACACATGTTAAATATATCCATGCTTCATTTCAGTCATTCACATTTTTCTATTCACTTTCAGGCTGTATTGCATATTGTAGGATACTGCACATAAGAGTACAAGACATACAGCAGAGGGCTGAATAATGCTCCTTTACCTATTCTTGTTTCTAAATGTCCAAATTATAAAGGCCGCTGTGAATCAACTCAAACTGGGCTGCATCCACTTCCCAGCCTCCCTCCTGCTCAATCCATGGTGGATGAAATGACCAACCAGCATTGCACAAATGTCATGAGGAAAGTTTCCATCATCTTGGCTCAACTCTTCTCCTTCCCCTACCTCTTCCTCTTCCAATCTCTGTCCCATTGGGTTACATTGTACTTCAGCAATGAATTTCACATTCACACATTTCAATGAAGAGTCCACCTATGACCTCTTTCATTCATGCGAATATAATTAAACAGCTAAGCAATTTGTGTTTATATAGGTGAAGTGTAAATGAGGGCAATTGGTAGAGTTTAGTAGTTGCAATCATATTTTTCACCGTGTGAGTACAGTAGATTTCATCATGAAAACTGTGCTGTGAATTAGAGTTTTGTATGAAGTGTTTTGTAAGACTGAACCAGAATTGCAATATGAGTGAATACAAGTGAAATGTGCTTCGAGATTTGCAGAAATGACTTAAGATTTTGATACAAGAGTTTCAGGCTCTGATGGCAGTGTGTATACTTGCAGTCACAGTGTGTGAACGATTTAGAAAAACTGTATTATTCATATCATTATGTCCTTTTGTGCATGTGTTCCTTATCACAACTATTACAACTACCAGGTAGTTTATGTCAGTAATTATTGAGTGGATTTAAAGCCAATAGATCGTTTACTAGTTGGAGTTCTGATATTGCAAAGTTCTGAGTAAGATACTTAACCTGCCAGGTCACCAAGGACAAGTAGCCAAATGGCTTGAGTAAATATCAGACCATGTAGCCAGACAGCCAGTAGAATGTAGACCATAATCACCCTGGGTTAAAATTGGCTATAGAATATCATAAACGTCCCATGCATTCACAAATGGAGACAAACGAGTCAGCTCTCTACAACCTTAAATTAGATATTGGTATACTCCATTGTATTGCATGATTTGCAGCTGGTCCCAATTAATCCCACTGACTTTACGTACTCCTGTTGTTTGCATACTCTGTCTTACTGCATACTCTCACATTTGTACCGAGTACACTTGCGTGCAACTATCAGGAGGTTGTCTGAGAGTCATGAGAACTTCTTAAGGCCTTAGGGCAGCCACCAACAGTGCACAAAGGAGAAATCAAGTTCTTAGCACCGCAGACAAAGACATAAGGACGGCTCAGACTCTCACAGACACACGCATACGCAGCTTGGTCTTACCGAAGTGTTGATGATCAGAGGTAAGGGCAGGATCAGCAGAGGTGTCAGAAAGACTAGGATATAATTTCGATAGCTCAACAACCACTTTAAACACCCCGGCATGGCTCCTTTCAATCGGACTCAACAGTTACAAAAACACAGAAATAAATGACAGCTGGAGAAATATTTTTACGAGATAATTGGGGGTTCTATGGCACTGAATTGAGAAAAAGAGTGAGATAAAATCGCCCTATATATAACAGTGGAAAAGAATTAATTATTAACCCCAAGTATCAGGGGAGGGTGATAGGAGCCCACCACTTCCACAGACAGAGCCAAAGAACACCAAACAATGGACAACTAGAAAATTATAGTCCCTACAGATAAGACACTCTTTCATTAGGACATTTTCAAAGGCAGTTTATGGAGCTGTATTTTACACACACACGCAGTTTAATAATCTTGCCTTTCTCCTGAGTCACTAACATGGCCATAAACCTATGTGTTAGCATGTGCACTCTTGATCCTGCACTTAACGCCTCTCACAGCTCACCAATAAAGCAGCAGTGGTCCATGTGCCCCTGTGATGCAGCAGCAAATGACAGAAGACCTCCTGGAAATTATGCCACAAGGAATTTCTTTTACAACAAGCTGATAGTGACTGCAGGGATAACAACGATCCTGATGAGAAGAGGACTCTGTCACAGAGTGGTGCCTTCACAGAGGTGCCTCCATAAGAGGGATACTAAACACCTGTCCAGTCTGCTTTCTGCATCTATCAGGACTACAGCACTCCCAGCCTCAATCAAACAGGTTTCCCAGAATGCTCCACAGCGTACCACACTGGGGCTTAGTCCAGCTGGTGTCTTGGAAATTACTTGCTTAGTCTGACTGGCTGAAGTTTATAACTCATAACTGTGTGCATTATGGGCAAAGCCACTGACTGCTAGTCAGCTGTGTAGCAAAGAAATCCAAAACAAAAACATGGTGGACTCAGGACATTTTCATAATTATGTCTTCTCATGGAAATAAAGCAGGTACTTGATTTACTTGATTTGACTAGTTTGCTGTATGTATAGAAACATATAATCACCATGGAGCTGTTATAGCAAGCTAGTTGGCTAGTTGGCTATTTATGTAGCTGCCTAGCTATATGAATGAGCTATCTAGTTGCTGTAAAATAACTTACTAGCTAGCTATATGGCCTGCAGCCTTAGCATGAGAAGATTTAACAGATCATTTAAAATGGCTGAGCTAGTGATGAGGTTTTGCACTAGGGGAGACACAGTGGCCAGGACTATGGCTCTCAGGGAAAGAGACATTAACTCATCTAAAATGCTCTCCGTGTTGATTAACAGAACAGATAGTCTCAGAATCCTGACCTCACTGCCAAGTGACAGGGGCTTACCTTAAAGCTCTTTCAACCCATAACCCTGCCCCCCTCTTTTTCCATCTCTCTTCCTGTTGGGTTTGTGTCTGCCATTAATGGGTCGCGCTGATTCTAATCTCAGAGGGTGTGAAACCTGAGCAGCTCCCTTTCAGAACTTCTGTTCCTCTCTATGATGGAATGACTGATTTTCCAAACGCTTTTTTAAAAATGCGCGTATCAACATCTAATCAATTCTCCTGGGCCTGGCCTGCAGTATTACTTCCAACAAGACTTGGGTTGAGTCATTAAAAATTCAGAAAAACAGTAAATATTTTGACTCATGTGTGAGATTGATCCGTATTACGTTTGTGTCAGTCTGCCTGTGTGCTAACAAGAGGAGGGATAACTCAGTCCAAGCTGCTTCCAAAAGTAGATTTACACAGAGTGCCTGCTGATTGGTCTATTGAGTGTGATGCTGTCACAACTGTGAGCATGAACACATGATAAATGTGAGACCTCTATACTGTAAACTTAGAACCCATTTAACAAAGGACAGAGATTTTTCAAGTCAAAGAAGGGCAGCTTAAACTGGAATACATTATAGGTTTAAAGCATAAATAGCTTTTATGCAGTTAACTGGACTGGGTTATCCCTCCGTTTCACATTAAACACATGATGTCCACAGCTCGATGAGCACAGTGCTGTTGGAGACAAACAGCAAACAGCAAACAGCAATCATCAAACCATGCAACCAAACAACAAATTATATTTTTCACCATAAATACACCTCCCTTTCCCACATATGTACCAGCAACCTCCAGTGGCTAAAATTGTTAAAAAATAATGAATGTTCAACACAAACAAAGTAATGTAGTCCCAAAAAGAAAAAAAAATATCAAAAAGATACCAAAAGAATCCAAACAAGAAAAAAAAACAGGAAAAGAAGAGAAAATGAATGAAAGCAACACATTGCAAAAGTAAAAACAACGACCTAACCAGCATAGGCCATGCTTAGCAGCAAGATCTGATCCTACTTGTTATTCCACACAGTCACTCAGTCAATATTACTAGGAATTGTTGCAGACAAAGTAATTTATTGAAGAAGCCAGACAAGGAAATTGACTATGATGCTAAAGTGGGTTTTTTGAGTCTGAGCCACACCCAGGCCTTCGCTTCACTCCCAATACATTCCATTTCTTCCTGGTTTCCTGTTGCCCTCCTTTATCCTTAAAGGTGCAACAGACATACACTATATGGACAAAAGTATTTGGCCACACCTGTTTTTCAGGGTTTGGGCTAGGCCCCTTATCTCCAGTGAAAGGCAATCTTAATACTTCAGCATACCAAGACATTTTGGACAATGCTATGCTTCCAACTTTGTGGCAACAGTTTGGGGAAGGCCCTTTTCTATTCCAACATGGCTGTGCCCCAGTGCAAAAAGCAAGGACTATAAAGACATGGTTTGATGAGTTCGGTGTGGAAGAACTTGACTGGCCCGCACAGAGCCCTGACCTCAACCCCATCAAGCACCTTTGGGATGAACTGGAACGGAGATTGCAAGCCAGGCCTTCTCGTCCAACATCAGTGCCTGACCTCATAAATGCTCTACAGAATGAATGGGCACAAATTCCCACAGAAACACTCCAAAATCTTGTGGAAAGCCTTCCAAGAAGAGTGGAAGCTGTTATAGCTGCAAAAGGGGGACCAACTCCATATTAAAGTATAAGTATTTGAATACAATGTCATTACAATGTAATGGTCAGGTGCCCCTACTTTTGTCCATATAGTGTACCTTCTTACAAAGGACAACTGACAATGTATTAACAGTGTCACATATTCTCAACAGTTTCAACCATTAAACAGATATATACACTTACAACATGTAACACATAAAAGAATATATGATTCAACCTTGCAAAGGTTTGTCTTTTAGTAAAAAGCAAAAAGTGTACAGATGTAATCTTGAACCTCCCGAGTCATACATGTGGCTGTGTCACACTGCCACTAGAGGTCAGAGCGAAATCCACTAGAGACTTGTTTGTGTATCTGTGGTGGTTCAGGTCAAAGATTAGAAGTCACAGGTCAGTATCTTCACATCTCAACAAATTTGTTACTGCAGTCTTAGCTGTGTGTGGAACAAACATTAAAGCTGTTTTGACTCTTAATTTTAGTAATACAGATCACATTCAAGAGAAATGTTAAGATTGATTAGCTGTGCTATAGATATATAGTTAAAGGGTCTAGGGAAACTAAATAACCATTTCGTAATGTGTTGACACAGCATCTAAAAATATGGTTAAAAGAAATAAGTTGAAGGAAAACTTTCACTTTCATCTCTCAGTTGCTGAAACAGCACTGACCAAAGATTTTCCATAAGGAAATATGTTTATGTGTGTGTGAGAGAAAGATAAGTGGGCACTGCACACACATTTCTCTACTTACAAAAGTCTCATTTTCAAAAAAATTTAAATTTAAATTCATGCAAACAGAAATGTATTAAAGATGTAGAGAGGTGTAAAATTCTGAAAAGAGCAGGCTTAAAAGTACTAAGGGCAAAATAAGACCTTCAGTAAACATGACTGCCTAATCCAATCACCCTTTACAACCCTGTTTCCTCATTAAAGTGCTATCTGGCTGGCACCAGGGCTGAAAGATCACCCCTGCTTGGTGCCAGGCATTGGGGAAATAGTCCTCTGAGAGTAGATCATTAAACTGCTCTGTCCAATCACTGCTCTGAATCAGGGGAGATTGTCCAAAAGGGTCTACCATAAGAGTCTGACCCCCAAGGTCAGCCTTGACCCTGAGTGCCTCGAATCTCTGCACTGTCATCACGGCCTCCGATGACAGCAGGCGAAGTTCACGCACCATCGCAGGGATGCGTGTAGGAAAACTCCACTGGAGCTCTTCATATGTCTCCCAGGTTCACAGATAGCACCAAATGAGCCAAAGGTCCCACTCACAGAGGTTTTCTTCAGATCTTCTGAGTCACAGATCCATCTGGAGTTACATAATGGAGACGGTTTACGGTTTATTGCACTTAAATGACCTTTAGAACTGGCATTTGAGACCAGTTAACATGGAGGCTTGGAAATTCCTTACAGAGCTATGGAGAACTCACGATTAATGTTATGACATGCAACACAACTGTAGCTATTCCTGTAATTTCTGCAATATTTTGCATTGCTTGAAAACACTCTTTATGGACAAACAATAAACGTCATTACAATAAATTATTTAGCAGATGCTCTTATCCAGAGTGATTTACATAGGTTACAATGTAACATGGGTTACAATTTTTTGTAATTTGTAATTACAATTACAATTACAATTTTACAATAGCCTACAAATTATAGAGTGTTTACTCTATAATAGAGTATAACCCTCTATGATCCTTACAGAGTGCTTACTCTTTAATGGCGATCCTTATAGAGCGCTTAATCTTTAATAAAGTATAATCCTTTATGATCCTTACAGAGCACTTACTTTTTCAGAGTATAATCCTGTATGATCCTTGAGTGCTTTCTTTGTAATAGAGTATAATGCTTTATGGTCCTCATAGAGCACTTACACTTTAGAGTGTAATCCTTTATGATACTTATAGAGCGCTTACTCCTTAATAGAGTGTAATCCTCGGTGATCCTCCTTACAATTTTGAACACATACAGAGGTGTCATGAGGAGCAGATGTCAGAAATGATAAACGAGTGAGAAGGAAAACAGGAATAGCTACTCGTGCTATCAGACAGGTGTGCGTGGATCCAGGTGCTCTGTGGGGAGATCTGCCCAGTTACCACAGAACTGGAGTCCTGGGTGCTACCTAAGCTCTGGAACATCTTCCACAAGAGATGCAGGACCCCAAGAATACTGTCACTTTAAGATCAAAACTAAAAACTAAAAGTCTTATTTTAGTCCCCACAGACTGCTTCTCCCATTACTGAGATTTTTTTATTTATATTTATCCAATGCTGGCATTTTCATTCATTCCATTGCAGTGTGCACTTTATCTCAAATGCTGCCACTGTAATAATTTTACCATTACCGTTGCAGGGTAATGGTAAAATTGCAGGGTACTTTGTTTCTTTTATTTTTGTTTGTTATGTTATTACTTTTGTTCTCATTAAATTTTGTCTTAGACTGGAATCTTTTTTATTTTATGTGTGCCTTATTAATGTACTGTTGCTGTGACTCATGAGAGGTGTATCTGGGCGCTATATTTATTTATGAATGATTACAAACACTGGGAAATATACTTGGTATCTCTTCAATGTTTTTGTGTTTCAGCGATCCTAGCATTTCAGTGAGGCAAATTTAGAAGGTGATTAAAAGAAAGTGATGTTAAAACATAATGCTATCAAGTCAGTCCAAGTTAGAATGTCATATTATGTTCTTAAATATTAAAACAGAAAAAAACACTAATCTAAACACTAATCAGCGAACCTGCACCGTGACACTGAAATATACATGGAAAAATGTAACAATGACTGACTCTCATATTTGACCAATGTTTACAGAAACATGTTTCCCTCTCAGACATTTTCTCAACTATCTCACTGTCATCATTATCAACATCATGCGACTTTTCCACCCAAAGACACATCGCTACTGATGAAGGCTTCTGCCTCAGCTAATCAGTGGGCTGTTGATCTGGTGTTATCTGCATGAGTTATCAGTAACCAGAGTATAGCGGGATACCAAACAGATACTAGGCTATCCGCCACGTGTTCCGGCAGCCACAGAGAGGCATCTTTCCTCGCCCCATGCTCGTGTTTTCGGTGCTGGAGCTGAATAACAGGATAAAGGTCGACAGGTCAGTCTGTTCCCTCAGGTGAAGTACTACTCTGTTCGGCTCCATCTCGCTGTCCCCTCTGTGCTGCTCCACAATGCCCTCTGCTGGATCTGAAAAGAAAAGCACTCTGAAAAGAATGAGCACTGTTGAGTAAGGAGGATTTTTCCCTTTACAAGAAGGTCTTTTTGGTGTGAAAAGGCAGGAGTGTGTTTGACTTTATAGCCCTCCTCGTGGAGATGGGATGAGATTGGTTGTCCAGTGTCACCTGCAGTCGCTTCCTTCATTCGTAGGTGTGTGCTCACTGGAGCATCTCGAGCAGGCAGGGCGGGTTAGGTCCCCATGTGGGGAGCTTCTTTGAGCAAAGTACTCCACATGAACTACTTCAGTAAGTCCACCCAGCTGTCAGAGTGGATGGTGTGCAAAATGCCAGCAGTTGGAGTGGACAGTATGCAGGATGGAGGCACCTGTAAAGTGTTTCCCTGCTGCCCCCTGCTGGACGGTATGAGGAACCATAGACCTGGGACTCTGGAGCACATCTGCCACTTGTAACACAGAGTCCGAGCAGTCAGGACTGTCTATAAAACAGCTTTATAGATGATGCGCACAGCAGTAGCTCAGCTTTAGTTAATGTAAAATCAGCTTTGTAGACAGAGACTCAGCAGTAACACTGCCCTGGGTAATGCTGAGAGCTTCCCTGAGCCATGTGTTCCAGCGTCTGGTCAAAGGTGCAGCGTGCATGTCATGGGGCTGTCACAGGAAGAGCTTCATTGCTCCAGGGCTAAACTTCAAGGTCTGCCTGCATCACAGAGCAAAATCCAGCAGGACTTAAGGCAAGCAGGGGGGACCTGCAAGTCGTGGAAACAGTCATGGTGACAAACAGAAGCAGGAAGAGCCTGTATCAGTCAGTCCTGTTCATCAGCTGCTGTTCCTCTCAACAAAAATAACAGGCTTTAGGCTCTCCTCTCTTTCCAAAAATAGCCTCTGGACAAAAGAGTGACACAATTCAGCTGTTCTCTCAACCAAAGTAAAATCAAGTCTCCTTGTTTCAGTCTGTTGTCTCCTTGTTTGTGTCTGTAACTCTGAGATTACATGATGATTATTCAAGGTCATGTAAAATCTAGTATGCAGAACATCTGCCTTAATAACGTATCATTGGACAGATTCCACCAAACCTAACTACTAGAATGACGTACATATGTACTGTTTTACACTGTGAGCACAGTCAAGGAAACACCTTCAAAATCACCTCCCTGATATCACGGCTGTCATTTTTTCCTTTTTGTGCTTTCTGCTCTGTGCGTTTGGGAGCCTTGTGTCTCTCCATTGCCCTGGGTTAGCTTATTTCAGGGGGGAATAATATTGATTTTGTGCTGTTATGCTCTGCGGCAGCACACAAGCAGATTGTCTACTGCATGACCCTGCGGACTGCAGAGGTGGAGACAGGTCATGTTTCAGCAGTGACGGGAGATTACAGAGTTACAGTTAATCTGCCATACCTGGATGCATGTCCTCCTCTGGGGCTGCACTGCATTAATGTATTTCATCTGCAGGGCACAGGGTCAACCTTTCAGCTGCACATAACAGGACCTCGGAGGGAAAACCAGGATCAAATAACATTGACCCACCACCAGAGGTCACTGTTGCTTTATTCACTCAGCACATTGATACCACACCAGGGAGAGCAAATGCAGCGCTGCACGGTTCCAGCTCACTTCACTTGTGCTCTGAGACGCTTGGTGTAGATAGATTCAACCCCCAAGCACTAATCTTACAAGCACTTGCAAACATGGTCAATGCTGAAATTAGTTGTGGGTACCACTGATCCTAGACCAATGCCCTGCGTGGAAAAAAATACCATTAATGCTAGATTAGGGGTGGGTATCTCTGATCCTGGATGCGGGTACAAAGTACCCAGAGCTCATAAGTAGAGCTGCACTTCTAGGTAATGCTCCAACTCCAACTCTTTAAACTTCTGTATTATTACCTACCTGTGCTTTTTGTCTGTATGGTGAAGACAAACACTCAGATACAGCACATTTCTGTGGATTGCATGCATTCAAATGCAAATTATAGGACAGAGACACAATTCGGATTCCCAGGATTGCTCTTTTTATTGCATTATTGTATATTGATTGACTGCCCTGACCTGAAGTACTGCATTTAAAATTAATAATGCAATAATAAACTGTCACATCTTATGTAGTCATCCCGTTAACATAGCTTCATACTGTATTTAAGGCAACAGGAGAAAGCCTGGCATGGTGTGACATCATTAACACCCTTTTCCAGTAACCATGGGATCCATGAAGCTGTGGCCCCAGAGCCTACCAAGAAATGGTGGCATTAAAATGAAATGAGGGTGGGGCTAAAATGAGGTCAAGGGTGGGGTTAGTGAATGAAACCATTGTCAAAGAAGAGGGAAAGGAAATTCCACAAGATGAAGCTATTTGCACATCCAAACCATTCTGAAATAATGGTTCTCATCAGGCATATACTCTTCACCTTTAGAAATGTAAGTGTGTGACAGCTGTAGGTATTGAGCCTCGCTAACTTGATATTTTTTGCAGCAAGAAAGAATATACAGCAAGATGTATACTCATAAATTGCACCAATAACATGGAATAATGCAAATGTTAGACAGGCTATTCATGCTTTCTGTGATAAATATAAAACTAGGTAGCAAACATAGATATCTTTAGCAAGCTAGCTAACATTAATATCTTTAGGTTTGCTAGCTACCAAAAATAAATATCTCTCAGCTAGCTGCCAAACATCAGTATTTTTAGGTTCACTGGTTATCATTAATATTTTTAGCTTAGTTACCTAGCTAACATTAATATCTTTCAATTAGCAAGCTAGCTACCATGAATATCTTTCAAATAGTTAGCAAACATTAATATTAACTTATCCACGTAACTTATGCATCATTCATGAAATGAAAGCTGAAAAATGCCATAATCTTTAATTTTTTTCTCCTTGATGGCATATGTCTATATCCCTTTCATTTTCAAATTGCAAAAATGTTACACATACTACAGTGCATATATTATAAAACAGAAACCAAGTACACCCTATCAGCAAAGCCCAGATAAACTGTGTCATGCCTCAGCTTGGCTCGGTTCTGACATGGCCTTGGCTCTGGTAGCCTCAGCATGGCCTGGTTCCTTTAGTGGAAAAGGGGTCAAAGTGAAATTTTCTCCTACACCCCTAATCACGAAGCAGGGTCACAGTGTGTTTCCTTGGTGACAGTGTCTCCTTGGTGACAGTGTGTCTCCTCAGGACTGAGAGGTGCCACATCTCCTTACTACTGGGAGCGTTTAATAATAGCCATAAACTTTATAACATTTACAATATGACCTCTTTAATGCAGAGACAAATTACCTTATCACCACTGAATTAATTTAGCTATCATTTACTTAATCTGAACTGATAGGTGAATACTGCACACATTTACAAATCATTTTAGCATAGGTTCTGTATATTCCCGTGACAGACTGTAAACTGATGGGTTAGTACGGCAGACGACGCAGGCGCTAGCTGAGAGCAGTGTGGTCTCACTGCTCTGAGGGCCTCCTTCTCAGGCATTTCTGAACTCATGAGTGCAGAATATGTTGTCACTGTTCAGCCATTTAACCACCCACAGCATTTGCAAAGAGCCATAGTTAAGCAGTTACGAAGCTCTTTGGTTCTACAGTGTAGTGAAACAGATCATTTGTACTGTTATAATATCCTGCTTTACTTTTAAATAGTATTTCAATATAGCAGAAGTGGCAGGGGATATGTATTTAATAGTGCAGAAGCAGGAATGCTAAGGAGTTTGAATTTGCCAGGGATGGGAGGATCTTAGGTTGTTAGAGGGTTAGAGATAGAAGGCGCTACATGAGTGGCTTCATTTTTCAACAGTGTTGAGAAGGAAGGATATACGCTTAACAACAGGATGGGTGAGGGAGAAGGTTTTCACCACTATGGTTTACACACCAGCTAACAGCAGGGTTTGTGGCCTTTCATCTCTGACATCTACATCTACCCTCGGTCGAGAATACACAGCTTACATGACCTCTGATCAACACAGTCCAAACAAAAACACCTTATAGGACAGGCCAGTTTACCACAGAACTCCAGAGTTTCCCATAGAATGCTTTTGCAAGTCAGCCATGATTGAATCTAACCAATAGCCAATAACAAATATGTTAAAATAACTTCAAACCCGACTGGCAAGTGGTTTGATATGCAGGAGATAATAATGACAGAGGCATTATGGATGAACATGCACCATGAAAAAGAACACTCTCGCACAACACTGTATACACACACCTCTCATAGGCACTGCTCAGACTCAGGAGCTGACACAGAGAGCACTCGGATGCACCAAACCACAGAGGAGGAGATGAGAGGATACTGATGACATCAGCAGTGCTGGAGGGATTTAATGGCGCAGAGCGCTGAGGTGACAGGTGACAGGTGTGTTGACAGCGAAAGCTGGAGGCAGGAATATTCCTGAGAGACAGGCAGCCTCAGGCCTTCAGAAAGACACACTCAGGGATCACGAGTGGCTCAGCCAGCAAGGCTCTCAGCCTCAGCGCAGGCCGATCGCTGCAGATCGGGTTTGATCCCAGCCAGGTCATTTGCGGGTAGTGACAGAGATCCCATAGCAGCGGGACAAATCGGCTTCTTGGTGCCGGGAATAGGGGTAGTGGGTAGGACGGCCAGAGTGTCTTCATGTTACACCTGTCAGGGCACCTGAGTTACTTGTTGGTGATGTCAGCGCATGTGATAAACAGCTGCCCTGACATGTGGATGTATGGGAGGATTGCTCCTGAGCAAGGTTGTCACGGTGAGATGATCTTAAGTATAACTGGTATTACCATACGTGGGTGAAAAAGAGGGAGAAGGCAGTAAAGACACAGCGCTTCTGATAGAGCCTAACGTTTCCCCTCTCCCACAGGGACACTGACGTCACCCCAGCCCCAGGGCACTGCACTTTCTCTGCAGACAGACTCAGCATGAGCACTCAGCAGAGGGGGAGGCTGGCCTATCAGAGGCAGGGTAGGGGGCATGCTCAGTGTGGGTCTGTCAGCAGGGTCAGCAGAGGCGACACCTCTATGGGGCCTAATCCTGCTCGGCCCCCAGGGGGCCTGGAGCACTCGCTGCAGAGTCCGGCAGGTCCTGGCTGGGGCCCCTCTGTAGGAAACGCAGAATCTTGTCAATGGTGGCCTCTTGGTACTCGTGAGACCATCTGGGATGTAAGAGAGAGAGGGAGAGGTAGAGAGGAGAGGGGGATAGAGGAGGCAAAGATGATGAGGCAAAAGAGGCAAAGATAGAGGAAGACAGAGGAGACACAGAGAAAGGACACAGATTAACAGGCCCACCAATGTGACCGCACGATGACCACACACTGACTGCACTATAACTGCACACTGACCATACTGTGACCATACGACTTCACTACGACAGTACTCTCACTGCACACCAACTTTGACTGCACTCTCACCGCACTTCGAACGCACTCTGACCACACTTTGACCGTGCGCTAACTTACTTAATGCCGTTGAAGTTGAGGATGGCTCTCATGTCGAGAGGTAGGGAGGTGGGGTCGGGCCACTGGAAGTTATCGGTGACAGGAACAATGTTCTTCTCCCCTTTCAGGGCGGTGACAATCTCCTACAGCATCACACAGACGTGTTCTACACTGGCACAATATGGGACAGAGCAGCTGCATAGAGCAGTGAGGCAGCGCTCAGAGAGCCAGGCCTTACCTTGTGTACCCAGTCCTTCATGTCCGTGTCCCCCATGCACTTGTCCAGCGCGTTGGCCGAGAGGACCAGGATGAAGTTCCGGGCTCGCCGAACACTCTGGATCAGCTTCTCCTCAAACTTCCCGGCCTCCAGTTTCTCCACGTCAATGAAAACGCTGAAACCCCGAACCTGCAGGTGCACCTTCAGCAGACTGAGGGGAGAGAGTTTGAAAGGTAGAGTGAGAGGAAGACTCCATGAGCTCTCTGCATGTGACCAGTGGTCCATAATTGTCTATTCTGTGTAAGAAGGCTTGTTTTCCTTTGTCAACACAAGCACATGTTTGTCATGTCAGTTAAGCTTATTGGACTGAATTCAATTGAACTGAACTGATTCATGGCATAATGGGAATCCTGTGTGACACAGTGAAGTCACTGTGTGTTTTCTCACCTGGCCAGCTGGGACCCGGTCGTGCGGCGGTAGCTGATGAAGACATCAGGGCCGCAGGGCTGGGCGTCGGTGAGGGAGGGCTGGCAGGGCCGGCGGGCCGCAGCCAGGATCTTGGCGCGGTGGATCCCATTCTCTACCAGGCAGTCGTTCTGCAGCTGCTGGTCGGTGATGTGGAGCAGGTTCTTGCGGTCCACGCCGGACTGGACCAGGCCGTAGGTGTACTGGCGGAACCGGGGGTCCACATCCGCGAGCCAGTCCGCCAGGTTGTTAGGGTCACAGGTGGAGTAGTTAGCGTAGGTCTTCAGAACGCGGAGGTCTCTCAGAAATCTGAGGCAGATGAACAGAAAGATATGAGAGAGTGGAATAAACCGATGCGTCCTCACCCTCAGTGCTAACTCCTTCCCTACCCAAGCCTCTGTCAGCAGGGCATGGTTCTTTAAGCAGGTCACTCAGTGTCACGCCAAGTCAAGGAACTGAGCTTACAACCAGAGGGGGGCAAGTTCAATACCTAGATGATACATTGCCATTGCAACCTTGAGCAAAGCACTGAATCTGAGCCGCTTCAGTAAATACCCAGCTGTGTAAATGGGTAAAGTGTTGAATCTGTGGGGTCTGTAAGTCACCCTAAATAAGAGCATCAACTAAAGAAATAAAAAAAAATATCAATCAACATTCCACAGAACTTAAATGCATATAGAAATATCAAAGATAACAATAATATCAACATTCCACAACACCTAAAAGTACTTTCATGAGAATGTTTAATCTGTCTACAGTAACTGTCTTATAAATTAGATCATATGCCCCGGGGGGAGTGACCTCTGACCTCTTGCGGGTGAGTGCTGCAGACATGCCCAGGTCAGTGCGCAGATCCAGGTCAGTGATGCTAAGGAGGAGGTCACCATCCACCTGCAGCTCCTGCCACAGACAGAGCATCGGAAGATTGACCACATGCACAGAACCCCACGGCAACCTTACTGTGACATGAAGTAATTCAAACAAGATTTTAACTGCACTCAGTGGCCAATCACATTTACATCTTGTGTGTAATTTTATTCAGTATTGCATCCACCAGTCCTAAACTCATAATATTACTTTTTTAAACCATATAATCTGTCGCGTGATGCAATCCAGGGACAACTTTGTTACAAGTGATTAACAAAGTCATGTAAATTGCTTTGTGTAACATCAGTCTTAGACCACTCTGTGCCATGCTAACAGGGAGTCTGACATCTGACAGCACTAGTCCACTTAGTCCACTGTGCACCATGCTAAGTCTGACCTCCAATTCAACTCTAAACCTACTCCACGCTGCTCTGAGTCGGCATTAATCTTACTCTGCTATGTGCCGTGCTAACAGGGACTCTGAGCTCTGACTCAGCTCTAATCATACTCCATGCTGCTCTGACTCTGCATTAATCTTACTCTGTTATGTGCCATGCTAACAGGGACTCTGAGCTCTGACTCAGCTCTAATCTTACTCCACGCTGCTCTGACTCGGCATTAATCTTACTCTGTTATGTGCCGTGCTAACAGGGACTTTGAGCTCTGACTCAGCTCTAATCTTACTCCACGCTGCTCTGACTCGGCATTAATCTTACTCTGCTATGTGCCGTGCTAACAGGGACTCTGAGCTCTGACTCAGCTCTAATCTTACTCCATGCAGTGACTCCATGCAGTGACATACTGTGTGTTATGTCTCCATGGCAGCAAACGCATGGTAAACTGAGTTGCTTTGTGGTTTCAAGTGAATCACTGACTCAACCTGAAACTAAGTATTGGTGACTTTAACACCATGACCCTTATCTTGCTCCTTGCATCACTGCTGCAAGCAAAGGGCCTTAAACTATTTTCATCGTCAGCTTGGAATCTTTTAGTAATGATTGGGGAGTGGAATATATTGTGTAATGATGGATAGAAATAACATTCTATAAGACAAAAATGTTATGCTGTTTTGATAGACATTTAATTTGTGGTATGTATTTAATGTTTTCAGTGTCTTAGTGCATTTTGGTAAATGCATTTCAGTTTTGGGGGCTGTATTAATTGTTTTGCAAAAGTGACTTCTGTTTGGATGAATGTACTCAAGCCAAGACCGGATGCAGGGGGTGCTGGGTCGGGCTACGCCCCCTCAGATTCTTGCCACGCCCCCCCAGTCCTCCCTCTGCGCATGCCTTCAGCCAAAAATGTTACATTTTAGTTTTCATTTAAAACGTCTGGTAACCAATCATTTAACCCTGTCGCATGTACGATCACACCAGTGTGATTAGCCGTTTAGCGCATATGCTAAAACCGGTGCGATTAGAACACTAGATTGGAAAAATTTTGAGGAAACAGCAATTTAATGTTAAAATATATAGCAAATGCCAACTGTAAACTATGAGAAGCTTAATGAAATGTAACGCTAATGAAAACATGACAAACAATGTAGTCTAACACACGTTCTACATAGCATAAAAAATAAGTTATGTGCAAAATGGCTAATTCCATTCTTCAAATTGTTTTCCCACTAGTTTCTGATTGGCTGGTTGGCCAGCATAAAACTCCGAAACACGTCAATTGCCTTTGTCACTCGAACTGTGGTTGCGAACTTGTGCTAGTTAAATCTAGCATAGTCTGATTTTGTGATAATCCATCTTTTGGTTCATTGTTTTTATTTGAACCATTTCAGTTTAGATTTTTGCAATCTAGACATGGATGAATTTGTTAGAGTTTTTGCCCAAAAAAATAGAAAATTGATGCTATGATATGAAAATGTGACAGAATCACAAACGTTATGGGGATAAAAGGTAAAAGTGACTATGACTATATGACTGCAATTTAAATGATGCCCCCCAAACATTTTCACTGCACCCCCAGTCAAAGCTACATCCGGCCCTGACTCAAGCAATTGAGAAAAACTGTAATCCCAGTCCCAGTCAACTAAATACTGCTGTAGTGTGTGTGCATTTGTGTTTGTGTGTGTGTACAAATGTTATACAGTTGTAGGTGTTTCTGTGTGTGTGTCTACATTGTGTGTGCATACTGTGCATGTATGCATATGTGTTTGTGTGTGTGTGTGCGTACTGTGTATGTATGCGTGTGTGTGTGTGTGTGTGTGTGTGTGTGTATGCGCGCGTGTGTGTGTGTGTGTGGGCATACAGTGTGTGTATGTGTGTGCATGTGCGTATGTGTGGTACACACCTGGAAGCGCTGGCTGTAGGTGCTGAAGCCAACCTGCTGCAGCCAGGTCTGCACCTCTCCGCTCTTCCAGTTGGGCACGGAGGGCAGGATGCGGCGCGGGACGTCCTCTCCCATCATGCCGAGCGCCCGCTTGGCCAGGGCGCAGGTGGTGCCGTTGCTGGAGTACATCACGATCCTCTTCAGGCTCTGCACCGCGCCGATCTCCTGGAAGATCTGCGAAGGGCCGGGAATGTTAGCCTGTCTGCTGTTAGCCCGCTAACCCCTCCGGCCCTCCCGCGCTGCCACCCACCTTGGTGTTGCGCTGCCGGGACTTGATGCTGGCCTCCACGCACAGGTAGAAGGTGGCGATGCACTTCCCTTCCACGCGGGTTCCGTCCAGCAGGGGGAGCAGCTGCTGCAGGTCGGCGGCCGTGCGGCCCTGCATGCTGTCGGCGCTGTCCAGCAGGCTGCGCGCGAACTCGTCCGGGTCCAGCGACGCAATGAACGGCTCCACCAGCTCCAGCGTCCCCGACCGCACCACCTCCTTCTCCATCTCCCGGTTGGCCGCCAGCACCGCCACCGCCAGGCAGGCGTAGAAGCGGATCAGCTCGTCCTCCTTGGAGAAGGCCAGGGGGAAGAGCCACTCGGCCGCCTGCTTCTCGATCATCATCCTCTGGCAGCGGTGGCCGCCGTACACGGCGCAGTTGGCGAGCGCCACGGCGCAGTGGCGGAGCACGGTGGGGTCCGTGCCGCGGCACCAGAACAGCAGGGCGTCCAGGGCGCCATGGTCGATGAGCTGCGCCGACGTCTCCTCGCCGTGCTTGAACATGTGCTCCAGGATGCCCGACACGCTGCGCGCCAGTTGGGCATCCTCCTGAGCCCGTGTCAGATTCAGGATCACCCCCAGCCCCATGCGGGCCACGTAGTCCCTACAGAGAGAGAGAGGGGGAGAGGTGGAGAAAGAGAGAGGAAAAGAGGGGGGGAGAGAGGGAAAGAAGGGGGGAGAGAGAAGGGGGGGAGTGAACGAGTCAGGCCAGGAGAAAGAGAGGGATTGAGACAGGCAGAGAAAGAGAGTCAATGAGACAGGTAAAGAGAGAGAGAGAGAGCGAATGAGATGGGCAGAGAAAGACAGTGAGCAGAGGCGAGAGAGACAGACTATCACCAAGAAAAGTAAGCAAAGCAAGTTGCTTGTGGAGCACAACTGCACTGTGAGATCTGCAAACTTACAAGAAAACAAATCAAAGTAGATGGTATGCAGGAGTAGTGCATTTGATAGTGTTCTACCTGTTTTCTGACACCAGTATCTGCTCCAGCAGCTTGGCGGATTCGTACTTGATTTCCACCGCAGGCGTCTGCAGCAGCTGCAGGAGCAGCTCCAAACCTCCGTCCAGGCGGATTCTGTTGCAAATCTCCTCGGCAACCTGACGCCCTACGGCGGGCAAAACCCAGGCCTCCTCCACCAGCTGGAAAGTCTCCGCGATGGCTCGCCTTGTCTCGTCGAGATCTGAGGTGTCTTTGGCCGATTTCAGGGTTTTAATCGCGGAGCGGAGCGCTGGCAGCGAAGTGTCCAAGGCCGCCTGGGCATCGGCGCTAATACCCGGCGATACCGCCCTTGGGTCAGAGCCGGTCCTCCGGGTCTGAAGCCGGCTGACATATTCTGGCACCGTTAGTCTGTCGGAACTGAACATGGAAAATAATCTGCAGAGCTTGCTAAGGTGCACGATAAGTGAAAGGAGCATCTACCGATAAGGTCTGACTGTCGGGCTCGGCGTGCGAGCGGTTAAAAATCCGTGCTAGGCCTTCGAATTCCCTTGGGAATGGAATGATGGGCTACAGAAATATGTATGTATACTTTGTATACACCGCACAATGTCTGAGGGTTTACTGAAATCACAAATACTTTTAGTGAATACAGGTCGTTTTGTAGTGTCCTTTGAAGCTCCTAACGGAAGGTAACAGATCTGATAGATTATGTCAGGTTTCTCCCCGTTTCGTCAGCCCGATGTCAGCTCAAAAAATATAGACGAGAACGTACCTCCTCTGCATCCTGAGCCGCTGTTAACGCTGTTATTCTCTAGGTTTGGAGACGGCGACAGAGTTCTGATTGTTCTCTACAACTGCGCACGGCCTTCGGCAGGGAATCACATCAAGAGTGCCTGGAATGACTCGGTTCTGTCCAATTTAACAAGCGCTCTATATCGAATAGCTCTACCAGCGCACCCCAGAGCATGAGACGAAACAGTCATTCAAAGACATTGCACATCCAAATGGCGCTTTCCGGCTGAACAGAGACACATAAACAGAGCTCTGTCTTACACTGCTCCCCCCTGCCGGCATTAATTAAGTCGCTGCTAACAAAGAGCGGTGTTTACTTGTTCTGATCCCGCATTCCTCGACCACAGAGTAGAGATGAATGTTGTCAATGAGTGCTCCTTCAGTCAACATTAAAACAGATTAACTTCCGTACAACGGTGTTGCCGACTACCTTTCTCTAAGCATCCTTGATCATTCTACCCAGAGACCGCCCATCGCCGTACAGAGGTTTTACAGGCTCCCGAGGCAGCTCTCCCACAGCAACAAAGTGGCAGTGTCCTTCCAGTACGCTGCCCCTAGCGGAAAAGGAGGGAAGCGCTTACATCAGCACCGCGGTCAGCTACGCTTCTACTGTAAACGTCATTCTGTTTATAATAAGCAACGATAGCAAAACTCATATTTTTGTTTAATGATCTAGGGAGGTTTCCTTCTCACACAAACCATGTGATAGCCCACATTTCGTATTTTTACAACCAGTAACCAGTGAAACGAGACTGTACTTCCGATTTTTGAGAAAGTACATGTGGAAACAACTACAAATCACATGGGAGCATAAAAGAAGTGTGCGAGCGTTGTTGTATGATTTAGCATTACAGTGTCTTCGTCAAGCACCTGCACGATAGAATGGATGTGGGTATGCTTCTCTGAAACAACGGGCCAGCCCGAAATTCCGAGTAATGTTATCCCCGAGCACGTTCATCTTTTTTTTTGTTATGACTTCCTTCCACCGACGACCAGCCGCCACTGTCAGTGACTGCTTCTTCTCAGAACGCGCCTGTATTTGGAAACCTAGGTCCCTTTTGCTGCAAAAGCTTTGTTTACATACCTGTGTACTTTCACCGAAACATGAAAGGCCGTGTTGGACCAGATATGTTTTTGATCAGTTTTCCAATGGATCTAGGATCTGGGATCTGGAATGTGGAGTGGGTTTCAGTCAACAAAACGGTGGTTAGGGTATTCTGATTTTGTTGAGGTTTCCTGTGATTGACTCGAGAAAAAAACATATTTGAGAGGAGCTGGCAGTGAGATTTTTGCATTAGCCATCCCCCATATTGATTGTTTGAGGTGCATTTATGTCAATTATTTATCACCCGATGATGTCACCATGGTTTTCATTATGGACTTGAAAAAATAGTGATGTAATTTGTATCATGATAGCACAGACAGACGCATTTTTGTTTTCTGAAATATTTAAATTTCCTCCTGGTCTCCCTCTCATTCCCCCCATGATAGATCTATCATTCCTCTGTGAAGTGTCTTTGATGTTCAAGTAAACACAGGTAAGGCACACATGAAGTTGGACACACTGACATTTTAATCTCCACACCCCTCTGCTTTATCTCTGTTCACCCATTAAGTTAATCCACTTGTTTTTTGGAATCCAGTAATGTGATCATCCACTTGTCATTTTTTTGAGTCAGAAATGCTGTACTTCTTGCAGAGGGTCAGTACTCTGCATTGTGAGCTAGTGCAATGATTGTGAGTGAGGCTGTGAATCTATTAAGCTCAGAGGTGTAGCTGGCTAGCAAGTTAAAATTGTTTGGCTACCATTTAATTTGTAAAAAAAAAAAAAAAAAAAAGAAAGCAATTTTAAGAACTGCAAGATGTTGTTAACATTTAATATCAAGCATTTCATAAGCTCAGTACTGTTGGTCCCACACTTCTGTTATCTGATAGCTAAGATAATGTAATTGCATGAAATAGGCTATGTTGCCATCATTTCAGGCTAGGTGTTGATGTTTTAGAGCACCACTACAACAAGGGGCTGTGATCTGAGCTTAATTGTGTGTACTTGTGTGATCTTAATTGCTTTCTTTTGTACCCATGATTACTGCGAGGGCTGTACACAGGAAATGAATTATTATGAGCAACAGGCATATAGAACTGTTTTTGTTGTGCCTGTTTCCCCTGGTTAATAATTACCCCAGCAAAATGTCGAAAACATGCAAACGCAAACAGGGGAGGGCGAATGACACGGCAGCCATTGATCCACAGTGCACAGCCGCGGGGTCTTGGCTCACTCGCAGTCCTCCGTCCAGACGGACCGACGCAGAGCATGAAGCTGTGGGCAGTTCTACTGCTGGCCACCCTGGCCACTGCCTTCGCTGCAGAGGGTGAGATCAGATGCCTCTGTTATTGGATTTGATTAGATTATATCCTCATGTTTAGGGGCCTGAGTACAGAATACAGACAGCATTTTCTTATTTCTGCTGGTGGTCTGGCTTAAATTGAAGATGGCTAACTGTTTCTTTTATGGAGGAGAGGTTAGTCTATAGGAGAAGGACGGGTCAGCCTCTAATATAGAAGGAGACTTCAGCTTCTAAAGGAGAAAGACAGGTCAGCCTCTACTGAAGAAAGACAGGTCAGTCTCTATAGGAGAAGAACTGGTTAGCTTTCAGAGGAAAAGGACTGGTTAGCCTCTCTAGGTGAAGGACAGGTCAGTCTCTAAAGGGGAAGGACAGGCTACCCTCTAAAGTAAAAGGATAAGCCACAACAGAATGACAGGCTGTTTTGTCACAGCTGTGCTCTCATAATTGGGATTTCAAACACAGACAGGGCATGTATACTACTGGAGAGACACACTGCCCACTGATGGATGCTGAGGCAGGCAGTTCTGGACCCAAAGGTGTTGCTGTCTCTGATCTGCTTTCTCCGCTGTCTCCACCACAGATTCATGTGTTGGACGCTGTGAGAATGGCTTTGACTCCAAAATGAAGTGCCAGTGTGACTCGATGTGCCGATACTATGAGAGCTGTTGCTCAGACTATGACTCCACCTGCCGCATCAAAAGTAAGGCTTGTTACCTACACCTGCCAACTGATACCAGTTGCCTCTGACCCGCTGTTGTGTTTCAGACTGCTACTTTCACCTTGTATCAGTCACATGAGTCTCTGAACATTAAGGAGAGCTCAGAGAAGCTGAGATGATAAGAATGTGCCATTATGTGAGCACAGATCTCACTGCTTTGTACCATCATGTGAGCACAAGGTGCAATTAATCAAGGGATAAGTTCATTAAAATTAGGGGGGACGGGCTGGTAGGAGTAAGGGGTCACAATAAAGTTCAAAAAGGTATCTAAGGTATAACATATGAGGTATGACTGAGCTATGTTAAAAAGATGCACACTGTTGGCAGTTGTAACGGGAGTGGAGATCAAGGAGGGAGGGCTGTTAATAAAAAATAAATATGTAAATAGTATTGATACATACAGATGGGTGTGTATGGAGGTAGGAGGGAGTTTGATGAATGAAATCAAAATAAATCCATAAATCAACAAAGGCTTGTGTTAAATTGAGTGTGTGTGTACCTGTGTGTGTGTGTGTGTGTGTGTGTGTGTGTGTGTGTGTGTGTGTGTGTGTGTGTGTGTGTGTGTGCGTGTGTGTGTGTGTGTATGTGTGTGTGTTTGTGTGTGTGTGTGGAGGGGGGTTGTAATATTTAACCAGCGGTTTATGGATAGTTATGTTTGGGATGATAACTGGGAGTCAACAAGTCAGACTGACAGAAGGGGAGGGAGGGATACTATAGTCTAGGATAGAGAGAGGGAAGGTGAGAGAGGGACACTGTAGCCCTGTGTAAAACTTCACAACAGCCATTTTTCAATGGCGCTGGACAGGAGGCCAAAGCCATATGGCAGGGCCATACTTGCCTGGGACGCTACATACACCCTGTGAGCAGATCAGAATGACTGCCCACAGCACTGCCAACAGCTGCTTTCAGGTGAAATTAACTCTGAATTATTTTGCGTTGTATGAGGTGTGGCTCTAAATTGCAGATACTTCTGCAAATTAAGAATGCAAGATCAGAAGTTGTACATTTTTGTTTTGTTTTTCTATTGTGATTGAAGTGTTATCTAGTGATCTTTATACATTTTGGACAGTGTTTTTTTTCAGGTTGATGTCTTCACCAGAAGTTCAGAGTGGAAGTGGGATTGGTGAAAGATTCTCAGTTTATTTTAAGTGAGCTTCTTGATTATTGACAGCAGAAATGGATCAGTTAGATCCAGTTAGATCCATTTTTATCCGATTTCATTGTTTATCTGATAGGGTTGAAGCCTAGGAGAGCATTATTTTGCAATAGCCGATGCAGATGAGTGATACCTGGAAAATGAAGGCCTTGTGTTTGTTAAGAAAGTCGGGAGTGGAACAGAGAGATGTTTGTCTCCAGGGTGTCATATTAGGGTCCCAGATGTGGCTGTTTCTCCTCGAGGCTTCTAGAATGACAGCTGTTGTTGGATTAGTAAAGAATTCTATAGTCTGTATGGATTGTCCCAGATATGGATGTGACCTAAGGAGATGGTTTTGCAGTCACTTTGTTCAATGTGTATCCATCTTGACTGTATGTGGTGTTATAGTGCTGGCCCATTTAATAATACATTGACGTTGTGTGGGGTGGAAGTAATTGATTCAGCCTGGGGCTGCTAGACCATCAAGGGATTTAGGTTTCTGCAATATGGCTAATTTGATTCTTGATCTGTTGTTTTTGCACTAAAATCTATTCATTATACTGTCAAGACAGGGGAACTAATAGGATGATGGGAGTATCTGTGTCATAGAGAAGAGGTAGAGGATTCTGGGTAGTATGTTCATTTTTACAGATGATACTCATCCAACTGATGACAATGGTAAGGTGCTCCATGTATCAAGGGCATCCTGTATTGTTTTTGACAGAGGGGTGAGGTAGGGGAGAGTACTGAGCTGAGGCCATATTCTGATTCTTACACATTTGATACTTGTAAAAGACCATTTGAAAGTGGGATTCTGGGATGAAGTATTCAAATTAAATTCTCTCAGGGCCAGAACCTCAGATTTGGACCACTTTATAGAATGACCTGAGATGACCTGACATGCACTGAAATCATTGATAAGGGTTATAACAGCTAGTAGAATGGTTGAGTAGTTTTGAATATAGAACATGTCTTCAGCACGAGGACTGATTCTTGCTGTGTTTGTCTGGCTCTGATGCCTGTAATGGGTCATTTTGCTTGATGACATCAGCAAGAGGTTATATGAAGAATACAAATAATATTAGAGAGAGAGGGCTTCCCTGTCTAATACCCCTGTATAACCAAAATTTGACAATATGAGTCATTTTGTAACGACTGAGGCAGATGGAGACTTGTGTAAAACCAGTAGCTGCTGACTCAAAGGCTTTTTCAGTGTTCAGCGATGCTATAACTGTAGGTGTGCTGGCTTTTTGTGAAAAATGTATTAAATTACAGAGACATTGCATATTTTCTGAGTGTCTTCTTTTGATGAATGATGATCTGCAGTAATCAGCATTAGAGCAGCTGTCTCTGGTCAGCTGGTTAAGGCCTTGATAATGATCCCCAGGTCTGTGTTTGAGAGTGATAGTGTTGGGAACCTGGAGCATTCAGAGGGTCTGTTAGGTTTAAGGAAGGAGAATAGAGTGATATTCATGGAATGTGTAATGAAAAAAACACGTTTGAGACCATTCTGACAAATAACAGAGGAATAATGCATTAAAAACATTCAGCAGAGAAACCATCAGGACCAGGGGATTGGTGATTCGCTGAAAACAGGGCTTTATGGGGTTCATTGGTAACAGGATGATGTAAAAGGCTTGTTTCTACAATAGCTCAGGAGTTTATTAAGAGATCTGTTAATGTCATAATTTCTGATACTGTGCTCTGTGATACAGAGGTTTTTATGTAAAGGTTTAAAGTGTTTTGTTTGCAGTCATCAGAGTTGTACATTTCAATGCTTTAATGATTTTGGATGCATAAGGAGTGAGCTTTTTCTTAATAAGGTTAGAGAGTAGTACCAGAAAGAATGCTCTTTGTCCTTTCTGTGTTTCCATAGCTCGCGGGGACACATTTGCTTTTGCCGAGGATGATGATGAACAGTTCAACAGCACCACCACAGAGGCCACTCCCAGTCCCCCAAGGGGTGGGCGGAAGCACAGCACCCCATCTCAGCCCTTAGAGACACAGATGCTGACCCCCTCCCCTCCACTCACAAACCCTCCCCCAGACCCTGCCTCCTCTGACCCTGTCCCTACAGACCCTGTCTCGACAGACCCCGCCCCAACGGACCCCACCTCCACTGACCCTGCCCCCACAGACCCCACCCCAACTGACCCCGCCCCCACTGATCCCGCCCCTACAGACCCTGCCCCAACTGACCCTACCTCCACAGACAACACCCCCACCAGGGCTCCTGACCCAGAGGCAGACACCTGCAGCGGCCTGCCCTTTGACTCCTTCATGCAGGTGAAGAACGGCTCCATGTACGCCTTCCGAGGTGAGGGGGCATCAGACACGCCCAAGAACAGATACACCTGGAACTGTGCTGCCCCTTACAGGCACGCCACTGATGCCACTGATTCTGCAAGGCGATGGCATCAGCCTGGCACATGTGTGCTCATTTGCTCTGCAGTACAGAGATGTCCTCAGTCCTCTGCCTCGCTTCACCCTGCTCACTCTGTGTGTATATATGTATAAAGTCATGGACCAGGTCTCTCAGTCTTCAGTATGCATTACACCTGTCTGTCGTGTCACCCCTGTGTGTGCCTCACAGGTGAGTACTTCTTTGAGCTAGACGAGAAGTCCGTTTTGCCGGGGTACCCCAAACTCATCAAGGACGTGTGGGGCATCTCCGGGCCCATCGACGCCGCCTTCACCCGCATCAACTGTCAGGGGAAGACCTACATCTTCAAGGTGCGCTCAGTCAATCAAATTTTACATTCAAATACTGTTTCAGAAACATTCTAAAAGCTCTGCAGGGATCGCTCTACTTCAAAGCTTTGGAACTGACACAGGGAAACAAGTACTGGAGGTTTGAAGATGGCGTGCTGGATGATGACTATCCCCGCGATATTTCTGTGGGATTTGAGAAAATACCGGATAACGTGGATGCGGCCTTTGCCATTCCTGCCACCAACCACCACGGCAAGGAGAAGGTGTACTTCTTCAAAGGTGGGATCACTGGTCGGTTTAGCCCTCAGGATAGAGGCAACGTGGAACAGATCTGTAGTGTGGGTGGTCTGTATGAGCTGATGGTGCTCTCTGATCTGTAGTGTGGGTGAACTGTATGAGATGTTGGTGCTCTCTGATCTGTAGTGCGTGTGATCTGTATGAGCTGTTGGTGCTCTCTGACCTGTAGTGTGTGTGATCTGTGTGAGTTGATGGTTCTCTCTGATCTGTAGTGTGTGTGATCTGTATGAGCTGATGGTTCTCTCTAATGTGTGGCTTGTCACAGGGGACCAGTATTACCTGTACGAATTCCATCACCAGCCCTCGCACGAGGAGTGCAGCCGAATGTCCACCTCCACCCTCTTCACCCGGTACACTGACCTTTACTACGACGCCTGGGAGGAGTACTTCCATCACCTGTTCCGAGGCAGTAAGAGAAGCATATGTGTGTGTGTATGTGTGCGCTTGTGTATGTGTGTGTGTATTTGAATGTGTGAGTGTGTGTTTGTGTATCTTTTGTGTATGTGTGTGAGTGTGTTAAATAGAGAAGCCATTTATGTGTATGAATCAATCAGTCAATCAAATTTTGTCAGAGCACGTTTTTACAATGATAATATATTGTATCATATATATGTTAGAGCAGAGGTTTACAACCTTTTTGGGGCTAAGGCACATCAAAGGTCAAACCAGAACGTCAAGGCACACCAACTTAAAGTTGGTTATTGATTATGAAGAATGTCACACACATTATGATAGGCTATAATGTCATTAGCGAGATTTGACCCATATTGCACTACAGCAGACTGTCAAATAATTATCAAACAGATAGTTATATCAGACAGGCAGTTGTATAATTTATTGTAATTGTAATTGTAGAAGTTGTAAATAAGTGACTACCTACAAACGTTTTTAATTAAGAAGCAGTGTCATTGGTGTATTTAAAAATACTATTTCATGAGCCTGTATAAAAACGCATTGGGTTGCTCAAAATTCCATGGCACACTTCACTTTGCCTCACGGCACACCAGTGCCACTGTGTTAGAGTATGTTAGAGAGAGAAGCTGTGTATCTGTATATATACTGTATATATGGGAGGTGTTTAGTGTGGTGCTGTCCCCAGTCCAGGGTCACCACGCTCCCCACTTCATCAATAGGGACTGGCTGGGGATCCGTTCTCCAGTGGACGCAGTGATGGCGGGGCGCCTCTACGTCACACCCAGACCCCAGCCTCCGCCCTTCAGCAGGTGGCCCGGCCCCAGGCCGGACGAGTGGGGGCGGGACCAGTGGGGGGGGCAGAGGCAGTGGGGAGGAAGGGGGCAGGGTTGGCCGTGGGGGCAGAACCGTCGGCAGAGCCGCTCACCGCAGTGGGACCCCATGGCGGAGTGGGGGATAGGCCTGGGGCAGGACTACGCCGAGAGATTCTACAGAGCGGAGAGGCGGAGGCAGGACCAGGACCAGCAGAGGGATGGCTACCGCAGGCAGCAGCAGCAGCAGCAGCAGCAGAATGACTACGACTACAACTACGACTACAGATACTCCCAGCAGCGGACCAACTACATGAGCAAGCGCAGCCAGCCTGTGCAGAGCGTCTACTTCTTTAAGAAAGGTATTGACATCACAAGCTATGATCAACTACTGACCAGCTAAAACAACAGAGCACTGATTAAACTTTTAAACTACAGAGCGCTAACTGACTCAACACAGCACTGACCAACTCTAACAGTTCTATCAGAACAATGATTCAAACTGCAGAGCACTGACTGACCTAGAGTACTGACCAGCTCACAGCAAAGCACAGATCAGCTCAAACTACTGACTGACTCAGAATACAGAGCACTGGTTCAAACAACGGAAGACTAACAGACTAAAACTAATGAGTACTGAAAGCCATTAATTTCTAAAACCTATAAATTAATAATGTTCCTATCGAGAGAGATCCATTCCATTCTGGAGAGAAAAGTTTTCTTAGAAGCACGTTCCAGCCAGCAGAGCCTATAAGGCTCCCACCAATAGAAATGGACACATTATTGGTGCATAAGGCAGTGAGGCAGCCTAATAACAACTGTTGCTCTTATAATTATTATAGATAGGTGTATGTACAGTAACATTCTTGCATCTCAGACTCATTTTCTCTTTTTGCATCAGATAAATATTACAGAGTGGATTTACAAACCAAGAGAGTGGACTACGCCAACCCCCCTTACCCACGATCCATTGCCAAATACTGGCTTGGCTGTCCGGAGAAACCAGGAGCAGAGAAAAGATGACACCTTACAGCTAGAGCTCAGAGCCTCATTGAGATCGCGAAGAAAAAACACACAAATGTGCACAAATCTTTCATTTTTAGCTCCACTGAACAAAGTACAGTAAGACGTTTTTTTATATGCAAATCTCCCTATGTGCTCTGCTTTTGTGATTAAAAGTGATCGAGTTACAATGTGTTGTGTGATCTTTCCTTTATGTTTCAACTGCAGAGTGAGAACAAACACCAGAGTGGAATCTCTCTGTTTTTATCTGTGTCTGCGGTCAATGTCTCACTCTGGCAGGAAAGACTGGAGGCTATGTGGGCAAAGTGCAGCTCTCTGTGACCTGTCTGCATCGGACGTTGCCATGGTGATATTTCTCCTATGTCATGTGATGAGGGCAGTGACCTGGTGCCCCACTTCAAAAGCAAAGAGGAGATGCAGGCTGCCTTAGGTACCTCTGCTGTGCTTCTTTTTAGATTGAATATTCCTTTAATTTTAGTGTCCGCCAGCTCAAGGATTTGTGCTCCATCAGAGAACACAATCAGCACAGAGATAGAGGAATACAGGGCTCACAACCTTTCCACTTCTTTTTACCAAGTGCTAAGGCCTTTAGTATGGCAAAATACCATTGTCTGATACAAGCTTCCGTATGGTTCTCACATGGTGACAAAGTTACTGTTATAACAACAAACCACTGACTGCCATCACTGTACTGCAGTAGCTAGTAGTGATGAGGAACGCTGGCCTCTGGGAGTGGATGGATGCTGCTGTTGCAGTTCTCCCTTCCCTCCTCTGGGGGCACTAGACGCTGTGTTGATGCAGAGATTAAAAATTTGTCATGATCTCATGGGGCTTTCATTTCAGCCATTAGCAGCCACTGAGGAACAGCATTCAGGTGATAATGCATCACATTAAAATCTGCGCTCAAACCCTGAACACCAATTACAGTGTCGACTATCAATGGCCAACTATCTCAGGCCAGAGAGACCCATAATAAAATGGTGATAACCATAAACAAACCACAGTAAAACAAAACACCTTAAGTGCAGTGCTGTGTTTCTTATGGGCCGCAGTGCGCTGCACCGGTGACAGAGATCTCTCTGGGCGGCCTAGCTCACATAGATGGGTTTATTCATTGACATTTTATTTCCTGTTTTGTGGACATTCTCAGTCCAGAGGAGGAGCCCAGGCTGTTGTTTTTCAGAGTGTTTCCCACCTACAGGATATCCTGTCTCTGCCTACCACCCTCAGGAATCCATCTGACAGCAAGGAGGAGACAGTGGGGATGAGTGCCAGGTAAAATCATCTGTAATCGTCACACTTTTCATATTAGGAATATGATTATAAGTGAATATGATTACAATACAGCAATACATTATTAATGGTGATCTGAAGGCATAAGAGGAGGATATTAATGAAATCCCTGGCACTGATTTTATGTCATAAGAGCACCCTCCTTGAAATATCAGGGGTAAATGCCAAATTGATAGGATTGTGAGGTTGTGATCATGACAGATGAACACCATCTGCTTTAGCCAATCAAAACTGCAAGATCAGTCAACAGTTGTGTCATCTCAGACTGCTTCCAGGTCATGCTGACATGCAGATTTCATAGAAACATTAGTCATGAAGGTAAGGTTTTTATTGACAGATATATTTCATTAGGACAAAGTACACCTTCGGTAAAAAGTGGTCATTGTTTATTTCATTAATAGCTAATAAAATTACAATTAAAAGTCCATTTTCAGTGGTTAAGGCATTGGAACGCAAGCTCTGTGGCCCAGGTCCAACCCCAGCCTCCTGTGACATCAGTCAATGATAACTGGGAGCCCAGGGTTTCCTTGCGTCACTGACTCAGGGGGGATATGAATTGCTCAGATCACATCAGTAGTACGTATCCTCCAATGAGCACCCGCTCGACTGTAGTGTGAATGATGTCTGCTGGCTGCTGCAAGTGTATTGTTAGGACTACGCTGGTCTCGCCTCAGCACGTCTGCACACATGCAGAGGTTGTTTTGGTGAGATGAGTCTGGTGTACAGCGAGCAAAAACTGTATTCCAAAACAGGGCTACATAAAGGAGGAGAAAGAAAACACAAAAGTCCATTTACACTGATGGAGCTAAGCCACATCTGTGCACATGCTTTCTGTGTGCGTGCGCGTCTCCTTCACTGAATGACATTCACAGTTTTATATGGACAGTGTTTGTTTCTTTATGGCTTATACTGCCAGAAATAAACAGGTGCTTTATTACAAAGGTCTCTCACATGCCAAAATGTGTTCATGTATCTATATTAATCTAGCAGGGAATATATAATGGCAGGGACGATATCAAGTGTATAATATCAATATACTGCTCTCCACTTACAGCGTTTCCCTTTTCAGACATACCAAATGATATCTGAGCATGAAACGGTGTGTGTGTACATGTGTACACACATTCATAAATACAGCACCACAGAGACTGAAGCTCACCTGAAATGTATTTTTTAGCATTTCAATTAGAAACGTGTCCTTATATGGGCATTTCTTTGTCTACTTCTTGAGTTTTTAAAGGAGTATGACACCACTTCCTCCAGGAAACGCTGCCGTTTAAAAGTTAGTCCGTGGGTAATGAGTACAACGTCCCGCCCTTCAGAAATGCCATGTCCACAACGAAAACAAAATAAACACACAGCAAGAGAGAGACAGCCTCAAGGCAGGATGGAAAGCATTTCCTGTAAGAATCTCCACTTCCTAACACACGTCACATTACAGTAGTTCAGACAATGGCACGGCATTGGATGTGAAATTTCTGACCTATCAGGTCATGTTTAAAAGACACTTAAAAATAAAGGCTAAAAACCCAGTCTGTAGCGTGCTGTATCTGGGGTGCTGTTGATTCTCTGTGGTGATGCTGAGGAACCCCAGAAGCAGAGCTGCGATGTGGAGCGTGCCCTAGCCAGGTCCTTAGGAGGGCGTTATCAGGATGTTCTCGTACGCCGGCCCCTCGTCTGCGCTGGCCACCACCCCCTGGTTGGTGATGACCTCCCCTCCATCTCCCACAGAGAGGTACCCGCTCTCCACTTGCGAGCCGCTGCGGCAACCTGCTGCCGCAGTGACATCCGTGGCCCCCGTGCTTGCCTCGGCGCCCGCCGCTGCGTTCTCTGGGACGCTCTTCAGGATGGAAGACAGGGGCCTCCTGGGGGGGGAGCCGCCATCCTGCCAGGAGGCGGAGTCACCCAGGGAGCCGGGCGAGCTGAGGGGGGGCGGTTTCCTGCGGCTGGGTTTCCGCATGTGCACCTCCACCCGCGCCCCGTCCGCTGCCCCGCCCGCCGCCGCCTGCTCCCACGCACTGACCCGCGCGCCCAGTTTCCTGCGCGGCGGTTTGGCGATGCCCCCGCGAGCGTGACCCCCCTCCTCGCTGCGCTTCTGCAGGCTCCCCAGCCTGCGCAGCACCGCCTGCACCGGGCCCTCCCCGCCGGACTCGGGCCGCGCCGGCCGGCCCGCCCTCCCCACCGTCACGTACACCGTCACCGCCTTCTCCGCCTCCGGGGCCTGCGTGTCCGTGGATGCAGCCTGCGCTGCCCGCCGCGCGTTGGACATGGTACGGCGCCGCCCTGCTGGCAGAGAGAGAGAGCTGCGGGGGGCAGCAGCGCCGTGCCTCTCGCTGTCCTCCTCTCCGGTTTCGCCGTGGCCTCCCGGCTCCTCCTCCACCCCGCCCTCGCCTTCGGTCCCGCCCTCCCCCTCGCCCCGCCCACCCTGGCCCTGCAGGGCGGAGAGCATCAGGACCCCCCAGGGGGACTTGGCTTTGCGAGCCGTGCTGGGGACCTCCTGGGTGGAGCCTCGCCGCTCTTTCGGGGCGAACTTTGTCCCTTCGGCAAAAGAGACGGAGGGGCGTTTGGACTTGGCGATGCTGGAAGTCCGTGGGATGGCGAAGGGCTGGGACACATCGTCGCTGTTGAACCCCGAGGGGTCAGGGAAGATGTTGCACTTGGAGCTGATCTCCTGGAAGTCCCCTCCCGCCAGCGCAGGGATATCTGCCCCGACAGAGAACAGTCAGCACAGAGATAAAGGAGCACAGGGCACACAATACAGATATAAAGGAGCTCAGCGTACACAGCACTGACATAGAAGAGCACAGGGCTTATAGCACTGACAGAGGGGAGCAGATGACACAGGGCACAGAGATAGAGGAGCACAGGGCACATAGATACAGGAGCACAGGGCACAGAGATACAGGAGCACAGGGCACAGAGATAGAGGAGCACAGGGCACAGAGATACAGGAGCACAGGGCACAGAGATAGAGGAGCACAGGGCACATAGATACAGGAGCACAGGGCACAGAGATACAGGAGTACAGGGCACATAGATAGAGGAGCACAGGGCACAGAGATACAGGAGCACAGGGCACAGAGATAGAGGAGCACAGGGCGCATAGATAGAGGAGCACAGGGCACAGAGCACAGAGCGAAGGGACAGGAAGAATGAGTGTGACCCCAGTATGACCCCCATTCTGCCTCGAGCGGATTCCTCACCCTCCCTGGGGGGCACACAGTAGACCGCCTCCCCCTCGTCACTCTCGAAGGACGAGTTGTCTGTCACCCAGCCAGACGAGGGCGGCTCAATGAAGCTGTGGTTGAAGGTGAGCTCAGGATCATGGTGAGAAACTGGAGGAACGACAGAGTTACTTTGATTTCCTGCTTCTCAGAACCTGCTATACAGGGAGTAGTGGCTCAGATTGGGCAATTCCCCTCACTAACACTGACATGCATCCTCTCCGATTGTGGAATCAGCAATGCATGATGGGAGAAGTAGCTGCTGCTTGTCTGACCTGTGACCCGGGGGAGTCCAGACGACCCCAGCGTCAAGCAGGGCACGGCAGAGCTCATGTTGGCCAGGGCATTATATACGTGGTGCTTCATTCGAACAGCAGGGCCCCCGTCTTCCACTGCCACCCTGTGGAAACAAAGAGTACTGCATCAGAGACACTGTCTTCAGGAAGAAGATATCTGACTCTCTAATCTGACTCTAATCACTGAGCTTCCCATCACTGTGACACTTAATCATTCAAAACCAACAGAGCTTGCAGGCCTGGGATATTTTCCGCCTGGCAGAGGAGACACACACACACACACACACACACACACACATACACACACACACACACACGAGTGGTGTGTTGACAGACCTGTCTTTCCCATCATCCGTTCCACTTCCACAGCAGAAGCAGCAGCAGGTCAGACCCAGCAGCAGCAGAATCAGGGGTACGAGCAGACCTGCAATCAGCACCCCACGACTGCCTGTAACACACACACACACAGACACACACACACACACACATCGGATACACACACAAACACACACACACCACAGATAAATGCACAGAGAGACAACAGGTACACACAGACATAAACACCATGAGTCTTATTATTGTCATTGCAGAGTTGATGTGATATTTGTTGATATCTGATTCTATTTATAAACACCTGGCATGATCTATCAGTGGCCACAGCTCACCCGAGGAAGTGAAGGTATACCTGAGGGACACAGTGATAGGTGAGGACTGGATTTACAGGTGAGGGATATAGGCATGGTTAAGGTATAGGTTGTAGCGGGGTTCATGGCTGACCAAGTATTTGTAGTATAGAGTAATGCTAATCAATAGTGTAAATATTAATCTATACCAGAAATGAATGTGTAAATTAGAAGCATAAATATGTACTCCACTGTGATCTGACATCTTGCTGTCTGTTCAGAGTCTACAAGGCCTGCCCCAAGAGCAGCCTCTGAAACACACACTGATAAATCCACACTCACACACACACACACACACACCATCTTTCCATTTGTCAACATGATCATCTTTTGACAAGCATCTGTCATTAGTAAAGCTTAGGAGACATTTGCTTTTCTCCGGTAAATTTCCTACTGATAATTACAGCATTCTTCTCTCAGAGTTATAAAAGAGTGGAATAGGTTAATAGGATTTGTAGTGGAAGCAGAGACACTTCAAGAACAGGTCTGACACAGTCCTAGATACACTGTAGACTACTGAGTAAAGGAGAAGCCGAGCTGGACTCAATGGCCTGTTCTCATTAAACTTAGTTATGACACCAACCTTTGCACCCTCAAGGGACAGGAGAGGAACACAGATACTTATGGAGGTGTACTTGGCTTCCCTTGTCTAGTCAGACTGCAAAGGTTGACTTGTGGTAGGGCTTGACTAGTGTTACACTTACACACACTGGTGTTAGCCTAGTCAGACACTGTTGCTCAATTAACTTGAATGGATACACTTATGTTCTATTGTGCTGGAAGCTGCTCTCGATAAGAGCGTCTGCTAAATGAATGTAATGTAATGTAATATGCTAGTGGTACAGGTACGGGTAACTGATGCAGACACAGGTGACGTACCATAGTGGCACACTCCGGTGGCAGGGTCACAGCCGCGCTCTCCGCAGTCGCACGAGGAGGAGCAGTTCACGCCGAACGTGTGATCCGGACACGTGCTGTTGCAGCTTCGAACAGAAACGGAGGCCACCGTCAGAGTCGCTTGCTCCCGGACCCCGCCGTCACCGTCACACCCCGTCCCGCAGGCCCCCCTCACCTCTCGCCCTCGAACCCGGGCTGGCACACGCAGCTGCCAGTCACGTGGTCGCACTGCCCGCGAAAGCAGGGGCCGCACAGGAAGCGGCAGGCGTCCCCGAACAGGCCCTCCGCGCAGCGCTCGTCACACCTGCACAGGAAGCAGCTCATACTCAGAGGCACCTCCCACAGGACACGCTTGTCTTCACAAGATGCAGCTCTGCCTTTCGCCGCTAGAGGGCAGGCAAGGCTTCAATACTACTACAATAAGATTACAACTGAGACTACCTTAATGCTGAGAGGCACCTATATTTGAATTCGTTATGGGAACACCTTGAGTGTAGAGTGTCATAATGAGGCACCGTGCCTGGTTATTTGGCTTACCTTGGTCCAGTCCAACCTGGGTCACAGTGTGTGCACACTCCTGTCTCAGGGTCACATGGCTCCCCAGCCCTGCAGTGAGGACACACCTCCTTGCAGAGGTTTCCATAGTAACCGCGTGGGCAGGTCTGATCACAACGTGTCCCGTTCCAGCCTGGCTCGCAGGCCACGCAAAACCCATCCACCACAGAGCAAGGCTGTCCCTCCTTACAGCGCCCACACCTGGACAGGGAGACACACTGCACTCTGAGCGACCAGGTTACAGCGCCCACGCCTGGACAGGGAGAGAGTGACCTCCAGAGGGCAGCAGAGAGTAACCTGTAGCCTCTCTGCAAGACGGACGCAGCCACACCCGCGCTTGCGGCTCTCACCTTTTCTCGCATCCGTCGCCGTAGTGACCGGCGCTGCAGGGCTCGTTGCAGAAGGGGCTCTTGTACCCGGGCTGGCACAGACACGTCCCGGTGACGGGGTCGCAGTCGCCATGCGCCAGGTTGCAGTTGCAGCGGCGGTCGCAGGTGGGGCCCCACCAGCCGCGCAGGCACTGGCAGGAGCCCGACATCTGCTGGCAGGGCGAGATGTAGCAGCCGCACCTCAGGCTGCACTTCTGGCCCCAGTAACCCGGCTCGCACGCGCAGCGGCCCGTCTCGGGGTCGCAGGTGGACGTTTCCGGGTGGCACTGGCACGCCCGGCTGCAGGTGGCCGTCCACCAGCCCTTGTCGCAGGTGCAGTTGCCGTGGAGCGGGTCGCAGTGGCCGTGGCGACCGCACTTGCAGACGTTTTGGCAGGCGGGCCCCCAGCGGTTGGGCAGGCACGTGCACTCGCCCGTCTGGGGGTCACAGCGCCCGTGGGGGTGGCACTGGCAGAGCTTGCGGCAGTCTGGACCCCAAAACTCAGCAGGGCACCCTATCCGGAGACGAGAGACAGGAGCGGGTGTCCCTCACTCAGCAAAGTCCTCTACAAACTACAGAGTAACACTGTAGATAAAGCTGTCTACAAGCATTCTAGAAAATCTCTACAAACTATCTACAAATTGTGTCCACAAATACTCTAGAAGCTCTCTACACACCATCTACAAATTGTGTCCACAAATACTCTAGAAACTCTCTACAAACTATCTACAAATTGTGTCCAGTCTAGAATCTCTCTCTACCATCAACAATTTGGTCAAAAAACAGTCTAGAAACTGATCTGATTGGTCAGGTTGTTTTGAGGGATGATGCTGTGATGACATGACTCACGTGTCTTGCAGAGAGCGCCAAAGAATCCAGGTTTACAGCGGCAGAATCCTGGATGGACACAGATCTCATCCTGTCCACAGGCCCTTTCGCCCTCACACACAGCTGTACAACACACAGAGAGATCAGCCAGGACAAACACACACACACAAACATGTACACTCACACACACGCACGCACACACACACACACACACACACACACACACACACTCAAACAGATACTCACACACACTCAAATAGATACACAAACACTCACATTCACATACACACACAAACATTCAAACACAGGTACTCTCACACAGACGCACATACACACTCACACACTCACATACACACACAAACACACCCATCCTCTTAAAACAGAAATACACACACACTTTCAAAAACAGACACACACATATGCCGTGTTCATGTAGTACATGTAGTCTCCATGTAGCCCTGAGATGGTGCCCACATATTTGTGAGAGAGAGAACAAAGCTCTGTCTGTGGACCTCTCCACAGAGCACAAAGAAAACAGCCTTGAAAGCTGTCAGATTCCTAAACGACACTCACGTATGGGGCATTCCTTTCCCTGCTGCCTCCACCCTGGGCAGCAGACTGGAGCAGAGCCCCTGTTCAGGGAGAAAACACACACCACACTGTCACTCACACAGCCTAACACCTTCCCACCAACACTCACATCTCCGCACAGCAAGAAAAGACCAGGAAAGGACTATACCAGCGCGAGAACAAGAGTAACTGATTCTTTTTAAGCGCAGCTTTGTAGACACATTCCACATATCTATGAGTGATCCAAAATAGTCAGACATTAATAAGAGACGATTACTTAATTAATTGAAACATACGTAGATAATTTAGAACAATAAAGAGAAAGTAAGCCGGAGGAACCTGGAGTCCTGGCACACGTTGCGTCCCGAAAGGTCGAGCTTCTGCGAGGAGGCGGGCAAACAGCAGAGGAGCAGTCCGAGACCTGCCACGCAGAGGCCCATGTCCTCAGAGCCGGGCCGAGGCCAGCTCTCGCCCAACAGCCAGCAGGACAGACACGGATCCGATCCCCCTTCTTCTCCTCTCCCCTCTCGCACTCTCGGAGTGCGTCTGTGAAGCCGTGTGGCCCGGGACGGCCTGTTTCCTCTGGCAGTTTCCTGGGGAAGTGCTGGTCGTTTCCTCCTATTCAAACCCGCCGGGCTGCTTCAAGGATCAGGCCCCCGCACCCAGGGCCGGGACAGCCCCCGTCTAAAGAGCCCGAACCTCAACTATCCCCCTCCCTCACGCCCCCTTCCACGGCCTCAGGGTCCCCTGTCCCAGGAAATCAGGGGCACGTGCCCCCAAAACACGGACGCAAGGTCGGCGGCAAGGCTGGAAAAACACCATGTGAAACTGGGTGTTCCCTCTTCATCTGGCTTTATTGAGGTCTGATACAGTACCATACAAAGCTTCCCATTAAAAATAGACATTGTACAATCCTTACAAAAATAAAACATACATAGGAAAGTATTTTATAAAGGGGAGGCAGCACTCTATTGTAAGATATCTGACAGTAGAAGTGACGCATCGGCAGGAGGGTCATGGATACTTATTGTCCCATTTCCCTTCATTCTACCTGAAGAGGGAGGGGTGGGAGGGAGGAGGGTAGGTGCGGGAACCATGATTGCACTCTCTCATTTCCCCTCAAGGAAACTCAGATTTCCCCTTCGAGTGCTGAGACCAGCCGAGGCTCCTTATCAAAGGCAGACAGGCTGGCTAGACACTACCAGGAGATGCAGTATTATTAGCATTATTCATGCGGTGGCTCAGCCTTTGTGGCATTTCACATGAAATCAAATGATTCCTTAATGATTTCTGGTCTCTTAATAACTAAAAGTACAGAGTACATTAAATCTGTATATAACTGAATCTTAAGGGCATGAGGTAACATACTTCAGCAAAAACAGCTGATGATGGGTGACCCTCCTTAATCTGACACACATGTCAATCATTTGGAACATCTAAAAACAAGCTCAGCACAATTATCTAGGGGAATCTGTCCATCTCCACCACCTCTCGAGTATCATACATACACTCAAGCAATTACATCATTACATAAATCACAGTAAAATATCAAAAATAACCATAACAGAATCACACCTTATTTGCCAGAGTGAATGACAATGAAGGGAGCATCAATGAGCCCACACACTCACTCTTCCAGTGAGAGACCCACACTGTCCACACACACAACAAACTCTGAATAACATCAGCTATGGAGTATTATCACAATTACAAGGCATGCTGGGAGTATTCTCTCCAAGTGCTCATAAATATGGAAACATTACCACATCAATATTAAATACTGTAGAGATATAAAATTAACTATTGTTTTTAAGCAGATCACAGTCCCAAAAAATTAAGTTTTGTTAATAACAAGCTGCCGGCATTGAAGTATTCTAATGCCCTCTTGTGGCACAAAGATGAACCAACAGTCACCTTTTCAGATTTTGGTTTTCCAAGGGAATACAACTTGGTATCTTTGGTTACTGGGTGTATCAACACTATTTTTTCAATCAACAAAAGATATATATAACATGGGTTATATATAAAACATATTACCTATCATACTTTCCTAAACAGGTTGAGTACATCTTTGAATACAAATACATATTAAAAATATAAAAGTAATGTGATGCGGCAGGCAGTGCCTGAGAGGCTGGGAGCCCACACGACTGTAGCGCTGCCACACAGGAGCAGTCACATGACCCAGGGGGGCAGGGCTTCAGGGAGAGGGGTGTGGCTCCACCTTCCTGGGCGGTGGCTCCACCTCCTCCTCAGGGACGATGATCTCCCAGGAGGATGCCGTGTTCTGATGTGCGGGGCTCCGTCCGCTGCCAGAGCGCGTGAAGAAGCCAAACCTGCGTGCGTGTGTGTGTGGAAGAGAGGAGGGGAGTGCAGGTGAACCACTGAAACACACTCACAGAAAAATCCCTCCCACTCCTGCCCTGTAACCCAGCCCCCACATCAGCAGCTCTCTTTAAAGCTTCGGTTATGAAACCACTTGGTTCACAAAGCCATTTTTTATATGACTGAGGGAAATTAAATCTTCAGTAACAGCATTTCTGGGGGGTGTCATGCAGTGATACAGTAATGAAATGATCTGTTATACAATGGTATGGTGTGTCCAGCCCTAGAGAGTCCCTGTTTCTGTGCGAGGAACAGTGCTGCCGCCAGTGCATTTCAAACTGAGAGACACAAGCCAAAGACAAGCACCTCTCTGCCTCCCCACACACACTGTATCTATCAAAGAAATGGACCTTATCTGCTGTCATTGAGAGTATGTGTGTGTCTGTGCGTGCATGCATTTATCTGTGCGTAATGTATGTGCGAGTGTTAATGTGTGCAATGTGCATACGTATGTTTGTACGTGTCAGTGTGTGTGTGTGTGTATGTGTCTTTTCGTGAGTAGGCGTGAGCCACACTTACAGGTTTCGGATGCGGGACTCTGAGGGGGCCTCTGTGTTCCCATCAGGGCAGTCACCGTCAGTTTCGTCCCTGCTCTCGAATAGCGGTCCCTTGTCATCCTCGTCGCTGTGGAAAGAAGCCACGCCCACTTACTCTCAGCCTGGGAGTACCACCATCCTTCTGCTTCCATCTAAGCCCCAGTGGCCACCTCAGACTACTCACTTGGATTAGGTACCTGCCACACCCTAAACAAGCATTACTCCATACTAAACCTACTAAGTCTGACCCACAGGTTGGCTCCACCCCTCCCCAGCCCCGCCCACTGACCTGCTGCACTGATCCACAGGAATGCCCAGCATCTTGGCCTTGATTACAGTCCTCTGCTTCTTGATGGCAGAGCGCACTGCATCCAGCAGAAAGCCTGGACACCTCTCATCATTAAGGATCTCCCTGTAGCATGGACATGGACACACACACACACACACCTCAGTACATTATTTAAATCCACCATGAAACATACAAGTGTAGAAAGATAGGTCCTCTTTGTTGATGACATCGAGACACTGGCATCCTGAATTCACTGCATTACATTGCATTACCCATGATGTGTGATCCAATACACAGGTCTTTGCTTATGGACACATATAGCAGCATCTCTTCCATCAGCAGTCCCTCAGTACGTGGCCCAGACTAACAAAAATTACAATGACACCGATATCCCAATCCCACTACTGTGTCTATAAAAGGCTGATGTTTCTAATTTTGAATTTCATATTCAAATGAAATCAAATGAGCTGCAGATCTCAGTTACATTCACTTCCCTTTGGCTCTCACTCACAGTGGCTGTATCAGGTAGCAGATACATCATCTTTGGAACCAATTTAGTTTGATATGAACGTGCTTAAAAATTATGGTTCTTGACATACAAAGCTGTGCATTTTGACTGTTTAAACATGATGCTCATCAAATGCATCAGCTTCACTTACACTGCTTACACACATGTGTACACACACGTACATGTACAAACACCCGCACACACACCCAGGCACACACACATATACACACACATAGGCACATACATTATGGTATGCATATGCATGTACGCACATACACACACACACACACACACACACACACACACACACACGCATGCAGATACAAACACACACATGCACAAACACGCAGTGTAGCTAAACACATCCTTCACCCTATAACACTAGCCCCCCCCCCCCCCCCCCCCCCCACTTCCTCTCTGACCCCCGGGTAACCTCTGGCAGAGCTGTGCACCCACCTCTGGTAGTACGCCAGCTCCTCCTGCACCAGGAAGAGGTTGGCTTTCAGCTCATTCCTCTCAAACAGCATGTCCCGCACTTCCTGTTTGGTGAAGCAGGGCCGGTTGGGGTCCTTCAGGTCAATGATCAGTTTGTCTGTGAGATCCAGCTCTGTGTGCCCTGGGCTGGCCTGCTGGAGTCCAGCACAAACATGTTTATGTAAACTCATAATGTATAACTTATATAACTTATAATTTATAACTCGTAATCCATAATTTCCTGAAGAACTGGGGATATTTGTAAAGTTTCATTTTGGCATAGTTAACTGTTTTTTCTCTGTGGAAACAGCACTACGGGGCCTCCCAGTCATGTGACCATTAAAGAATGAGGACTGCTCAGTGTGCTAAAGCCGTGCTGGCGAGCAGGAATTCCCCATTCGGGGTCATGTCATGTGTCTGGTATTTGCAACCACTCCTTATCTTCCTTATATTTCAGAGAATACAACATCTATAATGCAACTCAATTCAAAGCATGGCAGGCATTTAAATGCTGTTGTTTTTTCAGAAGTCTAAGGTTCAAATGACTCATACACGGGCAAAATAAACACTGAGAATATGTCTTAGACTTGGCACCAAACAATAGAGAGATTCATAGCCCAAAGTTCAGATGGTCAAACAGCTACAGTGGACGGGAGATAAGCGGTCGCAGTGACCGCAGGGTGACTGACAGCGACTGTGCAATGACCACACACTGGTTTGCTCTGGATAAGAGCGCACACACACCTGAGGCACAGCGCTGGCAGCGGTGGCTTTCTCCAGCTGGGCGGTCAGGCGCTCGATCTCCTTGTGCTTCTCGCGCAGGTCGGTCTCCAGGTCGGCCTTTCTCTCCACAGCGCTCTTCACCTGTGCCTGTGTCACGCTCTGCTTGTGCCTCAGCTCTGCGTTCATCTTCATAAAGCGCTCCAGCTGCTCCTGCAGCTGTAACAGCACAGAAACACAGCTCTGTAACACCTTACCATTACACCTCACAGAAACACAGCACTATAACACCCCATTGTAACATTCTACTGTTACACCTCACAGAAACACAGCACTGTAACACCTTACCATTACACCTCACAGAAACACAGCACTGTAACACCTTACCATTACACCTCACAGAAACACAGCACTATAACACCCCATTGTAACATTCTAATGTTACACCTCACAGAAACACAGCACTGTAACACCTTACCATTACACCTCACAGAAACACAGCACTGTAACACCTTACCATTACGCCTCACAGAAACTCAGCACTGTAATTCCCTCCCATAAAACCTCACAGAAACTCAGCACTGTAATTCCCTCCCATAAAACCTCACAGAAACACAACACTGTAACACCCCGTCATAGCACCCCACTGTAACGTTCTACTTTAACACCTCACAGAAGCACAGCATTATAACACTGTACCAGAAACCCCAACCATAACACCTCACTGTAACATTCTACTGTAACACTTCACAGAACCACAGCATCGTGACACCCAACTGTAACACCTAGCTGGAACAAAGCAACATAACTCTAATACCCCATTGTAACAGTGCACTGCAACACCCAACAGCAACAGATTCAGTTTAAAGTAAGAAAGACAGTGCGCTGTAACACCACACTGTAACAAAGCGCAATAATACTTCACTGTAACAGAGCCCTGTAACACCTCACAGCGGAAGTACAGTAGAAACATGATTTCACCCAGAATTCCACACAATGGTAGATGCCATTGGCTAACCAACCAAAGATGAGCTCACTGTGTCTTCTTGTAAAGCTTCTTTTTTCACAGTCTCTGTAGCTAGCATATTCTACCCCAAATACCTCCATCTTGGTGTTCAACTGTCCTCAATCTTCCACACGCAGTCATTGGACACACGGTTGTTCACTTCCTTTTCTAACAAATGAAAGTCTCTGTGTCTGTTTGCAGAATGTGCAGCTTCACTAAATGTCACTCCAAAGCAAGTCAAGAATAACTGAACAGACACTTGAGTCTACAAAAAACCAGACTAGCTTACCTTATTCTCATATTGAATACAGATCATGAATTTATTTATTTATTTCTGTCTTTAATCTTCACTTCGATTCACTTTTTATTTATTGTTCATATTTATGTACGTACTTCTACAGTTACTCTCAACATTTATTTATGCACTTCCTCTCACTATTTATTTATTTATTTATGCTTTTATTTAAACTTTTTTATTTTTAAATAAGTCATCTCTCATCCTCTATAAAGAGAAAGGCGAGTTGGATTTTGGGTTTTGTAATTATATTGCCTGTTTTTTGTACAGAGCGGACTCCTGGCTCTTGTGTGTGCCGTGACAGAGCTGCAGGTGAAACAGGGACATTGTTCAGGCTTGTTCTCTCTGAGGTGTGGCTCCACTGTGCTGACAGACACACAGTGCAATTACTGGATTTTCTGTCCAGCTGCTGCTGCTTATGAAACAACAAACGCATGGCAATGAAAGTGATGAAAGCTTTCAATTTCTCAGGACAGCTCCACCCTCACAGAACATCACTCAGATTCCAGGAGTGTGTGTGTGTGTGTATGTGTGTGTGCGTGCGTGTGTGTGTACAACAGCAGCAACAGCAACTGCAACTGTGTCTTGCGCCCACCTGACGGATGGACCTTATCTGCTGTGTGTGTATGTGTGTGGCAGTAACAGGCGTGTCGGTCTTTACCGCCTCCACCTCCTTCGACACGGTCGCGATCTCCTGCACTTTGGCCCGAATCTCATCTCTCTGTTTATCCACCACCTCCTTCAGCTTCAACATCACCTCCCTCTCCTGCCTCTGGACACGGTCTGTGGGAAAGCGGCACGGATCAGAACCGCACGTGCAAGTGCACACACACACACAAACACAGAGAAATCTCCACGAAATGGGCTCCTGAGTATAACACATCACCTAATAAATGCATCACAAGGTCTGTGCAATAAACCGTAACCACTGTAGCTTTATGTGCAACGCCTGCATGAACAGAGTTAAATTAGTGCAATAAAATGAGCCACTCTACCACAGTAACGTAATGCCTGGGGTGAAGTCATAAGCGTCCTCTGCGACAGGACTCTGAGGTGGAGGACCAGCCTTTGGAGCTGATTAACGTGTCTGCCTTTAACACTAACACAAACTGGAGAGGGTGCATCATGTCTGAAGGAACTGTGCAAAATCAATCCGTGTGACATTTCCACATGGGAACAGCTCTTAAGGAAGGAACAGTTTTGTGTGTAAGGCCATTTCTGTCAGTCTGTGCAGAGGTAATGCACTGCAAACTTCCTGGTGGAAGCAGCATTTAATGCAAATCGTAGAAGGCCTGTTCATATGTATTGAGTGAACTTTAACATTAGAGAGCATGCAGATATATTGAATGATTATATAACATTTTAATTGTGATAAAGTGCAATGACATAGAGGTGGTGGTAACAGAGGCTGGGGCCTTCTCTGTGCTCAGAAGAATGCTCGAATGGAACAGACACTCACAAAATGTGCACAACATGTCAACACAGAATACTCCTGTCCTGTCCAGTCCAATCAACACACTTCTCACATTCCACTGCACGCTGTCCAGACAATGTGTCTGTACATGTGAGATTATGTGGGTGTGTGCGTGTGTGTCAAAGAGTGTTTGTATAAGAAAGTGCATGAGAGTGTGTTGGTGCACATGCATTTCTCACCTCCCTGGCTTTGACTCCTCAGCTGACACAGCAGTTCCTGGTTCTCCTCCTGCAGGTGCAGCACCTGGGCCTGCAGCTCCTCCGCCCTTCGCCTCCATTTCTCCTCCTTCTGCTGGAGCTCCTGCTGGGAGCGGCCACAGACACATCTAACAAGTGCAGGACGCAACACGCAAGCTTTTCAAAGCAGATTCCGGTGAGGGCAACAGCTCCACCACCACCTACACCGTTTTACAATAATGTACAGTAATCACTTCCCTCTTCAATCTCATTTGAGGAAACATGCTGTGTTCTATGTTAAAACATGTGCCTGAGCACATAATTCTAATTGAGTAACTCATGTATTCAAACCCAGTGCACACAGGCATAGCTCCTCCAGCCTACACTATATCAATGACCATACATCCTTTTTTTTCCATATTTGGTCTTATGCGTTTCAAGGTTCATCAAAAAAACTTAATGAAGTCATCAAGAACATGCAAGTTATCTTAAGAGTTCTGATTATTCTTTGTGGATCACACACAGAGTCTGTAAAATGCTTTGTCATACTTCGCTTTTGCCCCGCAGAAAGTTTTGCAAACACCTCAAATTCCCTTCACTTGCGAGGTCATCACATACACAGAACTTGCTGCGGTTTTGTTCTTGTTTGGCGCTGGGGCATGCAGCCCACTTCATAAAAGACGCCCTCTTGAACTGGGGTCTGAACACGGTAACATTGCGTCCCTAGAGCGCGCAGTGAAACACTGTGTTCCTTTTTCGCCCTGTTTGTCCCTCTCCACGCGATACAGTGCAGCCCTTCTCTCAGCGCGTGGGGGGGGGGGGGGGGGGGGCCTGCACATGCCTGAGAATGTAGCCAATGTGGGCAGAACTTGCTCAGAGTCCTGAGGAGTCAAACAGCAACAGCATAAAAAATACACTTACAAAAACTGCTGCTACTACAGCACATATACCACTCGACTGTTGTAACAGGAGCGGTGCTAGTACTCAGTAGCAGCGGTAGTAGTAACTGTGGTAACACGGTGAAAGAAAACTGTTCTGTGACGTTACAGGGTAAAATGTTGCGCAGAGCAGGTGCGAGAGAGTGTCATGACAGTGGAGCACAGGACGAGAAAACGGAAGTGATCATTTCATGTTTCACAAGTATAGTGTACATACAAACTCCAGATGTGGCAAATTCTCTTCCCGTCGCAGCCCTGGACGTGAACACTTTCCTCAACAACATTAAAAAGTGACGCATCTGAAGCATTTAGATTATCCTTATAATCTATATAATATAATATAATATAATCTTATATAGATTATCCACTAAATTCAATGATCTCTTTAAAGAACGCTTTGAGGACTAAACTCGAAATAGCTCCAGTCAAAACCATATAAAATCTGTGCACAGATTATACAATACTCTTGCGTAATAAACAAGGTAGTCAGCAATAGTAAGAAAATATTAATCACGGTAAAGTGCGCATCGAGCACAGTCAAAGGTTTTAAATGCTTCACATACTGAGTGCGTGTTTATTCAGAGTTGCAAAATGGCATTACTTGTAGAATCCCAAATTAAATGCATTCTTGATTAACAGTGCAATGAAGTAAGGTCAAAGTAAATAAATGTCTCCTCATTATCGAGCCACAGTTAATTGTATTAAATGGTCTGATAATAATTTCTCAATCTGTTCATCCGCTTGACAAAGATTATGATAATCAATGTAGCTACAAAGTGACTAGTCAAACAGGCCATAATCAAGTTAGGTATGGAGTATGCACCCTAAACATTTACGCGGTGGGCAAATCGGGTACATGTGCTGCGTTACTTTTACTTTTTCTGATAGCTAGCCTGCCACTAGCACATGATGCTTGTTCAGATAAGATATAAAGTAGTCGAATGTGCCTATTTATACTGGAAGAGACCTCGAAAGCGGATTACTGCACCCCGATTAAGCTCGACTTACCCTTATTTCGTTATTATTACTGCTGTCCTCGGATTCTTTGACACCTCGTTTCTTCTGCTGCTGTACCTGTAGCGTCTCGAACGCCTTTAAAAGCTCCTCTTCTTTGGAGCTGTGTACGTGGTTCCTCGCAGCGAAACTCTCCAGCAGCTCCAAAACTTTGACTATTTTCGGCACCAAGCCCTCCGCGCTTTCTTTGCCATAGACGTCAATTAGCTTTTCCACCTCGGACCCTATTAGTTTTGCAATTTCATACACATCGTCCACGGTCAACGAGATAAATGCCCTTTCCAAGCAAGCTTCTGGCTTCTTTGAGTCCTGATTCTGTTCCATACTTCTCTCGCAGCTCTTGTTCATAGCTGCACTAAAACATTAGCTAAACAGCAACCGAAACCACCTCTACTGCTGTCGTCTGCGTGACATGTCAGTTGTTCTTCCCTCCGAAGCGACGCAACGAGCTTTCATTTTGGGTTTCAAAAGAAACTAGCTTGCTAGTCACCAAGTAAGATAGCAATTTTTTTTCTCGGAAAAAAAAACGGTCGATGCAACGTGATATGTACGCAATGCTTAACAAGTCAACTGAGTAGGCTGTTAGCTAGCTACTTAAAATGTAAAGCGTAATGCTATAGTTAACCTTAGACTTGCACGTTTGCGGATCGCACTTGAACGGCTTCTGCCTACGTCACGTGTAGCCTTTAATATTTGCTAACAAGCTAAAACTGAAATGACAACCCGTGCACTGTGTCCATCTTTTCCCAAAGCAGACTTCAGCGGATGCGCTGAATTTAGGTCTTTCGTGAGTTGTTTTCCATTACAAAACCCTCCTTCGCTCCTGACCAATGACGGGCGAGTGTGCCTTGCCACAGTTGCTCTTTCGACTGTAATGTAATGCATGACACAGAGCATGCAAATTGGATTTCTCTGAAGGCATTCAGAAGAGGATGCACTTGTTGTGGTCTTATTTGCAAGCCTATTAAAAAACCATCGTAACACAACAGACTAGGCTTTGAAAATGGCACAACGCGTTGTGAATGCCATTAATCCAGCGCAGAGGCCTAAATGACTTTGCCCGGCCAGGTTGGTATCATCAAGAATGACTCACGTCGACGTAAATAATAGTCAATATTGGGTAGTTCTCAGTTGAATGTGAACTAGAGTTTATCCTTGTGTGGGCCTTAAGGTTATAATTAATTGTGCAACAAATTTAACAAAAGGCACCGCTGGGATTCGAACCCAGGATCTCCTGTTTACTAGACAGGCGCTTTAACCAACTAAGCCACGGCGCCAGATGGAAGGGGGTGGGAGATAAGCGTGCATTCGATTGTGGCATTGTACACATTTACATGATTCGCCGGATTTTAAGAATAATCCCGTAACCGATTCATTCACAATGAGCTATGCTCATGATATTTTATGATATGAATAATAAAATCATTAATATAAGCCGCAGATTTTCAGATTCCGCAGTTAGTTTTACAAGACATTGAATCTCGCCCTCTAATCAGCGCATGGGCCTGGTCTACGACGAAGCCTATGTTTGCTTATGGCCGGTGCCTCGTCTCTTGAAACCATGTAATGCAGAAGTTTCAGTTTTGTGATGTATTGATGCTTTGTAAGGTCATTTTGTGTTTTGCTGTTTGCTTTCTGTTTCAAACAGGACTTTTTTTTTATGTCAACCACTGTTTGAGCTTTGATTTCCATGCATCAAGGTCACACTGCGGTAAATGGTGGTCTCTCCTAAACCACCAGCACTGTTTACCACCCACCTGGGTGATGTACAGCAGCCATTTTGTGACAAAAATGCTCCTCACACATTAGGTGGAGAAGGTGGGCTTGATTTTAGTGAGGGGGATTATAACAGACAAGCCTGAAAATTTGGCCAGAACTTTGAGGAACAACCTGCCTTTTGTGGTATGTACCTATGATTTCCAGGACCAGCCTTATAGTCTCATCCAAATGATCAGCGGTGTCTCTGTCACCCCCTACTGGCAATCTACCAGCAGCATGTTATACTCAAACTTTGCCCCTCTCCTGGTAAGACACCCTGTGTCATGGTGGCTGCCAAACCTCACTGCTTGTCACTCTAAGCCATGTCCTCTATTGCCGAAAATTTTTCTGCAGTCCCTGTAGCTATATGTATTGTAACTCATGCCAAGCCTCATAACATGAAAAAAGTAATCACTTACGACAGTGGAGCTTTGAGTCTCCCCCCAAAAAGGGGTTTCAACTGAGACAAATTGACTTAATAAAAATGTTCTTTATTTAAACCCAAATTACATTGTCAACAATTTATGCACAATACAGCTATTGAGCACAGACATAACTGCTTTAGTAAAAAAAAAGAAAAAAAAAAAAAAAAGAGGGAAACGATTCTGAAGGTCACACCTAATTTTTTCTACTGCAAAGATATTTTACATAAAAGGCAAATTGACAGCTACCACTGTGTGATAACCTAGTGAAGAAACATCACAAAAAGAAGATGCGTAGAAGTAAAAACAAACAGGTACATATCATATCTCATGTGTTTAACCCTTCAGTGACTGGAAGAAGGTATAAGGAACACAGGGCTGTAGAGAATATCTGCACCCAAAAGCTAAACCAGACCCACAGGGTGTCACTGCACCCTTACACTCTACATGGGGTGAATCACATGAGCAGGGGGCATCCCTCTCAGCAGGGGCGCTGGGATGCCCGTTTTCCTCTAAGCGTACATGTCTTCGCGGTCGGCGTTGTAGATCTCGCCCTCCTGCAGCGAGGCGAAGTTGAGGAAATGTGAGGGCCGGTGGACCTCGTGGTAGAACTCCTTGGGGTTGGACAGCTGGAGGTCATACTTCATGTTCGGATCGTGGCGAACACCTGGGAGGGAAATAAATCCACCATTATGGGCAGGTAAAAAGAACTGATCCGGTACAATCCAGGTTAAACCAATCGATGCCGGGTAAGATAATCAGTCCGATCCAGTACTGCAGGTAAATGAACCGATCCAGCCCAGTGGGTACATGGCCTAATCCAGTTGTCATCTAATTCAGTCCTCAGTGGTTACTCCTCTACTTAGACAGGTGTCAGCGTGAGTGACGTGCATGCCCAGAGAACAGCTCTACTCACCCATGAAGTTGTAATTCCAGGACACCTGGCCAGGTACCATGAAGAAGCCCAGGAAGCGATCGGACAGCAACATCTGGACCCTTTCGTAATGGGAGGGCAGGTAGCCCTTGGGGTTGTTGCCCTTGTCCGTGTTCTGCCTGCCCCACTCGTACCCACTGGGGGTCAGCTTGTAGGCCGTCAGAGTGCAGGACCCGGGGGTGAAACTGAAACATACCCACACACGTTTAACACACAGAACCACACATTTAATACACCACCACACCTACATTCAACTCACAGAATCACTACCCCAACATTCAACAGACATGCACGTATGTGTGTGTGAGGGGCAGAGTGTGATGCTGCAGAAATGAGCGAGCGTGCGTGCGTGCGCTTGGAGAGATACAGGTACCTGCAGGTGATGATGATGGTCTTCTCTCCGTCCCAGGACGGGTTGTCGGCCATGATCTTGGCATGTGTGGTGACATCCTGTGGGGACAGCTGGGGCGACTCGTTGGGCTGAGTGTGGATCCAGCCCAGCGGTTCCATCTCCTGAGAGAGGGGACAGAAAGGACAGGTAGGACAGGTGAGCTGGGGACAGGAGCAGTGTGCTGTGTGCGATGACTCATTCTCTCATCTTATGGTCTTAGGATTCATTTTACTCATTTCTTTTCAATGTTAGTACATCTTACACTATTACCAATGTTATAAATTACCATTTCTTTTGAAATGCATTCAGATGCAACTGATCTGTTTTATTAATATGGTGATACTCCATGCTCGACCACATAATGACTTCACCGGAAAATGACCAAAAGCTGGGCTCTTCAACCTAATGTACAAATTCTCAAATATTCAGAGAAAATAAAAATCCAATAAAATAGCAGTGCACTTATGTAAATACATGCATATACATACACCATATTCACTGTAAGACTGTGATATATGCCCATGATGCACCACAGGGGGCGTCTGCCATGTGAAGTCTCACCTTGAGGTACTCGTGCTGGGGCAGCTGATTCGGCAGGTGCACAGTCTGGTGTGTGCCCCACTGCGGCACCATGACAATGCAGCGGATCTCCTTCACCTGTGGGTTATCAGGCGGGCTGGTGCCGTACAGGTACCCCGCGATCTGAGGAACAGGCGATAAATTCAGCCAGTCAGCCACACACACTAACTCACTCGCTCATCTGTGTGCACAGAAAGCCAGCACTGCAGAGAGGAAGAGGAAATGTGTGCAGCTCTGCCGAAAGGGTAGAGAGAGCACACCTGAGCGCGCAGATCAGAGATGCAGATGAACTTCTTCAGGACGTTCTTGGGCAGGATGTAGGTGTAGCCTGTCTCCTTGATGTCGTCGGATGAGACGTAGATGTGGTTGGTGCGGAGGTGCAGGTTGGCAGCAGAGATGGCCCTGCAAGGAGAGAGGCAGTCAAGGCTTGGGACTCAGCTACGCCTTCTGGCGACCGACCGGATTAAAGTCCCATCTCTCTAACTCACCGCACTCTCCACTCGGTCTTGGAGGAGAAAGTCTGGGTCTCGTAGTTGCTGGTGGTGGAGGTGATGATCTCGTCGCCGTGCTTGTTGACGGTGCGCGTCTGTGTGGCGGTCAGCTGTGACTGCTCCTTCGTCTGCTTCTCGATCTCAGCAATCTGCTGCCGCTGCTGGGAGGGGGCAGAGATCTCCATGCCCAGGATGATGTCCCTGATCTCAGACTGGGTCAGAGAAGCCACGTTCACACTGGAAGAGAGGGGTGCACATATCATGTAAACGTCAATCTAACAGCCACATGTCATCCCCTTCCTTCCCCTTCCCTACAGAGCCATCTCCTTCCTTCCCTTTCCTCTTCCCTACAGGCCCTAATAAAGGGCTATATAGTATATGATTCCTCCTTTCGGTTTGTATCAGCTCAGCCAAAGTTATTTGCCCCACAGCCTGAGCAGATGCACACTCACTTGTTCTTCTTGCCGTAGTCGGCCAGGATGAGGTCTTTGAGCTGCACCTCCACCTTGATCCACTCCTCGTCGGTTAGCGTGGGCCAAATGTGGTGCGGCTCTGTGATGGTTGTCTTATCCGGCTTGAGGATCACTTTGGCGCGGTCGTTGTTCACGTGGAGCGCCCGGAGGATCAGGATCAGACGGGAGAACGCCTGCCACGGGGGACACAGGAGAAAAAACGCTAAACACAAGCAGCTCCACGTTTCCAGGTCATCAAAGTGTATTCGAAGCAGACAGAGGGGGACATTACGGTGTAGGAGGAGATGGTCTTCAGCCAGTCATCGTACAGGTTGAACAGAACCATCTGGGGCTCAGTGGCCTTCAGGATGAGGTCTCCAAACTTCTCCACCTTCAGGCAGGCCTGGAAGGGCAGCTGCAGCTCGGAGCCTTTGATCACAATGTTGGGGAAATCCAGCAAGTGGACCTGAGAAACACCCAGAGGAGACACAGTCACACCCAGCGCTCCCATCCAAATGAGAGCGCTTAAAATGAACGTGCTCTCAGAATTTCATCACCCAGTATGGCCATTCCATCAACACTGTGGCATCCACTTCCAAACCACTGAGTACAGGCAGTGGCCACTGGCTGCAGGGTGTGGTCACTGCAGGGGTGGGTGGGACTCACCTCCAGAGGATCCAGCATGCCTTTCCTGGTGACAATGATCTGCTTGGGCTGTTCTTCCACAGGCAGTGAGCGAATGAGAGCAGCAACCTCTTCTGCTGTCTTCCACTTAGCCAGCTGCACAGAGAGAGAGAGAGAGTAATGAGAGGGGAGTGGAAACAAACCAAACTCCTCCATCCCTAATGATACACATTTTTGAAAATCCAACCTAAACCAGAAAGCTGATCCCTCACCACCCAGCTCCTGCAGATTCCAAATTACACAAACAACTACAAACTGGTTAGGTCCTCTATCAGAAAACCTCCACTCCACAGAGAGACAGAGAGAGAGGGAGAGAGGGAGAGAGAGAGAGAGAGAGAGAGTGAGCCATGGGTACCTGTCCGAGACGTTTCTGCCCTGCCCACACAGACGTGTGGATGATCTTCAGGAAGAGCTGGCCGGTCCTGGGATTGAAGATGAAGATGGCTCCATTGATGGGCTTTGTGGTCAAGTTGCCCTCAAATGTCTGCAAAAGCACAAAACATCCTTCTGTGAAACAGGATTTTGAGTGGCTTAGGGAAGCTCTGCTCTGCTCCGCTCCAGGGCAGTGTTCACGAGAAACTGGAGAGCAGACAATGCTGACAACTGTTACCAGCAAACATGAGCTGCGTAGGAATACACCGTATATACTGTATACATTAGACTTAAAGCTGGCAATAACAAAGTGCTCTATTCAAAAACATGGAAAATAGGAAGCAAGGCTTTGTGACAACACACTGGCCCCATAAAGAGCACCTAGGTAAGAAGGTTCTGTGAGGACAGAATGGGGGGCAGGAGAGGGTTTGCTCACTTTGTGGATGGTGACTCTGTAGACATTGGTGTCGTCCACAAACCAGATGATCTGATTGGAGAAGAGCTCCCCGTAGTTTTGGGAGGACAGGTACGGCTCAGTGGGCTCAGAGGAGTACAGCTGCAGGCCTTTCCTGATGCGCTCTCTCAACACGTACAGGGCAGGGTTTGCTTTCATGATCTTTGCCATGGCCTGCTGGATCAGCGGCTTCCCGCCAGGGAACCAGTTTCCATAGCCACTGCAGAGAGAGATGTTACAGTGTTAGTCATGTCTGCAGTTCAGATTCCCTTTCACCCGTCATTGCCTCAAGCGAAGCAGACACAGGCAGGCGCTCACCTGTGCAGGTTGTAGGCCAGGTCTATGGCAATGAGCACCCCGGTGGGGGAGGGGTAGATACTCATGTTGTCAGTGGTGTAGTCCAGGAACTTGGCCCTGGCATAGCGCTCAATGTCATGGGAGTCGTAGTCTCCCCATCGCAGCTGGATGTCAATCCAGTACTTCTGGGTGGTGGTGCTGTCCATCACATCCCTGCCGACCAATGAGAAACACAGTGAGGCGGGACCTAAAAGCCACCATCGCACATGCCCCATTTATTTTCTGTACAGAGTAGTGCGGGGCAGGAGGGGGCAGCGTACTTGGAGTCAGCCAGCAGGGACGGCCTGGAAACGTTCCACTTGTAGGAGGCAAACAGCAGGATGTCCGCGCAAGATGAGTTCATCTTATAGGACTTCCTGGGGTGGATGGTCTCCTTCTGCACCGTCTCAATCTCCAGAGCATCCAGCTCCTGATCAAACACCTGCAGGAAAAAGGGAGGGAGGGAGGTCACTACACACACTCAGAACACACAGAGGCTCAGAGAACAACCACACCACAGCCATACAGAGGCTCACAACACAGGCTCACAGTACAAACACACAAACACAGTGTGTTATAAGCCAGAGACACACACACAGGCACACAGTGAGGCTGCCCTACACTACCTGACACAGATCCATGACAATGCTCTCGTGAATTTTCTGCCACAAGTGAGCTCTGAAGATCTGGATCAGGGAGATCTTCAGCGTGGGGATCTTGCCATGCATGAAGATTCCAGTGAGATCAAGCTGCACCTGGAAACCCACGTACACCTGTGGAGGGAAGAGAGCGTTAGAGGGAACCGCACAGGAGTAATACAGACCGTGAATCACGCGACCCTGGCGTGGAATGCGGTGGGAGGGAGACGTACGTTGGCGCGGTTGATGGTGGGTGACCACCACAGTGTGAATCGTCTGTTGGGGATCTGGTTCAGACCGGAACGCTGTGCGTTGGTCAGCTTCTTCCACTTCATGGACTCCTCGAAGCCGCTGGCCTTCTCCCTGTGGGCAAATCCACAACCCCAAAATCAGCACCCCACATCTCTCGGCCCCCCCGTTTCACCTGTTACAGAATCCCATTACCAGCTACATTTAAAAGAGCTTTGACATCAAGCACCAAGGCGTCTCCCTGGATACGGGTATATGCCATGCGAACGGACCAATGGCTAAGCGGGGCCGGGCGCACTCACCAGAACAGCCCCTCCCAGGTGGGGAAGTATGTCCCCTTGAAGAGTGTGTGCTCCAGGATGCCCTCCACACCGCCCAGCGCCTGGATCATGTCTGTGCGGTAGTTATTCAGGTTCCACAGCTTCCCATCATGCCTCTGGTGGGTCCACCAGAACGGGTTCTGCTTCAACACCTGCAAGCACATTTCCCCTGTTTAACTGCCTGTTTAACCTCCCCTGAACAGCGTGTTCTTCCAGTTGGGGTCTGAGAAGACACTACATTTCTACATTTTGAATCGGTTAATATACAGCCACTATAATCCTTTATTTGGCATTTAACTGAAACTTTAAACAACACATGCTGAATAAAGCAAACCCACTGACACCTGCATGTGCACTTCATCTGGGTTTGTGGCACATGCTAGACGCAGGTGAGTGTGTATACCTGTGTAGACGTGTCTGTGTGTTTGTGTGCTGGTGTACATGCTCATGTTTGGAGCAGGGTTACCTGATACTGTTTGAAGTCGGTGCGGACCCTCCAGCCCTTGTCGTAGGCCAGGGTGTGCCGGTCCTTCTGGAAAAGGGTGTTGATTCTGGGGATGCCCCTGTCCCAGGAGTCCTCCAGATCTTCCAGGGTCAAACGCCTGTGAAGATAATCGCAACACCAAATCAATACCGGGATGTCCCAGCGTAAAACGCGCTGCACACTCCAAACTCTCCCGGGCGTTTTCCCGGTGTGGGGCTGTGGGGGCGTACCTGTTCTGGGCGATGGCCTCCTGCCTCTTCAGGGCGTACTCAGCCCAGACCCTCTGGGAGTCGATGAACTCGCTCTCCCAGGGCTGGATGTAGCGGTACAGGTTGGGGATCAGCTGGTCCTCCTCATGACTCATCCCGGAGCGGAAATGCGTGATGCCCACGTCGGTCTGCTTCGACCACCTGCAGAGGGCGCAAACGAGGACGATGAGCGGCGAGCCAGCAGCAGCACCGAGAGCCTGCACAGTACCTGCCCTCCTTTTTACAAACACCGTGTTTAAAAATCCTCTGCGTTTGGTTCCATCTGTACCCAGAGTGCATTGTGGCCCTCACCTCAGGTCAGACTGCGGGATCAGGACGTGGCCCATGGACAGCATGCCCAGGCCCCCCAGCTCCTTGGGGGTGTAGAACACCACAGGGGGGAAGCGGCTGGGCATCTTGGAGTTGAGGCCGATCTTGATTCGGGTCTGGATCTTGTTCTCGCACTTGACCAGCAGGTCCAGCAGCTCCTGGGTGTTGACCACGGCCTCGCGGAAGTACGTCATCAGGCCAATCAGAGCCGTGTTCCACTTGTTCACAATCTGAGGGACAGCAAAGAATGACTCAGCACAGGGGCTGCAGCACAGAATGCCGTCTTTTATCCCATCTTATCTGACTGATGGTGGACAGACTATGGAGGGACAGTTGGGAGGTGGCCAGCGGTTACCTTGGTGAAGGTGGTGGAGCCAGAGGCCATGAGGATCTGCCGCACACGGTTATGGAACCTCTGCATGGACTCATCGTCCACCCTCAGGAAGCACTGCGCCGTCCGCTCCTTAGTCACCTACAGTCACACACAGACAAACACACACAGGTCAGTGCCTCTTGCTAGTGGACCAGGGCCTTGCTCACAGCTCAAAAGTACCAGGAAGTTAAAGGCAAGAACAGAGGCAGCCCTCCACCTGGCCCAGGCGGCTCACCTCATTCTGCAGGTTCCACACCCCGTCCTTGTGGGTGAACTCCTCGTAGCTGGTGCGGCACTTGGGCAGGATGCGGCACTCGAAGCCGCACATGTTGAACAGCAGGTTGGGGTTGTCCTTGCTGTAGACCGACACAAAGCTGTTCTCCCACTGCACTGTGGTCACAGAGCGCGGCAGGCGGTTCTTGATGTCCCAGAAGACGGCACGGCCCCTGCAACAGATCACACAAGGGACACACAGTCAGGAGCTGCTGGTCTCTCCCCTGATGCGTAACTTCTCCGGGACGGCAGGGGGGGGACACTCACAGGTTGACGTCATGCTTCATCAGCCTCATCCTGGCGTCTCTCGGCCAGCACTTCTTGTTGTTGTAGCCCACAATGTTCTCGTTGTTTGGGTCTGGGTGCTCCGTCAGGTACCTCTGGATCAAGTCCCGGGCTTCATCTGCTGTGAACCTGAGAGGAACCCAAAGAGCGGTGAGCAGCAGTGAAGCTGCAGCTGGATCCCGACCCCACGCCCTCGGGAAGAGCATTCCGATTCTTACCTGAAGAAGATGTGGATGCGGTCGATGTAGCGGCAGTAGAGCCGGATGGGGTGGGCGGCCTCCGTGGCCATGTCCTGGAAGCTGAGGAAGTCGTTGGGCATCTGGGGCGGCCCCGCCATCTCGCTGGCGCGATGCAGGCCCAGGACCAGCAGGTCCATCACCAGCCCATAGTACTGCACGATGAAGGAGGCAAACTGCAGCCCGCGAATGATGCCGTATGAGTTTGTGTGGTTCATGTCCTGTAGGGGAAGACAGAAACATTTGAATGAAACACTGGAACACCATTACCTGTGTGCTGTGGAAGGTTAGCACATTTGAGCCCAGTCAAGTATGTTTCAGCAGTGTGGCTTAGTGGTAAGGACAGGGCTTGTAACTGAAAGGTTGCCAGTTCAATTTCCTACTGGGGCACTGTCACTGTGCTCTAAGGCAAGGTTCTTAATCCAAAACCCCTAGGTAAGAGTATCTGTTAAATGTAAATTATGTAATATAATGTTTTGCCTGATGTACTCAACAAGTGTTGTGACAGTAAGACTTAAATGCCTCAGCTGTCCAGGGGTTTTTAAAGCCATGAAGGCCCAGGCTTGTAGCCCTGATGAACAAGGCTTTGTTATCAGTCAGACCTCAGAGGCAGAGCCGAAGCAAAGGGCACGCGGAGAGTTGGGCGTGGGAAGGCGGCTCACCTTGTAGTTGATGACCACGTTGTTCTTGGCAGTCATGTAGTCAGCAATGTTGTGGTCCACGATGAGGCGGAGCAGCCTGTTGAGCAGCGTCAGATCGATCTTCTCGTACATCTTCTCGTAGCGTGACTCCAGCATCACGTTGCACTCGCCCTCCATGGTCTCCCACACGTCCTGCAGGTTGTTGATCCCTGGGGGGGAGGTCAGAGGTCATAGGTCAGGGGTCAGAGAAGCAACTTGGATCCACACAGGGACCGTCACATGGGTCTGCGGCCGAACTCTGACCTTGGCACCACTTGTACACCAGCAGCGGAGGGGGCTCAGTGTCGGCCGGTTTGATCCAGGGCGGAAACAGCCTGCGCTTGTCCGCCTCGTACCACAGGTACTGGTCCAGATAGGCGTCTGTGATCTTCTCCAGGGGCTCCACGTCATACACAGGGACCAGGTGGCTGTACAGGTCCATGAACTCGATGCCCACCTGCAGGGAGGAGGAAACAGCTGCATCAGCCCGGACAGGAACATACCAAGACAAGATGAGCCAATACAGACCACACTGCAGCCAGATTTAGCCCGGTTCTATCTGTGGCGTGTCTCTGTCTGTGGTGCTGCTCTGTTTGTGGCGCGGCTCTGTCTGGACTCACCTCTTTGAAGGCTCTCTGGGTGAGCAGGTGACGCTTGATCCTGGACAGCGCCTCGTGAGGGTTGTCATAGGCCTGCTCAATCAGACCCAGCTCCTCTCTCTGGGACTGGTTGAGCCTGGACTTCACGCTGAAACATACATACAAACACGCACACGTGTGTTACGGGGAGCTGCGGGCTGGCTGCTTGGCGGGGCGGCGCTCGAGGCGGGCTGGGGGTTACCTGTAGGCCTCTTTGAGCCTCTCCAGGGCCAGGATGAGCAGCTTGGTGTCGTGCTTGTAGGACAGCGGGGGGAAGGGGATGGGCGAGAAGCGGCGACTCTCCAGCCAGTGCACCGTGGTGGTGTAGATGGCCACCGCCTCCTCCGCCGTGATGTAGGGGCCGTCCTGAGAGAGAGAGAGAGAGAAACAGTTAAGAACAAACAGCCTGCACTCTCCGCAACACAACCCTGGAGCTTCTCTCTGTATACCACCTCTACTCAGGTAAAACCCTGTCGTTATGCTGAGGTGTGCACCTTCAGGTAGTTGTGCTGCCTCTCCTGCTCTGCCTTCAGGTAGAGTCGGGTTAGCCGGCCCAGGTTCTTCTTGCAGACCGTCTTGTCCACAGTGGCGCCACGCCTGATTCGCTCACGGTTGTAGTGGGCTGTGTTTGTCCACCAATCAGCTTTGGCTTTGACGTAGCGGAGGATCATGTTCTCGATAGGAGTGGGTAGGCCAGGAACCTGGGGGGTTGGGGGCAGAACGTTACTCTTTGTACTCCAATAAGCAAGCATGCCAAAATGCATTTCCTTAACTGTGTTAAAAAGAAACGTGCAGAGCACAGGTGAGCTGGAGCGCTTACCTTCCAGGGGATGTTGGCCTTCCAGCACCTCCAGGACTCGCTGAGGTGCTGCAGGATGGTGCGGGCCTTGTTCTGCTTGATCCCCTCCGGCATCATGTCCAGGATGTCGTGCATGACGGCAGCGCGCAGCTCCAGGTCAAAGTGCGACTCCACTCGCTGCTTGGTGACCGTCTTGGCCACGCCCTTCGAGTGTCGACCTGTTTGGAACACAGCACACAGTGACACTCCCGCAGTGACGCCCTGCCCTCTCCGCGGTGCATCTGTGTGTTATCTGTGGCAGTTTGTTGGCGTCAACATGGAGATGATGCACCCAGGTCACGGTTAAAGCACTGAACTCTCTACGAGTCTGTTGCATTCATAGGAAAGAGGTGGCGTGTATGACTGTGTGTGTGTGTGTGTGAGAGCATGTGGGGATGTTCACCTTCAAACTGTCGGGCCAGCAGGTTGCCCAGCCATCTCTCCAGCAGGGGGGTGATGCCCCTCATGAAGAAGAGCCACACCCTCCATCCTGGGGCCCAGAAGCCACAGCCAGGACCCTTCCCCACCGGCCCCTGGGGAGACAGAGCATATTAACCAACATGCACTCTGCCCCTGCAGACGGAGCTTATATTCCTGTTCAGTTTTTTACCCAGCATGCACTGAGACTCACAGTGTTGAAGCGGTAGTAGATGAGGTGCTTGAGGTCCTTGCACATGCGGATCTGGCGCATCAGCTTGTACTTGTAGCGGTACATTCCGGTCAGCTGACCCACGTGGGCGAAGATGTACTGCAGTCCATCGGCCAACTGTGGGGGAAATCGAGCACCATTACGACCACGAAAACACCTTTACCTTCCCATGAGCCTGTGTAGGCTGTAGGGGAATTCGAGCACCATTACGATCACGAAAAACACCTTTCCCATGAGCCCGTGCAGGCTGTGGGCGTGGCGTACCTGGAAGGCATCGACGTTGCCGAGCCGGTACTGCACGTGGCTGTCCACCACCAGCTTGCTCAGGCGAAGCACCTCTCGACACAGATGGAACGCGTTCCCGAATCTGGACTTCTTGCGCTCCTGAAACGGGGAACACCGCATCGAGCGTTAACGACACCAAAAGCATGACACAACAGGAGACGCTGTCACAGCTCCTGTCCAGCTCAGCTGAACCACATTTAAATGAAACGCAGCTTGATCCCATGGATCTTTAAAAGGTTCCCTTGCATTTTAATAGCACAATCATTTTAATAATCTGAAGCAATAATGAATCATTTAGTCCCGAGTTTCACTGTTAGGGGTAGCGGTTCTCTTCCACGTGGGAGGGTCACGGGTCACAGGCAGGAGGGCTTTACCTTGGTGGTGAGCGTTTTGACAGGCTTCAGGTTGAAGTTGTAGTCCAGGTGCAGGTAGTTGAGGTTCTTCCTGTGGATGAGCAGGTTGAGCATGTTGTAGCCCTGCCGGCACACCTGCAGCCCCACCTCCACCCAGTCCAGCTTTGTGGACTGGAAGAACTTTGTGGCCTTGAAGGAGCGGAACAGGTATCTGCAGGGAGAGCAAAGATGTTACACCTGAGCGGGGTATGCGGGTAGCGAACAAATGTAACTGTAGGATCTTGTGTTGTGTTTTAGATGTTACGTGGGTCGGCGAACGAGCGAGGTTCAGACCGAGGTTCTCACTGCTCGCTGCCAACCCCTTACAGCCAGCGTCGTTGCCAGTTGAGCTAAAGGCAAATTGCCGCTAGCCTTGTCGGCAACAACGCTACTTAACCAGGTCTCGGGGAGTGACATAGCCACTGCAACCGCTCGGCTACCTGCTACCCGCCATGTAAGGCTTTATGCAGAACTCACACAATCACTAATCACTTCAGCTCTGCTACACAAACATATCCCATCTGCAATCACAGGCAGATTTTTTTCTTTAAATAGTTTAAGTTGTGAGGTCACTAGCCACCCTGGTGGGTGTTTTTTGCCTAAATAAAAAAAAATTATAAAATTATTATCACAGCCAGTCTAAGAAGTTAACTACCCTTAATTATCACTGTCACATGACATATTTTGATAACCAGCCCTACTATCAATTTAAACAGGTGGAAACAACTATGCTGAGTTAGACTGGTTAACTAGGTAGACAGCAATCAGGAAACATTTCTGTGGTTTAGCTGTTAGCTTTAGGTGTGATGCTTTCTTGCTCACTAACTGTTTTAGCTAATAATACACGATCTTGCATACAATCATATGTGTGCCTCACGGGACCCTGTTAAAAGCTAATTTGATTTGCAATTAACTTTCGAAGCTGGTGAAATTTGGGTAAATTTCTTCAACTACCAGCTATCCTCCCTGCAGGATCTAAAGGTTCATTCTGGAGCCTGTTTAAGTAATCACGCCGTGTCATGCTTTTAACACCAGCCATCTTCTGACTATGTGACTATGACTGCTAGCACCTCCAGATTTACTGCTGCAGGTTGAACCACACTACAGCAGCAGAGGCCAAAGGTCACTACGGCAGGTGTCACTCAGGTGAGTGGAATCCTGCATACGCACCTCTTCTTCTGTGCTTTGGGGGGTCTGTGTTTGAGGGCATTGAGTACGTAGTACTTCAGCAGCTTCTGATAGGAGACCCTCACTTTCACCGGCTGGCCAGCAGGACAGTGCTCGCGGTACCTGGCCGAACACAGAGACAGCACAGGTACAGTGTTACCTTCCACCTGCAGGTGACCTCTGCACCCACCCACACACACACACACACACACAGAGGTATCACATTAGGCCTCAGTGACGTTGCCTATTCCTCACCAGTTCTTAATGAGCGGGATGTCAATGGCGCGGCGGGTCCTTCCCGATCTCAGGTTGAAGGGGCGGGGCGCCCACAGCAGAGCGATCCCGTTGGCCGTGTTGTCGGTGTACAGGGGCGTGTCCTTAAGGAAGGGCTCCACGTACTCCGGCAGCTCAAACTCCTCATCATCGTCAGGAAGTGGCTCCTGGCTCTGAAATGTGTGACCAGCACATTGTGAATACCTACTGCCCAAAGGGGAAAGAGCTCCACTCCACCCAGCTGAGGCAGGGTCTCTAAGAACACCTACTGTTATAGTGAGGAGTGGCACGTTCTGACTGTACTGACAGCTCTCTCCAATTCAGACCAAAATAAATCCATCAATCACAGTGCAGACAGACAGGAGAGAGACAGAGAGGGAGAGGGGAAAGGGAAGTGGTCTGGCAATAGTGCAGTGTGAAAACAGTAGGTTTTTAAGGAAGACTGTGTTTGATAGGTCGATTCAGCAAGCTGTGTATACCTTGACAGAGTGTCTGTGTGAGATGGGGTTGATCAGAGGATCGAAGTAGAAGGCAGGAAGATCAGGGTCCTCTGTCTTGATGAACACCACGTTGGGTGTGTGGTACCTGCAGGAGCAAAACCAGCATCACGTTACCACAAAATCACTGGCATCAGCCTACCCAAGAGAGCAAGACCAGCATAACACCAGCACGGACCCTCACACAGACACTCATCAGAGGCACACCACACACAGACACTCATTGCTCCAGCACGGAAGCACATCACAGAGGCACACACACTCATCACATAGATGCCCAGGCTGAGCTCACCAGGTGAGATGGACATGGTGTGGCAGGTTGTTGTACAGGTAAGGGAAGGCGATCTTGTACTCCGTCCTGATTGGCTGCCTGATGATGATCTTGTTGATGTCATTGAACTCATTCCAGTCTTCATCCCTGTAAGGTTGCGAGAGACACACTGAGACACATTCACAGCAATGCGCCACTACTAAAACTGGGTGACCACAAATGGACAATCCTACAGCACAAGGGGGCACTTACTGCAGGTTGATGTCCCTGACCAGGGGCTCAAACTTGGGGCCACCTGGAATGGCCATATTCAGAGCCTTGGAGGTGAAGAAGGCCTTCAGGTCAAACAGGTAGAAGTAGTTAGTGTCTACCAGGTCGGTCAGCAGCTGATTGGCTAGACGGTACAGGGTGGACATCATGGGCAGTGTGAACTGCCAGCGTCTGTAGGTGGTTCCATTCACATACCTGCAGGAGACATACACACTTTACTAAAACGGAATGGGACAGACAGCTATCTGGTCCCTCTCACTTACTCCACCTGTCCAGAGCTTCTTGGTCTCGGTTTAAAAATTCAAATGCAAACAAACTTTACTGGCATGCCCACACAGATGCACAGTATTACCAAAGAAATTTTCATATAAATGATAAAATAATACAAATATTATTAACCTTTAATATTTAAAAAACCAAAAACTAAATATGAAAATCTAAAAAAATTCAATCAAATCAATTTAATCTTTTTTTCTCTATTTAATCTCTCTCTCCACCTGTCCCAGGTGACTCACTTGGTGTTTTCCCGCAGAGGCTGGTGCTCATACAACCAGTCCACCACAGAGCAGTCCTCCTCCGGGTCCAGCTCCATCTGAATGGCCTCCAGCGGCTCTACGTCCAGGATGTTGTCCGCGTAGTCGAGAGGCGGCTCCTCGTCATCAAAGGGTGGGAAGCGCATGCGCTTAAAGTGCCGCCGGTCCCTCTTCTCCCGACGCATCATGATCCACATGGCACTGAAACACAACACCCCGGCCGGCATGAGTAATGTCACAATGTACGGCAAGCCAAAGGGCACAAACACCAGGGCAAGGGCTCCCAACGCATATGGCAGCGCGTGAGGTAAAACTAACTGTAGGACCTGATTCAATATATTACACTGCAGCTGTTTAACTGAAGCTCTTAACGAGATCTACTTGCATTAGTTACAATTTTTATGTTACCCATTCATACAGCTGGATATTTACTGAAGCAGCTGTGGGTTAAGTAACTTGCCTAAGGGTACAGCTGCAGCTGGGAAGCGAACCAGCAACCTTTCAGTTATGAGCCCTGCACCTTCTCACTATGCTGCACTGCTGCCCCAGTGATTCTTTACCTGGTGATAAATGGACCAACACAAGCGTCCCTTCTGCGTAAAGAGAGTGCTTTTAGAGCAAGACTCTCATTCTGTACACATCATACAGCCCATTTCTTTTCATTTAAACAGCAGCTGAGGGCCGCGAAGCGAGCAGGCCGGTGTCCCTCACCCCCACTGCGCGATGTAGACGGGCTCAATGACCCAGGGGATCTCGTTGACGAAGGAGATGGCGCCGGTGATGTGGTAGAGCACGGGCACGTCGCGGATCTGCTCCCAGGGCATGGGCATGTTCTCCAGCAGCTTCAGCACCGCGTGGGGCATGTACTTCAGCGCGCTGCGAGGGGGGGAAGGAGTCAGAGAGCCGGTCAGTCTCAAACACGCCAGCACCCGAGCGGCTCGGAGGTCCGACGGAGGGGTCGAGACAGAGGCGCAACTCACCCGAGGTAGACCCTCTTGTCGTGGCGGAACTTCCTGTTGGTCATGTCGCCGTGGTCGCGGATGATCTTGCGGACGTGCTCGGGGGGCATGTCCTCCTTCTGCGCGTCCACGAAGCCGAACTTGCGCTTCTCGGAGTAGCGCTTCGCCTGCAGCTGCTGCCACTTCCGAGCTGCGGGTCACACAACACAGACAACGGAGTTAGGAAGATCAGTGCTGTGGTAGCAACCAAAATATCAACCAGCTCTCAATATGCGACTTAACCGTGACGACCCACAGCTCCAATCCTACCTTTCTCCTGAAGCTTCTCCTCGGACATGTAGTCGGGGATTTGGCCTGGGGTGGGAATGCCCGCCGGCATGTTACCCGGCACTCCTCTGTATGGGAACGCAGCTGCCATGGTGGCCTCTAGACAGCAGCAACACAAAGAGAACTCTGCTTACTGGGTGTCTTAGGTCACTGTCGGCTTAGACAGTAAAAGAGTACCAATATGAAGTAGGCATATGAATTTTGATTAATCAAACGCTCAAATATTTTGTTAATTCTAATATTGACGACACTACTGCCAACCCCCGTCCCCACGCTGTAGGAAAATACTTCAATTAATATTAGTTACTTGATGCATGGGCCTTGACCTATAACGAAGAATATTATGTTCATTAATACGTATTTGGGCAGTTTGCGTAATCCACCAGGGATGAAAAGATAGGAGTACTTTAACGATCGAATAATTGGTCTCACCCCTAAATGTGTAAAACGAAATATGTAAAAACTCATAGAAGTGTCCGCTTCGTGTACCCAGTAAATCTAGTTATCTAGTTAGAAAACATGCCAGTCAATGCCGATTGTTACTCGGCAGGAAATGACGGACGAGCGCGATACAAAACATCTCTAACACTTAAAAACAACCAATTATGGCAACCAAACGCACATAACTATCAGCTGTAACAAACTAGATAGCAATTGTTGGACTATTGTTGTTCGCTGTTGGACTCCAGGCATGCACTGGAGGGAAAAACGTGCAGACTGCAAAAGTTTATACCTCGTGAAAAGGCAACCAGCTCCAACTCAAGTCAGCTAACAGGGAAACCTGTTTCACATTAGCCACGTTAGCTACTTGACTAAAGAACTGCAAAGATCTCAATCGATTCTGGTAGCAAGCGAGTTAACTACACATGTAGCGACTACTTCATTTACCAGAAAATTAGCTACAACAAGCCTTAGCTAAGTACCTAGCATCGGAAACTATGAACGAAATTGGCTAGCAGCTAGCTTGCTCAGAACACAACAGGCCATGATTTTAATTCCTTGCTTATTTGTTCGATATAAGATTTTGTTCGTTAGCAAGTTGTTGCACTCATACTGCAGGACAAATTACCTCCAATTCCACGGCAACCGATCTATATTCAAAATCTTCCAGCAATCACAATAGCATCTCTTAGACGAACATACATAAAACGCAATCCCCCCGCATTCAAACGGGTCGCTGTGTTTGCAGAATGGCGCACAGAGTAGAACGACACCACACGTTGTCCGTATTGTATTGCTATTCATAAACGGATTTTACGTCGTTCGTAGACTCTACGTTCTTTACGTCCAGCAGGAGATACGGCCAATGAAATACGCAAACGTAGGAAGGACCCCCTCGCACAGAAACCCGGATGTTGGTTGGAAAGCGATCGTACAGAGGCAGACCTGTGCCGTTTCACTGGTTTGCATTTATTCGGATTGGCTGGCGGTAGACACAGTTGATTCCCTTAACGCAGCCTTAACCTAAGCAGACCTGACGAGCTGCACAGCACCTGATCTGAACGGATACCTGAACGTGTACAAATAACTACCTAGGCTGTATTTTCCGACTTTTATATAAATTTATAACGGAGTATTACTTATATAATGGCATGCTATATAATATATAATATAGTGTTATATTGCGTTACACTATATCTAAATATTAATAAATATTGATAATATAATATTAAAAATATAATGGCGATATTGTCAAGTACGTTCATCCCTTTAAAAACAAGCAATATATTGTTTACCTCATATAATGCCTTGCATTTACATTTATATTTATTCATTTGGCAGACGTTTTTATCCAAAGTGACTTACAGGTGAGTACAACACAAGCAAGCACAATGCAGTCTGCAAGCAAGCAGTCACAATGTTAAAAGTGCTGCATGACCAAGTTTCAATAGTTGTCCAGACAAAGTACAAGCTAGCTGGTAGAAACAAGTACATTAAACCATTAATTTTTTAAAAGGAAAACAGTTTAGAGGTTAGGACATAATAAATTGCTTTAGGTGGTAGCAATTCAAGTGATCAGGTGATGCAGAAGAGCTGTGTCTCCAGGTGTTTCTTAAAAATATTGAGGGATTCGGCGGAACGGATGAAGTGTGGAAGGTCATTCTGCCATCCAGGGACAATGGCAGAGAAGGTTCTGGACAATGATTTTGCACTGCAATGTGACAGGACCACCAGACACCATTCGGTAGCAGTGTAGTGGTCAGGAGGGAATATAAGCTTGTAATAGAGTGTTCAGGTAGGTAGGTGTAGCTTTGTTGGCTGTTCTGAACACAAGCAACAAGGCCTTGTACCTGATGCGGGCAGCTACAGGGGGCCAGTGGAGCGAGACAAAGAGAGGTGTAACATGGGCCCTCTTCAGCAACTTGATGGTGCATCCAGGGAGGCCAGCCAAGACAGCATTGCAGTAGTCCAGTCTTGAGATAACAAGAGCCTGGATAAGGAGCTGTGCAGCATATTCAGATAAGTAGGGCCTGATTTTCCAAATGTTGTACAGCACAAATCTGCATTATTTGGCTGTCATCGCAGCGTGGTCCTTAAAGTTCAGCTCTTCATCAAACACTACTCCCGGGTTCCTTGCAGACCTAGATGGAGTCAAGCTGTACAGTGATATTGTGCTAAATGGATGGGTTGGCTGGGATGACAAGGAATTCCATCTTGGACAGGTTGAGTTGGAGGTGGCATTCTTTCATCCAAGCTGAGGTGTCCAAGAGGCAGGCAGAAACTTGTGCAGGACGGAGTGAGAACTATTTTGAGCTGGGCGTCATTGGCACAGCAGTGGTAGAAGAAGCCATGCATCTGAATGTTTGGGCACAGTGAGGTTTTGCACAGTGAGAAGAGGAGAGGGCCAAGCAGCGATCCCTGAGGTACCCCAGTGGTTAGCAAATGTTACTTAGATATGCCACCCCTCCAAGATACCTTGAAGGACCTACCTAGGTAGGACTCAAACCAGCAGAGTGCGGTGCTGGTGATGCCCAGATCTGCAAGAGCGGACAGGAGAATCCAGTGATTCACTGTATTGTAGTGATGGGAATTCTGTCTCTTTTTAGTGAGCCGGATCATTTGGCTCAGCTCAGCAGCTAAAGGCTCTTTAGGCTCCCAAACAGCTCTTCGTTTAGTACCATTTCTGGCTTCTATAATTCAGCCAAATTTACCATTGTTTTGACCTATGATTGGTATGTGTGCACGTATATCACTTAAATTATTTAAATACTTAAATAATATTATGTAGTTATAGTAAACTTTATAATTCCCAGAATACCATTATTTTACATTATGTTTGCTATAGAAACATTAAAGTAAAAACACCAAACACTATTACACGTGTATTGAACGTTTTATTTATATTTAACGTTGTAAATTAGCGTTTCGCTACAAACACTAAACACAGTGCATCTGGTCGTCGTGCATAAATGTATGTTACAATTCTAACATTCAGTAAGTGTATGGAGTGCCTGTGGCCGAGCAGTGTGGCGAAAAGATCATCCTATTATTCTGTGTTGTATTAATTAACACAAAAAAGAAGAAAGAAATGGGCTCTCAGACGGGAGCCGGCTCCCATCGTTCACGTAAAGGAGCCGGGTCATAGAGCACACAGTGATGCCTTGCTTTGCATCATGTCTGTGTCCAATAAATGTTATTAAAAATACTTTTGCTGTGCACGTATTTATGGGAATCTTTTTTTTTTATCTTTGGCAACGTGCTTGAAAAACAGTTTTACTTCATGAGTGCAAGCACTGTTTGAAAATAAATTTCTTTCCAGATTATTAAAAACACATGCAAATGTATTGCACCCCAGGCAATATTGTTCTAAACATTATTACACTGGCAAACGGTACTACCTCATAACAAGCTGTCTACCTGCCGAGCGGAAATTGTAAACATATTAACTTCAAATACGGTGGCGGACTAAAAATTGATGCAAACTACATTTCCCGTGTTGCACTCCTCCGTGTTACATCTCCGACGTATTTTACGCATATCCAATCACAGGTGCCGAATTTCCGCGCCATTTCGAAAGACAGACTGCCAGAGTAAAACAACCTGATTGCTTTGGCTTGTAAGTTGATGTTGCTTATGCACATTACATTGTGCAGATAATGCTTTACTGGAAAAACAACTGAACGGGGCTCTAGCTAACATAGCTCACTATGTTACTGCCGTCAGACATAGCGAGGCTTGTTTTGGGTAAGTGCTAGAGCTAATTTTAAGTTTCCAAATTACTGTAGTCTAGCTACAGCTAAGTTCTTTATTTTAGTGTCAACAGGTTACTAGCAAACGATCCATGCGTGCGTTAATCTGACGTTTTTTTTTTAAGTAATTGCACCTGAGCCATTTCTTGTTAGCTAGAATGTTGGTATGCAACATGGCATTTTCCAGATAGTTCGAATGAACTTGACTTTGCCATTTTGTGCATTTGTTCCTCTCACAATAATGGCCACTCGATCGTTTTTCGGAGGCTGCACAGTACGTAGATAACACAGCTCTGACTGCAGAGAATGAAATTGCGTGGTTTGCATGCCTGGTAAATGCACGGGTTTTTTTTTAGTGTGCCATGTGTCTCCCTTTAAGGATACCTTCAGCAAGAGGGACTACGTGCCACCAGCCAAGCGTTCATCCTGGAAAGCCCGGATTTGAAGGAGTATGCAGAACACATCACTGACGACGCGGCTACTCCTGATTGTGTTTTTGTAAGCACGCTGACAATTCTTGTGTAACCACCAATACTGCCTGGAGTTAACTGCTCCAAAGAGTTATGATATGCACTTCAATAACGTTCCTTGCATAAGTGAGCTGAACTGTAGAATTCTGCTCAAATTTCCCGATGTCCACAAACTAGTCACGTTTTCGTTCAAATTTTGATATTTCACAAGATATTATATTACGCCAAAACATTGAGACTACATTCAGAATAACTCATGTATGCATCTGTCAATTGCAGTCCTTGTTTGGAAAAAACCTGACAACTATTTTGACCGAATATGCCACTGCTAAAACAAAAGGTAGGACAACGGAATAAAAAGACGAACTTGCTTAGAGATAAATATAAAATTATATCGCTCTGTTATTGTCAGATTGTAATACTGCTTTTTTGTCCACGAAGAAACAAGCCAAGGCACAGAGATTCCAGTCATGGTGACGTCACTATGGAAGAAGTTAGATTTTACACTCAACCAGATAAAGTAAGTTGGTGCTTTTTATTTAATTTGGTTTCCAAGCATTTCGACGTAGTTGTGGCTGGCTGTGTATTGAACTGGTAAATGGAGACAGCAACAACAACAAAAAACAGCAGTGACCTGAAAAAGGCTCCTAGCCCATAATGTCACAATCTCACAGCAGTCCCTCTTCCTGCATGTTAAGTTTGGCTTGCCTGGAAAAGCTTCTGCTGGTGCATCTGAAGATGTATGTTACAATGCAATACTGGAGCCGGGACACCAGTGGAATAAATGAATGGTAGTTGCAGGAGATGCTGAAAACTAGTGTAAGAAAATGAAGAACACTTGACATTTAATAAGAACAGGCCATTCAGCCTAGCTCTTTCTGGCATATTGCTTGTAATGTTGAGCATATCCAGCACTGCGTTAGGCCTGGGTTTGTATGCTCTAAGGGTCTCTGTTTCTGAGTCTAGCCTATAGATAATGAATAAGTGTGTTTTTGGACCCCTCTAGGTGAGGCCACACTCATTGTGGATTCCTGTTGCGCACAGTTATTTGTACCGTGATTTTGGCATTTTGTTTGCTGTTCATAGGTGCCTGCAGAACAGTCCAGTTCTTTGTCAGAACCAGAGTAAGTAGTAAATCCTCTTTCATAAACTTATCTTTTGGTATTTCAAACGGTATAATGTGTTTGTATTTATCACAGCAGTTCAGGTTTAGTATCTTGCTGGCTGGAACAGTGGCATCTCTCTGCAGAGAATCTAACCTGCAGTCTTGTGATTTGTCTGCCCCACCACATCTCTCCTTACCTTTTCTCCGTCATAGTCTGCAAATGGAACGGGTTCTCTGACACCAGGCACCAGAGGGCGCTGTCATCCACGCAGTCCCCCAGAAGCATGTCCAGGCCTCAGGGCATGCTGGGTATCGCCACACCTGTCTGTCGCAGTTCTCAGCACACCAGACCCACCCCTCACTCTGTCAGCCAGCCTTTGGCCCAGGAGGAGAATCATGTGACTGTCAGTGTGAAACGTAAGAGCGCTCACTCATATTCAGTCACTCACTGACTCACTCACTCACTGACTCACTCACTCATACTCGCTCACTCACTCACTCACTCACTCACTCACTCACTCATACTCGCGCAGTCACATACACACATACACACATACATACATACATACATACTCGCGCAGTCACCCACACACAGACACACAAACAACTAATCAGACTGTCTTCTAAGAGAGCAGGCCTTGGGGCCCTGTTGGTGAATGTGATTTTTGTCTTTTCAGGAGATCCTCCTTTCCGTATTGTGGCTCCAGACCACAGAGTCAACTTTTCCCCTCTATCTCCAGGTCACAGGAAATGGTAGGTACTGAACCGAATACTAACCCAATAACCAACACATGCTACACACATCACAGTGGTAATGGCGTCTCTGTGAAGTTTTTGATAATGTGTAGTATGCTGTAGTTACTGTAGTCACATATGTTAAATAATTGGTGTATAATTGATGTGCAATTGCTGCTCCTGTGGGTTCAGCGGGACATGGTCTTCTCTGCATCTTCATCTGCCTGTCTGTCAGAGAGCAGAATAAATGAAAGTTACACATAAATTTAGCTAACATAATTTATTGAACTTACAAAATCCATTCCCAAAGCTGTGACGGAGATGGTGATTTGTGGTTAGGGCCACAGCTTCAGGGCCACTGTGATGTGATGGAAGGTGGGGTGTGCTCCCTGTGTGCTGTAGGTTGTGACTCGTGGGTGGGGGGGGTGTTTCAGTGACTCCTGCAGGATTGGGGGCGGGTCTCTGCACACATTGTTCAGGACCGAAAGCCTCCCCACAGAGCCCAGCGTCCCTGCAGCTGACTGGCCGGGTGGGCGTCGCCAGGGTGACATCACAGACCGCTTCCCTGTGAGTCTTACCTTTAAGAAGGGGCATGTGCCTGTGTCCTAAAACTGCCATCACTGATTAAGGCTAACATTCACAGTCACAGATAAACACACTGCAGTGGGGCATGGCTCACCATTTACTAACACTGCATTCCGGAACAGGGCTGGGGCAGCCCTCTTCTCTATAGGACAGAGTAGATTTTTGAAGTGTCTTTGCTTGGTGCATCATTTAAAAGAACTGAGACAGAAGCACAATATTTTCCCTGTAGTCTGTGTCAGTGTTTTATACATCTTTATCATTATGTAGACCTCTAAATGGAAGTGTTACAGCCACTCAAGAGTTTCTGAATGGTTTAATGTAATAGGAGCATTGCCCTCAACCCTTAGCTGATTTGTCTGATGTTTTCTTTTTTCCAGCAAGTGGTTATAGAGGCTGCTCGGGAAAAGATACTGAACGACAAGTCCTTACAGGAAAAGCTGGCCGAGAACATTAACAGGATCCTGGGAAGGTAAAAGTAAAGTGTCCACATTTCACAGGGACATGAAGGTGCTAAAGCAGTTTCAGGACAAATATTACTGCACCGGGGGGGCGTTTTGGGGAAGATCTCAATATTACACCTATTGCCATCTGAGGAATAGATTTCATTATTATAATATAATTGATTATAATATCACATTGTATCATTTCTCCTTTTTCTGTGTTTTCCAGTGATATCCCTCAGTCCTTAAAGCACAGAGCATGCAGCCCTGTGGAACAGGACCAGTCCTCCAAGGAAATGCTGGATGTCCAGGTACTGTGGCTCTGGCTCTCACACTCCCGGTGACAGATATACTCCAAGTGTGTTTCAGCAATACTTTTTGATGCCTTTTCCCTTTTATGCAGCTTTGTTTTTGAAATTGCCAAATCGTGTAATAGGCTTCTCTGAAACTGTAATTTAGTACAGGAGGTGACGCTGGGCAGTGGGTGGCGCTGTAGAGCACACACTTTGTTTGGCAGTGCTGTAAGAGTGCATACCTCACCATGTAGCATAGTGAGGGGCGTGCATTTCAGTGCTGAAAAAGCACTGCATTGTGCAGTGGAGGAGGCAGCAGCTGAGCCACAGCTCCTCTTTTTAGCCACTGTTTTAATTACTTGGTACCACCAGGTGGCGCCACTGTGGTTTACCATGTGCAATACTAAGCAGATGAAGCTTGTAGTGGTACAACACTAAATGGAAAAACCCAGGCTATCACCTTCACCTCAGTTTTGGCAACTGAAGAATTCTGGCTGGGAAGAGCAGCCCTTGCAGGAGTTCCGCACCCGTCTTACCTGCAGGTGTGTGGGATGGTCTTGGGCTTGTAGAGGGAGCAGGGGCTCTCCAAGGCCCTGCAGGTGGAGCGGAAACCCTCCAGTTTTGGGAGGGTGCGCACTGCATAACGTGCTCTCTCCTTTGGCACAGGGAGCCGAGTGCGTGTTGGAGGATGCTGTCCAGGACAGTCTGGAGCAGACTGAGTCAGACCCGGCCTTTCATGCTGTGTTTGAGCCGGTTGATTGTGGTAAGACTCAAACAGAGATCAGAGAACAGAACGCACACTTAACACACAGTAACATCCCAATGTTAAAGAGCTTGAGTGGCCCTCAGCGGAGAGAAGACACATGTGTAATTTAGTCTCAGTTCAGATGGAATGGCTCTATGTCATGCAGTGTGTTGGTGTGTGGAGTTGGATTCACTTTATCCCATGGTTGTAAAAATGCACAAGCTGGGTAATATTTTGTTGCTCTGGATGTGTGTCTTCATGTGGTCATGTTGGTGTGGTTTGATTCTTGGGGTAAGGTGAAGATGAACACGCAGGTGATAGACAGGACATGACCCTGAGTAACAGCTCTTTTGGGATGGGGGGGGCGAGGTGGGGGTTGATTTGACATACTCTCTCTTAACTGACCATTTGACCCATTCTTCAGAGGGCAGATTGTGACCTGCGTGTCACCTGTGTGTGTGTTTCAGATGCTGCTGTTGAAGGCTCTGGAGCAGAGACAACGTGTGGAAAGTCTGAAAGTGCCAAACCCAGGAATGCGCCGGGCCCTAGCCCGTGTGCTCTGAGGGGGGCTGACACGTCCGCCCCCGCCCGTCCCGTAAAAGATCCACAGCGGGATGCCAAACAGTCCGCGCGCACCCAGCCGGGGTCTGTCGCCACGCTGACCGCACCTTCCGCACAGAGACGCAGCGGTGACGTTGCCAAAGACGGCCGATCAAACGCAACGGCGAAAGGCACAGCGCACCCCGGGGATACGGGCGAGCCGCTGCGTTTGGCGTCTCGCGGGAGTCCAGCCCCGCCTCTCCTCCTGCCGGTCTGTAGAAAGAGCCCCCAGACCGCTGGGGAAGCAGGAGCCCAGAGCGACACTCTCCTCCCTCAGATAGGCCCACGCAGAGCTTCAGAAACGCCCGCAAAATGCCAGGAGGAGGGTCCTCGTTTTGGAGGCTGCCCCAGTGTGGTGAGGGCATGTTCCCCCTTCCCCGACAGGAACACTCCTCCCTATGGGCCTGTCAGTGAGGCTCCGCCTACCTCACAGGAGGCAAATTCTGAGGATGTGTCCTCCTCAACTGCCGCCTCTGTAGTTATGGCAACACCCACTCTCAGTGGAGAGCTGGACCCCAATGAGGTCGTCTCCCTGACGGTCATCAGTTACGAGCCGTCCAGTGACCTTGTCCCACCCCAGGTGGTCTCCGGCACAGAGGAGGCCCCTCCCCCTGTCATCCCCGCAGCCCCGACCGCAGCAGCCGGCTGCGTCACCCCGGAGGAGACGGCAGAGGCGGTGAGCTATCTGCAGAGGTCGGAGGTCATGCAGGCTGGCTCTGAGGCGGAGTCGGACCAGGAGGCTGTGCTCAGAGCCGCGATTCCTGCCATAGGTGAGATCCAGCCGCTCTTCCTCTCTGGCTCTGGCGAGGCCACATCTCCCAAAGGCTCCGGAAACTACTACTGTATGACGGTCCCTGCGACCGCAGGCCAGAAACAGCCAGCGTCACCAGCCCTCAGTCGGGCCTCACCAGGGCAGGAATCCCCTCTGTCATGTGTGCTGGAGACTCCACCCAGTTCGGGGCTGGCCGACTCCACAGCGCATTCATGTGGCATGCGGACAGACGATAACCGAACGCGTACGTCTTCCTGTTAAAACTCAGATTGTGTAACATCAGATATCAGGGTTCAACATTAAGGTTTCTTCTTACTTGCCTGGTCGGGCAAGTGGGTCAGAAATCTACCGGCCCAAACTCAATTTCTGCTTGCCTCTCTGGCATAGTTTTTAACCTTTAATATAAAATGCGTAAAAGTGGCTGTTGTTATATCTTGGATTACCTGTGTCCTTGCTTCATGGTTTATTCTTCCTGTACAGAGATTCATTGAACCTGTTCTAGGGTTGTTCTGGCTTTCTAGGTTGTTTTCTGACACTGTACAAACTTCCTAATTAGAATGATGTTATTGATTTATTTTCTTTAAAAAGCCGCTAGACAATTACCACTGCAGTCACCCCATCCTTTCCTAGCTGATGAGACATGGGTGAGGATATGGATGTCTGGTTCCAAACTGGAGACCTTAAGTCTCATACCAGGGTCCCTACTGAGTTGCTGACACTGCCCAATCTGCCTGACCTGTCTGCATTGCACTGCTTCAACGGGTGTGAGACAAAGCGAACACAATATAAACTCTGCCTTTGCAGACAGAAAACGTAATGATAACCTGCCAGCTGGCTATAGCTGCTAATTGGTAGCCTAGCTAGGTAGCCAGGGTACACTGGCTGAGTGTTGGCTAGCTAGCGTAGAACCAATTTACATACTGACATCAGCACTAATTTCTTGCAGTGCCTAGCAATATAATGTATTGTACAATATAACATGATATAGTCATAATATACAATACGTAAATGGCTACATCAACCAAATGAACTAAGTAAGTTACACCTGTACCTTTCTGTAAGTCATTCACCCTCAAGGTAGAAATGAGTCCTGCAATGCAATAGTGGATGCCACTGCTGTTTGGCGGCTTGATTTAAACTATTCACTCACTTGTACTTCATTAAACATGGGAGTTTTTACAGGGAGTCTTTACCTGCAGCCCAGGAGAGGAACTGCAACAGTCCATTTTGGGTTGAGAAAGACTGGAGAATTTTCTGGCTAGGAGGGACCAGCAGGGCTACCCCGTAAGCAGCTGTAAAAGCACTCTGTATGCCTCATGGCACTGAAAGCAGGCGGTCCGTTGAGGCTGTTTCAGCTGTCACAGGTAGATAGTTAAGAGCTCAGGTGTGTTTGGTCACAGGACCCAGTATGACCTGCCTTGTTCCTTTTTACACAATGGAAAACAGATGCACACAGTGCACGCTGATGACGGCTACACAGAAACGGTGAATTTGGTGAATCTGAATTTTCTTTTGCCCAGTTGGGGGCACGGGCCAGTTTTACTTGGCCGACATTTTTAATTGCCCCAAACAAACAGACAGCCGTTAATGTTGAACCCTGTATATGTAGTGTAGTATATGTAATATTAGATATGCAGTATACTGCAATATTATGTGTCATATATTGTATGTAAAACCACATGTATTACAATACGTATGGTATCTGATATGTAGTGTAATATTTTATGTAATGGCAGATAAATTAGTGTAATATGTGTAGTGCAGTGTTATGTGTGATATAAAGTATGTAGTGTAATATATGTGATACTGTTGCGCATGTGCACCTGCAGTTTTGCCAACTTTTCCAATTTCTTTCAGGCTCGCCGCTTCACACATCACATGTTCAATCCATGCAAAGGAACATGGTCCCGCTCACCCCCACTGCAGAGAACAACATAGAGAAAGTCCCAGTTCTCCCCAATCAAGTAAGCTGTTTCCATGGATGCGTTCATTGCTGTGAATCTTAGTCTCTGTATCCAGACTTGTTTCTTTATTTAATCACATATTGTCTTGGTACAGATACTGACACCAGCTGCTGCAAGAAGACAGACCAAGTCAAAACCTCAACCAAGACCTGCCCCGAAACATTCCATAGGTGCGAGTGAGGATTCTAGTTCCATTTCTGTATACCTAGTGAGGATTTGTTTGATTTTTGTATACCTGGTTCAAAATGAACTGGAGACTGAGGCAGCTTATGAACACACTGAGGGCCGTGCATCTGACTTACAGCGGATAGGAACAACTGCCATGACTACTTTGGAGGTTATTTTGGCCTCCAGTGCCCAAACATCATTACTACAGGAGCCACTCTGCTTTTAGCAGTCAGGAAAATAATTTTTCTGTGTGTATCTGTGTGTGCGTGCATTTCAGTCAAAACAGGGGCATGTGTGTCAGACTCGACCACAAAGGCTGGAAACTCACAGCTGAGACCGGCGGTGACCCCTCCGGAGCAGCCGAAAGCCCCTGCCTTCGTGACAGCCAAGCTCACCCCAGACCCCGATCCCACAAACCAGCGGAGGATGCTGTGCTTTGAGGTATCCAGCACCAACACTGTCCAAATCTCTGGCTGTGCAAGGAGGGCCCTTTTACCCTCAGAGAAGCCAATCGTAAGCTCATCCCCCATCTGGCCAACACAGCGAGAAAAGCTGATTGGTCAGGACACTGGCAGCACTACATTTGTGTGGGTAAAGCCCCCCATCACTGCGAGCAGCATGGCTCTGCACTCAGCAGAGGTAGAGAGATGCACAGGTAGGCCTGAAACTTCAGACGCTACAGAAGAGGCAGGGAAGACAGCCGAGGGTCAGTCTTCACGTGAAGAAGGGAGAAACCCTTTCTCTGGCGGCGTGGAGGACCAGAGAGCGAGAGCTCAGAGCTCGAGTGGGAGGAGAGCCACTGTGCAGCTGCATGCAGCCCGAGAGAAAACACAAAGGGCAGACAAAAACGAATACTCTGGCTGCCGAGGGGGAGCAGAAGACGTTGGGAACACCAAGACCTCTGACCTTGACCAGGCACTGAGGTCAAAGGTTAGTAACGGGAGAGATGCAGGCAAGAGGAGCAGCGTTGGGCAGGAGGGTCGGGCAGAGATGACAAGCCCCCCAGGGAAGCATCACGTCACGGTCAACAAGGAGAACCAGCTTGAGGGGAGGAGCTGGCGGGAACGAGTCATGGTGACACCCACACAGCCAGGGGACTCCCCGGTTAGCTCATCCGTCCAGAAGGCGTCCTGTAAGACCAGCCCCCTCACCAAACTGGCAGCCAAGATTCTGCAGGTTGGGCGGTGCCCCACCTCCGCCTCACCTGAGACGCTCCTCCTTCCCAGAACCCCGGAGTCAGGTCGCCCCCCAGAGGAGCGGTTGGACTGTCAAGAAAGCCCCGTCCTGAATGGAGAGGCCACGCCCCGACAGCCCTCTCAGACCACGACCCCGGACGTCCCTGCCTGCAGCCCGGCCAGCGAGGCTGGCAGCGAGAGCAGCGTCAGCATGGCAGCTCGCACGCTGATCATCCTGTCCCGCGCCACCCAGCTCAGAGACGGCAGCCAGCAGAGGGCACCCCACACCAAGGCCACAAAGCGCAAGCACACCCAACCGCTCACCACACCCGCTGCCAGGAAGCAGCTCCAGCTCTCCGCCAGCATGAGGAAGGCCAAGGTGAGCACAAGGTCACTTAGCGCTCATACTCATCTACGGCCACTAGATTTAGCGCTCCAATACTGATCCAGGGCCACCTGATTTACTGCTCCAATACTGATCCAGGGCCACCTGATTTACTGCTCCAATACTGATCCAGGGCCACCTGATTTACTGCTCCAATACTGATCCAGGGCCACCTGATTTAGCGTTCTGATACTCATCAAGGGCCAAATGAACAATAACATTCTCTCCCTTTGTCTTCAGAAACGGAAGCAGCAGCTGGACTCCCTCCCCAATGACCTGGACGTGGACAAGTTCCTGTCCTCGCTGCACTACGATGAGTGAGGAGGGCTACTGCATTGCCATGGTGACTTGGCACAACCCCTTCTGATCCCTGTCCCAGCAGCCCCTGGAGAATCCAGGGAGGCAAAGACTAAGAGAATGATTCCAAATGTCTGGAAGCCACATGCAATAACACTCAGAAATGTCCTGGTATTATAAGCTGTATATAGTTTACATACTTTAGGGAATACCATGTTACTTAAGTGCCTCCAAAGGGAGAGGTGTTGCATAAAATATGCAAGAATGCAATGGATTTTCTTTACCTTCTGGAATAATTCTAATTCACACTTTATCATTCAGAAATTAACGCTAAAATGTTTCAAGTTTATTAATTTGATTGCTTGCACTGTGCCTCAACAGTCCAGCATAGTTCTCCATACATTTTCCACGTATTTCAACTGCAATTAATTGAACTTAATCCCATTTCTTCACTAATGGAAAATGTTGTGACCTTTCAGTGAAATGAAGTATGCTAAACAAATACAAGTTGTGGTGGATTATTTCCTAATCCATGCTACAGCCATCTGAGTAAGGTGATGTGGGGGAAAAAAACAAATTCTGCAATCTGTTTCCAATCAATCTCTGTAATCTGTATTGACTGGAGAAGGATCTCAGTAACTGTTTCATTTACTGCCCATCATCCCTGGACATCAGCAGCAAGCAAACGTATAAAAATGAACCACAGTTTTGTGTTGTTTGCATACAAATAGCTTTATTTATCCAACAGATTCACTGGTTTCATGGAAAGGAGTGTCTTAACTTGGAGTCAAAAGATAAGGCTGTCGGTAGTGAGGTATCAAATAAGTATGAGACACTTCGGAGTGATACAGCATGAGGGTGGGGTGACTCTGTCCTGAACATTGGCTGTGTGGAGTGCAGCAGTGAAGCTTCCCTCCCCAGCTTTGTGAGTTACTGACAGAGAGCGCCGGAGCAGAGTGGCCCAGTGGAACACCACAGACTCAGTATTCTGGATGTTTCCACCGGCCTGTACTGACTGACAGTCTCACCCAGGAGGAAAGTAGTAGCATTCAGCACCCTAGCATTTCTGAATGAGGATGGAAGAGGCTCCACCCCCTCCATTGCAGATTCCTGCCAGACCATACTGCCCAGGCTGGAGGTTATGCACCATGTGACCAACAATCCTTGTCCCAGACATTCTGGAAAAAAGATGAAATCTCTTAACTTTTCATATATAAACTGATGAATACATAAATATAGGAAGAAGCCCAGGCATAATGGAAGAACACCAATGCATGCAGCCCTAACGGAAAAATATGACAGCCTCAGGGATGCTACCCCAGTTAAAGGCACTGAGGATGGATGTATACAAAAATAAAACCCAGGCTAAGTGGTTGGACACATTTATAAATCAGTCTCAGCCACCTGGGTCTGATGCATATAAACATTATTGACAGGGATTAAATTTTAAATACTGGTCTTCTAAAAGTGTTCAGTATTCATACATTCCACACACAATTGGAATTTTAATTTTAGGCAAACTACAGATGAGACTTTCTGAGAGAGCATCCTTCCAGGTGTCTCTTACGCTCGGGGCCCAGACGGTGCTTACCCAATGGGGTGTCCGAGCGACACGGCTCCCCCGTTGATGTTGACCTTGCTGGGGTCGATGTCCAGCATCTTAATGTTGGCCAGAACCACTACGCTGAATGCCTCATTAATCTCCCACATGGCGATGTCCTCTTTGCTCACACCACTGGCTTGGAGGATCTTTTTTAAACAGTAATAGCATTGGAAGTTATTTGGGATGAAAGATCTCCCTTCACTGGTTTATTGTGCCTGAAAGAACTCAAGTCACCTGCATGACAAATAGCCTTTACATGATAAAAATTATTACTATAATCTTGAGAACCTTACAAAGACATCAATTTCATTGTGGAAATTAAAATCCAGGGTCCAATTGTTTTTTTTTTTCCCCAACTGGGCATTCAAATATGCCTTGACCATGTTTGGCATGTTGAATAAAACATCCTCCCAGAGTTAATCTACTTTTTCTAGGGAACTATTTAATTTATAGCTCCAGTGAGATGTACATGGTAAATGGTAGCAGTGAAACTACTGAATGAACAGACATAGATCCCCTTTAACTGCAGTGGCACAGATAGTTTGTCAGAAGCCACCAGAGATAGGTCACCTACCTTGGCTTTACACAGACAGGAGCAGGTAAAGTTGGGCTCACCTTGGGCACTGCCATGGCAGGAGCGATGGGGAAGTCGATGGGATCCACTGCTGCATCAGCAAACGCTGGAAATGGAAATGATGGACGAGCCACATCAACAGAATGACAACTTAACAACCTTCCACCAATGGGGCAAGGGTCTGTCTCCTGGTAGGTCACAAATCTAAGAGGAAACTAACTACAATATTATCTAGCTGTGTGCGGTGTTCAGCAGGGTAATAGGTAAGCCAAAGTGCAGTCTCTACTTTTCCAGAGTGAGAGGGGCCGAGGCTCTTACCGATGATCTTTGCCAGTGGAGTGACATTCAGTCTCTTGGCTGCATCTGCAGTCATGAGAACCAGGGCAGCGGCCCCGTCGTTCAGGGTGCTGGCGTTGGCCGCGGTCACTGTGCCTGTGAACCAGCACGTCAGAATCAACCCGTTTTCCCCAAACGTAACTCAAGGTTATTTTACTTCAATTAAGTAATGACCATTTACTTTTCATCAAGTGACTAATGACGGCATTCAATGACTGCTATGATGTGGTGCCGTTAACAATGCAACCCGAGTGCAGAGTCACCATGCTACAGAGAGTGATGTCACCCTTGGAGTGAAAAGGAAGTTCATTCGGGACCTCACGCGATGGACCTGGGGCCTGAGCTATGAACCATGACTCTAAGCGAAAGGTCATGCCACGTGGTGTTGGAGGTTGCAGGTTTAAACCCTGCCTGCACCACAACAGGTAGCACTCACCATTCTCTTTCTGGAACACAGCCTTCAGTTTCGGCACCTTGCTGAAATCGACTCGCCTCCACTCCTCGTCCTCAGCCACCACGATATCAGGCTTACCTATGAGACAAGAAACCACAGAATAAACACAAAACTCCTTCATGCAGTCACCACAGGCCAGTGTAAAGATACACCAAAAGATTCACCAGTACATTTGCATTAACTCATTCATCTGCCCTGAGGAAGCCCTTTCCCAGACCCTTTTGTACATCAAACATTGATCATCACACAGACGTTTTTATGGCAAACATTTGCTAAAGCAGTTCAGCTAGCAGATATCTGCTAATTCAAGTGTTTTAGCCAATGGTACAACAGTAGAGCCCTATCTGGGATTTGAACCAGCAATCTCCCAATCACAAATTGAGCTGCCAACCCACCGCTCCCCACACACAGTGTAAGAGAGGAAGAGTGACGGTGCAGCATGTTGGTGCATCTGGGAACAGATTTTCAGAGGGAATTTCGGGGCAGGCGTGAACAATCAGGACAGGGCGGGGTTCATGGTGTTACCTCTCTGCGGCACATGCACTGGCACCACCTCCCGGGCGAGGATGCCGTTTTCCCAGGCTGCCTTGCTGCGGGTGTAGGAGCCGATGGCGTAGGCGTCCTGCTCCTCTCTCGTGACGCCGGTCTTCTTTGCCGTGTTCTCGGCGCAATTACCCTGAGCAGCAAATCAAAAAGCACACCAGCTGAGAACCTCCAGTGCGGCGGCTGCAGTCCAGACACCCCTCCCTTCAGCCAGTCCTTCTGCATCTGATAAAGCCATCCTGTCCTTTACAGTAGGGATCATCTGAATGGACTTAGGCTTGAGAGGATTCTTACAATCTTCACATCTATGTGATTCCCCACACCCTCTGATCTACGAACACGCCTCTGTCTGAACACACTGGAAATGCTCAGAAAAAGGACTTTCAGTCCACATGGGTTACCATGTGGATCTTGTTGTAGACGTCTGTGAGCCCATCCTTCACGATGAGATCTTCCATCCTGACCCCGCCATACGGGGGCGCCTCCCTGGCCATGACATAGGGCACGTTGGACATGCTCTCCATCCCCCCCGCCACCATCACGTCCTGTTGGGGGGCAAGACGGCACGTCAGGAAGGAGAGGAGGGTGAGGTGTGTATCCTGGCTGCACCCCAGAAACAGTCACTGCCACCTCTCCTTCGCAAATGGCTGCACAGTTCCATCCAGCTGTGTGGTTAAACACATGGCCAGACCTGGAAGAGTCACATATCTGGTGTGTCCGACTAAACACTTGCCCTACCAAATACATAATGCCGTTTTCCTGACAACCTGAAACTGATGTCAAGCATGAGGAAGGTGTGTTTAAAGAAAGAGGAGCATGGGGTAAGCGGCAGGTCATCTTTTACAATGAGGCCCTAAATGCACTTTAAGATCTGTCTCCGAAAGTGATGTACCAATTATAGGGTCGGGAACCAAAACTATCCCAAGTATTGATAGTGGGGATAGCGTGTGATGTACTTGACTAGTAAAATATAGGACAAATAAAGATGTGTTTGTCACTAGAACACTAAAATAGTCTCTCCAAAACAACTAGCAGTTAGTTTAATTAACTGCTCTAGATTGATCTTTATCTATTATTTAAGATTTTTTTTAATCCACACGTCTGTGGATCATATGCTTTTATTGAATGTTCAGTTAACAAAAATATCTTTATGCTTTTAAGCATTATCTAAACATTTGACCTCTTTTTTTTTTTTTACCTTTTTGGAATCAAAATGGGGAATCGATAAGAATCAGAATCGATAAGCAGGAATGGAATCGGAATCGGAATCGATAAGATTGAAACGATACCCGACCCTAACCAGGTGCCTGCCTGGTAAGGTGATGCCTGTGTTTACCTGCTGTCATGAGGCGAGTGCTGCGTTTACCTGGTGGCCGCACATCAGACTCTGTGCTGCCATCATGACTGACTTCATCCCGGAGGCGCACACCTTGTTAATCGTGGTGGCGGGAGTGGAGATGGGCAGACCTGAGAACAGAAGACCATGAGAGCCCTCAGTACACAAAGAAAGGCCTCCACACTTTGTCAGTGCAGGATTTAGGCAAGCAAGCACGCCAAGACACTCGCTCTCTGAATGGGTTAATCTCATTTGTGTCCTAAAACAATCACCCCTAATGCTGACTTAATGCTTCACTCAGCTTTCTAAAAAACAGTTAAAACCTATTGGAAGGGTTTTTCTTTATTTTTACTATTTTCCACATTTTAGAATAATAGTAAAGACATACACAGCCATGAAATAATACAAATGAAATTATGCAGTGACCAAAAAAGTGTTAAATCAAAACTATCTTACATTTTAGATTCCTCAAAGTATTACATTTTTTTACACGTATTACAATTTTTTACATAAAATTATGTACTTAATTGGGGATCTTGCAGGGTCACTATTTGCAAGACTGCAACTAGATTCCTTTTGAGATTATTTCCCATCATGCTTCTTGATATTATTGGTGCAGTCCAGCATTACAGGTTGCAACCCTGTATGCTCTCTGCTCAAGGCTGTTCAAAGATAAAATAAAAGTACACACAGTCAGCGTCACAGGTTTCAGCTCCGTTATGCCCTCTCTTGTTCATCAGAAAGGAAGAAAGTGAGATCACAAATCTGTATCTCAATAGGTACACAGTTACATATCATGTACAAAATAAAATACAAAAATATGCTATTACAGTATATTAGATTTAGAAAATACCCCTGCAGAGCCCAAATACATATTGCATATCACCACTATATGCATACTTATTCACCATTCACATATCTATAACATACGTATTTATAATATAACATAGTATGATTCTATCACATTACTATAAATAATGTATAATATTATATAATATAGGTGGATATGTTATATGCACACCGTAATGACTTAGAACATTAATTAACATTGCTTAATTAACATAAATGCACTGCATAAATAGCACTCACCCTTTTATAACGAGACTCATGCAAGCTATATGCAAGATAAATTCACAAACATTCCATGGAACAAGAAATCATCATGCTTTGCTGTTTCCTGTTTGGTGCTGAGAGAGCTCACCTACTGGTTGTTGACAATGTCCACATCACTGTTTGCATCAGCCAAGACTAAAAACTTATGATAATATTAAACACGGTTGATTTTATCGGAACGTTAAGACAAGAAAAAGACTGACTTAAAACAGCTTGGATTACCACTTTACACCAAACGATTGAGATCGCAGGAGCGCATCATAACTCAATTAAAACTCTCATGATTTTATTCCGACATTGGAAATTTGTCTGCGACAGTGAAATTGCTGGAAAGTCCTTTGGTGTAAGGCCAGCATAAGAAACAAATTTCAAGCATTTAAGCATAAGTCTTTGATTGCATGTTTCCCATTATCCTAATCAGGTGTGTCCAAACCTTTGATTAGTACTGTACACGAAGTTAAAAGGAAAAAGGATACTGCTTACATAAACTCTAGTGACCAGAACACAAGTCTCTGCAGTAGTGTGGCTATACATGCTGCCCTAGTGTCCCCATGTTAGGTCTGTCACAGAGGGAACTCTATAGCATGCTACCCAAACATTAATGCTTACCTGCTCCGAGCAGAGCCTGTCTGGTGGGAGCCTGCCCTTCACCTGCCTGCAGCACGTTCCCCATGTACACCTCTTTAACCTCCTCTGCAGGGATGCCTGGCACAGACACACATGGGAACACCTTCTTTAAAAATATCCCTTTAAAAATGCAGACCTAGTTTAGGCTTCAATTACAATAACGGTGTGTATTATAAATGAACTTAGATCCTTATGCTTTTCATCTCTTTCTGTCTATTGTTAATCATTGGAAGCGGCAACAGTGTCAGTTAGAGACGTGAACCACACAGGATTTCCATCCATCCATTCATTGATGGCTGACAACGACGATTATCAGTCAATCAATGTTAATGGATGATGAAATATGTTCATGGCAACAAGTTTTTTTTTTTTTATCTTATGGTAATAAACATTGCATCCAATCACTTTCATCAACACAGATCATGAGATACAAAAAATAACAACAAAAAAACAGAAAGAAACATAGCCAATCATGCTTCATCACAGGTCTTCTCAGGAGAAGCCTAACTGGTTTCAAATAATCAATGAGTAATGAATTAAGTTAAATGAATAAGAAACTGCATTTATTTAATGAAATAAGGTGGTTATTTCTGCAAATACATTACAACATAACACCACTGAATTTATTTAATGAAATAAGGCGTTTCCACAAAATAATCAATAGGCCTATTTAAAAGCCTAGGTTTTTCTGTATGAAAGTCTTCATAATTAACATAACATGCATGTGCTCTGTGGCATGGTGGTAAGGAGCAGTTCAGTAGTGTGGAGCAGTGGTAAGGAGCAGGACAACAGTGTGATGTAGTGGTAAGGGGCACCAGTTTGCAACTGAAAGTCAAGCATTGAATAGATGCCATTTACTGAGACTGAATAGCGCCAAAAACTATGTTTCTTGGCATGCTATCATATTCACTTTGTATGTATGATATTATACTCCTACTTTCAAGAACAGGATGTACGATTCTGCATCTTGCAAATCTATTGTTAGATACTGCTTGCAAATCTATTGTTAGATACTTTTTGAACAAAGTTATTGTAGATCATTCGCATTATGTTAACAAGAATGTGCATGATTTTATAAATGCCAAGATGAAAGGTGAATCCTCAGTAACATATTTATAGACCACAACTAGTACATGAAAGCCCTCGGGTAACAGCACAATGTATTGACTTTATTCTTGCCAAAAAAAAATACACAATCCAGCAGTGTGGTCACTGTGGTGTAGTGGTAAGGAGCAGGGCAGAAGAGTGGTGTAGTGGTAAGGAGCAGGGCAGCAGTGTGGTGTAGTGGGAAGGAGCAGGGACAGCAGTGTTGTATAGTGGTAAGGAAAAGGGCTAGATATCCACTCTGCAAAACTTGTTTCCCAAACGGACATCGTTTAGCAATGCATTACCGGCCTGTTCGATGGCGGCTCGGATTGCGATGGAGCCCAGTTTCGTGGCGGGCACCGTCGCCAGGCTTCCTTTGTAGGAGCCCATCGGGGTCCGCACCGCGCTGGCGATGACCACTTCCTACCGAACAAAGCGGGCAAAACACAACTGACATGAATACGATTGTCTTGCCATAAATGCTTAGAAATGCTTAATAATAGAGTCGGGGAAAGTACATATTTGTACTTTCCCGACAATTGTTTTATTTAGAAACGCGTTTTCGCGTTTATAAGAATCATGAAAGACTACCATTTTCAAATGGAACGTGTAAATTTTAGTTTTAAAAACAATATCTTGCCACTTACATTTAAAGTGAAGCGAGACGCATAGGTTCTTAACAGGTACTTGTGAGCCTGAAAGTGGAAACACATCATAACGTCTTAATCATGTCCACACTTAGCTCTAGCCAGCGCGGTACTGAGATGGCTACATGGCTCGGTACTAAATTGAGCAAACCACTTAAGTCAATTGTGTCCCAATTCTAACTTAATTCACGGCGTTTGCACAGCGCCTCCTGTGTCAAGTACAGGGGACTCTGCTACATGAAAGTTATACACACCTGCAGTCATGGACATACCTAGCCAGCAATGAAAATCACTTTGATTCATTACTACAACTATACTAAACAATGATGGCCTTCGCTGTCACAATGAGCGGCCTGGACAATAACGGTAAGCCGGCTGGATGACTTGCTAACGTTGCGTAAGTGATCTGTCTCAGTGAATGGGACCGCATTCGCACACTTGTCCATGCTGAATTTCAGCATTTGCTTGCAACTCACCAAGAATGTCCTGCACAGTTGAGCACGCATGGTAACGGGTCCAGCGGACGATATGGCTAATGATTGAAAATAATAAAATAAATCCCACGAACTCGTTTCACCTTCAGCGGCTCAAAACGACACTATCATCATCCACCAATCAGAACCCAGAGATGTGCCAGCTAGTGAACGTCACAGGCTTTGGGTTGCGTGCTATAGGCTAATGAAATGTCAAGAGTGGTGGTCAGTATACTCGAAAATAGCATATCTGTAAATAAATATTTATTAAACTGCATTTTCGTCGCTGGTATGAAGGGCATTATTTGATATGATTTAGTCGAATGATTTCTGCCGTTGTTTAATTAGCAAAAACAAGAGGCTGTTGCTTAGTCGACAAATAGGAAAAACAGGGAAAGTGCTGAAAATCACAGACCTCAGCATGGGCTTAGTTGTGGACGTGGACAGTGCATTTCCTGTCTCTCCATATATAATCTTGAAACTTTTACCGCTCTTTGCAGTTTCAGTTTACACAAAATATTTGAGTAAAATGTTACAGAATGTCTCTGTGTCCTTCTTTTTGCGAGTGTGTGGGACTTTAACTAGCCAGCTAATGAGACATGTAGCTGGGTCGCTTAAACGAGCAGTTCGTAAAAACACTCCTGCTTACATGTCCACGGGGCTGCAATGACCTCCGCACAAATCCATAATACTAGGACGACGCTCGAGCTTGCAGATCTATTGTTGTTAGATACTGGTTGGTAGCCCATGCACTTGCCGTGCGTGCAGTGTTAACAGTCCGAGAAAACATTTTTACAACAGCTAGTCTGTACGTTCAGTTGTCATTGAACTTCAATTTGAACAAAGTCCTCGTAAATCGCTTGCATAATGTTAACCAGAATGTGCAGAGAAAAGGTTAAACCTGGGTAATATATTTCTTAATAGACCACAGCTGCTACACGAAAGCCCTCTGGTAACAGCACAGTGTATTGATTATATTCTAGCAAAATAAATAAATAAATAATTCACCGTTATCTGAATTTGTTACTCAATTCGTGACTATCACCACGCCTGGTGGACTTATAGCCGTTTCAGTTTAAGGATTACAGTATTTAGACTTGCGCTGTTTTTGCACTTTAACAAGATGTAGCTTGAAGATATGCGCTGTAAAACGTGTTGAAACAGAGAAAATGTTTGCCCAGGCTTTGTTCAAAATAGTTTTAAGCCATTCAGAAAAGTGTGCCGTTGTAGGATAATCACTCTACCTGTGAAACTCACCCTCCTCCCGTGCGGACACCAATAAAGGCGTTCTGAGAACCATTGGGCTCATAATCATACCCGCCCCTTCTGTAATTATGTTAATTATGTAGGCTTGAAATATCAATAATTATGAAGACGTGAAATATAAAGTTGGAGTTGAAGTACAGTACAGTAAACTCTGGTCTGTTACCATATCATAAAAATGACACCACTCACATGGGTCTGCACTTTATTGAATTAAAAAATATTAACATATTTACAGATAATGAGATATCAGGACTTTGTAGTATTTATTCAGAAAAGACTACAAACATAGGCAGGTTTATATAAATCATAACGAAGAAGAAAATTAAGTAGATCTTAGTAGCAGTCCAGCCAGCCGTAGTTTAAAAGAACACGAATCACTCTTCTCGCGCCATAGTGATACTCGCTCTGCTGCGCTCCGTCTGAGAAATACAGATAACCTGCAGAACGAAACATAGCCTATAATAAGTACAGTCAGTGTGTGTGTGTGTGTGTGTGTGTACACGTACACAAATCAGTACAGGGAACATATATTTTTTTTTTTTTTTTTGATGAAATGCTGTCCCATTCCAAATAAAGATCTTGAAGATTTCAGTCAGAAGATTTCAGAATTAGATTACCTGACCTTCACAATTATCTGTATTTTGTCCCACATTGTAGTATCAGCACTCACCATAGTTCTCAAAGGCAGCATCCACCTTTGAACCAATTCCTGGGAAGTCATAAGTGATATATCTGGGATATCCATAGTCCATCTGGCCCCTGGCCTCATCAAAGCTGAAACGTGTTCAGGCCATTCTTAGTCATGTTGGACAAAGTTTGGTTTCCATGCACATTCGAACATGCAAATCATAATAAATGAAACATGCCTGCAGTGCACCATGACCACCACTTCACTGCTTACCTCCAGTACTGGTTTTTGACAAAGAAGAGGGTTCTTCTGGTTGTTGCCACATAAACAGCTGCATCAATTTTAGTCACCCATGAAGGGAACCCTAAACTGGAGATATGCTTGGGGTATCCAGGAAGAATCCTGTAACCGTTTATCCCCCAGTACTGATTGCCTGTAAAAATGAACATTTTGAATTAGCAAAAGAGCAATTATTTGATCTCAGATAATTCAGAATTTATATTTAAGAATATTTGTTTTTTTTGGATTGTGTCATGTTTGAATTCATTGGTTTATGTTCCTGTAGATAAACAGCTACATAATTTTGTATGCACACAGAAAAAATAATAAGTATTATTGTGGTATACCTTCAAAAAAGAAGGCAACATCTTTGGCTGTGTTTTCATATGCAGCATCTACATAACTGATCTGAGACCAGGTTGATTTTACAGTCCTGAACCTTATTCCCCGGAAATAGCCACTTTTCTTCCAGTAGTAACTAAAAGTGAAAAAGTAAAAAAAAACAAAAAAAAACAATCAGATCAGTCAGACAGCATTTTATATAGGGTTTTATGAACAGCTGACCAGGAACATGTGAGAAAACAGTTAGCTAGGTCTCATCTCACCCATTTTTGAAGAAATAAAGTTCTCTTCTGATGCTTGTGGCAGCATCAAACACAAGGCCCCTGGTACACTGTTCATCCTTAGGGTTGGGTCTGGGATCTGGTGTTGGGTCTGGTTTAGGGCCTGGTTTGGGATCTGGTTTGGGTTCTGGTTCTGGTTCTGGTTCTGGTTCAGGCTCTGGATTAGGGTCAGGTGTTGGAGCAGGCTTCTCAGGTGGTGTCTTAGAACCTAGATAAAGACCAAATTCTGGTTTGGTTCTCTGAGTCAGTCTGAGTCTCTGTGTTTCTGTCAGCTGTTTCGTGGTACTCAAACAACTGATCTTGTGAACAATATCAATCCCTGAGTTCCAGCAAAAAAAGTTTTCATTACGTTAAGTTTTTGCACACATCTGTCTCCAGGCTGGCATATATAGATTACATTTTCCATATTCTACTGTGCTCTGCTGAGGCTAATGTAGCAGTGCCTTACCAGGGAACTGAATCCATAACCCTCCTGTTACTCTGCCACCTCAGTGGTGAGTAAATATGGCAAAACTTTGTTCACCAGTGAAGAAGTATCCAGTTATCTAAGCTTTGTGGATCTCATTAGTCTGGGGCATGTGAGTTCGCCATGGCATGTGGCATCACCACCTAAAGGTGGCACAGAAGTTTGACTGGTGCCCTAAGTTTGGGCCCTGGTCTGTACTCAGTGAGCCAGCATGTTCCCATTGGAAGGAGCTGTGCTATGTGATTACTAGGGCTAGTGCTGGATTCCCTTCTCGAGAGGAAAGTCACAGAAATAACCATTTATGTTTCTATGTATTTACCATATAAATCCTGGATCCCCAGCCTGTCATCCTCGGGTAGCTGGTAGCCCTCAGTGTCCACGTACTGATAGGTGGGATACATCAGAGCTTTTCTGTCCCGGGAGTGGTCCAGCCCCAGAGCGTGGCCAAACTCATGCGCAGCCACCAGCAGCAGGTTTACCCCTGAGCCAAGCACAGTACAACTGAATCATGTGTTCATCAGCGCTTCACTGCACTTCAACCGTCCTATGGCACGGTCATAACCTGTTGCCAGGTTAATGGGCTCTTTACCTCTCTGGCTCAGGGTCCAACGCTCATCCTCGTCGAAGTGTGTGTCACCACCTTGGTTCAGCCCCGGCGAGTTGGCATGAGCCAGGACTCCATTAGGCCCATCGAACGGGTAGAAGTCTCCGTGATCTGCGTGTGTTTCATATGGGACAAAACAAGAGTATTCCATTAATCTGCAGTGTGGTGTAGTGGTACGGAGCAGGGCTTGTAGCTGAAAGGTTGCTGGTTTGATTCCCTGCTGAGACACTGTTGTTGTACAAGGTCCTTGTATTATTGAAACCTGGTCATGCAGTGCTTCTAATATTGTTGACTCCATATGGTTTTTTGCTCGTGTTGTATTGTACCTCACTTGTAAGTCGCTTTGGATAAAGGCATCTGCCAAATGAATAAATGTAAATGTAAATGTAGGTACTTAACCTAGAATTGCCTCAGTAAATATCCATCTGTATAACTGGATAAAACTGTAACGTGTGCAAGCCGATGTGGGTCAGAGTGCCTGCTAGATGACAATAATGTAATGTAATGTAGTCATTAGGGGGAAGTGTGAGAGACGGCTGGCACACAACTATGCCCTGTGCAGAGCAGAAAATTCATTGATTTTCATTAGAAATGGCCCCACCTAGCTTGCGCTGCCTACCGGGGCCCCCGTATGCTGTCCGGCACTGTGCACCTTGCACCAAACCTAGTACCAAGTACAGAAAGGGTGCACTCACCACCACCCTTAAAGAGGATCATGATGTCAGCAGTGCCGCTGTGGATCTGCTCGAACTTCAGGGGCGTGACGTCACTGTACAACTTGAAGGCCTTGGCGAGGGTCGCGTCCACCTCACTCCGGCTCAGATCGTTGGTGTACTGGGTCACCCTGGGACATAGCAGCCATCACAGAAAAGCTGCCTGACTTGGCCCAAAACGAGGGCAGGCCACAGCACAATCTTTCTGTGCTCTTACAGAGGCAGTGTGCTCATGATTGATTCATTTAAGAGGCTTTCATGTTAAACTGTATTTACCTGTAGGTAATGATGGTCTTCTCCCATTTTGGCTTCCCGAAGAAGTGCCCATACCTGCTGATATCTGAAACGCCACACCTTGGCTTCTTCATCACCTCCAGGGTGCTGCTGTCCAGTTTACCTGTCACCTCAAGGCCAAAGAAAGCCTGCATGATTTCCAGATTCTTCTGGAAGGTGTCCACTGCGATTCTCCTGGTGGTCATGTTTTTTGTCCCGACATCAGCGTAGAACTGGGACAGGTAGTCCTGCACAGAGAGGATGGTGAGTGTGTGGTCAGCTGTGTATCTAATGTCGCAAAAGAGAGCAGACATGGCTGTAACCTCTGTTACAATTTCAAATGCAGATCCTATGGTGATACTCAACCAATCAGAGGTTTGTTTGAACATTTCCTAAAATACTCAGATTACTAATCGCTCCTGATTCTTTTTCATCCTTTCATCAGATAATGGCCATTAATAATCAGAATATAATTAATTCACTGATTTGTCTATTTTATATATTTTTCTTTTTGTTGAATTGTAATGCACTCTATATTGCCCCAAATAAATATTACTGCTGCTAATAATAGTGAAAACAATAAAAATAGCAACACAATGATACAAAAATATTAGTCATCCAAGAAATCACACACTCCAGTTTACTCACTAAACAACTTCTGTAGTGTGCTTCTAATATTAAAAGGAACCATTTCACATGTCTAACATTTGTATAAATTTCAATTACATCTCAGGATCTTACATTCTAAACTGTCATCAGTCAATACCCATATCATCAATTAACACTTGTTACGCTGAGTACAGCTTTCCTTCAGGGCACTTGCAATACAGGAATGCTTTGATCATAATGGCTGCACAATCGTATATGTGTCTCTCAGCAAAGTACAAATGATTTCTTCTCCTGTCATTCTGCATTCCTGCATTATAATGTCAAATGGAGACAGATGAGGTAATATTAATAAAAATAAGAATAATGATAATGACAGCAGCTGGAGGCTGTAGGGAGAGTACCTCTGCTTGTGTCTGCTCCTCTGCAGTTGGGGTGAAGTCTGGGGCTGGGGTGGGGACGGTCTGGCCCGTCCCAATGCTGAGGAGGAGCAGCAGCAGTGTGAGAGTGCTGCGGAGAGTCATGGCTCCAGTCCAGGCTAACGCAGAGAAGATGGGGGTGTGTCCAGTGGGTCTGCTTTATACCACCAGTTTGGGGGTGTGCACCCTCCTGCTTAGAGCAGAGAGCAGGCCCAGTGGCGGAGGGGCCAGCAGAATGCCGTGCGCACCAGCATTCCTGGAGATGTCAGAGCAAGCCCCCACCCCCAGGGGAACACTTACCATAGCTGTGTGTGGACACGGCGTGTGTGTACGTGGGTGCATTTGGCTAAGTGTTTGTGTGCATGTGAGTGCATTTGGCTGACCATGTGTGTGTGAGTGTGAGTGTATGTGTGTGTGAGTGCATTCCACTCAGCATGTGTGAGTGTGTGTGTGTGTGTGTGTGTGAGTGCATTCAGCTGAGTATGTGTATGTGTGTGAGTACATTTGGCTGAGTGTATCCATGTGAATGTGCTTGGCTGTGTACGGGTAAAGGGGTGTATGTGCATGTATGTGTGTGTGTGTGTGTACATGTGAGTGTGTGTGTTTACCTGGATTTGGCTGAGCATGTTGTGTGTGTGTGAGTATGTATGTGTGAGTTTGAGTGTGTATGTGTGTGTAAGAACACATCTGAGTGTGCACATGTGACTACACAGGTGAGAATGTATGTGTTATATTTAGAATTCTAATAAACTGAAGGGGGACCTAAAGGGGACAAATGCTCCTAAATACAATAATAAATGATTCCTCCTTGTCAGCTGAAATATTTATGTGACTGCTCAAAGTACATACCCACTGGGGAAAGAATATCAGGAGCAGCTGGCTAATGATGAAATGATGGTTAATATTAAACTTAGGACAGAGAGTGCTAATTACCCAGTCCCTCCTAACTGCAGTCATATATCATATCACTTCTCAAATACATTCCAATTAATAATCTACAGCTTTCTGCTTCCTGTGTTTTGAACACATTCACCTTCAGCTGCACACTGTTTTGGTTTCACTACATAATGTTCAGCTTTCAGCATCTGGAGATGAACGTTTCCGGAACAACTTACACTAAACCATAAAAGAAATCATGTTTTCCTGAATATGAAAAAACAACAACTGCCTATCTGTGGTTGTATTACAGAAATAGTAGGTTTACATTTTACATTCCAGATGGTTTTCATAACACAATAATTATAGAAAACAGGGAAAATGTACATGATATTCAAACAACCAGAAATACACGAACACAAACTGAATAATTACAGTAAAATACTGTTGTATTTACATGTCAGTAAATTTGGCTTTCCGTCATGTTAAGTCACAGCTTCGGAATATTCAGGGTTAAAATGAACTGAAAAGTGCAATGGATAATCTCAGCTTTTATCACATTTGTCTATTTCAAAGGAATACAAGATAAATAACAAACAGGAAAGTACAATAATCCACGTCAGAAAAAATATTAGTATTTTCACAATACAGTATGTTCACATCGAATCCCTGATAGGTTATACGCCGATTCTCGGAGGTTAGCCTTTTGAGCTCTGTGGGAAAGGTACATGCGGATTGTTCGTCCGTTCGTCCGTCAGCAGCCAAGCCAGGCATTGGCTTTAACCGAATACAGCACACGCCTCTGTTTGTAGTCGTACTTATATGCCTTTGAACCACTGAAGATATGGACGTAGCCTGTTGTAGGAGAAACATATATCATACATAACCTAAAGCAAACCAACTGATCATAATCAGCCATGCCTAGAAAACGTGCTATCATAATATGCATAGTATGACGAATACATTATAGAATCAGTATATTTGCTCATGAATTAAAACACACTCATCATAGTAAGGCAGTATTTTCTGTGTTTTAGTATTCAGGGTGTTTATCCTCTGTTGAACGTACAGGTCTATATTCAGTACCTCACATCGAAGTCAGTATTTATAAGAATGACACGCACTTTTAACGCATGCGCTCTTGGAAGTACCTTTTAGTTCTAAAGCTGCGTCTATTTTCCCTTTGATTCCCGACCAGTTGGTCGCGATACTCCTCGGGAATCCGGGGTCCATTGCACTTCTGGCTTCATCGTACCTGTGGACACAAGACTTTTTCAGACACACGCGTAACGCGAATGTCATTTAGACAAGAAAGTTTTTTTTTTTTTTTTTTTTTAGAAATTTGATTTAGCCGAATGCAGTTTGGAGTACGAATGTAGTTAGCTGCAGTTGCAAGAGCAGGTTTAAATTGTTTCGACAACAGTAACGACAAACGATATCTAATGATTATGTTGCAATTTTTTATTCTAGTTCTAGTTCTTTGTAATCTGTCTGTCCTGTCAGACGCTCGCGGGATCTATCGCTACTGCCATCTGCAGGCTACCATAGTAACTATTCCATGGTAAAGCGACCTTGGTTTATTCACAGCCGTGGAATGTTACTCCTCACCTGTGGGAGTGTTAAAGCTCGGATTCGTTCACCTGAATTTATGTATTGATTGGTATATAAAATCACGTTTATGTAACACTACATGAGACAGAGGTGATGGTATGGCTGTATTGCCAAAATATATTTATATTCTAGTGGTTTTGTGCCAATACTGATGTAACAGTGGTAACACATTTTGCTAAAGAGTGCCAGATATTTGTTTATATCGTGGTTCCATTTTATGTATTTCAAAGGACGCAATAGTAACATTATAAATCAGTTAATCTGGGTCACAGTGGATTTGTTTTACTTTCTTTTCAGCTCTGCGGAGCCCTGGGTTAGCCATGTCTGCGTTAGGCTGGAGTGTAACGTTGCTGGGCGTAAGCGCTGATGGAAAACCACGACTACTTCACTAGAGCTGAAGATAGTCATCTGCGTTCACTCTCACATAACGACTGAGCTATTCAACCAATCAGAGTTCTTCTCTGTGGAGAGCAGAGCATTTTGATTGGTCTAAATTAGATAACGTTGAAGTAGGTCTCCAAAGGGCCAAGTGTTTTTTTCTTAATAGTTTTTTTCCCTTTGATCAGGAGGTGATATTTATGCATACAATAATTCGTAGTTAAAACAGAATATTTTACATAATTATATGTACGACTACCATTTAAATAATCATAGAATGAACTTGATCGAAACAGGAATTGCTGGAAAAGTAATGGTCTGTACACTGAATTCCTCATCACACGATGTTTAAAATAAAAATTAACTTTTTCATTTTGATCTGTACCTGTAATAGATGTCCCCCACAAAGAAATAGGTTTTCTTGTACTCTTTAAGATGCACAGCTGCGTCGATTTTCTTTACTGTCTTGGGAAACCCATAGTCATATATGGAGCCGTAATGGCTCTTCATGTTTACCTGTTGCACAACCCAGTATTTAGGACCTGGAAATTGGGACAGCATAAACACATATATTACTGCAAATACACAAATTGGTAAACTCACAAGTGATGCCAGATCTGACTGGCACATCAGATTTCACAACTTACTGTTGTAGTGGGGCACACTCAACAAATAGCCCACATGCTAAGTGTAATGTAGATACTGCCAGGGTTATCATTAGTGAGGTGTGGTGTGTGGTAGCCAGGTGATTTGATTTAATTCCAGCCTTGTGTGTGTTGTAATGGTTAAATGGTGCCTTCAAGGTGATACTTTACCTGTGAAGATGTAGGCCACGCCCTTGGTGGGGATGTCATAGGCTGCGTCCACAGGTGAGAGAATGCTGGGCAGATATGAGCTGGTGAGGCCTTCTCTTACTCTGTCATAATAGGCCAACCAGGTGGACCTCAGCCACATGTACCTGGGCAGGAGAAAGGTATGCTGGTTAATGAGCTGGACTCGTAAACCTCTCTTTTATGTAGACCTAATTAATTTCAATGTTATAAATTGACTTTGGTTTTGTTTTATGTATTTTTATTTTTCATGTAAAGCGCTTTGTGCTACTGTATTGTATGAAAAGTGGTATAAAAATAAATACATTGAAATTGTATGACAGAGGTTGCAGGTTCAAATGTTAGGCTGGGCACAGCAGTTTTATCATTTTGCATGGTAAACCAGAATTGCTTCAGTAAATATCCAGCAATGTTAATGAATGGATAAGTACGCTTTGTTGTAAGCGGCCCTGTTTAAAGGTGGATATGAAGCAAGTAAAAAATATCATTCTGAGGTGTGTTTTTTTAAAGAATTTTCCTGTTGTGCGCATGGTCATGGGAGGTGGAGCAGGAGGGGATTCTGGGTGATGTAGGCTGTAGTTTTATCTCAGAACAGGGAGTTCTGAGTGCTGGTTTTATGCATAATTTGATGCTTTATTACCAAATAAATGTAGATGAGCATGCACTCGGTGTCTGCGTGTCCTGCCACCTGCGTGTGTTGAACTGGAGGATTCCCATTAAGCAAGAGCTCAGAAATGGAAGTAGCAGGAATGGGTCGCGCACCTGTTTTTGAAGAACACCATCTCTTTCCCGATCACTGCTACAGCATCAAAGGAGAGGGCAGGGTCGCACTTCTCAGGTGTGGCCAGAGTTTCCTGCTTCCTGGTGCTGTAGGATCCTGGGTAAGAGAAGCAGACATTCCTTTAGCCACATTTATTTACCTGCTAAGCAGAGAACTTCATCCCCGGGAGGCTCACATATTTATATGCTATCCAGTTACAGTGGTGCTATATATTTAAATGTACAAATATATATATAAATATAAAATTTCACCCTCCTATATTATCCCAGCCCTGCACCCTGCATTGCTCTGCATACCGTAGAGAGCCTGGATTCCCAGCCTGTCGTCGATTGGCAGGCTGTAGCGGGCCATGTTGTAGTATTTGTAGTTGGGGTACATGAGGGCGGAGGGGTCCTTGGAATGTGCCAGGCCTAGGGAGTGCCCCAGCTCATGAGCTGCCACGGTGAACAGGTTGTAGCCTGAAACGTGGGTCGAAAATATGCCTTACAGAAGTTCACATTATCATCAAACTAGACTCTATTCATTGTGCTTTTTAATACCCTGTTTATCTGTGGAATGAGACGAATACATTATGTCCGATGTCAGTACACTCTTTCAGGGGAAATCTCATGGTTTATATCAGGATTTGGGAAAGTAACTAGCTGACAATATAGTTCATCAGCAGCTTGGTATGATTTACCCATTCAAATAGCGATTTGAGGATATCTGTCACCCTCCTGTGGTGAGGATGTGAACTGCACCAATTCACAGTAGATCTGCGGCAATTGGACAAGGTGAGCCTAGCCCATCAATGTGGCTTAGTATTGTAATCCAGAGACCTACCACGGTTATGTCGCCCCATTGTCCAGATCTCATCCTCGTCAAAGTGGATGTCTCCCCCCATGTCCTCCCCTGGCTCGAAGGCGTGGGCCAGCACCCCCCTCGGGCCATCGAAAGGGAAGAAGTCCCCATGATCTGTAGGGAGAGGGTGGAGGGGTTGGTGACGGCTCAGCCAGGCTGTGGGCTTTTTCAGGGAGGGCAGGCGTTTTCACTCTCCCATAAAGAGCACCTTGTGTCAGCATGTAATTAAGGTTGAGCCAAACGCCCTGCTCACCGCAAAAGCCACACTAACTGGCTTTAACCTTAGTCTGTGTAATCCTGGTGGAGAAACTCCCACCTTTGGACCCAAAGGAGATCATGATGTCAGCCTCCCCGCGGTCCACTTTCACGAATTTGAGAGGCGCATTGTCGCTCCACGTCTTCAGTGCCAGACGGAAGGACGTCTCCACCTCCTCCCTCCGCAGGTCTGGGGTGTACGTCTCGAGCCTGCCGCAACAGCGTCATCAGAGTGGGTCAGTGCATGTCATCAGAGCAGACCGGTGCCCACCAATTTAACGCTATAAGGCCTGAAAACCCCCATCATTTGTACATTGGAATGTGATGCAATCGTTTCCCTGGTTGTTTTAAATCATCGTAACATGACTGATATGGAGCATAACCGCATCCATGCTCTGTGAACCGGGACAACTACAGTTCATCAGAAAAACTGACAGTAAAGGAGGTCCCATCAAGTAGCTAGAAGGAGCAAGAAGTGGCTGCCATGGCAGCAGTCATCCTCGCAGCAGGAGGGGAATGGAGCACACCTGTACGTGATCGTGCGGTTCTTCCATCTGGGCTTGTCAGGGTAGAAGCCATAGTTCTCCACGTCGGGGACCCCACACCTCGCCTTCCTCATCACCGCCAGCGTCGGGGAGTCCAGGCGCCCGCTCACCTCCAGGCCGAAGAACTCCTGCATGTTCCGGACCCTGTCCTCAAACGCTGCCGTGCCCCTCCTGCTGCGACGGCCCCCCTCCTCCCTCAGGTGGTAGAACCTCCTCAGGTACTCCTGTGGGTAAACAAGGACACCCTCTTGCCAGTTCAGAGCCATTCCATCAAACAGCGTTACATTACATTACATGCATTTAGCAGACGCTCTTATCCAGAGCTATTTCCAGCATAATAGAACATGAGTGTATCTATTCAGTTTAAATGAGTAACAGTGTCAAACCAAGCTGACAACACTTCCAGACCAATGAGTGTGAGCATAACACTATTCACTTGCAATCGGATAGAAGCCAAGTATACTACGATACAACAGTCCCTAGAACACAGAATCAAAATAAATCACAATACCACACATGAACATCAAAGCAACATGCAGAATCATGTTCAGGCTGTTCCAGGTCATTGATAACTGGTCTCTGAAACCCAGGACATTCAAAACGGAGGACATATCCAACACTTATCAATCACAATCCTGTGGCCAACCAAACACTTAATTTAAGAGACTTAATGTCTTCTTGCAGAGAACTAAAATCAGTGTCACAAGTCAGACAAGTTTGTAAAAGACAGGCAGGGTGAGTACTGGATGTACACATCCCTGTTATGAGACCAAATACCTGTCAACTCTTAGGCCCTCAGTTTTTACAAAATACAGAAAGGACAAGTAAAGCACAGTACCAGCCAACTGTAAGCTGTCACACATGGACTGTTGTCTGTGTAGATCCTGTAAATTTACATTAGTTGTTGAGTACAAAAAAAGGAAAAAGATGTCATTTTGCTTAAAGCACTATTTGAAATATATGTGAGCTATTATGGATGGCTGTTTCTATGCCAAAACAGCTTTAAATCAATCTTAGCATTTATTTTAAAAAGTTAAACTGAACTCATTTAACGCTGACAAATGGGGGCATGTGACTAATGCTGCAGTGAGCTTGATCATTCATATTCCTGGGCGTTACATGATTATGTGATTCTGTTGATTAAGCCAAAATGACCTATTTCAGTGAGAGTGGGATCCATAATGTACTATCAAGTGATATGTCATACCACAGGTCATCATGGAAGCCTAAATCCAACACACATCTGTCAGATTTCAGATTCCAGATTCAGATTACAGAAGTGCATGTGTTAATTTACCCTAACATGCTTACCTGATTTAAACCTTTTACACACCTGCACATTCATATCAGAACTCAAATCTTAAAAGTAGTCCATCAAATGTAAAACAATCAAGGTACAACTGTGAGAGCAAATCCAGTACTTTACATATCTTTAATCAAGTGTATATAATACTTAGTATTTATCAACTCAGTAAATACAGTACTTTAGACTAAAAAGGAACATACCATATAGCTCTGATAAAATCTCAGTGGCAGGAGCTGAGTGACCTGGTTAAATGAATTACACTACAGACACTTACCTCGGCAAATCGGATGTCTTCCTGGCTCATCTGAGACTCCTGGGAGACAGGTAAAGTTTGGGCAATGTCCATGATCCCGAGCAGGCAGAGCACTGCAATCCCTGGCCACATCCTGGTGCCACAGCTTGACCCTGTCATTCTCTGCTTCTTGGCTCCGTGGAAGAGGGTGGGTTCTGCCATTAGGCTCTGTGAGGGAAAGCGAGTTCTCAGGAAAAGGAGCAGGACACCGGAGCTAGCTTGGCTGGGGGGGTTTGAAACCCACAGGTAGCTGTAGGTGCGCTGCCGGTGGTTAGAGCCGCACTGAGGCACGGCGCTCACCGCTGAGCCCTGATGAAGTCATGTCTTGTTTACCTCTCATCTCAGGCATGTGGAGTCGACCCACGTGCAGGACCGGCTGAAGCTCTGCTGCCTTTCAGGATGTTGTTCCGGCGACGGTTTTAGACGCACAGGTGTGCTATTTAGATGAGTGCATATGTGTGCGTGCATGTGTGTGTGTATATATGTGTCTGCACAAAACAGTACAGACAGTATAATTTTTGTTTTGATGAAATACTGTCCCTTTCGTAATCATTTTACCAATGAATTATTCTGGAAGGAATACGCCACAGCCACTACTTCTAGCCGGGAATTCTTATTTTGACCTCAGTTATTTTTGCACCCATTCGCAGTTATTTGTCAGCTGTTTACCATGATTATGCAAAGCTTGGAGCTGCTTTGAATGGTTTGAATCCAGGTGATAAGACTTTGTCAGACCATGCCAGTTGCACAGGCTAACTTTAAAAATGTGCTGCATCTCACACATTGCCTGATGAAGTGTAAAATGAAATATTTGATCAAACAGATGAGGTTATGTTATGATTCTCTGGAAACATCCCCATGTTAAAGCAAACCCGTGTGCAAGTGTGAAAACATTTCACATTCTACAGTACAGCAGTACAGTATTTAATGGTCTTGAATCAGGCTATAGAAAATCCCTTCATGAAAAGACATTCAGAAACAATACAATGAGGAAAGACAGCAATACCAAAATTAAGAAATTGGTACAGCTGATGTGGATTGTGCTTTTTGTATCATAGACATAATGTAAAAAGTACCAGGCTAATGGAGACCAAATCAAGAAAATGAATAGCAGAATAAAGTGTTTTGATTTTTTTATTGCACTCAAAATTTTATAAAGTTGCAAAAATACACCAGGTTTTGCTAGTTCTGTGAATCAGGAAATATTTCAGTTAAATTAGTATCAGAAGGCATGAACATCAAACAAAATATCAGTAACATTGCATTCAAAGTTAACTGCAAAATCTATTGTACATTTTAATGATTTTCATAATCTTGAGCTAACGATAACAGTGTGATCCTTCTATAGCCGAACTTCCTGCTCACAGCCCAGCCAGCTGTTGGCCTTGTTGACGTCAGCGACACGCTTCTGAGAGTAGTCATATTTATACACCTCCGACCCAAGGAAGAAGTGAATGAACCCTGAGGAACATAGGAAACACTGAGCTGGGGATAGCAGTTCAGTTATCAGAGCTCATGAACACAGAAAACAGCTGTGAAAATCATACATTTACCCCCAAACATTGAAATGCAGTGTAACGTGAGGCTAAGCCTTTGTCTTGGCTCTGCCCAGCAGAATAAGGGGAGGGGAAAAGTATCTGCCACTCCCCTGCCAGGTGAAGCCAAAAGATAGGTGGATACAGGGGAAGAGGAGGGAGTTGTAGGTACATTATGCACGTATTTCACCATTAGGTTGTTAAAGTTAAACAACAGCCCACCTTATCTACGCAATGGGAGATGCTGCTACTCTGCTTTAGATGACTGGATGTACGGCTACTCAGGTGACAGCGATCAAACCTTCCAACGCTCAGCAACCTCAGGAGGTCGCTGGCTGAACATTCCCCCCCGAATTTCTGCAAATCTAATTTCTAATGGGTGGAGTGAAGCACTCACTGAGAAGATGAGCCTCACTGTTACTACTGAGGCTGCATGTGAATATACTCCGTGCAGGTGGGCATGTTTCAGATTCAAAGATTTTCAAAGATAACTAAGGTGCAAAGACTTCCTGTTTCACCTGCTGTCATGGGTGACTGCTATGGTGTATGACGACGTGCCCTCTGTAACAGACCTGGAGAATCTGCCCTGTATTAACATCACTAAAACACAAGCAGGTCAGTCAGTTATGGCCCTTGTTCTGAGAGGTGGGGCACATTGGCTTTGTTCCCCTGGAATGGGCTGGATATGTCAGCCAGGGCATAGAGGCTGCTCAGAATCTCCAGCACCTGCCTCCTGCTAACTCCCAGCTGGAAAAAAATGGCTGCTGTTGGTTGGTATCTAGGGTTGCTAGAGAGTCCCCTGCTGTCAGGGGGCTGTCAGACAGGAGGGGTACTGACCGTCCCTGTAGGCCGCAGCGCTCACAGGTGGGCTGATCCCTGGGAAATCGTCGCTGATGGAACGGGGGGATGAGTCCTCCATGGCTCTGCGGTTTTCATCGTAGCTGCAGAAATAGCAGCAGGTGTGAGTTTAATGACACGTGAGTGAGACCTCTGGCTCTGTGTGATGGGGTCACCCCCTCACCGCGTAGCATGCGCCTCACCTCCAGTACAGGTCCTGGGAGAAGAGCAGGGTGCGGCCGGTCGTGTTAATGTGTGCGGCTGCGTCGATGTGCTCCACCCATCGGGGTAGCCCATACCTGTAGATGGACTTTGGCCGGCCCTTCACCTGGGATCCCCTCACTGTCCAGAAACTGGAACCTAGAGTGTAGTGATCAGTGATTAGGAAGGGGATTTGGCATGTCAGGTTAGGGTGGGGGTTATGGTTGGGGGATGGAGGTGGGAGTTTTAGGAGGGATCGTGGTTGGAGGGTGGTGGTTCAGGTGAAGTGTTTGGCAGATTAGGGTTGTGGTTGGTATGGTGAGTTAAGGTCAGGGTTAGGATATATGTTGGGGTGTAAAGTTAGAGTGGGGGGTTGGGATGGTGGGGGTTGGGATGGTGGAGTAGAATGGTGGGGGCTCGGATGGTGGAGTAGAATGGGGATTTGGGTGGTTATATTAGGTTGAGAATTTATTTTTGTTTCAGTCTTTACACAGTGATCTGTCCAGTCTGATAGAAGTGACTCGTTACATAAATGCTTTGGCAACATACAAATTCGCTGCCATGCCAATAAAGTTCTTTGAAATTGAATTGACTTGAGATAAATTAACCCCTCCATGTTTTTAAACCTTGCAGGTACCTTTAAACAGGTAGGCTGAGGACTTGCGGGGGATGGAGTAGGCAGCATCAATGCTGGAGGTGATTTTTGGCATGAAATTGTTGATGGGACCCTCTTTGACATCACATTGCTGGCTGTACTTGATCCACATGTACCTTGATTTTAATTAAAGAATAAAACAAACACTGTCAGTGTATCATTGGATGAGAGTGTCTGCCAAGTGACTAAATACCACAGGAAGTTATGGCAGTTTCAGCACCTAAATTACACTGAAGTCCAAGCTGAATTGAAAACCTGACAGAAATGGAGGCTGATAGGAAAAATAATTATATGAGATTTGGTTATTGAATTTTACATTTGTCTGGTAATGACACCAGCAACAGTATTGCATTCGAACTGTTGGTCCAGTGATGCTTTAATGATTTCAGACTCAACACTATTCACAGTTCTTAGGTGCCAGGTGGGGAGTGTCTGTCACTACCTGTCTTTGAAAAACAGCTCTGTGTCCCCCAGGGAAGTGACCGCGTCGAAGGACAGGCTGGGGCTGCATTTGTCCTGCATCAGAAAGGGAAAGCGGGGTCCCAGGAGCCAGGGGTTAAAGAGGGAACCCCACTGGGGTCTGGAGGAAGGCGACCCTGCTGAGCACCAAAAACAACGCATTACCTGATTGGTTGTTAGTGTTCCCTCATGGTCTGGGAAAAAAGGCTAAAACAACATACCAAGGAGAGTGTTTGATCTTTACCTCTTTTACCATAAAGAGCATTGATTTTTGTGACATCTTCATTGGAGAGCAGATTCTGCGGGTTCCGGTTCTTGTACGTGGGATACATGAGGGAGGCGGGGTCTCTAGAATGCTTCAGCCCGAGGGCGTGGCCAAATTCATGCGCTGCCACCAAATGCAATCTGAACCCTAAAACGAGACAATGTTAGAACACTGCTGCATATTCACCCATTACAACAAACTTGAAACAAACCATTCTGTGAAAAAAATATTTTAATGCCTCCTTTATTAATGAATCAAAACATCACTGATATAAATTACTGTGCCTGTCTAACTGCAAAAATTAGCCAGCCTATCAGAACACTGCACAACAGTTCAGCTATGGCTTTACAGTATTAATAGATGTTCACTGTTTTAAGTCTTTTGGCAGGAGTAGTGGTGTCAACCTCAGGACAGTCAATAACACTTCAAAAATAAATACTGCAAAGCAACTATTTAATGGCAATAACAGGTGTAATTGACCTGGTTTCATTGTTGTGTGCATTCATGGTTACTTTTATGTAAAGTGTTACAGGCAAGAGAATCATCACCTATCGATTCACTTAGTAATATTGGTTTTAGTTTCATAGACTATCAAATTTTCACTGTCATATTTCTGGCACTAGCACAGCTGCCTAGCCAGCAATGTGCTTGGCAGTCGAACAGTTAAGGGGACGGTTACCCTCGGACCCAGCTGTCCACCTCTCTGAGTCATCAAAGTGGGTGTCCCCACCAATGCCCCCGCCGGGGCCAAAGGCATGCGCCAGCGTCCCCCTGGGGCCGTCGAAGGGGTACGAGTCTCCATGTGCTGTTCCAGAGAGCAGGGATCGCGGGTTAGTCACGGCCAGCCCTGCAGACGTGTGATTTTACCAAATCGGAATCGCGTTCCCTCGCCTACCTCTGCTGGCGAATTCAACCATGATGTCGGCCTGGCGCGAGGCTGAGCGCACAAACCGCAGTGGGCTGGCCTGGCTCCACACTCTCAGAGCAGACTCGATCTCGGAGTCCACCGTGCGCGTTGGCAGGTCAGCAGTGTACTTCCCGATGCTGAAACCACACATCCCACTGTCACCTTAACGCCACCTGTCACCCTCACTGTGCAGTGAAGAGTACAACCAGGTCTACTCCTTACCTGTACAAAATGATGTCCTTGGCCTATCCCTTACCTGTATGAAATTACGTTCTCGGCCTGTCCCTTTACTGTATGAAGTGCCATTCTCGGCCTGTCCCTTACCTACCCATTTTCAGCCTGTTCCTTACCTGTCTGAAACACCATTTTTCAGCCTGTTCCTTACCTGTCTGAAACACCATTATCAGCCTGTCCCTTACCTGTATGAAATGACATTCTTGTTCCACTTGGCACCCTGGTTGTGGCTGTAGTCTTGTGCGTCTGGAACTCCGCAGCGCGGCTCCTTCATGATCTCAAGTGTCTCTGTGTCCAGGCTGCCTGTGACATTCAGCCCAAAAAAGCTCTGCATGTCCTTCACCTTGGAGATCAGGGAGGAGTCGCTCCTCTTTCTGCGTCTCAGGGACTCCCCCTGCAGTCCATAGTAGTGCTGCAGGTAATCCTGGGAGCAGGGTGAGCAGACAGAGACAGCCTTTTCAGTAACTGCAGAGCAATTTTCAGCCCATAAATATACCGAGTGTGATCATAGAGCGCTGTGAAAGACTGTCAATGGAAAGGAAAACTGCATGATAACTCCGTACCTCCAGGGCTCAAAACCAAATTCTTAATTGCTTTAGATACTTTGTGCATTTCTGCAACCACAAATTCATCTCCACAAAGTTGTACAGATGAAAGACGAATATCATGCACATGGAGTTTTTGCACTTCAGGACATAAAAACATAAAAGATGAAAATGAACAGTTTTGCTGCACTGAAAAAAAATCACATTAGCTTTATCTACTTGTGCAACATACAGCATATGCATATATTTACTGATGCCATTCCGTACAAAGTAAGACCTCATTCTACATCAGCATTTACCTCTGTCACTTGTACTGTATGTATGCATGGGGAATACACAACAGCTACTCCCTCATAGGTATTTTTTATTTATTTTAATTTTTAGTTTATAAAATTTATATATATATATATATATATATATATATATATATATATATATATATATATATATATACTTTATAATGAATTAATGCTTAAGATGTTTTGGTTTATTATTAATTTATTTTAATTTTAAACAACATTTGTTAACAATATGAAAATGTGAGTGTGAAATTAAAACAAATACAATCAAAAGTTTTCTCTTAACAATATTAACAACTGCTGGTACATTAAACGCACTAGTTTTGGATTTTACACCCTATTTTACAAAGAAAACAGGTAGGTACAAGGATGTTTGTTGGCTGGGAATGTGTTTTTCAGGAAGCAGAGATTTGCATACAACAGATCTTTTTAATTACCTCCTGCTAATTATGAGGTCTACTCCCTCTCCCTCCCCGAAACAGAAAGAGGGCTATTAGCAATTATAAATCTGATAAGATAATACACACTGACAGCTGGATCCCTGCAACTTCTGCCCACAATTCCAGCATTTTCCCTCAAACCTTGGATGCAAGAATGGAAAAAAGCTTTCTTTAATATTCCAATATCCTCATTATTACATCATGTAATAAGGAGGATGAGACAGTCTCACAGTAGTCTGAGTTTTGCACCAGAAATGAGGCACTTACCGAGGCCATTCTGAAGTCACTTTCAGTCACCTCCTCATTGAGGTCTGGAACTTTCTCTTCTTTGAGCTCAGATGCATGTGCCATTTGACACAAACCCATCAGTGCTAAGGCAAATGCGCAGGTCCAGGAGAACATCGGACTCCCCATTCCCCAAACAGGTGGTGAAAAGGTTGATCTGGAACGGATTTCAGATTTCTTTGAGCTGCAAGCCTTAGTACATAGGAATGCCTTTTAGCTTGCTATCATGACTCACTTTGCCAAACCCAATGAAGTCTGAAACGACAGGGAGAAATCAGGGAGGAGTTTCCCCAGGTGGAAAAAGCAGAAAAAAAAGCTGTGCTGGGTTTGATTGCAGCCATTCTGCAGGACTCCATTAATGAAACACAAGTGTTAGGGAAATGCAGCAAAGCACACCAGGAAAAAAGGATGCTAACTGAAGCTGTATGAGTGTAGCATTTATGAATCTGCTAGACATACTGTGTCTAACTAAAGTTCCCCAGCAATTCAATATCAAATACTTTTTTCTTCAGAAAACATTAATTCAATCTGAAACAATGATAATAACAATAATAATTCTTACAATAATAATTACAATAATTATAGGTTTAAATATGCTGCACTTTCAGCGCAGGGCAATTAATCTGTTCTCCAACCAGTTCATATTTCATACACACATTAAATGTCAGGCAAACTACTGGTATTTGTGTCACAGAATGGATTTAGGCGCCTTTACACAAAGACTCTAAAAATGTCAGATGTTAGGGTTATGTTTCCTGAACTGGGATATTATGGGACATTTCATTCCAGTAAACCTCTACTGATGACCAGGAAGACATTGAGAAAAATCTTCATATCCTCTTCATATCCAAATCCTCATATCTTACAATGTCTGCTGAAAAAAGAAAACACTTGCTCTGAACAGATATGCACATGCATATTTGTGTTAATTATATATTTAACTAAATATCAACAACATGTCTCAATATCAATCAAACAGTTGTGTTGCATCCTGGATTCCTGGAGGATCTTAGGATCATAACACCCTGGATAATAGAGATGGCGCGCTGTGTGACCACAGCATGAATCAACCTCTTTCAACCATCTTCTTGTTTTTTGGTTGAGGAGACTTGTGTTGATGACACAGTTAATCCCAACGCATTATTGCATTAACCAACCTAAAAAAGGGAAAAAAATAACAAATCTGTTTTTGGGAAAAAGGATTTGATTATTATTTCCATTTAAATAAGATTTTTTTTTACATTTTATTTCTAGCAAAAGACTAAATCAATTACTACTGTGTTATTAACATTTTAATACAATTATTTCTGCAACCCAATATGGTTTGCAACTCATTCCTTACCAGTGCCTTTTCTCCCTATTTTGATGTGAAACTGCATAATACATGATATGCTGGATAAAAGACAAAGCGATGGTTATGCATATCTAAGTATACAGTATATATCTGAAGGGGAATTTCATTTAGGCTGTACTCAGACACCTGTTTGCCCAGCAATGACAATGATATGTTTAGCAATGGAGCAGCTGGAACGATGTGCTAAGGACTGATCTGAGATCAGCGGGACTGAGGGAGGGGGGTCATGGGGGAACACGGGAGTCGGGAGGCGACGTGCTGTGAGGGGATCGGGCCTGGGGATGGCGGGGGCGGGACATGGGGGGTGATGAGGGCAAGGAATGGCTGTGATTGGACTGGTGTAAGCATACACCATTGGAGGGTAAGCATAAGGGCGGGGTTTGTGCATTATAAGGGTGGGGCATGAGGTGAAGAGTGGGAGGGTGTCCAGAGATATTTGACCTTTAATGCATGTTACGTTAGTCAGCATACACAATCCTGAAATTAATTTTATCATTAATCAAACCTCACACATCATTCATTATTTCTCAAAATAAGACATTTGAAAGGAGTTCTGCCTCTGGAGGATGCTTTATAGCTGATAAGCTATCTCACCTCCCTATCTGTCTGTTCCACAGCTAAGCTTTCGTTCAGACGAAAATCTAAGCCTGAAATATAAAAGCAAGAAAAAGCAGAGGTAAAACAGGCATTGCCATGATTGCCCAAAGCAAGAATGGCAAAAGAAGGCTTTTCACTGCGAAACTTTCGTTTATGTGTTCCATGATTTTAGCAAGTGCTTGTAAACTTTCATTTTTATTAATCTTTTTGCAAAGCATCTGCTCATTCTTCTTGTGTAGACACATTCCCTGTCTGCCTGTTGGTAGTTTGCTTGGCAGATTCCTTACAGTAATTATGTTCAATCAGAAACTGTAATACTTCTGATGAAGGCGGGGGGAATTGCACCTCAGGCAAAATGTCAAGCTATATAAACACAGAAGGTATAACTTTAATCATCTTTGAGATGAAAACGCACATTCATAGTCAACTTAAAACCCAAACAAAAAGCGGATTCAGAGACAAATGAAAACAGCTTGAGTACCGCCGCCAGCCGCACGGCGGACAGCAGATACCGCTTGGCAGCGGCAATGGCATTCCTGGAACTCAGGGCATGGTGGTTGCAGACATTAGCAGGATCATTTACACCAAGGCCCTGAAATAAGAGATAATTTACAGTGTGGAGAATGATCCGTAATGTTGAGGCGGTGAGCTAGTATTCGTGTTGTTTTTTCCATCCTAAACTGATGTAAAAGCTTGCGGAGCTGCATGACCAAGTTTCAATACTTGGCCAGACAAGGTACAAGCTAGCTGGTAGAGACACGAGTGAGTGAAACCAATTATTTAATTGTTTGTTTATTCATTTACTTAAATGGAAAACAGAGTTTGGGACATAAGAAATAGTGGTAGTGATTCAGGTGATCAGGTGAGAGCGGAAGAGCTGTGTCTTCAGGTGTTTCTTAAAAATACTGAGGGATTCGGTAGAACGGATGACGTGAGGAAGGTTATTCCACCATCAAGAAACAGCTATCCAAGTGGGCAGCACACTTATTCTGTTTTAGCCTATAAACGCAATCTTATTAATTAGTTCATTGATTCATTCATTGAATATAGTACAAGAAAAGAAAACGGAAAACGAATTGTACACTCTCAGAAGAAGACGAATTAAAATTTGCATTCGTCTGTTACCATGCTGGCAATTGCATGCTTGGGATTCCTTCAGGGAAAATCAACAGGTTGGAACCGTTTAGCTGTAGTGTCTCTCTGAGCTTTTTAGTGTTTTTACGTGTTAGTGCGTTTCACAATCTGAAGCTTACGGCAGATAAACCGGAGATGCCAATGGCCACCAGTCACGAGCGTTTGCGTTGCTCAATATGCGCCAAAGAGCATTTATCTGACCACCCACTACCCAAACAACATATTTGAATACACCGATTACTTCAGAAAATACCACGGCTTGCACAACTTAATGCAGCGTCCATTGCCAAATTATGGAGCAGAAACAGCAACAATACCGTAATTAGTGAGTGCAATCTCTGTTACAAACATTTAGGTGACCTTCAAATCCATGCAGATTTCATGGACAGTAATAGTAGGCTACTTAAGTGTGGAGGTACCTGCGATGTTTGCGTAAAAATACTATGCACGGATCCCGTATTGCAGTTGTAGCAACACGTGTTAACGTTTATTGCTACAGAAGAGAGCAAGGGTGTGGTGCATATGGGTAAGGTTATATGTAGCTTACACATGACAAACGTACAATTGTAGAGGAATACAGACGACATACATGCATGCTCACCGGTACATAAACAAAAACAAGAGGATACAAAGCCCGCCTTGCCTTTTTAAAATTATGTAAAGTCTTAAAATTTTCCATTTCAGTTTTGAATAATATGAAATGTATTTTCTTTTTGACCCATTTAACTCTATGGGTGCGACATATTCCGTTTATTTTAAACACGTTTAATACACACACGCAAAAAATTGTTACTCAATTGATTCATTACCGAACAAAAGCTTTCTTGTCTGTACCTTTGTGTTTAATTTCCTATTAATAAAAGTTGCACGGCTAAACAAATATTTTTGTATACACGCTATAATAAAATAGATAAGCAGTAGTTTCTTCTGTAATCTTGATTCCAGCATACTTTTACACTTGGGAAAGTTACATATGCAGGCGACACATGTCCTTGATAATAATAAAACAATAATTTCCTAATTTCTTATCTGTAATACATACGCCATCTAATAATAAGTAAGATTTAAACATCCTATCCGAGGACTATGTCTCCCCACAAAAGACTTACAAGGCCTACGGGAATCGTATCAAATACAACTGTAAATACGTGCAATTAGTCACTTTGACCCTGAACCAACAATATGACGTCTCAGAGCGCGTGCGTATTTGCTCAGGGATCTACACTGTTTGGAAAGTGGCTGACTGGAATTAAAAAAAAAAAAATCATTACGCTAAATTCTCCAGACACTAAATTATGCCCCCAGTCATGCCTGTATTCGACCTGTGTGGCAGTTGTAACAATTAGTTGCACAAATAGCCAACTTATTTCGGGCCAGATTAAACCAGCAATTACTTGAATCCAGCAAAGCTGAAAAACAAGCTTAAAGAAGCGCAAATTTCTTACAGAAATACCTTGTATCGTTTCGTCAGAATATATTTCCAGTGCCCATGTTTGTAACAAAGATTTCGGTCTCAGAACCAGATCCTCAGGTAAACTACTCAGGAACGACACATTTTATAAGAGTAAAGGGAAAGTTTGAAAGTAAAAAAGGTAAAAGTAAAGGTTGACTTTGACTGCTTGCCCTGAATGATCATCCTAGGCTTACATACTGAACAAATAATTCAATAAGTCTGAGCACCACAAATTAAAACGTATTACTTTGAAAAAAAAAAAAAAAAAAAACATTCAGGGTAATATTCTCTGTATGGAGTGGTAGTTTGTTGCCCTCTGTTGGGCAATGTGTGCACTAAGGTTTTCCGTTTTCAGTTAAATCGAATCATCACCCATGCCATTGACTTGTGGGATCGCGGTTAGTCGCATTTATGTTTCCTTAGTGATTGCGTTGTTACAACTGGCCGTACAGTTTGGTGTTTTTTGTCATTTTCCGGAATTATCAATTTCAGGGAACTTTGCTTTTTTTTGGCTGCGTATAGTATCTTGGGGTTTGGCTTTTCAGGCGGACATTGGACATTACCTTTGGATCATAAACCCTGCTTTCCGTGTGTTCTGCTCAGTGCTACTGCAACAGTCACGTCATTACTTCTTCATTATTAGAAAGGCAGACACCTGTATCCTGAGATGTCTTCCATGCAGAAATGCTGATAACTGAAACAGTCTAGTTTTATGTGTGCTGGTATTTCTTAGTGTGTAGATAAGTTCCAATGTGTAACTCATGAATCTCAGGCCAGCGTTTGGCAGTGAAGAGATGATATCAGAGTGAAGTCTGCCTGTATGTCCTACATCAACACAGCAGAAGTGCCAAAGCACCTCCTGGAGGGTCCTGGGTGTCATTGGAATAATTAGTCACTTGTGCACAACACTTGTGCATTTCACCAAAAATGGCAGTTATTAACCACTCAGCTACTGCTTCCTTGCAATTTAATATGAAACACATCCATGTACAACAACTATTCAAAATTGTCATATTGACCCATTATCACCATGCACACAATGCTTTTTTATGTTTGTTATTTTGTTCCCTGAAGTTTCTGTCTGTCTGTTTCTGAAGAACAGACAGCCCATACTGTCCATACCCTCCAAGCCACTGATAGGTCCGAGCTCTCCTTTTCCATGTTTTTCTTTATTGGCCTCTCAGTAAAAGCCTGGTGCTCTTTGGTTGTCACGGAGCTGGGGAAACAATCATATGCGGCTGCCCACAAGCTACAGTGTACACATTGTGACGACAGCATACACACCGTGACGACAGCGTACCCACCGTAATGACAGTGAAATGCAGGTTTGTAGGCCTCCCGAGTGGCTCAGCAAGTAAAAGCTTCAGCACTGCAGCCCGGGTTCGAGCTTTGCCATCATCTGCCAGTGATGATTGGGAGCCCATAGCAGCAGGACAAACTGGCTTTGTTCTACCGAAGGATATAGGGAAGGGTGAGTTGGCCTGGGGCGTTTTTTTTTTTTTTTTTTGCTCTTTTGCTCATCAGTGACCCCTGCTGGTAAATGAAGCACATGCCGCTCTGCGTACATAAAGCTGTGTATGAAGCGATCTCTTCGGCCTCAAGACATTATGTCTACACCCTCCTGCATTGACAGTGGGGGCTTGGGTGTTCCAAATGAAAAAAAAAAACACATGTTAATCAGGGGTTTGTTTGTGCACAGTGGATGGGGCCTGCAATGTTTGGGGAGTTAAACAGTGTTCCCATTCCCAGCCATCCTGCCTGTATGCGCCTAGGATGCAGCTTAGTATGGTAACCTCATATTTTACACCCCTGAGATACAGATCAGCCAAGCCCTGTGGTCCCTGGGCCACCCATCCGCAATGCCCTCTGTGCACTCGGTAATGAGTGTCAGTGCTCCCGCCCCCTAGCTGTTGTGTTTTTGTTTTTCCCTGTCCATGTGCTTTTGTTTTCCTTGTGTTCTAGCCCTGCCCCGCTCTCCATCTCCACCTGTCTGCCTGCACACCTGCTTCCCATCACCTCATCAGCCCAGCCCTATATCAACCCTGCTTGTCTCTGTCTTGTTTGCCAGATTGTTACAGTGTTTCTGCCTGTCTTGGTCCCACCTGTGTTTCCCTGTTTGGATTTTCTGGTTTTTGCCTCGCCTGCTCCTCGACATCGTCTTTGCCTGCCGTTCTGTCCTGATTGCTTGATCAGGCCGGCCTTCACGCTTTGACCCTGCCTGTTCCGGGTTTGATGCTTGTTTAACCCTTGGACTGCCTGCCTGGTAATTTGACCCTGCCTGACTTCGACTGCCTGCTTGTTTGATGATTCTGTTAATAAACGCCTGGGATCGGAGCATTCGTGGTCCGTGTCTGAGTCCGTGCCTGAGCCCTGATAATGAGATTGTATTTGTACATCTGTGGGTTGGAGATTAGGGAGCCAACCTAAGTGCAGCAGGTTTAACCCCTTTCACAGCAGGAGCTGTAAATCTGAAAGCAACCCTGCATTATCAGCAACTCACTGGCTGCTGCTCGTGAAACACTTTCCCTGGCTTTTACAGTCTGAAAGGGTCACTGGCAAATTTGAAGAAAATGTTCCTTTTCATAATGTCAAATCCCAAAAATTTACACTTGTATTGAAGTACACAAGTACACCTGAATTAAATGTAATTCAGGAGCTACAACAAACTAATGCAATACAGTAAACTGCCGCAATGCTGTATAATATAGATCAGATTTAGAAAATTTTAGATCAGATTTTCAGACTTCTGTCACCATGCTGTGGAGACTTCTGTCACCATGCTTCTGTCACCTTTGTGGAGAACATATTTTCAGTTTGTGGGTTTAGATAATCTTCCCACTGAATTGGTCTCAGGCTCTGGGCCTGTACGCGTTGGTTTTGGCTCAGTGAGTCTGCTTAAAGAACAGCAGTGTTCCTGTAAACACAGCTAAACAGAGACGTGACCAGGGAGTACCATTTCCTGTATACCACACATCATCTCTCCAATAACTTCATTTCCAGCATCAGATTGCATTGCCATTTCCCAATTCATATACTGATTCATAAATACGTATGCATTTTTATAACCCTCTCCTCTTAAAGCACACTCAGTGGTTTGTTTAGAATAATCTGATTAGCTCCAGCTGTTGCAATATGTTCTCCATCATGATGTGGTACTGTCTTTAGTAAAGACTTCTAAATTAACTGTCATTGGGGGATATCCAAAAAAGGAAATCTAATTCTCCACAATCTTCTCCTCTTTCAATTCAATGATGTCCTATTGTAGTCTCTCTGAACAGAGGGTGTCTTCATGGACAATTTTCTTATGTTAATTTATTAGCCTTTCCAGGTTGATCTGGCAGAAAAAACACAAAAGAGTCATTTATCAGCAAGCCCTCTGATACACTTCTTCAAAACTGCAACGCCTTAGTTAGAATATTACTAAATCAGACTTCTTACAGATAACCGTCCCAATATCGCCCCGTACGGACAGAAACATAAGAAGCAGACATTACCGAAGTAACCATTGTTTTCTCGACTGGATAAGCAGCACTGTCTCTAGGCTTCCTCAGTGCAAAACACAGAGCAACAAAGGCTCTCAATGGGTTTTTTGTTTGTTTTGGTTTTACTCATAAACAATTTAATCCTAATCATGTTTTTCGTTCTGTGGTCAGTTGACCTTTTTGGTTATGACTGGGTAAAGTGCTGTTTTTTCGTCTCTCTTCTTTCCTGGGCTCATATTTGCTGTGTAATGTGCACTCGGCACTTTGATTCTCTGAGGATAAATAAGCACACAAAAATCCCCTGGAAACTTCCCCTACAAGTGACTCAGTGCCAATATGTGAATTAGTGACCACAGCGCAGGCCACGTGTGGGCAAGAAAAGATGCCGACTCGAACCCCAGCCTCAGTGACTAAGGAAGCACAGGCATCGGCTCTCGGAGGACCCTGGCCAGGGGATGAAAACGGAGACTGGTTCCACGCCAGGGGCTCATATGCATACTTTGACCCTGTTGGAGCGGGAAATGTTTGGCTGGGAAGAGGGTTTTTGAGGAATCGGGACATGTTTGCAGTCTCCAATACCACAAAGTGTGATGTCACCCACTTGGCTATGCTGAGCTAATGAAAAGAAATAAATTATTGAAAAACTGTGCCACAATGTCTGCCTTTTGGCCCCTGACCTGACTTAATTGAAACAGTGCCTGGAAATTCCGCATTAGCCACCTCCTAATAGTAGTAAGATATCAGCTATTGACACTTACATACAGTATGTGAATTATTAATATATAACAGTATACATGCATACAGTATAAATACAAAATTATGTACTATTATGTGCTATTAAAACATTATATTACACACAAAAATCTGTGGCAATATTTTATGCTTGCCATTTGACGTTTATGTTAAAATATATTTTTAACATATGTATTTCCCTTCAGATTATTAAACACTTACAGTGGCGTGAAAAAGTATTTGCCCCTTTCTTGATATTCTCTACTATTGCCTATTTGGAGCACTGAATGGTTTCAGATTTTCAAACAAAATGTAATATTGCACAAAGGGAACCTAAGTTCAGTAATCTTGAAACACAAAATTCAGTATTTTAATGTTTTTTTTATTCCTTCAGTGAAAATAGTTAACATACACCCATATCACCCCTGTGAAAAAGTAAATTCCTCCTTAAACCTAATATCTGGTTGGACCACCCTTAGTGGCAATGACTGCAACTAAACACTTCCTATAATTTGAAATGAGCCTTGCACATTTCTGTGGAGGAATCTTGACCCACTCTTCTTTGCAGAACTGCTTTAACTCTGACAGATTGGTAGGTCTTTGAGCATGAACTGCTCTTCAGGCCTTACCACATCATCTCTATTGGATGATGTCAGGACTTTGTCAGGTCAAGTCAGGACTTTGACTAGGCCACTGCAAAACTTTAATTTTGCTTCTTTTTAGCCATTCAGATGTGGACTTGCTTCTGTGTTTTGGATCATTGTCCTGCTGCAACACCCAATTATGCTTTAGCTCATGCACAGATGGTTGGACATTCTCCTTAAGAATTGTCTGGTACATAGCAGAATTCATGCCTCCATAGCAAGTCAATGATAGCAAATTGTCCAGGTCCCAAGGCAGCAAAACATCCCCATACCGTCACACTGCTATCACCATGTTTCACTGTATGTATGACATTCTTACAGTGGAATACTGTGTTCACTTTATGCCAGACATAGGAAGACTTGCACCCTCTAAAAGGTTCCACATTTGCCTCATCTGTCCATAGAATATTATCCCAAAATTCTTTGGGATCATCCAGGTGCTTTTTAGCAAATGTGGGATAACTTTTGATATTTTGCTTGGTGAGCAGTCGTTTCCGCCTTGCTACTCTTCTGTGAAAGCTATTTTTGTACAGTTTCTTACTTATTGTTGAGTCATGAACACTGACCTTAACTGATGTTAGAGAGGTCTGTAGTTTTTTGGGGATCTTTTGAGACTTCCTGGATGAGGTGCTGCTATGCTCTTGGAGAAATTTTGGCAGGTCAGCCACTCCTGGGAGTATTCACCATTACTCCAAGTCTTCTCCCTGTAGAGATAATGGCTCACACTGTGGTTCGGTGGAGTCCAAGAACCTTAGAAATGGCTTTGTAACCCTTTCCAGACTGATATCTCTCAACAACTTTTTTTTCTCTTCTTCTTTTTTTCTCTAGAGGCATTCACTTCATGTCAGTACACACAAGCCAGAGCCAGAATTTTAGAACATTACTAAATCAGACTTCTTACAGATAACCGTCCCAATATCGCCCCGTATGGACAGAAACATAAGAAGCAGACATTACCGAAGTAACCACTGTTTTCTCGACTGGATAAGCAGCACTGTCTCTAGGCTTCCTCAGTGCAAAACACAGAGCAACAAAGGCTCTCAATGGGTAAGTCCATCAAAATGTAAATTCAGGGGCAGACTTTAGCTGGACATACCAAGCAGGGATAACAGGCTTGCTCAGGCCTCTGACTCAATGTGCTTGGATTACTGAATTTTGGTTTTTAATAAAAAAAAGACCATGTTCGCAAGCACACAAACTACAGACAATCTGCACTGTTTCGCGAGCATAATCATTTACTCCATTTATGCGATTGGTGTCAATTATTCTGTGAATTATTTGTTTTATTGTTAATCGAGGAAGATAAAGGGGAACAGGTTGAAAGATAGATTTAAAGGTAATGTTTCAGCCTCCCCTGTTTCCAGCTCACCAGCCGCCACTGGTGCATTCCTGGATTCTGGTGTTTATTAAAGAGATCAGTGGATTAACGCACTGTTGTGTATAGTGTGGATCACTGGACTCCGGCAAGAAACCTTTTCGTTCACGTTACCATAACAAACAAACCGAAATCTAAGAAACTCTCTGTATGATGGCAGAGAATATTACTGTCATTCACAGGCACTGACAGGAAGGAAATTCCTGACACAACATGTCCTCTTGGTAACTTCAGTATGTGATCCTACCATGCTTGTACATTGTCCTTTTGTCTCTAAAGCTGTAGACTTAAAGAACTGTAATGGAGTGCTTTTATACTGACAGGCCTCTTCTAAGTATATGGTCCTTTTGGCCTTGGTATGCACTAATAGCCATAAATGGGCTGTTAGAAGGCAGGAGCCAGAGTTATGGCATTCCTGCAAAATTGCTAGTCTCACCCCATCCACAGAGAGAGCTGAAGAAACACCTCTCATACAGACACCTGGCAGTTGACCTTAACGTGTTCTATAACCCTGAAGCTACCTTAGACCACTAATTATAACTGTGGTTGTTGGTTCAAATCCCAGCTTCACCAGCATCTGTTGAGCCTTTCAGTATCTTCCTTTCTTCGATCATTCAGCACATACATACACACCTGCACTGCATATATAATTCACCCAGAATGTTATGAGGATACTAAATATCTTCAGTAAATATCCAACATGATAATGGGGAAAATGGAATCTGTATGAGGTTCGCTGGAACAGGAGATTGCTGAGCAATAAGAATGTCATTTTGTATTTTACCTGCACACCTTTTACAGGAATTGTGAGGACAGTATCATTGCCTCCTCAGTCTGCAGGTATAATATTAATGTGAATATATGGATAAGTAAGCATCTTGTTTTTTAAGAGGGGTCATCAGGCATAATAGTTTTGGTCTTTTGTGTGTGTGTCTGTGTGTCTGTATATCTGGCGTGTGTGCGTATGTGCTGTGTGTGTGTCTCTCTGTGTGTTTGTGTGTGTTTATTTGGGGAAATGGCTCTCGTCTGAGACAGGGACAGTGTCTCTGAGTCACTGTGGTGTGGCCCTGTGTCACAGCCTAATGCTCAGGTCATATTCAGCCTGGCTGGCATCATAACAGACAGCAGTTTCCTCACTCTAAACATGAGCCCAACACTTCAGCTTTGACAGCTACATGATGTAATCTGTCACTCACACCCTGCATTTGCCAGCTAAACTGTGAATTTCACGATTCAAAGAAAATGTATTCCTCCACAGTGTGGACATGGTGAAATATTTGACCCTTCCTAAACAGTGACACTTTAGTGCATGTAGATTTAAATGAGACAAAACAAGCCTGTTGAATGTATTTAGTTAAGGTCCATGGGAATTGGATATGTAATTGTGATTCCTTTTCTCCTCATTTGTGTATAATTTATTGAAAAAACTATGTTTCATTGGCTGCTGTTATGACTAAGCTCTGTCAGCACTGTCATACAGTCACCTGACTGAATGGTCTGGAACGTTACATACACAGACCAGACAAGAACCTTTAGCCTCAGCCTGGTAACTGTGACTTCTATAATATATTTATGATACAGTTCTACTGACTAAATGACTAGTTTGTGATATACAATGATTCAGAGCAAACATCAGGAAAGCATTTCATGCAGTCATGTGGATGTGCTGAGAATTGTTAAACGAACTGTTAAACTGTCTCCTGTCAGAAGGAAAATGTAAAAAAAAACACATTTATGGTTGCTGACTGATCATTTCTTTTGATGTAGCTAGATGTCCTGTAAGCATTTTTATGTCAGGTCTACACAGGAAATGAAAAACATACACTTCAAATATATTCTGGCTCCCCAGAATGAATTTATACATACTGAAATTTGATAATCTGTCATCTTGAACATAGAGAACCAGTATAGAATTCTTTTTTTTCCTTTGTGACATCATCTCATAGCCAGGTGTGTGTAAGGCTGCCATTCTGTTTTAAGGCTGGAGATTACAGAATTTCCCCACAGCCACCCCCTTTCTTCCTCCACAGCACTTTTGGTCAAAGATGTGAGAGGAAGTGGCTGGGCGCTTTCAGATGATTCAGAAACATCACTTGATATGGGGGGTCAAAGCAAAGCATGGGACACTCCTATAAATAAAGCAAGCGGGCACAGCCAGTCCTCATTGGACACAGCGACCTGCAAAGAAGAGAGACACCATGGAGACACTGGCCCTCCTGCTCCTCCTGACTGTGGTGCACGTCTTCGCCCTCCCACTGCCTGCAGGGGACACACAGAGTGAGACAGACAACTGGCTGTTAGCAGAGGTGAGTCAGCCTGTGAATCCCGCTTTAGTGTTGTTTCTTTTCAATGGTGCTTTTGTCCAAAACCTGTGCAATATACACCTGATGGATGCTAAAATGTCCACAACAAGGTTTAATTGAATTTCATGAATTAACAATTAATGAAATATTATTCACATGTATTCATGTCATGAAATATGTTTTATTGTTGTAATAATGCATGTTAAAACAACTTATGAATACTCACATCAACAAACTCTATGTGTTAGTTGCCTTTATTGCAGTGACTGTCCTAAATTCACTTTTTAAAGGAGAGTGATGTCTGTTTTAGGACAAAAAGTTTCAATAATGTTATAATGGAGTGTTATTTAAAGGTTAATAATTGGGGCATCAATAGAAGGTGTTACCAAATGTTAGTTTAAGTTTAAAATTTTTTTTCAATTAATTATTTAAAATTAAAGTTTTAAAAATTAGAGGAATTAGATGCTGGGGGACAAAGCAGAAATGAGAACTTTGTTTTATTACATAGTGGAAATTAGAAATAACATAAATAACATAATTAGAAATCAAATTTAGGTACCACTTGGGCTTTGATGTGTCCGTGCACCTGAAACAGCAGAAACCACCAGTGTGTGCTCTGGCATATTCGCTGAAGCATGATGAAGGGAAACCACAGTGTTTATCCATATGGAGAATGTGCTGGCCTCAGCATCTTTTCCTGCATAAACATAAACACAGCTTTACTGTAAGTGCGGGTCACCACCGAGGCACCCTCACAAACTGGAAATGAATGCACTCTTTTTTCCCCAGGATTTCTACATTTCGAAAACGTGCCCTGTCCCTTGCAGTTTGAAAGGCTGGTGAAAGATACTGTAACAAGCAAATGAATGCATTTAGAGTACCGTGTAGAACCATTACAAAAGCAGTTAGTGTGTTGTGTTGTGAATAATTATGAATGGAGGCAGGTAGTCACTTCTTTCCTCACTTCTGTCCGTCTGTAGAATTACCTGCGCAAGTTCTACGACCTCCCTCCTGGCCTCCAGGGGGCGCAGGGGACCTCAGACATCATGAGGCAGAAGATCCGGGAGATGCAGACCTTCTTCCAGTTGGAGGTGACAGGGAACCTGGACACCAACACCCTAGATCTGATGAAAATGGCCCGATGTGGGGTCCCTGATGTGGCAGAGTACAACCTCTTCCCCAGGAACCTGAAATGGCAGAACACTAATGTGACCTTCAGGTGAGACCCCTCACTCGCGCCACCATTGACGACAGCAGTGAAAGCTCTCCTGCTCGCCACATGTGACCTCACAGATCACGTGCAGCATAGCCAATGGTGCAGACATGTACAACACCTGACACATGCAGGGCAGACACCTGGTACAAATGGATTTACAGAAAAAACTCAAATGCCCCCACTAAATCTGTAAAGCTTTAGTTACAACTTTTTTAGATGCACTTGTCAGTCTGTGTCATATACTGTGTCAGTCTGTCCAGGTAAGAGCATTTGCTAAAGGACAGAGTGTGAGTGTACACATACAAAGCTGTGTACCATGTCCTTTGCCCGGTGTTACTTGCATTTCATTCAGTCTTGGCATGTGTGTACATAACACCTATGGAACTGTCTGACTAGTATCAATTAACTATGCAACTAAAAACATATGGCAAGTCTGCAATCTTGGATTTCTCAAGAATGAGGGATCATTTAAACTAATGAAATACAAGTTTCTTCATTTGGGTAGAGCAGACTGAGACATAAAGGAAAGATGAGTATTTTTCCACTAAACTTGCAACACACAGTTTTACTCATCGTGCAAACATCCATTCAAAAAGTAGACTCCATTAACCAAAAAAAAAAAACCAGTAACAATGATTCCTCACACATTGTCTGGTGACATTATAGGCCATAACTGTGTCTTGGCCCATAACTCCAGTTAGATGGGTGCATGCTGCACGATTCATTGTGAATGGCCCCTGGGGTTACTTTGCAGGATAGTGAACTACACCCCTGACCTGCAGAAGTCAGACGTGGACAGAGCGATCCGCAATGCCCTGAACGTCTGGAGTGATGTGACTCCTCTGAAGTTCAAGAGGTTGCACGAGGGTATCGCTGACATCATGATACAATTCGGGACCAAAGGTAACCTCATTGCCTCTGATATCATCATTTACCCATTCAATCAAGGTGACGTTTTGTGTCCTCAGAGCATGAGAAGTTTAATGAGGAGACCAGGGAGCCTGGCTGGGCTTGTCATTCTGCCTTGTAGAGTGCGCTCTGTGTCAAGCCTGGTCTGGAACACATATCCTGCAGATTTGCTTCCCATAGAGCTCTTCAGTTGGGTTCAATTGGGACCCTTCCGCAATGCCCTGATTGGCTGCTGATATAACCAGTCCCCAGTTTCTCAGGTGCCATTTCATCTGTGTATTCTAACTGCACAACTGTGCTGCTCCTTCCCCTACCTTTAGAGCATGGAGACTACAACCCTTTCGATGGGCCAAATGGTCTGCTCGCCCACGCCTACCCCCCGGGAAAGGGCATCGGAGGAGACACTCACTTTGATGAGGATGAGAGCTGGACCAAAGATTCTGCAGGTAAATCTATAGGCATCCAGGATGATCACAACAAGATCACAACAAGATGAAGGTAACAAGAAATGATGTCACTGCTCTCCCATCTGTATCAACGCCTCGTAATGATGCCATGTTGTTATCTCTTACCTGTAGAGTACAACCTGTTTCTGGTGGCAAGTCACGAGTTCGGTCATGCACTCGGTCTGTCCCACTCCAACGACCCCGGCGCCCTGATGTTTCCGGTGTACTCCTACTCTCAGGGGTTCCCCCTGTCTGAGGATGACATTAGGGGGATACAGGCCCTCTATGGTGGGTACCCTAACAGTGTGCCATAAATGTCTTGTTTTCTCTGGATTCTAAGCACCACTGACTTGCACTGAAGTTATTGGTGACTTCAGCATCCCCCCATCTGTTGCTATGCAACGTCTGTCAAATCACCTGATTGAATTAATTTCTGTCCTATCACTCTCATTTCCACGGCACCCAAAAACAAGGCTTTTATTATAACATACATCAATAATCGTACTGACATTATTGCTACCACCACTGTGCACCCACAAGATACATTGACATGCAGATATACACTATATGGCCAAAAGTACCGTATGTGGACACCCCTCCTAATTATTGAGTTCAGGTGTTTCAGCCACACCGACTGTTAACAGGTGCATAAAATCTAGCACATAGCCATGCGATCTCCATAGACAAACCTTGGAAGTCGAATAGGTTGTATTGGAGAGCTCAGCGACTTTAAACGTGGCACTGTCATAGGATGCCATCTTTGCCACAAGTCAGTTTGAGAAATTTCTGCCCTGCTAGATCTGCCCCGGTCAACTGTAAGTGCTATTATTGTCAAGTGGAAGCATCTAGGAGCAACAACAGCTCAGCCACAAAGCGGTAGACCACGCAAACTCACAGAGTGGGGTCGCTGAGTGCTGAAGCGTGTAGCATGTAAAAACCACCTATCCTCTGTTGAATCACTCGCTACAGAGTTCCAAACTGTCTTTGGCTGCAACATCAGCACAAGAACTGTGCATCAGGAGCTTCATGAAATGGGTTTCCATTGCCGAGCATCTGCACACAAGCCCAACATCACTATGCGCAATGCCAAGTGATGGCTGGAGTGGTGCAAAGCACGCCGCCACTGGACTCTGGAGGAGTGGAAATGTGTTCTCTGGAGTGATGAATCCTGCTTCACTATCTGGCAGTCTGATGGATGAACCTCGGTTTGGGAATCTGGCCAGGAGAGCGCTAGCTACCGGAATGTACAGTGCCTACTGTAAAGTTTGGTGGAGGAGGGAAAATGGTCTGGGGCTAAACTACTGAATTAAGACAACTAAGCAGTATGTTGCAAAAGAGTGTTCTTTTAAACAACTTTAACTAGTCATTCTTCAGTCTTTTTTATTTCCCACGTGGTTTGTTTATTTTTTTTGCAGCCTGTGATAGGTCGGGAGAAGGCAGTGAACTTTTTATTGGGATCTCAAGGTCAAATCATTTCATGACCTCTCTTACTAAATTGTGTCAGATTATATCACTGTTGCAGGCTGATGTCATAATCTCTGTTTAAAACAGGCCCGAACCCCTACCCCCCAAAGGTCAAACCCAAGCCTGAGGCCCCAAACAAGTGTGACCCCATGTTGACCTTTGATGCAGTAACTGAGCTCAGGGGGGAAACGATCATCTTCAAAGACAGGTAATCTAATAATGATGATGAAACTGATGAAACTGTCATCTCATATTGAAACTGATAATCTAATAATATAATGAAACCATACTGCTGTGTTATTTAGGGACAGACAGTAACACTGTGTGATGTTAGTGACAGACAGACAGTTACTCTGTTATCTGAGTGACAGACAGTAACACTGAAGACATAGCAACTCAACACTGAGCAAAGACATCCTTGGAAAATGTGCAGGGCTTTAATAACAGCGAACACAGGTGTAAACAATTAACTAAATGAGCCATAGAGAGCACAGGAAGTTGTGTGGCCATTTGGTGGTCAACCCAGCCAATGCATCAGCTCTATTCCTGGCAGTGCTATGTGAGTGTCAGACAATAACTTTGTATTATGTGAGCGACAGACAATAACTCAATCATGTAAGTGACAGACAGTAACACTGTGCTATGAGAGTGACGGATAGTAACTCTGTGCTATGTGAGTGAAAGTAATCCTGTGCTATCTACTTGGCAGGTTTTACTGGCGCCTGCACCCTCAGATGCCTGAGCCAGAGCAGACTCAGATCCAATCCACCTGGCCCTCCCTCCCCAACAGAGTGGATGCAGCCTACGAAAATCCTGAGAAAGATCTGGTCATCATCTTCAGAGGTGGGTTTCAGGCCTGCAACCAGCATAGAAAGAATGTATCCAATAAGCACATGTTCCAGCTGCCCTTTCTCCAGGGATGGGCAGTGAGATGCTAATGCAGTACAGCTCTGTGCTGGGATTTCTGTAAGCAGAGCTGTGTAATCCTGCTTCTGAAGTACTCTAATTCTGGCTTTTAATGTCAGTCAGACATGAGTTACATGAGACCAATGATGACCAATAACTGTCTTTCCTAAACCTAGTGACAAACTTCCTCAGTTCTGAGAGAGACAGTAATTTACAGAGAGCTGGAAAAGCTGTTGGATTGTGAGCCTTGGAAAAATGGGATGAACAGCCCGTTAGATCTTCTTGGAAATCTTGGAGTTTCGTACATTTAGGAAAATTGCCACATAATTACCTGCAATTTGTTTTGCTCTTTTGGACCTTCTTTGGAAATTGCTTTTAAACACTTAGAATTTGAGATTTGAGATGAGATTGTGCCCTGTAGCGTTGGTACTCAGTCTGCATCATTACTACAGGAATCAGGATGTGGGCCCTCAATGGATACAATGTGGTAGAAGGCTATCCAAAATATATCCACAAGCTGGGCCTGCCCAAAAGCGTGCGCAAAGTAGACGCTGCCGTTTACATCCGAGACACAGGAAAAACCCTGCTTTTTGCTGATGAAGAGTACTGGAGGTGCGTTCCCCTTCTTCCTCTTCTCCCCCTTCTTTCTTCATTTGTATGTGCAGAACTTTGGCTTTTTCAGAGAAGATTATAAACCCACCTATACCCCAGCAGTTCTCTTGTCTAATTTGCATGACCTAATGCCAAAATGGAACAAAATGAGGCCTGGAAAATCCCTCACCTAAATGTGAAAGCAAGGCGCTCATCTCCAGATATGAATTCCTGTTTTAACATCACTTCCTGCTCTGATGTCACTTCCTGTTCTGACATCACATTCTGTTATGATATCATGTCTGTCCTTCTTTCGCAGTATTGCAGGATCATGTTAAACGTTCTTCTAAAAGGACTATGTAGCTGAGCTGTAGCTGTTTCTTAGCTTTAAGGTGGTGACTGGAGGGTGTGGCTTCATGAAATGGAGTGGGACTTCCTGTCCTGTGCTGTCAGTGACTCAATGCTTTGAACCAGCCATGGCAGTTTGATTGGTTCATATGAGCTAGTGATTGACAGCACAATCTGGCTCCTCCCATTATGGGGTTGTAGAAGCCTCTCTCTCCTACCCCTGCTTTTACAAGGCTCTAAAGAGATTGACTGGGTTCTGCTCCATCTGCAGCTATGATGAGCTCAGCGCCAAGATGGACGCTGGCTACCCGAGATCCATAGAGGACGACTTTCCCGGCATTGGAGATGAAGTGGATGCTGCTGTTTACCACTTTGGTGAGGGTTCTAAACTCCCACTCCTCTTACTCTGAATTCATGGAAGATGTGTGTGTGTAATTCTACAGAGAAGTGTAATGATTCAAGTCCAGACAAAAAGCATCTTAATTCTGTGAGCAATGTTGATTCATGACACGCACAAAGTGAAATGAGTCATTCCCACTCTCTGGCAGAGCTGCTATGCCTGAGAAGACGTTCTGGTAGATATGCACTATAGGCAAATGAGGAACTAACAGGGGCTGAGAGGAGCTGAGGGCATGTCCTCATAAAACAACCCCTCCTACTTGCAAACGTATTACACCTATGCTGAAAGTGTATTGAACCTATGCTGTTTCTCCTTGGCAGGATATCTGTACTTCTTCCATGAACACCTGCAGTTTGAGTACAGTTACAGTGCCAGGAAAGTAATCCGCATTCAGAGGCCAAACTCCATGCTCAACTGCTGAATGGCTCCTCTGAGAAGACCCTTGACCCCTCTCTCCAGCCAGCCTGTGACATGGTCAGAGAGGAGAGGAAATCTGTCTTTAATCTTCTTCCTTTCCTCTATAATGTATGCTTTTTGTTTCTAGCCTGGTATAGAATACTGGGTAAAAGTTTTACTTACAAACAGCCGGTCTGGTGTCAAGTCATAAACATATTAAATTAAGATATGCTTTGAGTGTTTAATATTATTTAATGTACTCATGTGTACTTCAGGTGAAAGGTATGATTTTTGTATTGATATTTAAACTTCTTAATTCATACATATGGACTGTATTATTCAGCCGTGTGTACAAATCAGATACTGGGAATATGTGTTATTTCCTGTTTTCATTATTAGTCTGAGAGACTCAGACATCTGCTACCAAACATCATGACAAAAATTCATCTGATTTGCCTCTGAAAATAAACCAAAATCATTCAGAGTTCTTCAATTAGCCATCACATCATGTGATCTTTCCCCTGATAATCTCAGCAGCCCAATTGATCGGACAACATTTTGTCTGCTGCACTCAATTGCTTGACCTAGATATAATCCAATTCAACAAGAATACAGTGAATACAGTACTGGATTATACAACATAGTATAATTAAAGTCATTGATAACACTGATATTGACACATTGGTCATATTATCTAAACTTACAGCTCAGCAGAGCTTTTGCAGATAGACAAAGCCCACATTCTTTTCTGTGAACATAATATACAGGATTTGTCTAGCCTGAATTGACAGGTAGCATGAAATGATGCTACACAGGGATGTAAGCCAGTGTTTACCCCTGTGGGGCCTCGATTTATTTATTCTCCACTAATCTACACATACATTTGGAACAGTTCGTTTCAGTCACTCTGACTCCAGCCTGCCCATCCATTTACCATAATAATCAGTGAACCTGCACAAAATTGACCTGCATTTACTCATAATGGCTGCTGGCACCCTGTGAGTTATATATGAAAGAGCAGGACTGGAAACCAAACCTGCACTGTCTGTTTGTGTAATTAGGCCTCTGTTGAGTCTAACCACTCTGTTCTTAACTTTGAGAATACTTAAGCAAATTTTGCTTTGTTCTGGTACTTGCCGTTGAATTGAAAAGTCAAGGACAGAACCAGCTACAGCTGAATTGAAAGCCCTTTGTCTTGTGAACTGTGAATGTCTTTTTTCTACTGAAATGTTTCATTTGCTGTAACATAAATTTAAATGTATTCAGTGAAATCACATTGAAGCAATTTGGAATAAAGATGTTAAAATTTGAGAAGGTTTATATGTGTCAATTTAATGACTTTAATGAATAATACTTCAGCTGGTAGCATGTTTGAACAAGTGTCATACCAGGATTCAGAATGAATGCATATACAGGTCATTAAAATAGGCAGGTAATAATCGTAATGATCGACAAAGATGGCATTGTTAGAAGCACAATGAAAAAAAGAACCGAATTGTTTTGGTGAACACATTCTTGCCTCGTATCAGACCACATTACCTCTATAACCACAAGCACTGATGCTTGCTGGCCAGTGATCCAGAACACAAAGACAATCATAAGGCTTCCTTGCCTCAGCAGGAACTGAAAAGATTGTGTGGTGGGTCCTTTCTCTCCTCCCTGTTCTGCTCCTGTCATGATAAGAGATTTGTCCAAACTCAGGCAGGCTGGCACGCTTTGGTTTTGCATGCCAAACGGAACATGTTGAGTGCCTACTCCAATGTCTTTATCGGAAGGCTTTGTCACGTGCAATTAAGACCTGTAGTCATCTGCTGCTCCTCATTGCAGTGTCTCCAATGTTAGGTTCGCTGGCAAAGATTCCCGCACATCAAAACAGTGAAACCCAATATTAGGTGTGTGAATCTACAGAAGAGTCTTACTGAAGGAAATCAGATGGATTTTGATTTGACACAGAGAATTTCCCATAGGAATGAATAAGTTATTTCTTTCACTCATTGTACTGTAATTTCATTTCTTTCTTCATATTGTGGTCCAGAAATGACATTGTTTAGACTAATTGAATAATAGTCTTGCCGTAAGAAGTTTTAATTTAATTTAGTGTTGTGGTATTAATGATGTACTCTACTGATACAGACAAAGTATACAGACAAACTATCTATCTATCTGTCTATCTATATAACACAGTAGTAACATAATCAGTCAATTAACTGACATATGTGAAGTTGTTGAAGATTTCCATTGGACATATGTACACTGGCTTGCTATTTTGATGTGGAGTGTGAGGAATGAGGGAAGGATGGAGAGTCACCTGCTGCCTACTGTTTCTTGAGCATGTCATCTTTAGACACATGCTTCAAGCTTAAGGGTAGGGTCATGTGACCATCACATGGCTTCCTTATTTGTTCGCCTGCTTTGAAAACAGAAAAGAAAATGTTCTCTTGACTATGGCCGGCTATATTCTGTTGTGGGAGTGCAGGTCCTTCTCTTTGATCTTGTTAAATTTATTTTAGTTTAAATTTATATGGGAAATGTTTGGATGGCACAAATGTTTTAGTATTTGTGCTGCTAATTGCCTGAACCTGCTGAATGCAATTTTGTAGGATAGTCTAAATAAGACTGCCTGCCACATGACTATAAAAATAACTATGTACTAGGCCCTGCAACTCCAAGACTCAGACAAATAAATATTGTTCCCTTATACCCTGTAGGAAGGCCATCCTCTGAACTACTGGACAACTGCAATATACACAAGGCACTTGGTGCTGGGAGCCAGGATTCCAGTGAAACCTTGAGTAGACTGGGGAATGGGAGAAATCTGATGCTCTTCAAACAGTCAGAGCTTCCTCCCACTCCTCAGTCTTGATTCATCTAAACCTTTCTGCAGCCTTTGACACAGTGGACCACACTCTACTTTTATCTACCCTGGCTACGTTGGGCATTACTGACACCGCTGTCCTTTGGGTTAAAGCTTACCTCTCTGCTTGCTCCTTCAGGGTGTCCTGGAACGGTGGGTTGTCCAGACCCCACAGCCTGTCTACAGCTGTCCCTCAGGGCTCTGTACTTGGCTCTGTCATCTCCTCCCATGGTTTTTCATATCATTTCTATGCTGACAACGCACAACCCTTCCTTTTGTTTCTGCTGTTTGATACACGGGTTTTTGCATGCATCTCAGTTTGCCTGAAAGACATTTCACAGTGGATGGCTATAAGCCTTACAACCAATAATACTGTCAATAGTCTTGGTGTAATGCTTAATAGCCAACTGTCCTTCTCCTCTCAGGTGACAGCGGTGAGTCAGGCTTGCAGATTCTTCCTCTGCAACATCTGAAGGATCCAGCTCTATCTCACTGTGTATTCAACACAGCTCCTAGTTCAGGGCCTGAATCCACCATCCTATCAGCTCTCAGCACTGCCCCTCCTCCTGCATCCTAGTGAATCCATCATCCAATCAGCTCTCAGCACTGCCCCTTCTCCTGCATCCTAGTGAATCCATCATCCTATCAGCTCTCAGTTCTGCCCTTCCACCTGCATCCTAATGAATGCATCATCCAATCAGCTCTCAGGTCTGCCCTTCCTCCTGCATCTGAAATCATTTTTATTCCTCCAACTTTAGCTAGAGAAGACTACTCAGAAGATGTCTGCATCTCCTCTCATATTGTTTTTTTATCGTAAAACATGGTACAACACCAGTTGTTTTGTTGCTGGTATTCAGCTAAAACTCAGCTGTGTTGAACATGTAACAATGCAAGTTCATAACTGAACACTGTTGGGGTTGTCAAAGTAAAACACAGGAAGTAGCACTAAACATGTGAAACAGTTTAATGCTATCTGTGCACACAGGGCAGCCTCACCCGTTATAGCATCAGCCTTGTAAATCCGCAAAAGAGCAATGGTGACTAACTCCAGCAAGCAATTCTCCTTTTCCCCTGTTGAATTTCTCAATAAATTTCCAAAGCGCCGGTTTTATTGTCAATAAGGACATTTCATATTTATTTCTTTTTTTCATATCGTACATTTTATTGATTTCTTTTTAAAAACTAGCAGGAACACCACACATAAGTGAATATGGGATATCACATCTGGAAAATATTCATAGATTGACCATAAGATTATACATCATATCACCGTGGTGAAGAGATGGTGCCATATTATTTAATCAACCCTGAATGATTTATTAGTAAGACGCAGAAACAGCACACATAAAAACCCACAGCTTTGTGATACATTGCACAATCCAATTATATATCATGGATTGCCACACAGGAAAAGCAGAATTTCATTCTTTCTCCATGTCTCAGCGTGCTTCAGCTTTTCCTTCAGTTCCTCTGAAAAACGTAATCAACATCGAGCTCCAGGAATTCTGTGATCACCCCTGATACCATCCGACTCGTTATAGAGAGGAAGTGGGACGTGACAGGGTGTCCCCCCCTACAGGTGAGTCAGACCTTTCCCTTGAAATGGAGCTCTTGGGATGCTATAAAGGATCAACTCTCAGCATCCCGAGCACAGTCAAGCGACACAGCACTTCGCAGAGAGTCGAGCGACACAGCACTTCACAGAGAGTCAAGCAACGCAGTACGTCACAGAGAGTCAAGCAAGGCAGTACTTCACAGAGACGCCATGGAAACGCTGGGACTACTGCTCCTCCTGGCTGCAGCGCATGCCTTCGCCCTGCCACTGCCTGCAGGGGACACACAGAGGGAGACGGACAGTCGACCGTTGGCTGAGGTGAGTCTGCATGTCACTTCCACTTTGGACTTTCTTTTTCTCAATGTCACTTTAACCCAAAACAATATATTTATTGTTTTGGGTTATTTAACAATATAATATTTGTCTGCCATATAATGCAGAATAGATTTGTGGATTTAAGGGAATTTTCATAAGAAATACCACCGTGTAACAGGTGAAATACACAGATAGACAAGACAGAAAAGCACCCAAGCATGCATGTTTCATGTTTTCATGCATGTTTTTCAAAGGACCCCAGGGGGTCATTCTACAAGAATTTAAAACACAAGGCATGTGCTTGATTGGATCTGTGGAGGCTTAGGATCTGGAAATAAGGCTAAAGAAATTAAACTGACATGCTTTTGATTTATTTGCCAGTTTGAATGTGGTTCACTCATTGGTAGCCTTGCTTCACCTGGCTGCAGCTAATAAGGTGGCAAAACTTATTATAAATTTATTATCATTTTCAGTTACCACAAACGAGTGATAGACAGAGTCCCAAACTCTGCTGCAGGTGTTATCAAAGCACAGGTGGAAGAAAAGGTCAAAGCACGACCTTTTGAGTTGGTGATGAGATAATCATTTTACTTCTCTTTGTCCATCTGCAGAAATACTCACGGCGATTCTACAACCTTCCTCCTGGACTCCATGGGGCACAGGGCACCATGGATGGCATGAAGCAGAGGATTCGGGAGATGCAGGCTGTCTATGGGCTGGAGGTGACAGGGAACCTGGACACCAACACCCTGGATGAGAAGAACAAGGCCCGATGCGCAGATCCCAGCATGGGCCCTGACAACACTTTAAAATGGAAAACCACCAATTTAACCTTCCGGTAAGGCTGGCCAAAGGCAATCATATCTGTCTGAGAGAGGTGGAACACTGCAGGAAAGTTTTAATCAAATAAATGGCGGTAGACCTCCTCAAATAGAAGACTATAGACTTAAACAGAATCTCGAATTCCCGGTGTGAAATACAGATGTGCTTAGTTTCCAAGGAAGGAGAAAGCTACAGACTAGCAGCTGTGCTGTTGAAACGTCATGCAGAACTGATCTGACAACTCTTTTCGTCAGCTTTGTTCTGACATTCTTCTGCTGATCTGTTCCTGATTGGTGACAGTGCCCTAATTTTTCCATATTCAGAATTGAAAACTACACTCCAGATCTTCCACAGTCAGAGGTGGACAGAGCCATCAGTAGCGCTTTTGCAGTGTGGAGTGACGTTACGCCTCTGGTTTTCAGTCGGGTGGAAGAAGGCCCAGCTGACATCCTCATCAGCTTCAGCAGGAGAGGTAACCACTGATCCTTCAACTCAGGGATAAAGTCAGCGTGGGCATGAACTATAACTATAGCATAACTATAACTGTGCCCTCTGTCCGGTGCACAGACATACACGCTCAATGTGCAGACGGATATGCTTAGTATGCAGATGGACATGCTGAGTGTGCAGAGGGACATGCCCAGTGCACAGAGGGACATGCCCAGTGCACAGAGGGACATGCCCAGTGCGCAGACGGACATGCCCAGTGCACAGAGGGACATGCCCAGTGCGCAGACGGACGTGTGTTGCAGCTTGCAGTGCAGGATCGTCTTCATTGCAGCTACTCAGCTCTTTCTCTCGATGCTTTTAGATCATGGAGATGGGAGTGAGTTTGATGGCCCAGGGAACCTGCTGGCTCATGCCTTCCCCCCAGGCAAGAACATGGGCGGAGATGTCCACTTTGATGAAGATGAGACCTGGTCAACAGACACCACTGGTAAATCTGCACATCTTGCATATGGTCAACGCTACCTTAAACAGAAGTGAAGGTACCCCATGTCTGGAGAGCCACTGTATAATGGTCTTCGTTCCCCTGTTTCCAGCCTCCTCTGTGGAATACAACCTGTTTTGGGTGGCATGCCATGAGTTTGGTCACGCCCTCGGCCTCTCCCACTCCAAAGACCCTGGAGCTCTGATGTTTGCAATGTATGTCTATTCTGAGGGGTTCCCCCTCAACGAAGACGATGTGCAGAAGATCCAGGCACTGTACGGTGAGTCACCCCCGAACCTGCTGCAGATGCTGTGCAGCCTGACAGGAAATTGCCATTGGACCTCAGGGCCCTGGGCAGGAGGATGACATCATCCAGAACCTGCTCTGCTCAAATAAGAGATCCTGCCACACAGTGATCCCAGATCTTTCTTTGTTACGACAAGCTTGTTCAATAAACGCAGTGGGTGTTTCTCTCATTTAAACAGGCCCGAACCCCAATCCCCCAACGGTCAAACCCAAGCCTGAAGCTCCAGGGCAGTGTGACCCCAAGCTGACTTTTGATGCAATAACTGTCCTCAGGGGGGACAAGATCATTTTCAAAGACAGGTATGTGCCAGGAAATTACGTTTTCTGTGTCCTCTGGCACAAAATGTAAACATAACCTTTCTGCATGACGGTCCAAGCCAGCCTCTCTGTCAAGCATTTAAAGTAATGTGAATAAATATTGTGGAGCAATCTGAGTGACAGGGTCATTGCCATTAGAAACAGGTATTTCCATGGATCTACTTTTAATAGTATTTGAGTTATTAAATATTTTTGGAAACTAAATGGAAGGGATAATTCTATGTGATATCTATTATAGTCCAGTGAAATTCCTTTGGAGGAGATTCAGAATGTATACGCTGTCATGGTTTCTCAGAGGACAGCCAGTGAAAGATGTAAGAGCTGCTCCTGGACTCACGTTCCTCAGTGAGCTCCCATACTCACCCATATTCTCAGGGTGGAGCAGATCTTGACTCTGAACACAATGAACAACAAAGAGTATCTTCGGACAGCAACATTGTGAACACAGACAACCATAGTCATGTCAGCACATGGCAAGTTGACTGTGTTGGGCCAAAAAGACGGATCAGGTGACTCAGATGAGACACAATAAATCATTTATAACTAAAGTGAATCCTGAAAGGAATCCTTAAATTTCACTTTATTATAACTGTTTCGGAGACTGTGGCACTTGTAATGAGCGCCATGCTCTTTGCTTTGTGCTTTGAGAATCTGATGTGATTTGCCTTCTCTTGGTGTGTGTTTCAGGTACTACTGGCGTTTGCACCCTCAGTCTGTTGAGCCTGAACACCATCTGATCAGACACACGTGGTCCTTCCTGCCACAGAAGGTTGATGCCGCGTATGAATACTGTGACGCAGACAGAGTCATCATTTTCAGAGGTTAGTTTTCTTTCTTCCCCTATTTTTGCCTCTTCTCTCGTTGCCTGCTAAGGTACATTGACATTAACTGGGTATGTAAAAACACCATATAACCATAGACATGGATTCTGGGAACCCAAGAGCATGCTGTCAATAAAAAAAACAGAGCAGTCTTTTTCTTTTGGACCATTTTTCAGTCAATACCCAGAGGGATTTGATGGCAGAGTGCCTTGTAGTGTTGGTACTAAATCTGCATCATTTCTGCAGGCATCAGGATGTGGGCCCTCAATGGATACACTCTGGACGAAGACTATCCAAAATATATCCACAAGCTGGGCCTGCCCAAAAGCGTGCGCAAAGTAGACGCTGCTGTGTACATTCCATCCTCAGGAAAAACCCTGCTCTTCACAAAGAAGACATACTGGAGGTACGTTTGCCTTCTTCCTTTTGTAGATGTACATAACTTTGGTTTTGTCAGAGAAGATCATAAACCCATTTATACTTGCAATTGTCCGGATATATAAACTGATGTCAGAACTGGGTGAACTGAGTCCTGGCAGGCATCCATTGGAAAATGTGGCTTCATGAAATGGGGTGGGACTTTTGTCCTGCGCTATCAGTGACTCAATTCTTTGAACCAGCCGTGGCAGTTTGATTGGTTCGTACGAGCTAATTATTGACAGCACACGTTAGCTCCCCCCATTATGGGGTTGTAGAAGCCTCTCTCTCCCACCCCTGCTTTTACAAGGCTCTAAAGAGATTGACTGGGTTCTGCTCCATCTGCAGCTATGATGAGCGCAGAGGCAAGATGGACGCTGGCTACCCGAGATCCATAGAGGATGACTTTCCCGATGTCAGAGGCCGAGTGGATGCTGCCTACTATGAACACGGTCAGTATTTTAAATCCTCCTTACACTAACAGCTGCAAGCGAGCTGGGCCTGCAGGTGTGGCAGAAGATGAGGAAAATGATGGGATTCTCCAAGCAGAGTCAAAGTCTGATCCTCTCTCTTCTCCCTTTTCCACAGGGTTTCTGTATTTCTTCGCCAAGGACATGCAGTTCGCTTACTCCTACAACACAATGAGGTTCATGCACATGGACAGAGCAAATGCCCTTCTAAAATGCTGAGACACTGGCCATGCACTCTACCAATCAAATCACTTCACTGTAATTCATACCTGTTTATCCTTTTAACAGAAGGAAGATCAAATGAGTTAATGTGTATTGCCACATTTTATATGAAAGGACTCCTACCAGTATCATTTTAATTTATTATTGAATTTAATATATAAATTACAAAATTCAGGGCAGCTGTACTCTAAATTGAATGTTTGAGCTTATGTAGTTGTATGTATTATAGCCTCTTTAATGTATTTAATTCATTGACTGAACTTGAAGATGTGAAATTCATATGTTGTGTTGATGACTTATCTTTTTACAATACTGTATTTTCAAGAGGACTTTAATGCTTCAAGACTTAATATAACTACTTTTATAATGATAATTACTATTATAATGAAGACACGATTATTTAAGCACCAGAACCGGTGAACACCAGCAGCTACATATTGTTCTGCATTAATGCCAGTCAAGGCGAAGTGAGGGACCCTGGCAAACAGCTAGCAGTGCTAGTCTCAACAACCTTGAATGCATTTACTTACTGCAATGCACTCTGAATGGTGCATTAATATGTATTCAGTGATTAGTAAAACAAAGGAATAAATAAAAGCTTTTGCAACATGACTCCTGTCCCTTGCCTTCACCTGCCTCCTTTATGTCTGTTATTGCTGGGCTTGGGCAGTAAGCACAGCTTTATGGCAATGCTTTAAACAAATTTAGACATTTACATTTATTCATTTGGCAGACGCTTTTATCCAAAGCGACTTACATAGGTTATAGTTCTTTACAATGTTATCCATTTATATAGCCGGATATTTACTGAGGCACCTGCAGGTTAAGTACCTTGCCCAAGGGTACAGCAGCGTCCCAGTGGGGATCGAACCGGCAACCTTTCGGTTACGAGTCCTGCGCCTTAACCATTATGCTACACTGCTGCCCAGAGATGGCTCAGAGGTATTCATAAAGACATGGGTGATAAGAGAGAGGGACGTGTTTTGGACAAGTTATCTTCATGTCCAAGAAATGATGCTGAAATTCATATAAACATAAGCACTTATCCTGTGTGCTAATGTTCCTGACATGCACAGCCTGATCACAGAAGCTGGCTTGAAAGGGACTAGAAACAGAAACTGCAGAATTTGCTGATATGTTAATTAATGGCTTTTTGGGTGGTGCTGGGTGGTGTGTTTTACCTGCTGGAAACAGAAATGAAAGCTCCAGCCACCAGCTGGAGATTAAATAAGGTAAAGCCTTTGGTCTTCCTCTCTAGGCCCTGAATGTTCAGCAGCTTACCTGGATTCACCTGGCTGGAGGCTGCAGAGAGGTGCAGGGCATTTATGTGTCCAGCAGATGGTGCCAGGCACATAGCAGCCCTCAAATATGCAGCCCAGGCACTGTCAATCAAAACAGATATTAACAACAGAGCCTGGATTGTTGGCTCCTTACATCTCAGAAAGCCAAAAGCCTTATAAGAGACTTCTTACAGAGCCAAAAGCCCCCGTCATTTACAGTCAACAAACCGCAACCTTTAGATGATATTGTTTTGAGCCCTTGCAGTTCCCGAATATATCAATGAAACAGCTTAGAGCATTTGTCAAAACAAGCTCTAATTAGGGCTGGCGATATGGCCAAGAATGTTATCACGATATACGGTACGAGGGAAACTTAATGTTCAGATTAAAATATTTTTAAGAGAAAGCTCAGAAAGTTTTAAGGGAAAGTTGAGAAAGTTGGCAGCACCAGTGGAAGAGTTAGTCTGGAGCCCTGGTATCACAAGGAAGATGTTGAACAAACAACGGTTATCTGCAAAATATATAGCAAAACCGTTGCCTGGTTTGAATAAATACTGTTTTGTTAAATTTAACTTGGTTGTGATTTCCCTCTTTTGCAGGCAAGTTTAAAATTGTTCCAATATAAACCACTAATGAATATAAACAAGAATTCTTTAATGCAGACATATGTTGCGGGGACTACTAGAATCATCATACTGGTGTGATTGTATGTATCAAAGGGTTAAATTGAGCATTTATGAAGTACTTTAGAGGAGATTTCAAAATACTGAGATATATCGAGTATCGCGATATAGCCTAAAAATATTGTGATATTATTTATAGGCCAGATCGCCCAGCCCTAGTATGTTAGTATCCACTGGAGCAGAGGTGTGTGAGTATGTTAGTATCCGCTGAGACAGAAGTGTGTGAGTATGTTAGTATCCACTGTGGCAGAGGTGTGTGAGTAATGAGTATGTTAGTTTATACTGGAGCAGAGATGTGTGTAAGTATGTTTGTATCCACTGGAGCAGAGACATGTGTGAGTATGTTAGTATCCACTGGAGCCTTTTCCCAGTTATTTTTGAGCACTTAAGAAGAGCGAACAACAACAGTAACATAGGTTGTTTTTCACACTTGGTCCGTTTTGCTGGTCCGAACTCGAGTGTGATTATTCCCCCCTCCAGTCTCCTTTTACATTACATTATTTGGTTGCGAACCCTGGTCCATTTACGTCATCAACACGTAAGGAATGTGCAGCTTTTATTTACCAATGTCGCAAGTAGAGCTGTGCAAAAATAGTTTTTTCGATTAATCGTTTTTAAAAATTCATCCGATTCGATATTGATCTGTAAAATTGATGGATCGGTCTTTTAGGCTAATATGCATTTTCCCCCCGTTTTCTAGGTTCATTTCCGCAATGGTTAAACATAGCCAGAGAATTAAATAGATGGGCTCTAACATTTAACACGACTTGCAAACACATAGAGGGAAGCTTGTGACATCATTTTTTTTTAACTGTGATGCGACCTCTGAGTGTTCACCATGGCTAACCTTACTGTCACACGAACGACACAGGAGAGAGACAAAGAGACTGGCTGCCATTCATTTTCAATGAGAGTTGGTTATTTACAGCAACAGGAGACAAGTGGCCGTTGCAAAGCCAACTAGGTGGGGCTAAAAAGAGTCGAGGTCTGTTTTATGCGATGCGACACGACAGCGTGAGGCAGCGTGACACAGGTTGCTGAAACAAATGCTCCAACATTTTGGTTCCAGTCAAACATGGAGGATAAGCTTATTGTGACAGTGTCGGGTGTCCCCATACTCTACAATTTCTCTCTTGATACGTACAGAGATACAAATGAAAAAAAAATGATGCGTGGAGAAGGGTGTCCGAAATCGTGGAGATGCCTGGTATACATATTCATATATATATATCAGTCACAGTTTTTTTAGCTTTAACTTTAATACAGTGCACAACCACTACCTAGCTACCTTACTAGCTAGCTACAGCAACACTTGCTCACGAATACAATGTAATTTAGCGCAATTCAAGAGAAACGTAGTTGTTCATGTTCGTTTGCTAGGTAGCTAGCTAGTTAGTTCATATTAGGCTAGCAAGGACATGTTCACAATTACAAAGTTGCTACAGGCAGTCAGCTATGTTTTGTCAGTCATTATAGCTACCTTGTAAACCAGCTTTCCCTGAGCTAACTAATGCTACTTCGTGTCATTAATAAGTAGGCAATGATACAGGTTGGTTTTGTTTTTAAGGAACTATACCCATGTGTTCCTCAAATAAAAAGATTTTGGTATACAAGCCTTTGGCCTTTTCTTTAGTGGTTGTCGCAATTTGTTTCCAGTGACTGCATTTGTAAGTTTGTGTTCCCTTTAGAGTTTTTTTAAACATTATTATTATTATTATTAAACATTATAGTATTTCATATCTCATTCCTATTGAATTGTTATCGAATCAGAATTGAATCAAATTGGATTGAATCGGAATGGAATTAGGGCATCTGTGCCCATGCCCAGCCCTAGTCGCTAGGCAACTACGCAAAAGGGAGGCAAAATGGAAAGCCACACTAGTTTTCTTATTCATGTTTTTGTTAATATGGTGTTAGCACCAAAATAACTGTGTTCGGCATTTTCACTATGCCATAAATGCGTCCCGCTGTCTAAGAGTGATGCAAGCTGCTCGGATAAGGAGGTTTTTGTGGAGACAAGCGGCAATGAGAAATGAATTTGCAGCTTTGCTTGCAGAACATGCACGCATACCCTCAAGGTGAGTGAACAGTGTGGCTACCTGCAACTATTTCCCGAATAGTTTTTAGATGTGACAAGCAAATAACAAATTACACGTCATCAATGAGGTTTACTTCCTGGTTTTAGATTGGAGTAGCTTTCACACCAAATGCGAACCGCACTGGAGTTCAGGTGAACTGTACCCCAGACCCCCGTTTTCTGGAGGACTCGGGTACGGTCACCTTCACATCAACAAAACGAACCAAACTAACGGCTCAAGCGGACTCAGGTCCGCACTCCGCACCAAAAGCTCTAGTGTGAAAGCACCCTTTCACCAGTTTTCACCAACCTAATTTTAGTTACAACATATGTGCTGCAGCGCTACATATAAGCATACAACTGTGATTGCTCTATGCTATGTACAATAGGGATGTTAACAATTAATCGACTATCGATTAACTGTTAATAATTTAATCGATTAAGATTTAATTAAACAATTAATTGATTTAAACTTCCAGAAGTTTAGAGCCGTTTCCTCTTGTTATTAGGGCTGTCAACGTTAACACGTTAACGCTCGATTGCGATTAATCTGGAAACTTTAATGCGTTAATTTTTTTAACACAAATTAATCATATTATCAAGTTTGACCACAACTTCCTTCCGTAATTCCAGCACGGATATTTATCTGGCTGAATTACTGAAAAGCGTGGCAAACGCAGATGTGCTGAACGGCAAATTTCGTTTTAACCCTTTCGCGCGTACGGACACACCGGTGTGATTAGCCGTTAGCGCATATGTTAAAACTGGTGCCATTAGAACACTAGATTGGAGAAATTCTAGCTAATTTTATCTTTGAGGAAACAACTCTAAAAATATAATTGTAAAATATAATATAACTGAAATCTATGAGAAACTTAACGCAAATGAAAACATAACGAACCATATAGGGTAACTTGCGCCCTACATACCATAACAAATAAATTACATATTCTTAGCAGCTGGCCTTCCTGTGAACAGACTGCACACAAGACTCACCCCTGACCACGTAGATATGCTGATCTTCCTGAATAAAAATACTTAGGTTTTAGGTTATTTAGATCTATGTGAGCATAGGAAATCAGACTCTGAAGTGGTTATGCCTTTAGTTCAGAAGGCTTAGTTTAGGCTACTGTCGTCTATATCGTTCAAGACGAATAAAGTTAGGCTGTTGGTTCACTTGAGACAAACGAAACGGAGTTGTTTTAGTTTCCCCCCCCTTTTTCCAGTTGGCCTTAACAGGAAAACAAAACCTAGGCCTACACAACATTTTTTGATATGCTATACAAGAATGTCCTACATTTTTGATTTACAATAAACATTTAACTGAGGAATATAGCATGCATTTGTGTTATGTATATATACAAGGTAACTATTGCTTTTATAATAGCCTAGAGTACAATAAACTTAAACGATTGTAGAATTTACGCCTAGTCTACTAAACGATTGGGTGGACTAAGAAAAAACCCCAACAATTAATCGATTATTATTTGATAAGGTTAACAACAATCGATTAAGGACACTTCTTAAAATTCACATCCCTAATGTACAACCTAGAGCAATTATCCTTCAAAGAAATATGCCTCCATCAAACTGCTATGCACATCAAACCGAATAATGATCAATAATAACAAGCATATATTTTCATATCCTTAACTCTTTAGAATCCCTTGGAATCTAATCCCAGGAAAACACTTGAGCTGGATATGTCCGGGAGGAGGAGTTTTATTAAGGAGCACCAGCTGTATGTCTGCATTAGATGGATTGCTCATGAATGATGCACACATCTCTCTCGTTTGTTGTTGTGACTTTTTTTTTCAGATTATCATGACTTTACACTGGAAATTACTGCACTGCCAGTTCCTGGAAGGGGGAGCAGCGGATGTCATTGCTCACGTTAGAGAAACAGATGAATACAGAGGATGCACAACCAAAACAGTGTGGTTCATGTACCCCTCAATTAAAAGATTTTAACATGTACAGTCAGGACTTCTCTGAGGGAAGACATTACAGCTAAAAGACAACCAGCTTTATTTATTTACCAGAAAAGCACGACGTAGTTTTAAACTGTGCCTGCGAGGCAAAACTGTGGTCACAACTGTACAATTCAGATTAAATCACCAAATTTGTGGCTGTGGGATCCTGGTGGCTCTGGTCCTCAGTCGTGTGGCAGAGAGTTCCAACCACAAGATGTGTCACTTGCTAGACGTTTGAGACAATGGGACACTGGCACAATAAGCTTCCAGCCAAGTCTGACGCCACTGCCACTATCAAGCAATTAACAGGTTGTCAATTTTGAGGCGACGGGTAAGAGGAACTCCCCAGTAACAGAGCCGTGAGTCAGGCATTCCAGCTAAGGAATGCAGCATATCTAAGGGGACTCCACCCTCTGCTGGCTGGTAGTGCACAGACGAGATCTCAAACTGTCCAAACCAATCTCCAAATTAGATGCTCTTCTGGTAAACAAGTTTAATTATTTACAAATTTGCTCCATTTACTACAAATAGAGGTGCCTAATTTAGCCTAGACCAGCTTTAAATCATTAAACCTTAAAGTGCTTTGTAATAGTTTGTAACAGTCTCTGAACTGGACAAACCATTAAACTATTAAACTCTTTGTAACAGTTTGCCCCTGGTGCTGTCGTTACACATAAATACCTTTCATTCACATATTACCATACTGTATTTCATATACCGATTTCTGTAAAAATGTTAATCCATACGTAATGTAAACGTTATTTGACATTTCAGAGCAAGAGATTTAACCTGTATGGTAAAATGAGACCAAAACAGCAACATAGTATGCAACTCTTTATTAAAACTCATTCTGAATAAAATCTACATTGCACTAATCTAATTTAACACAATGGCACAATGTTAGTACATTTAAAAAAAAAAACAATTACATATCGCAAATCATGTCAGACTAACATTTACAAAATTTATGGCTGTACAAAAACAATACCACTCAGCACCTCGGAAAGAGGAAAATCTTCCAGTTAAATTAGTGCTGTTTTTAGTCCAGTTAGTCCATAAAAAATAATCATGTTCAAGTGATAAAATCATGAAGTCATGTTCAGCGGCCAAAATAAACCAAATTATTTTAGATGTATGAAATCAGGAAGAGCAGGCGGTAAAGCATTTCAACATGGGGGTAAACTGAAAGATGGTGAGAACAGTAATAAGGTTTCTCACCACACTGTCACCTCTGACCTTTCAGATTAGCACTGCTGCAGTGAGCCAGACTGTTATTTCCCAGCATTCAGTAAAAAAGGTTCAAACCAGCTGCACTCCACTGGGACAGCTGTTTTCCATCCTGCGCATCAAAGTAGAATGAATGGCACTCGCGGGTATAACACTCATTTCTTTCATTTTCTTAAACAAGGCATTACAGAACTGTTTAATGTTTAATATCAGTACAGCGTACTGCTTATCTGTCTGGAACTGCAGTGTATGTGCCTCATTGATACTTAATATTAACATTTGGACTTCCAAAGCTAAAGACATGAGTTCTGCAGATTCCACCAACTGCCATGTTTCCAAAGGAAATGCAAAACGAAATTGGCCTATATACACCTCACTGATCCCTTTAATTGTAAATGGACCCTTTATGGTAACTCATTATGGTAATTTATGTTAACTCCTTTTGTGGTTACTAAGTGGTAAAAATTTGTAACTGAATCAATGATTTCTAATAAAAAACGCCCCAAAACATCCTTATTAATGTGTACATAATATGCCTCATCAGAAGGGGATCTAAAGGAAATGCAAGCTACTCTCCTGGACCCTCTTTGCCTCCAAAAGGAAACATTGGAGCTTCCTGCTTTGGTCCCTCCACCATTCAAGTCAGTGCTTGTCCCAGCCGGGTCTCTGAATTACCAGCAATAATGAATGGTGAACGAGTGGGGAAATGTGAGTCTCTCTGGGAATGATCAGCACAATGGGTCAGTAGGGAACTAATCTGAGCACAAATTCCCATTACAGACAGAGAAGGAGAGTGGGTTAATTGCTGGTCAATCTGGATGCCTTCTTTAATCTAAACCTCTGTGCCAAGCAGCAAGAGAATTAAATCAATCACAGTGATTCTGGCAACCCATTATCTGCCATTCTATCACTTAAAGGCTCCACCCAAGTCATGGAAGTACCTCCTTGTTGCCACCAGATGGCAACAAGACACTGCATAGGGGATCTTCCCCAGTCCCTACAAAGTTCCTCTTTTTGCTCTTATTTCATTTCTCCATGGTCACTAAGGAGTGAGCCAAGGGCAGGCTGAGATAGGCCGTCAAACTGCAGCTGGTTCAGAAGTGACTCCAACTACCCACTTAATGACTCATTGCACATTACCACATATTAGCAGTTAGCTGGCCACATTTCAGTAACACTGAGCTGTTAGCCAGCTACATTCTAGTCACATGCCAATATGGAAACCAAGTATTTATGAAGACAACAAGAAATAAAATCTTTGAGTTTTTCTCTCTGAATGAAACGGGTACAAGAAAAAAATTATTCACCCGAACACAGATAATTCAGAGTCAAATTAATAATGACGTCTCAGGATGAAGATATTTTCCATGATTTTCAGTGATAGTAGGAACAATATAACATGACACTATGACCCACAATCATGATTCATGAACACATGGAAATGTGAATATGTAGTGACAGAAAGCATGAGCAGCAGTAAGTTAAATGTTTCTGGTTCCCTCACCATAAACAGCAGTTAAACTGAAAATATCTGCTTTAACTCTGTTGGGTGCAGCTTCAAAGTAATGGATGCATAGCACATGAACTCCCCTGTCACAATAAAAATACTTTGTTAGTATTACTGTTACGTTCTCCAAGTATCACTTCAAGCATTAATCATACAGACATTTTAATGACTTCAATCACTTGCAAAATGGATGAAAGTGAACATGTACTGCCAAGGTATTCTCCTCTTTAGTTTTTTAGTGTGATGGTGCCACACTAACTTTATACAGTCCTACAAGTGTGCAACTGATATGTGGAAACTATGAGAAGAGACACTTTAATTCCCTAAACATATGTACCATTGTGCATTTTTCATTTTCAAAAAGTGCATCCCATCCTGAAGTGGCTTTTATTTTTACTTGCAGGACCTTCGGCCCTTAAAATAGGCACAGGTCAGGACCATGTAGTCTTCCACAACACTGTCATTTCTGCAGACAAACATTAAATGGCACACAAACTAATCCCTTAATGACAAGGCAACAGGTCTGAATCGTGATTTTGTGACCAGCACAAATGAAACCTATCCCTCTACAGGATGATTCGAGTCTTCGCAGTCTCTAGGATATGAAGGTCTAGGACACTGACCCAAGGCCAAAATCTCCGCTAAAGCAGCACATCCACTGCTTTCCACTGACAAAACATCACGGTTTCACTACCTACATGATTAAAGACTTTTTCCAATAGGGATAAAACTGCTGCCAAGGAAACAGACATGCTGTACTTTCTGAAATCAACATCATTTTTTGCCAGTTCAAAAAGTTCAGATTCTGCTTCTTTCAAATATACTTTTTGTTAGGAGATTTTGTCCGTTTGAGAGAAATTTCACCATTTTCATCAATTTCATCATCAACCAATGAAATTGTCATACAGCAGGCACCAGCAGGCTAACAGCTGGTACTGTTCTGAAATGTTTACTTCACCATTTTCAACACAGCACAAAGACGTTAGACACTAAGCCAAGTAAACACTAACAAACAACTTAATGTTTTGTGAATCCAGTTCAGGTTGTCATTGTAGCTTCAATTATGATTTTTTTTTAATGACCTGCATTTATGTAGCACCTCTGAGAGACCTCAGAGACCCCCCTGTGTGGGCGGCTGCTGGGCGGCCATTTTGTGCCAGAAGGCTCAGCAGGTAAGCATTTATACATACTGAAAATTTGGACAAAATGTCAGAGGAGCAGCCCTGCCTTTGAGATACATCTTTGCCATCAAACCTGTAATGGACCTGTAATGATGAGCAGAATGTCTACAAGTTCCTGGGCTACCAAAGTCCCCGGGTTCTGGGTCATAACGTACTTTTCTGCATAGCTCAGATTTCCAGTTCCAGGAAAAACACTGATAGAATATGAATTGACTGGTTATAACACTGCCCTTTATAATATACCAAATGAAAGAAAGCATTATTGGTCTACATAAATACTGTTAAATGCACTTGGTGACTGGCTAAATGTTAGATTAAGTAAGGTACCTATGTACTCCATAAGCACTCTTACTCTATGCTTGCTGCTAAGGAGTCAAAAAACAAATATGAGTGCAATTAGTCTCTTTCTCTACTGGACTCATGATGACCTACGCAGATCATCAACATTTGGTAGCCCAAGAGCTTGTGGCCATTTCTCATACCAGAGCATGGGAGTTGGTTTCATACAGGTTCACCTGGCATTGTGCCATGCTCAGATCTCCAGCAAGAATTTGGAGGTGACATAAATTAAGTGAATAGTAGTTTAAAATTAGCGTTACTTCTACACCCACATACACACACAGGTACGACAAGCTTCTGTGTGAGTGCATGTGCGCAAACCAAAAGATTAATATCATCTATAAATTCTACTGCATGAGTTCACAGCGACTCCTGACCTACAGAGAAGAAAGCCCCTCTATTCCGTGTAGCCCGTGGCTGGCTAAACGCTAGGCCTGGCGAACGTCGGGGTGTCTGTTGGTCTGCCGAGGGGGGCGTCCGGGCGCAGGCCGTCACCGTCCAAACACTGCCCCTCCCCTCTCTGATCACGTGGTCTTCTGCGCCTCCACGCGGATGACAGGCCAAACGCCGCAGATAAACTGCCAGAGCCAACACACACACGTGCGCCAGCGTCAGGGGCAACATGACACCAGGAGACAGAACAAGAAGCAAAACAAAAAATACACACAGAAGCATCCTGGGAAATTTCTACATATTTAATTACATCTGAATGCGAACTGTGGTACTTGCTGGTTTTGTAAATGCTTAAAATAACAGCAGAAGTTCACAAACCTGTACTTTCGGTCTGTGTTTGAGGTAGGTGGTCCTCGTCTGAAGGCTTTGAAACAGAGTGAAGCAGATCAGAGTTAGGTGCACGTCATTACGTTACAGAACGCCACACCGGACCTGACCACAGCATGGCCGCCACCCCACAGGGAACAGCAGCGCCATGTTACCGTTGTAACATGGACATGGGGGGTGATGAGAGGAGACGGTGGCGCGGCTCACCTGAAGAGGATGTGCAGGTAAGAGCCCAGGCCTGTCAGGATGTGCCACCAGGCGTGCAGCTGCGTAACCGCACCGACTCCGGGGGGCAGCCTCCTCCGAGCACCCCTGAGGGAGAGGTCACATCACACCATTCATTAGCATCGCATTTCTCACACGTTCAGCAACAGACTGCTTTAGCTGTCCTACATTTACACAGCTGAGCATGACTACTGATTCTGCATTGGCACCTTCTCCATACATCTGTTCATAACTACTCTGGCTGACTGAGAGGAGCAGAGCTCAGTGCACATCCAGTAGGGGTGGACTCAAAGTACCAATAAGTATCACTTTTACAACTTACTGAGCATAGTAAGGATCGTCATTGCATTGTATAACAATCATGTCATTGTTTGTTATTGTCTTTTGCCTTGGTTAGTGTAGTAAGTGCATTTTTACAAATTAATATGCAATATGTAATGGTAATATGTGCCACCAATATTGTCTACCTATTTGTTGGTACTGTGTTGGAATTGTACAGTCCTTCTATCGGGAACATTGCGTTTGCAACTGGCAAAGAAAAGCAGTGCCATACTCATGCACCTGCCGGGGAAGGGCACACCCTCCGAGTCTTTTAAATCCAAAGAGCGAAGACTCTGATTGGACCATTACCTCAACATGTCACACAGATGATTGTCAATGTTCCACAGGAGAAAGCCAATCATGAACACGCTTAGAGAGGTGTAGGCAAGTGGGCGGAGCCACGGGTACACCCTGCAAAGCAAACACAGACCTCCTTTTCAACATACAACCTCATACTTTAACAGCCAATAAAGTAGATTTCTTTTATAAATAAACTATGGCTAACACAAGGGCACACTTACCATGTTACTATGAATACGGACCGCAGAACTAAGCAACCTACCAGCATTCCATACATGACCTAACAAAGAAAACAGAAAACAGAGAGAACACTCAGAGTGAGACACTTTCCCATTCTAGGAGACACATGGAAACCGAAAGCGTTCACATTCACGCTCGTGCTCACGCTCACACGTTCACATTCACAGACTTCAGCTCTTCACACACAGTTGTTTGCTCAGGACTCATTACCAATGGTGTAGGCTGTCCTTTGCTGGTGTAAGCTGTCCCCCGGTAGTGTAGCCTGCCCCTTGGTGGTACAGTCTGTCCCTTGATGGTGTAAGCTGTCCCTTATGGTATAGTCTGTCCCTTGGTGGTGTCAGGGAAGTTTATTCTGTGCAACCTCGAGTGCCTTTTACATGGCTTTGTGTCTGAACTCCTGCAAATAATGGAGATCTTTAAGCAAAGTTTACTGCAAGCAGAGCATAACTTCCTTTAAATGAAATATAAACAGGCTGTTTTTATGGATTTTAAAATATATTCATCTTCAAATATAATAAATAAATCAGAGTTTTAAATGTAATTGTGAATGAAACTCATACTACTGCAGGGCTACTACCATATTTACATGGGGTCCAGCTGCTGCACCAGTGAGTTCTGAAACACCTCCTTCTCTGCCACCAGAGGCTGAGGTACAAGCACACAGTCATGATCTACACTGCTCCCATAACCACGCACTCATGATCTAAACTGCATTACAGTACATGCATTTAGCAGATGCTCTTATCCAGAATGAATTCCAGCACAACAGAACATAAGAGTATCCATTTAAGTTGAGCAACAGTGTAAACCAGGCTATCCACACTCCCAGACCAGTGAGTGTGAGCATAACACCATTTAAGCCCTACCACAAGTTAGCTTGTGCAATCTGACTAGGCAACAGAAGCCAGGTATACTATGACACATCAGTTACTGGAACACAGAATCCAAAATACATCACAATACTACACGTAAAATAAATATCAAATACTAAAGGTATCAGGGGTTTTGGGGGGGAGTGGGATTGAGGTGGAGCCAAGATGCATTCTGAAGAGGTGGATCTTCACTCTGTGTTGGAACATGGCCAGCGATTCCGCTGTCCTAACCTCAGTGGGGAGTTCACCACTGAGGGACCAGTACAGACAGGGACCGTGTCTGAGAAGGGGCGACCCCATTGGGAGTGGACAGTCAGTTACCCCATAGTTGAAGAGAGTATCATTCTTGACAGAACACAGGGTTTAAAGACTGAGCATAGGTATGAAGGGGTTGTCCCATTTATTGTCCTATGTGCCAGCACCAACATGCTAGCAGTAACAGGAAGCCAATGAAGCGAGGTAAGGAGCACAGTAACTTGACTACATTTAGGGAGATAGTAGACAACTTATGCAGCTGCATTCCGGATTAGTTGTAGGGGTTTGATGGCACAGGCGGAAAGACCAGCAAAAAGGGAGTTAAAGTCGTCCAGCCATGAGAGGACTAGAGCCTGAACTAAGAGCTGTGTTGAATATGTAGTGAGGTATGGGCAGAACCTGTGTGTCAGATGGAGGAAAAGAGAGGAAGAGTTGCATTTTGTCAGCATAGAAAAGGTACACAAAGCTGTGGGAGGAGATGAAAGAGCCAAGAGATTGCATATAAAGACAGAAAAGTAGGGGGCCGAGTACAGAGCCTTGAGGAACACCTGCACACAGGCTGTGGGGTCTAAACAACCCACCATTACAGCATACCCTGAAAGAACAAACAGAGAGGTAGGATTCAACCCAAAGGAGAGCGGTGTCAATAATCCCCAACGTAGCCAGAGTAGATAGGAGTAGAGTGTGGCCTACGGTGTCAAAAGCTACAGAAAAGTCTGGAAGAATAAAGACTGAGAAGTGGGGGGAAGCTCTGTCTGACTGAAGAGCCTCAGTAATGGAGAACAGGGCAGCCTCTGTGGAATGACCAGCCCTGACGCCAGACTGAAAAGGGTCAGGAACTGCTTCTGTAATCACACAGATCTAAACTGCTCCAATCACCTGAATGTGCGCTATACTGGTCCTGGGAACACCCCATCATTAAGAATGCTCCTGAAATTCCTGCAGTCCACACCTCCCAAAAAGGTAAATAAGACTGAAATACTTCCCCAGCAAGCACAAATGTATCCAAATACATGGGTAGTTACTCAGTCTTACTCACCCCCAAGCACACAAAACAGAGACGAGATAAGTACCCTTTCCATTGTTTTAGACTTGGAAAAAAACCTTTTGATAGCGGCAATTGGGTTTTCATTAGTCTCTCCCTGCCATTGAAACACTGAGGGTTTAACGCCGATGTTCAGCACAGTCTATGCCACCCATTGTCTTCTGCACTGTCAATTACTTATGCTTAAAGTGTAATTCCACATGCAGTCACAAGATGGTGCTAAGTGAATATTTAGAAAAAGTGGCACAGACATTTCAATCTTAACAATTCTACATGACATGGACGGGTTTGCTATTCAGCACAGAGACCTCTTAGGATCTTCGCTTTGACTATTCAGTGACGTACTGAGGAACACATGAAACCAATTAAACAGCTGTTGCCATGATACAACCGCCCCCAAAGAAAGAAATCTGTGTTCAGGAAGCAATGGCATTCAGACAAAGCAGCCCCAGACGGGCCGTCAACAATACCATCACTGTATCACTCCGCACAAGTCATCCCGTATCTGGAATATTCCGCCAGAAATATACACAATGTTGTCATTCAATACTCAGGGGAATCTGAAAACAAACTAGCGACTAGTGACTGCTCAAGCGAACATATTTACAGCACCTCCTATTTCTACATATACAAATAAGTTCTTGAACTCAAATAAAACCGTAATAATTTAAAAGATGCAACTCAAGAACAAAGCCCAATTAACAATGATTCACTGTTGGTAAATTCTTCACGAAACCTGCTCTGTGCTATAAATAAAATACAGGATATTATTTAAATTTGTAAAAAATAAACAGCCCTGAGATTGAGGTCCCTTTCAAAACATACAGACACTAATTCTACAGTACTCACCACATGGGTCAGGACATAGCTATGTATACACGTATTCTTAAAACAGCCTATCATAACAGCTCGGGGGAGGTAACAACACGTATTCTGCATCATCACATCCATTTACGTGAAGTTGACACCAGGCAATGTTGCGCTATGGAAGCTAGTGGCACCAATCTTTTCCAGAGATTTAGAAAATGGCCAGGGGTCGATAGCGATCTATAACTATCAATGGGCGGTGTGCTACAGGTTAGAAAACCGGCGTGTCCCAGCACGCTCCCTCTGCTGAAGGCAGAGAGAGTTGAGGTGAGGCCGCGGAGCTGGTCACGCATGTGGGGGTAATTACAGAGCCTTGAGTCTGCCGTCTAGTTAACTGTGTGATTTATGTTAGCGCGGAACAGTGTGGCTCAGCTCAGGATTTTCCTCTCAAACAGTCAAAAAGCTCTCGCTCCTTAAGCAGCGAAGAGATGCGTTATGTTGTTATGTTATTTCTAACATGCGTACAGCCCTCACTTTATAGAGAGATCAGAAATGAACTCTCTGTAATGACACAGAGGATGGTCTTGGGAAATACATACATGCTACTTGACCTATTTAACTGTGCTTAAAGGTTAACATTTGACATATTGACCAAATTTGGTTTAGAAATTTTCTTCACATGCCCTAGGAATATTGAAAGGCATGTAAATAAACGTAACAATTAAACCAATTAAAGTGTTTCATCGGACATAAAAAGTGATCAGCTGGGACCAGCACGGCTGACTGCATGGTGCTCTGCGTGTTTCAGGGGGACAGAGGGGTGTGGGCTTTCGGATCTTTTTATGCAGATCTGCTCTCTGGCAGCACAGGCATCTGGCGACAAAGCCAAATTAAGTCGGGATTGTCCGCGTTAGGAAAGCCCATAGAGAAGCCCAGAGCCTGGTAAGCTCCAAGCTACTATCGCCTGCTGTGGGGAGTAACTCGAGTCCGACTCTCCCCCTGCAGCTTCTGATGGGAAACAGATGTGGGTGGACACCAGAGGGCGCGGGACTTCCCGGGAGGCTTCCGAGTTTTCCTGGAAAGACCGTAATCTGGGCTGCCACCCTCACAAAGAGTCAGGCACGCTCCTCCTAGCACACACACTCTACGTGCAGCCGTTGGGAAAGCGGGTTGGCGGTGAGTAATGCCCTCTGACAATAGCCACACATAAAAAAGGAAAGCATTTTAGCGCGCCACTGATTTTCCACAGTGGGCCGATTGCTTTTGAGATTATTGCTTCGTTTCACTTCCAACAGTGACACGCATGGTTTTGCAAGGCTGTGATCATAAGCATATATACAGTATATAAACATAACCACTGATAGCGTTCCTTGCTGCAGCCATTCATATGTTTCAGGACCAGGTTTGCTATATTTTGGGTTCATATGAAGGTCTTTAAGAGTCTTGAGCCCTGCTAATGTGTAGATGATGGGTTCCGGTGGTGTTACTCACCTGATGGAACACTGGCTCCTTCCATTGTAAGTATACCTGCAATATGCAAACCACAAAGAGTTAAAGCTGCAAGGTGGAAACATAAATTGCATACAATCCAACAGTCTACTTACAAATGCTGAATTATACATTTCAGCAATAACACAATGGGCAAAGCAGAGAACACTACACGGGCAACACTGTTTTAATTGTAATTTGCCTCTGATTCTTGAGATTTTTTCTTCTAAGGGCACAATGTCATTCTGCAAAACTATTAACTCAGGGATATCACCTTATAACCCTCTGATCCCATGTAAACCTCAAGAGAGCTTCCATTAGCACTAAGCATTACAGAGATGTGAGGGGATATGACCCTTTGCCCAGCACTAAACCTTACAGGGAGGGAGCAGTGAGGGGATATGACCCTTTGCCCAGCACTAAACCTTACAGGGAGGGAGCAGTGAGGGGATATGACCCTTTGCCCAGCACTAAACCTTACAGGGAGGGAGCACTGAGGGAATATGACCCTTTGCAAAGCACTAAGCATTACAAAAGTGGAGCGCTGAGGGGATATGACCTTATGACCCCCCGTTACCATGTAAACCCCCAAGAGAGCTTCCATAAGCAGAGAGCTGCACTGAGCTTTCTTGCCAATACACAGGCTGGTATTTTCACTGGGCAGGCCACCTGGCACTGGCTCTTCAGTCTGAGGTCTGAGTAAAGCGCTCACTCAGAGCCTCAGATCTTGTGCTTTGTTGTCGTTAGCAGTTCCGTCTGGCGCATCCTGGCCCATGCTGGGCTGGGACACAGTGGAGGCCTGAAGGCAAGAGAAGGGCGAGCCGAAACCTGCGCGCCTCCCTCGCTGCGCCTCCCTCGCTACGCCTCCTGCACCCTGTGTTTGTTTGTGTTGGAGGAGCTGCTGTTACAGCAACGGGCTTGCCTGTAATCAACGAGCTACTGTGAAACTTGCAGGAGAGCGTAAGGCGCCGTTTCCCGCTGTGAGGAGTGCCCAGGTGGCCCGACTCACTGCCGAACTGGGAAGTCTTTACCAGTCAGAGCGACAGGGCTGAAGGGTACTGCTGTATTCATCCCCCACACAGAGCCAAGACAGTCGGCACTGACCGACACAGCAGACAACAGCAATGAAACAGGACTTTCCCAAACATTAACAGCATAAACTGAGCACTGATAATGCAAATCAATCTAATGCGAAGCGAATGGGAAAAGAATCATTACTGAAAGAGCATTTGTGTATATTTCTTAAAGCTAATGTGCTAAGGTAAGGTTCAGAAACTGTAAATTCCCTTTTAGAATGGAACTGCTCTCTTTGGAATGGTAGTATATAGAAAAGGCTCCTTATAGTTTCTTTCTGTTTCAGGTTCCCCTCTGAAGTTAGTGCTTACAAAAGTAGGACTTACCAAAGAGACTGCGACACTGAAGACCAACAAGACGACTATGAGGAAATAATGGACCGTGTTCTCCTGCTTGAAACACTCACATCTGCGACAACAACAAACAAAAACATCCGCGGCGTCAGTGCTCCACAAGGCTTTCCCGTGCAGACGAAACTGTGCACAAGGACGTTCGGCGGCAAGCCTTCCCAAGCTGCACTGCTCCATGCCAAAGACAAGAGCAGCTCGGCTTTTAAAGCAGACCCGGGGGGGAGACACAGAAGCGCGTCCAGCTGTGCGCAGGAGTGACAGAGTGCGAACAGCAGATGCAGGGAGGCCCAGAGGTGGCCGTTTAGGCATGAGAGAGCCTTTACAAACCTGCTCTTTTACAGGAGTTATACCAACGTATATACGATTCAACTAAAACCAAACAGATAAAATCCTGCTTACAATATCAATATGTACTCATTATTTTCCAAATTATTTTTTCAACCTATAATCTTGGTGGTCCCTTATGCTGCCATTAAGCAAGTAGAGTTGAGTTACATAATATTTGGAAATGCGTATCTGCATGCTATTTTTAGGCTTTGGGACATGTGCAGGCAGTGACGCTTATGTACAATAGGAGATTGTTAGCAAACTCATTGCTTCAGGTCATCGTCCTCATCAGATGCTTCAGCGATGAGCACGTCCGTTCACTGAACTGTGCCTAAACTCAAGGCTCGTTTAACTGCGTCTGAACACTTTGTCTGAGATGGATGTCAGCTGGTGAGTGATCTAGCGGTCTGTGATAAGCTTACCTGTCCTGCAGCAGAAAAAAACACTAAAGAGCAAACTAAAGGAAACACCTGAGTTTTAAAGCACGGACAGGAACAGTCATATAAATACAGACATACAAAACCTGGATTTACAGTATGTGGATTTACTGAGGGGGAAAACCCCATAAACTGAAAAACATCCATACATCTAAAACAGTGTTGAGGTTTCCAGACTGCTCTGGAGAAATTTCTCAAAGCGCTATCCACTTTTAATCTCTGTACTCAGGTTTCCCCCAAAAAAGTAGATTCTGTGCTGTGCCAAGCTCTTCAGCAGGGGCTGTGTGGCGGCTGAGTAGATCTGGACAGATAAAGTGCACTTACAGGCAGTAGACAAACAGGCAACAGCTGTAGATCATGGGCAATTCATCCAGTAACTGAGAGAGGCAGAGAGAGAGAGAGAAGGGGAGAGAAAGAGAGAGACAGGAGGTGAATGACATCTGAACCCCTGGAGCTCTGACAACAGTAATACTGCACCTGACCAGAGGGGGGAGTCAATCTGTTTTCTGTAGTCACATCCAGAAGAGGAACATTTATGTTGTTTATGAATTTGTGCGACTGGGTTAGGAGTATTTTTTGGTTATCTTACTTGGTTTTCAGCTTTTTTTTTTTTTATTTACATCTGACTACATGGCGATCATCAATGGAATGGCTTCATTCAGACTAAATATAGACATCACAGGCTCGAACTCCATCCTGTAAAAGAAAAACCTATCACACTGAAGGTGTTAATGTCCTCAATCAATTTCCTGGCATTTAGCATCAGGTACAAATCTGATAATGTACTAGGCTGCCTCTCCAAATGGAAGCCATATCCCATTCCTACACGCTCAAACAGATTGAGCTTGGCTTTAAGTTTCATGAACTAAGCTCTCAGACATCTTAGACATGCTTAAGTAATCAAATGCCTGGGCTGGGAAATTAATTCGATCTACTCAATGACTCCTTCCTGGTTCGCTGTGCGTAAAACCACACAGGCATATAGGTATGTAACAGGCATACATTTCACCTGTGAAAGATTCTGAAACAGTGGATAAGGATACTGCGCAGAGTGGGTCAGAAGGGAGAAAGCCCTGGCATATTAATAAGACTTCCACATATCCAAACTTACAAGAGTTAACTAGCCTTATTTTATTTCTGGACACAAAGTAGAGCACCACACAAATAAAATGGACTGGAATATTAATTCCTTCACCTCAACCTCTACCGAGCTATAGGGGGTGCACTTTGCTGTCCAAAGAAAACAAGCAAGCCAACTATCACTGAAATCAGTTAACTGGATATAAATCACTCCTAAAGCTGACTGACGTTCCGTGCTTTGAGTTTTCGTAAATGTCCTCTAAACAGACTGTTGTGCAGTCCTAAATGTATTTAAAGTACTGTTGTGTAGTTACTGGCTTTGACATATAAGGGACATAAGGAGATTACCAACCTGCATCTCATACAGCAGAGTCATGTGGAAACACCAGGATCCGATCCCCACAGCTGTGAACAAACCCACACGCGTCACTCACAACCATCTCCACAGACATGAAAAACTTGTCCACACACAGCCATTTTCTTACAAAAAAAAAAAGCACACAATAAACTCAGCCAGCTACCAGGAAGAAACGAGGGAGACCAGGAAGAGAGATTCACAGAAAAACACCCTTTTAGGAAGTCACACCCTGAGATTATGGTTGCTCTCTATGGTTACCTAGGCTCCCCTGCTGGCCTTATACCCAGCAGTCTAGACAGTGCATGAAACAATTACACATAATTATATATACATCAGTTCTCACATATACCATGAACAGGCCTTTCCTCTTTCTGTACCATGATTTCCTGAGTGACAATATATGTCATTATGCTCATAGCTCAGCAAGCAGGCCCGTATGTCTGCAATCAGGCCTGGGAAAGTGTCACTCTGAACTAAATTATGTTGTTTCACAAATAATTTAGTTTACTGACATCTGAATGTTGCCCTGTTATTAAATCATTGTAATGTCCAAAAGTGTGGAAAGTGACTTCAACAGAAAATTATAGACTGGTGAGAAAATTACAGACACGCTGGGAAATAACGGCCCAGATTTGATCTGCGAATTATGGTCGAGTTGCATGAAATATGCATGTAAATCAGGTCACATCTGGTGGAAATCTGAAACATTTACCGAATATTTGTTCATTTGTGCGAACAGCATCACCTCTGTGTAATTCACATAGTAGGTATAGGAACTTACCTGCAAGTCCCAAAAAGGCAAACACATAGCGCACTTCCAGCCCGTCCTTCAGGGTCTGTATGGCACCATAGATTGGAGGTAGAATCATGATAATGTTGCTCACTGTGTTCCCTGTGGGGTGAAACAGGATGTTATGAATGCACCAAAGAGTGGAGAGAGAGAGACGTGGCATTGGGGGGGGGGGGGGCAACACCCCAAAGTCAAATCAACGGGGCAATCCATGTCCTCAGTTAGCAAACTGCTGCAGTCTTTTCAAGAGTCTTTCTAAAGATGTCTTTTTCCAAGATGATTTTCTTTATTTCTTCTTTCTGTGTTGCACATTTTTCTCATGTGTTGACAAAAACGATCCCAAAGGTTTTGGCATTGAGGCCTTCAAGAGTGTGCTGTGAATGTTCAGACAGAATGAACTGTGCAGATCACTGAAAGGGCCATCAGGGCTCACAGGCAGCCAGCAGTGTTGTAGATAATGCATCAGATATATACCCTCAAACAAACCTCTAAACCAATCCACTTCCATCATATGTTCATCTGTTTATGAACTTTACTTGCAAACTTCATTTTCCCCATTTCTGACTTTCAGCAGTCACCAGTGTCTGACTCGGCCACATCCTGCAGTGCTACGGTCTGCAATATCAGAGAAATGTCATTTCTGCAGAACAAAAGCCATCTCTCTGCAGGCAGAACAATGCCTTCCTCTGATCAGCTCAGCACCACGCCGCTCTGCTGATGCTGGTGAAATCCAGAGCCATCCCCCACAGTGCTGCGTTTCTGTTATGACCACCAGCAAAGTGACTCCAGTCCCCTCCAACACCCCACTATGACTACAATCTCCTTCAGGGATAAGACAACAGCTGCCATATTCACCGTGGCAACACAGAGAGTCGTCCACTTTGACAGGACTTACAATTACTGGCACTAACGTGCGAATGCTTCAGTGGGAAGGTGCGAGTGCTTCTGTGCGAGTGCTTCAGTGGGAACATGTGAACACTTAGCAGTGAACATGTGAATTTTTCAGAAAGACATCATGCAACTCGACAGCCGAGGACAACCTCGAGAACTATAAGAAAGAAATGTTCAGTAACTCTGCAAAGCCAAAAGGAAGGCATTTGCAGCTTATAATGACCACCTTGTGTAAATGAATATGAAATAACCACAATCAGATGAGACTGCACTGACAGTGCATGTTCATGGAACTGCCAAAAATATTCCATTATGACCAGATATTCAGCTCTGTTGTTCCTTAAATCCTCCACCAAGGAGGGTCAGGGTGGCAAGGTTATAAAGCTTTCTGCACTGCTGTTTGCTGTGAATGTCATGCTTTAAACCACACCCATTCAAGAATGTTCATAATGAGCAAATCAGAACACATGCAGCTTAAACAAAGGCAGAGACAGAATTTTCAACATGGGTCAATGAACTGATTGTCTGGTCCATACATTTAAAAAAAATCTGCAGAACTGTTCATTTAATTTTATCAAGATAGGTTGGCTGTGCATGCTCAAACCAACTATGTGCACCAGGTCTTAACTGACCTGTAATTACCCTCTGCCACAAAGTCTCCCCCCTCCTCATACAGAGCCGCAGGCATCTCTGGCCAATATTAGCCTACCTGAAAACCTGCACCAGCTCTGTGATGACTCCAACACACAGTGTAGCCCAGCTTTAAAGATCAGGGCACACCTGTACAGCCGGTATATCAGTTTCACAGCAGAGGCTAGGAGGAGCATTACTGTGCGCTCAGCTAATCCTCTGTCCCTCTCATTTACCTTATTCTCTATTGTGCTAAAGCAGATCAACAACTTATCCTAAATTACAGGGAACCATAATACCCTTGTGCTCTCCTGTAACAAAATACACCTAACATTTGAACAAAAATGTGGGGATAACTTCAGCCTCGGCTTAATGTGTTCATGTCTCTAAAAGGGCTTTCTACAAAACAAAAGTCCTTCGTGTATATGCATGCACACACGGGGGGAATAATGGAAAAAACTTGACACCATAGTTTACCTCAGTGGACAGAGCCCAAGCACACCTGCAGATCATTCACAGGTGTTCAGAGAGCTAACCACTTCAGCAAAGAATTGTGGAGAATGCCCCACTTTTTGTTTTTACAGCAACTCACAGAATGAGGCAAATTCATTTGGCAAAATGGGATTCAACAGTCAGTCAGTCATTTTCACCCTGGATGCAATGGTATGTGTCTTCAACTCAGTGTAAGATGACTTTATTGGAGCTGCAGATCCAACGGAAAATTCAATCATCTGCTGTTATGTGCATTAAAGCACTGGCAGTTGCAGTAACCCTGATTAGCATGGATCTCTTGGACGAAGAGGACAGTACAGATACAGCTACAGTGCAGAAGACAGCCAGAGAAAGCCTGCGACTGAAGCCAATCACAGTGCTGATATTTGGAGCATGTTTACCTGTGCTTATCAGATCAGCTTCAACACCAATGTGGCTGGTGAAAGAGGTAACCTCTACCGGCCTCTGCTTTAATGCATTCCTCCACATGAACCTTCCACATAAACTAACGAAACATTCTCTGCAGTTTTTCCACCTGCAGCCCAACAGCTGCTGTTTCTGGCCTGTAATAGCCTCAGTGGAAAGTCCAATGACCTTGGTGTGACTGGCTCTTTTTCAATCCGGTTACCTGGTTGGTAGGCACCATTATCCAGGTTGACTGTATGGCCCCCTCCCCCACCACCATCCCTTCTCCCATCCAGACTTCATGTGTCATACCAAGTAACCAAACCCAGCTAGTGCATATTGGGTCATGTCTGTGTTTTGCATGTAATTAAAAACACCTTTAGGGAGCTATCAAAGTGTGTGGGTGCTGCACAAATTCCACTGACTTTGTTTTGCCCCACAGGTACTCAGTAATGGATTTCTGCTTGAAGCCCATTCACTCACACAATGAGCTGCAAGCACGGGGTACTGCGAGCAGAAAGCTTCTGCAATCTATTGCTGCACAGCATGGGCATGGTCTTGCCATCGCTAACACTAATGTCATTGCTAGCAAAAACACTGAGGCACACTCAGCCTTGCTTACTTCTGATTATATGTTTTCTTCTGGTCAGTGTAAGCTGGCCATCTGGGTTTCAAAAGAGCAATATTTAGGTCTTTGTGATTTTGACACAAATATCTTTTACCGACTCTTTTTTACAGCCATGGAAGTAAAACCATGAATTCATTTCCAGTGGTCCTTATACTCACACAATAAAAACATTGCTTCAAGACCTAGATGATTTTGAACATAATGGTTAGGCAATGTATTTGTAAGTACTGCTGTCTGCTTAACACAAAACCATTTTAAGATACTGACCATAACTTAAAGAAGTAATCATTTGGTGCTGCCATATGAATTGGCTTAAGGAAGACAAAGGCAGCAGAAAAGGGGACTAAAACGCATTTGATTGAACCCACAGTAAAATTACCAGCTTCCTCAGCAAACACACTTTGGTTACCAAAACAGACACCCAGTTCTGCCTCTTCCAGGCCTTAAGAATGACAACCTTGTTATGATCATTCAAGACACCCCTTGCCAGACAGGCCACCATTTTAGTCCCTCACAGCAGCAGGACTGACCATCTAACAGTGAACTGGAGAAAGGGTTGATCTACCTCCACCCATAGTAGCATTGTCCCACCCTTGCCTTGGGAGTATTTTTACACTTCAGCACCTACAGGGGGTGCATATTTGACTCAGGGCAGATGAAGAATAGCATGTACCCACAGTGGACACCCATGGGCAAATGCCTGTCAGTGCCCAATGAGTGGTATCATTTTATATTTTAACCAAAAATAATGAATTATTTTCATCCATTTTAAGATGATAACAGTGTGTAGCATAGCACTGTGTCTCAGCTTGATGCCTTTTCACTGATTTGTTGCTCCCTTTCTGTACTCTGGTTCTTAGAGCTTGTGTTATGCACCGTGTGACTCACCATGACAGCCAAGCCCACCTAGCAAATGAAAGAACCGAAAGAGAGAACTGAAGAAGAAGAAGAAGCAGCAGCAGCAGCAGCAGGGTGAAGGAAGTAAAGAAACAGTGGCTCCCAGGGTCTAGTATGGCTTGGAACATGCAGAGGCAGAACACATCTAATCACAATGCGTTGGGAACGGTGCATCCTTTTGAGCTGCTGGTGGACCTGAGCCGGCAGTGTCCCCATGCTGTGGATCTCTGGCCATGTCCAGGGGCACTGCATGTGGGTCATATGGAATATTTTTAGCACTGGCAGTTTCTTTGCAGAGGGACGTCTGCCAAGTGAATCAATCACATGATGCAACATTCTAAAGGTGTCCTCCCCAAACTCTCTTTCTGCAGCGAGACAGCTGGAGAAGAGTGCTGTTCGCTGAAAAACTAAACAATCTCTTTTTAGCCTTATTGTTTGAAATCTACACAGAGACTGCCATTAAATTCAGCTTTTCTTGGAAAAGGCCAGAAAATAGGCTTGTTTGAAAGCAAATTCCTCAGAGAGCATTTTCCAAGCACATGTCATCCGAACATTCCTGATGTGACAGATCTATGAATGCTTGCATCCAACTGTACACTCCTCCACAGGACATCCCACAAACCTCAGACTGCACTGGAGGCCCTGGGCGAGAGAGAGCCCTTGTTAAAACAAACTGACACTTGGCAAAAAGGTAAAGCTGGACCATCCCTTCCAGAGCAGTCTTGCAGCATTGGCCTCTTAAAAAGAGGCAGGCCACCTGAACAGTACCACACAACTGGGAGATGGTGCCACGGGTGTGTGCACTTCTGCCACAGGGATCAAGGATCCCCTGAAACTGAAATGTGCCTGCTAAATTTTGAAATTATGGACATCAACTTACTATGAGCACAAGTGAAAAAACAAGTTTGCCAGTGATGAAGTACTGCTACATGCAACTGATGTTTGCTTTGCAAAGCAAAGCAATTTGCAAAGCAAATTTGGGACCCGCAAGTCCTGTAAATGGCCATTAAACCAAAAATGATCTGCATGTGATAGGTCTGAAGTGTTTAGGTCTGAGGCATCCATGACTGTGAACAAGGTGTGCCATAATTGATTTTTATATCACAAAGATTTGTTTATTGACATATAACCTAGTGATACCATGATTTCAGTGCATGCTGATTCAGAAAAGAAAGAAATTGTATTACAAATACAATTAAACGAATTGTATAGCCTTTCTGATGGCACCATAAGGAATACAATACAAGTGTTTATATTTCTGTGAGTTAGCCCTAACTGTATGGATCGGCTAAAGTATTTACAAGTAACTGGGCTAAAATCCTACTCCTAAGCATAATACTATATGAAGTGCCTAAACCATATTTTACAGAATTTTGCCACCATCGTAGTAGTCACTCTATTAATGGTTTACTTGTGACTCATTAATCAAATAAGACTTACGAATATACATCTGATGCCCTTGTGGACCGAGAGCTCTACTGTATAAAAATATATTTAGTCAACACTTCCGTCCGTGGCCTCAAAGGACAAGCAAGGTTATTCTCAAAAGGTGGCCTTGATTAAAATGTAGCTAGACGTGTGGGTATTCCTTTATTTCATGTGTCCGGTCTTTTAGAATCACAAATGGCAAATAAATTATATGGGTTTCCGGATTCATATGTGCTGCTCGATATACGAAAAAAAAATCTCAGGTTGAAACCACTATCCAACTTTAGCTACAGCAGTCCCACTTTACACCTGTCTTCTGTCCACACAGACGAGCACGTAGCGACACGTTAAGAGTTAGTGCACATGTTTGTGTTCGGTTAAGATGACAGCATCGCTCGATTGGGAACACCTGTGACAAGCTAGTCAGTGATGGCTACATTTGTTGGCTAGTTTGTGAAGTTTGACACCGCACTCCGGTGTCACTCTGTGTCAGAATACAACATCAGAATCCAAAACCAAGGTTATTGAATGAAACATCAACAATTTACCGGTTTTACTAGTCTATCTAACCAGCTAGCACGCTAAAACATTCATGAACAAGTTCCAGATAGTAGACTAGCTATCTAGACTAATTCCTGGTAGCAATTACACTAGCTAACTGTCTAGCCAGCTAACTACTTTAGAGTGATCGTTTCGCGACGTGTCCTCTAAGTTATATAGCTATCTAAATATAGTTTATAGCCGCCTCGTTCTTTTCGACAGAATTTGTATTGGCGAGTTTTCTGCCAAAATTACGAAGCTAGGATAACAAGTAATGACGCTACTGCAAAGACTACCATGCGTGTTAGCTTACTGGCTGCGTTGGCAAGGTTTGAGCTCGGTGCTCAGTGTAGCTACATATCCTGAACTATTTGGCTAACATAGCTAACGCTAGCTAACTAACACTAGGCTATAGCACATTGATCGCTAGCTATGTGGTCACATGCAGTAAGCGTGCAGTTAACTAGCTGACTGGCGAACTGTCCTCTGCCGTTAGTTAGAGGCCCGGTGCGATCGCATCCTTCATTGCTGCTTTTTGTCTTCATAGATGGATTGTTTCAACGATGCATGTTCTGTCCCACATGTCGCTACTCACAGAATTCTGCGATGTAGAAAGAGACGACATAGTTGTCCTCACACCAGTCCAGCGTTGACGTGGGCCGGCCCCAGTATCCATGCCTGTCCGACGGAGCCATTGTGGGGGAAAGAGCAGCCAGGCGCCGTGGGAGGAGTTGAGTCACCATAGAAACGGAATTTTACCCACACTGAGCACGAGCACGAGCCGGGCAGTAGCCTACACCTGAACTCAGGTGAGGGCAAAAATAAAGTTGCCATTGTGTACTTTCTCCTTTTCCTTTTTTGTTTACTTTGTTTCACTGGCGTGAGCTGTCTTAATATCGCTGGGCAATCCATTTATAATTGAATTCAGAAAACGCTGCTTGTGGTAACTCTATCTAGCCTACCTACCAAGTATTTTACTAGGTTAACTTTAACCGTTAGGTAGGCTGCGTAGCTACACAGGTTACATATTGTGTTGGATTAAACAGCTCGTCTGTGTAAAATGGGTTGACCAATCCAAAATATGTTGCAAAAACAGAACCTCTTAATATGACAGCCTTTACGCCGACTCAAATAACAACATATCGTTTATTATCTGAAACGCATCTGGATTTCAAACTTGGATCCGGATTTCACACCCCTGATTGTGTTGCAGGAGAGTTTTAGGCAACCCCACATTCTGCTGCCACTTTAACGTGCCATCTTTCACGTGCCATTTGGAGTGATGGTTTCCATATTTTGTGTATCATTACGGCGCAAATCTATATTGGATGGACGCTAGAACGCCATTATCTTGAAATGGGTGATCAGTACTGGACGCAGACGCCATTTAAACGAGCCTGTATACTGTACCCCAGTTTGGTGGTGTCTCGGGGGATAGTGACAAGCTGCATGCGACAATGGCATTAACGTTTCCATGGCATGGAAAGTTGCAAGAGACACACAGTCGACAGACCAGTTTGAAGGGCGTTTGAGTGCAGTGTAAGGACAGCCAAAACGGTTTCTATGGTTAGGGGCTGTCAACAAACAGGAGCATTGACATTCTGGGCATTGGCTGCTGCGCACCCGTGCGCCGATGGTGTTGACCACCTTTTGCATACAGAGGATAACGCAAATGCTGTGCTTCCGACTAAAACAATAGCTCTTCCAATCTGATATAATACGGTTTTCCAGACGAGCACATAAACTTCCATTGTTCCTCAACAATTACATGGTATAAAGGTCAAGGTTACTTTATCTGTACCCGTAGGTAGATTTGGTTGCAGTGGACGAGTTCATACATCTTGACACGTTTTTTTTTTTACAAACAACACAGACAGTAGACAGCATAATAAATATGATAAAAAGTGCTCCAAATTCCAATCATCACTAAAAACCACTAAAGAATAAAAATAAAATAAATAGTTAAATAAACAAATAAAAGTTGCTTCTTTATCATCTTTGCAATGTTGCTACGACTTGTTCAACTGAGTAGCCTAATGACTGCTGGAGCAAAGCTGTTTTTATACCATTTTTTGTTCTGCACTGTTGGACTAAAAACATTTGTCCAGAAGGGAGAAGCTGGATATTTGTTGATGGAGTGTCATAGGCGTTGTATTTTACCGATATCTAGCTCTTTTATATATATATATATATATATATATATATATATATATATATATATATATATATATGTACACCTGGTTTTCATACTTGAAGTGAGGGTAGGGGGTCATGAAAGGTTCAACGTCTATGCAAGTAAGATCACGGATGGCAAGGAAAACACGTACCCTTCCACCAAGAATGAAGGAGAACAGTAACACGGGGTTAAATTCTTAATTTGAACACAAATATTTTATAATCCTTTACCACTGCAATCTGAGGATCTTATAACCAGCAAAATGTTTGCTGTGCAGCTGTCTACAATTTCCTATGCCTTCCCTATGACAGTTACTGACTCCTGTGCATTGGGTCTCTTCTGAATTGAATGCTGTCCCCTCACACCAAAGTACCAGCTACTAATGAAAACAAATGCCGCATATAAGGCATGAAAACAAATAAAGCAAATAATGCATTCATGAAAGTAAAGGCTGACGAAACGTCGCAACCAGCCGAAACCTTCTCGAATGATTTCCGTAACATCTACGTAAAATAGGGTAATGAGGAGCTGACGTGATAGGCAATGTCAGTAGTTTCATCTGTCTACCATGCAAAAAGGAGCTTGGGACCCAGGAACGTGGCCCGCTCTCGCGCCCTAGAAAAAATGGAGGCAAATGGATGATTCTGGGTTGTTATTGACATACTAAAAAACAAATTTGAAAATTCAAAAATGCCCAGTCTGAACTTCATCAAACTGAGTAATTACCTTGACTAACACCTTTCAGTTGCACTTATTGTCAGAGTCACTGTCCTTATTGTACCCCCTTAAAGTCATTCGCTGTCGCCCGAGCGAGTAAACTACCGTGTTGCCCTGCCGCTTGGAGTCAAGCGGTTTCGTCTATTCGTGCACACCCAATTCGTATTCTGCACAGTAGACTCAGTCGAACAATTCCACTGACTTGCTCTTTCGAATGCTCATGCAGTTTGCAAATTCTGTCAAAGACGCATTTTAATTATGCTGTATAACAAGAAAAAGACAATACTTTTAAAATGATCATTTTTACTATAGGGTTGGCTCCCCTTGTTTCCTGTAACCACTGTAGCTCAGTCATGTCCTGTGCCCGAAGCGGATTTGCGCGTGGTAATAAACACTGCATAATCTCGTGCATGATTACGTATCTCTGTATTGTTGAGCAGGCCCCGAGAGGGTTGGTTCAGAATGCAAGCAACCACTCCAACCACAAAACCTCTGCAGTCCCCTATCCCACTGAACTGAATTCCTCTTGGGGTGATTTACAGTGTTTCTCAGCACTGGCCCTGGGGACCCATCTCGCGTGCTGATTTTGGTTTCAGCTGAGCTCTCAACCGATTGAGTTTCATTGTGCTGTTACTTCAGTTGTAGTCTGGAATTGACATCGCGTTAGTGTGTGCTGTTCGGTATTTGTTACAAATGTCAATTGTTGGATTGTTAATTGCATCTGTTAAAACAGCTTGCTGAAGAATATAAGGTGTAAGGTGTTTCAATTCATATGTGGCCCTTATGCAAAGTGTAATACAAACCGTGTTCATTTCAATTGATTTGGGCTAATTACATGTTCAGAGAGGCCTATAATAACTAATTGAATAGCTAAATTGTACCTAATTGAGACAGCTGCACCAGATTTGTTCAAGAGGCAGATGCTCATAAATTTATGTTGAGAAAACAGCTGCACATCATCTTCATATGAACATAAACAAAGCTATGATAGCACATTTTTCTGGACGTCTTTCTGAAAGCACAATTGGGCATAATTAATGAAGAGCCCCTGGGCCAGGCTTGAGAAAAGGCTGATTTATGTGACCAGCATTGATGAAGGTCTCTCTCTTGTCCCCTTTCTTCTTTTCCAGGTGGCTTAAGGAAAACAAATTAAATTTAATAGCTTTGTGTATCTAAGGTGAGTGTGTTATGTAGCTATGTGAAACATGGATGTAAATACACTATAACATGAAACTGCCAATCATCTGCCTGATGAATGGAATTTGTATATTTCTTTGATATACTTTGATATTTCAAAGTAAAAGAGTATTGATAGTGAATACCTCCAGCCAACCTTTAACCTGTAGATACACTATATGGCCAAAAGTATGTGGACACTCCTCCTTATTATTGAGTTCAGGTTCAGCCACACCAATTGTTAACGGGTACATAAGATCAAGCACATAGCCATGCAATCACCATAGCCAAACCTTGGAAGTAGAATGGGTCGTACTGGAGAGCTCAGTGACTTTAAACGTGGCACTGTTATAGAATGCCATCTTTGCCACAAGTCAGTTTGTGAAATTTCTGCCCTGCTAATTTTGTAGGCTAATCCTATTTGTTGATGTAACGGGTACCAGACTAGTTATAAATTTGGCCACTATGTTCATCTGGGAGAAAAATTATCCAGATTACAAAATACAAAAATTTGGGACTGACCAACAAGTAGCCTATCTGAATACTGAATTTTTAAGGTATGCTCTGGCTGTGGGTGAACCCTCAAAAACTCACTGGGAATATACCAGTGATAGCACATACAAATGTATAACGCTTGACACACACAACAATAAGCCTACACTTTTTAAAAAGAGAATGAGATACAGAGTTAGCTCAAATGATTATCTTTATATTCAAGCATATCAAAAGTATCAAAAAACCTCACACACACACACATACACACACACACACACACACACACACACACACACACACACACACACACACACACACACATTCACTGAAATTGAACATAAGCTACAACAATATAAGTAAGTAAAAAGTTTTAGATTACAATGTTCACTCACTGGTGTCCATAAAGCAAACAGCACAAAAATAAACACATCTATACACTGTCAATGAAATTGAACATTGGCTACATAACTGCAAATATAATACGAAAGTCCAAAAAACATGCCTAATATAACTAACTGAACCTCCCTTTAATTCACACATGGGTTGATTTTTTTCTTTAATAAATACAGAGCTGCACTGCTATGTATTGTTGCCTCATTTTACGTAGTTGCCTCATTTTACGAATTGATACGAGCTTGTGCACTGCTCAGTAAAACAAAACTCGTCAATTCATTTTATTGACAAGAACGTATGCATGCCCACTGATAGAAGTTGTACTGTGCTTTTGATCATAGTTGTTGAATGAATTCCAAGGCACTAAATTACAAAGTTCTAAGAAATGGTTTATGCAACCGACCAACAATCAATTAGCTATTTTATATTGAATCTTGGCATTAATTTATAACTTCACTTAATTTCAGGAGTGTATGTCCACCTTAGCTAGCCATGCTGGGTATGTTGTGTGTGTGTGTGTGTGTGTGTGTGTGTGTGTTTTAGCTAGTGTTTTTGGCTGACCTGGTCCATTACTGGCGAACATGCCGCTTATTTTGCAGCATTTAGCTGTGTCTGTGTCAAGGGCCTTTCTCTTGTTTATTCTCTCCCTCTCTGCTCCACCTTTCCTTTTCTTCTGATCATGACGACTGTCCATTTCACCGGGCGACTTGTCTAAAATGTTATCAGTAGAGAAGCAGGTAGGCAGTTGCTATGTGCGTCACCAAGAGATGTGATGACATCATTTTTGACACTGCAGCGAGAGTCAGAGTCGCACCTGATGTGTGGATTCTGAGAGGTCCGCCAACTCATTCCTGCTTACTGTATTATTGCTGGTCAAGTTGACTGTTCACGGCAGGCCAAAATGACCCTCAGGCCACCGGGAAATGTCCTGGTCCTCCCGACGGGCTGTCTGCGTGTGAGTGGAAGCATCTAGGAGATACAGCAGCTCAGCCACAAAGCGGTAGACCACGCAAACTTACAGAGCGGGGTCACCGAGTGTTGAAGCGTGTAGCATGTAAAAACCACCTATCCTCTGTTGAATCACTCACTACAGAGTTCCAAACTGTCTCTGGCTGCAACATCAGCACAAGAATGGTGCATCGGGAGCTTCATGAAATGGGTTTCCATGGCCGAGCAGTTGCAACACAAGCCCGACATCACTATTCGCAATGCCAAGCGATGGCTGGAGTGGTGCAAAGTACGCCGCCACTGGACTCTGGAGGAGTGGAAACGTGTTCTCTGGAGTGCTGAATCATGCTTCACTATCTGGCAGTCTGATGGACGAATCTGTGTTTGGCGGATGCCAGGAGAGCACTACCTACCGGAATGCACAGTGCCAACTGTAAAGTTTGGTGGAGGAGGGATAATGATCTGGGGCTGTTTTTCAGGGTTTGGGCTAGGCGCCCTAGTTCCAGTGAAAGGTAACATTAATGCTACAGCATACGAAGACATTTTAGACAATTGTATGCTTCCAACATTGTGGCAACAGTTTGGGGAAGTCCCTTTCCTGTTCCAGCATGACTGTGCACCTGTGCACATAGCAACGTCCATAAAGACATGGTTTGACGAGTTTGGTGTGGAGGAACTCCAGTGGCCTGCACAGAGCCCTGACCTCAACCCCATTGAACACCTTTGGGATGAATTAGACCACCGATTGCGAGCCAGGCGTTCTTGTCCAACATCAGTGCCTGACCTCACGAATGTTCTTTTGGCTGAATGGGCACAAAGTCCCACAGACACACTCCAAAATCTTGTGGAAAGCCTTCCCAGAAGAGTGGAGGCTGTTAAAGCTGCAAAGGGGGGGGGGGGGGGCAACTCCATATTAATGCCTGTGGTTTTGGAATGGGATGTCCAATAAGCTCGTATAGGTGTGATGGTCAGGTGTCCACATACTTTTGGCCATATAGTGTATATACATAATATATTCAAATGTGACATTGTTATTCCATTCATAGAATGTCCATTTTTGTTGCCATGAGGGTATTTTTTCCGCACATGCTTTAAATTTGGACTTAATGTGTTTGTCATTTTTTCCAAAATCAAATAAAGTGTAAAGTTGGAGATTGAGACTTGCTTGTTTCATTATTTTTTCTACTATAATTTCCTAAATTGGACAAATCATCCCAAAACAGGATAAAGAACTGAGAGACACCAGCATTCTCTGCAGTTTTTGCATCAGCCTTTGGAGGTTGTTCATAGAATCCAAAAAAAAATAAAATATTGAAATGCACCTTCAGAGAGATTGCTTTGGAATTTTTCTTAGATGTCAAAATGTGTGACAAACTGCAAAATTGTGCAGGAGAGTTTGAATGGCTAGGTGTGATTGGTGAAAGGAATTGAATTGCTAGGCCTGCTTGGTGATTGGTGGAATGGGTGAATGTGAATTAAAGGGCAGTATAACATTCTAGTTATCTAAGACAAGACAGGTAAGACATGTTTAGTGCTACTGAATGCTGGTTACCAGATACAGAAAAAAACGTCACCAGTATTGATGAAATGATGAAAGTCAATGTGAGTCAAGTGGTTCAGCTCTGAACAGTCAACTCACAGACAACCTCTGCATTCAGTCTCTACAGCTCAGACTTTTGCTGGTGAGAGCTAGGCTAATTGGTGCAATTGCTTGTCATAGTCTTAGAGAGTGATCATGAAAAATAAGTTGAAAACCCAGCCTTAATTCTTTTCAAACAGCATATAACTCTTTTGGCAATAACTCTTTTGCCAAACACGAGGTACAGAGTGCATTGCCTCCTTGGGTAAAACTGCCTTTGAAATTACCTTCTGTGCCCATGTCTTTTGCTCCCAAAGTGGACTGATCCTTTGAGGGCCTCAAACTTAAACTTGAACTGAAAACACATCTGTACTGCTCCTGTTTACCACCAGGGGGAGACAAATACACAACGCCCCTTGTCTGCTATCAAGCAAATCTTAGAACATATTTGGGAATCAATAGTCCGGCAGAATGACAGATTTATAAGAGTCCAAGAGCCTCTTGCTCTGGTGTCTGTTCCACCAATAATGCAATGGTTAGCAGCTTAGTGGGAAAACCTCATGCAACACCCATCCAAAACAAATATTTTAAACTCCATGAGCAAGAAAGCCTGCCTTTAAATGGGAAACACTCTTTCAGTTTGGTGTTGTTGTTAGCCTTCCCTTTGAAAAAGGGCAGGCGGGCAAAGAATGTGTGGAGCTGGAGCTGGACTGTCTTTGGATTTTATCCCTTTTTTTGAAGATAAAAGAAGTCACCCCACTGGGGGCACAAGCATGCACTCTGCTGAAGCCCCTCCCCTTCAGGCTCCTCCTCCCTGCGTGTGTTTGTGTTCTAAAAGAATGGATTCCTGCTAATTAGGGAGGGCAGCTCTAATGATGCAAAGAAATGCTGGCGCAGAGAACGGGAGCCGAAAAGAACAAAAACAGGTCAGAATATTCCACAAATTCCAATGGTCCAGAGAGCACAGTATGATGTAGTCTAAGGTGCCCTCTGTGGTTCAGGGAAAGTCAGAAACCATTGTCAAGGGTACACTTATTGTGGCTAATAGCATTCCTGAGTGGATTTTGTAACATCGTCTTGCAGAGATGGATATTTAGCAATATCCTCCTCTCTTCAGTTAGATAATATACTATATGTGGTGTAATCCAAACAAAACTTCCACTAGAGTTAGCAGTTTGTATGTCTGTGTATGTGTGTTTAAATTTGAGTTTCCTCATTTTTGTGTGCGTAGTCTACATATCCATGTATTTCCATGCACATTTGTTGGTGTGTGTTTATGTGTATTTGTGTACATGTTCATATATTTTCCCATCATTCCTTCCATACATTTGCTTGTTTGTGAGTTGTTGTGTACATGTTCATGCATTGTCTTGTATTTCCTTCCAAGCATTTGCTTGTTTGTGAGTTTTTGTGTACGTGTTCATGTACTTTCCTGTATTTCCATGCACACGTTCCTTTGTGCATCTGTCCGTCTTTGTTGTGATTGTACTTCAGCATTGCAAGGAGACTTTGGCAGGCACTCAGACAAGTTCGGGGATGTGTGAATGAAGCCTGTGTCTGTTGAGCAGGCTGCGTGTGTGTGTGACTCAGAGAGAGAGTGTGTGACCCACAAGGTCTGCTCGAGGAGTTGACAGTGGGAGGGACTTCCACTGAGAGAGTGAGTGCACAGCGCCTCCGCCCCCCCAAGCACTGCTGCATGCCCTGCCCAGAACCAGTGCACAACTGATCACCCCCCAAAATATCAGGTTCGTTCCTCTCCGCACCACGCCGGTGAGGTCAGAGGGCATGTTCAGTGAGTGAAGGCCACCCCCCGCGAGCTCTCAGGGTGACGCGCTCCGAGAGCCTCGTGTGACATACCCCGCGGGACGCAGCGCTCTGCTAGACGGCCGTCACTCTCCGCTGTGGCTGGGACTGGCTGCCCTGCGGCTCGCCAGCATCCTGTTTAGAGAAGCCAACCGCAGGGACAGTTATGGCGCAACCTTTGTCCTCTGCCTTCACACACATAAAAAGCAGCGGTGTGGCGCAGAGGAGTGGTGCAGAGACAGACACACCAACTCTGAGATGAATCAGAGTTTGGAATTCAGAGAGTAAAAGGGAACTGGCATGTCTTACTTTGTCACAAGCAACAATTTTACAGACACTCCCTCACTGTTGCTGAGGAACACACCAAAGTGACATGAGAATAAGCATTTATTCTTTCATTTTGTACATTCCATTACATATTACATAATATGCTGTTGAATGTATACAAAACTCGCTCCTGGAAATGCTAGACACTTTATTCAAAATACCTTGGTTGCAGTCATGAATCTGATTGTCATATCAAGTGTACAGAAACAGCAGAATGGTGAGGGAGTAATAATGATATGTAGCAATATTTACAATTATTCAGTATTAATGTTTTGCTCAGTTATCATTTAATACAAAAATTGCGTTCATTTTCTGCCCGCAGAAAAGTTTTGATGCAAGGGCCTCACATTTACTGTTTACTGAAAATATGAAACAAGGGCGTAAATTGTTAAATGTCTTGGCTCAAGATGAAAGCACTATACACACTAATTATGAAAAAGAGCTACACCAGTCACTGAGGAGTGGTTAATCCAGAGGCGGTTTGTTTGAGCGAATTGCGATAGGCAGCTGAAAGAAAAACCCATCTTAAGAACATTTTTTGGCAATGCTATCCCCACTCATGCTTCTAGTTTTTCCAGTTGTGCAATCAGCTATTGCAAACATAACAGTCACAGCCTTAACTTGAGACAACATGCTAACAAACAACATGTGTGAGCAGTACATTTCTGTGAAAGTGAAGAGTACTGGGGGGAAAAGGGACTGCTTTCATTCTGAAAAACAGCCAGTCCAGAATATTTTATTACCCTCCTCAGACAGCGTAAGCAGATTTTTTTTCAGTGCAATTCACTGTGGTCTCTGGCAGTGAACAGACACGGGTCCTCTGTCTTTGGAACTAATGACCCTCACTCTTCAAACAAATTGGTAAAAGGTCATTTTACACCCCCCCCCCCCACACACACACACACACAAACACACACACACAGATACAAAACACACATACAAACTCACAGAGACACGCATGCGCACACACACACACATTCAAAAAAGTCCACAAACAAAGCCACATGCACTCAGCATATACTTGAATGGACCATCAACAATTTGGCTAGGCTTCGCACAGTTTTAGTGCAGTTCATAGTTAAGGCCACTGCTCAGAGTTTGCCAATGAAAGATGAAAATTAATGTCATACAAATAAATGAATATGGTGCAGGGAATGTGAAAACCACAGAAGATTTGAACATTGTCACTTATGATTACAAATTAGTCACAGCCAATGTTTTTAGTAAGTAAAAACATTCTATCTGGTCTAAAAGAAGGCTCTCAGTCCACAAACAGTCGTGAGCACAATCTCTAGAACCCACATGCGAGGGCTCCTCTGTGGTTATTGCTGTCCACTCAGGATAAATTCCCATAGTGCATCTCTGCATAGATTTCAGTGACTCCCCTTACTGTGGTTACACCGCCTGTGCTTTCTGCGGTTAAGTAAACCGTTCATTGGTAAATGAATGCTTGTAGTATTTACACGTAGACCTTTGGTTAATATTTGTCCTCTGAAAAAACAGTGCAGGAACACTGTGTCATTTTGTATATTTCAGTTGCTGTAACTGTGCCATTTTCATTGATTTCTAAAAATGCCATTGCTAACCGGAGTCACATTCACCTCAGGTGCTGACTCCTCTCACCTCACCAAGCTGATCATGTTAAGAGTACACAGAAATCTGAATTTCAGTAAAAATTACTGTGACTTTAATCATTTATAGGGCTATTTTCTTGATAGGTATTGCTTACAAGGTTTATATCTGTGCACTGCTTTTCTGCGTAATAGCCAGACTGTTTTATTGACTTTTTAATAAATTAATACTGTTACAGCTTCAGGATTGGAGCAGAGTATAATCAGTTACCACATCATTTTCACATTTGGAAGAATCATGTGCAATCACCTTTACATAACATGTACCAACAACATGGGCAGCAGTGTCTCCTCTTTAGGGATCCACTCTCCTTCTCATCCATAATGTCCGTGATAACCTTTTGTACTAAATTCAATAGCTCTGGGACCAACCTGGAGGGTCTCAGGGAATATGTGCAAAGATACATTGCTTTGTCTTTGTCAAAAAAACACAGAAACAAAACATGGCATAAGATAACAATCAAGTTTGGCAGGAACAGGAAGATCATTAAAAGTTATTTTCTGCTGCTAAAGGGCGATTTAGGAAAGGCACAGCTCAAGGTCCCAGCGTTCCTCTGGACAAATGACCTCACAAAATGACGCCTGTGCTGTCACAGGTGAGTATCTGGTCAGTCTTGGCCTGGCCGATCTGCCTGTGGAACTGGCCTTGCTTCTGTGCCTTCCAGCAGTGAATGTTGTGCCTCAGGGTGGCACTCCTGAGGCTTGGTAAGTGGCTTAAAATGTTACTGGGCAGGGAGGTCACCCCGGAGTTGGACAGGTTGAGCTCCTGCAAGGACACCAGCCCGCTGAAGACCTCTGGGCTCAGAGCCTTCAGGTTGGGGTTGTTGGACATATCCAGGACCTGCAAGCTTTGGAGGTCTCGGAAAGCACGGGGACGGACGAAGGATAGCTCGGGGAGGCCGCTGAGGGACAGGTGGACCAGGTCCCTCAGCTCAGCAAAGTCCTCATCCTCAATGCTGACGATGGGGTTCCCATCCAGGTTCAGGTACCTCAGGGGAATGCCCTGGAGCTTGGGTGCTGCCCGGAGCCGGTTCTCCACCAGCGACAGGCTCTTGATGTTGGGCGGGGTCCCCGTCGGGCCCCAGGTGACCCGGGTCAGAAGGTTGTAGGACGCGTCCAGGCTGATCGGGCGGCCCTGGCCCTTAGCGGTGAAGATGTTCAGGCTGAGCTCCTGGATCCTGTTGTTGCTGAGGTCCACCTCGGACAGCGGGAGCCCGGAGAAGCAGCCGTCCGTCAGCTCCTCCAGGGAGTTGTGGCTGAGGTCCAGCATCTCCAGGTAGCGCAGCTTGGAGAAGGCGCCGGCAGATACCCTGGAGATGAGGTTGCTGCTGAGGTCCAGGCTGACGAGAGTGGTGTAGCCCGGCCCAGACAGCATGGAGTCTGAGAGGCTGCGAATGGAGTTGGAGGACAGGTCCAGGTAGGAGGTGTCGAGAGGGATGGGGACAGGGGCGGCAGCCGGGCCCACCCCACTGCAGTCCACCTTGGTCAGGCTGAAACTGTCGAAGAGCCCGAAACTCTCCACCTCGCAGCGGCATCCGGGGTGGCAGCTTGGCACTGCCGCGGCATGGAGGACGAGGGGCAGGAGGATGCTAACGCACAGCATGGTCACCATGGTGCCCTGAGGACCAGAAAAAAATGAAAGAACTTCAGACCTCCTGCAGGGGGCACTGTGATCTGTGTGACTGCACACTATTTAACTAACAAAACACATGACCAGTGACCAGAGACCAGACAAAACCCTCTGCAATGCAACAGCGTTCTGTGCTTTCAATTCTTGGGACATTAAACGCTGTGCACATACTCATTTTCCTCCTTCACTGTATCCTCCCACCCAGCACCTGTGAATGTCCACTGTACCACTGTCTTATCCCAGAGTTTGTAAAATAACCTCCTGCGCACAAGCACGTCTACTCAGCGCAAGTGCAGATGTACCTTGTTTTGTGCTGGCAGATCAAGTATTCAGAAATGTGTGATAGGCTTGCCCTGGAAATCAGCAAATTAAATGCACTTAGAGAACTTAGTAGGATAAGAGAAGAAACATGTATGTGCTTGTGCCACTGGAAGCGAAATATACTTTTTCTATTTGGGGCTTCAGGCCCAAGACACAGTAGGTCAAAGAGCACGTAGAGCTTCCAGCTGTATACTGTTGCTGGAAGAGTCCCTATGTCCCCACCTCAGGTAAGGACATCTTGACCAAATGGAGACACTGCCATACAACAAGCAAACACTAAAACCCTACACATTAAATGCAAGTTAGACACAACACCATTCATAAGGTGTGCTTATCCATTTTAGAAATCTACATATTTCCACACAAATAATTGCTGTTCCCATTTTGTTTCTTAATTTCACCATTGATTAAATGATTAACAAAATCTGCACCCTTCCCATACAGCACGCGCAGTACATACAGGCGTAGGAAGTAGGAAGATGGTTGGATATGGTCTGGCAGATGATTTGTTCTTTAATATTACATAAGTACTGTCCTCTGAACATTCATTCAACTTTTGAAGGCTGAAAGTAGCAGTTGTGAAAATGATCCAGTCTTCATAAACTTCAGAGCACACACATAATATGACTTGCTGGTAGCTCTAAATTACTGTCCAGTTATTTAACCATTAATAAAACGTTACTGATATTCATTAATGCTATTAGTGTTGATTGTTAATAACAAAACTATTTTGCAGGACCGGTCCTTAAGTAGGCATGAATGCTCATCAAACATCAATTAAAGCTATAAGACAACAGAAGAGCTGTCATCTGAACAAGGAGTAAGTTATGTGAACTGTACAACAGGCTATGCAGTAAACATTAATATTGTTTTGTAATGCATTAATTAACAGTTGTTATACAGCAGGCAGTTTGCATTTCTAGTTGCTGGGAGGGGTAGAATATTTACCCATGAATCATTGGAAGAGGCTGATGTAAAGGGATCTGGCGGTTTTGCCTGAACCCTCCTGAACTCCCCTCGCTTACACACTGTGCTTTCTTTACTTACTTTAGACCCACTTCCACTGGCGAGGTGCCAATAAAAACATGTGCATCACTGTTTTTTGTCCTGGGTTTTGTGAAATCAGAGGGCAGAAAAACAGATGTTCTAGATCCTGTTAAATTTTGTTTTCTTATTGCCTTGTCATTCTCACTGCCTGCCATAGCTCTGCCTGAGAAAACCCTGCCAGGGAAGTCTGCATGGCCCTGGAGCCGTGCATTCATGTAGCATTCTTCTAAGTCTTCAATTTCTCAGTTTCTTGGATTGTTTTATGGAACAAAGCTTTCAAAATCCTCACTAAATTGCTGTTCCAAATATTTCCTTACTGTTCTTTTTTTTGTTGTCTTCATGCATTAGGCATGGGGGGGAAACACTATTTTTCTCTATAAAATCAATGACCAGGAACAGAGAACACTAAAGCTCTTGTTCAAAGATCTTGTCCTTCTTCAGTTTATTTCAGTTTGCACAAACCCCTGATCCTGGGTCAGTGATCTGGTTTCAAAATAGGCTTCATTGCTGAAAGAGAGGAGTGAAACCTGACCTCCGACCAGTGTGCAGACTGCAAAGAAATGATCAGGTGTACAGTTTCAGGTTTACTCGGCGGAGCTGAGGCAGCGAGCAATTCATCACGTCTGACTATTTGCCGGGGGGAGCACCGGATTCAGGTGCGCTCAGGTGTGCTCAGCGGAGCGAGGTTTCACATTTCCGAACCGAATTCCATTTCAGGCCTGCATCTCTCAGCACAGCTTTCAGACTCTTCCTACAGACACTCCAGCCATAATTTCCCATCCTGATTGACCTCCCAGTGGATTTGACCTAATTTTGTTGATCAAAGTATTCACCCCCCCCTTCACTACAGTTTCTCCATATATTTCAACGCAAGTAAATTCCAACACTGCTTGTGTTGAAATATATGGAGAAACTGTAGATGTCATCTGTGTAAACGTGTTTATCTATAAAAACAAAAAATACTCTACTCCTCAAATGTTGGTTATGTCAGTTTAACATTATGGATCTCCTAAATGCTCTTTTAGGGTTTGTCTCCTTTTGCTATAACAGTGTCAATGTACATCAAGCACCTCTGGGCGTACGCATGTACAATACAGTCTAAAACAAACAGAGCATCTCTTTGATAACAGACACGGCTGACCTGAGCAGTATGACAAATTGTTCGTAATGAGCTGCATACCTTCTGTTAACACTTTTGGTCCCTCTTGTTCTTACCTGCTGCTTTCTTTCCCTTTTTCTCTCTCCCTCTCCAAGTCAAATGTAGGCAATCTGAAGCCTTGCATTAATAAAGCACGCCTACACCTGTCCTTTGCACAGAGAAGCAACCTGCTTGTAAACCTCTTACTGCGCTTGGCAGCAAATCCACTCGAGGATTTAAAAAAAAAAAAAAAAGAATGAGAAAATATGGGTCGTGGGTGTGTTTTTATGAGCAGAGGTGACAGATTCATACCAGGTTTGGAACCAACTTGAAAATTTGTGCTAAAGCATGACCAAGCTCACAATCAATTGTTAACTTGTGCAGGCTCCCTGACCTGGTCTCTAATCCCGTTAGGCAGAAAGGTATCACTTAACCTTATACAGCCTTGAGCATAAGCAATTTACTTATGTGAAAAATCTCATGCTTTAAAAAGCAGCTCGAAAGTTAGTTCTATGATTCATTCTACAATAGTTTAACCGAATATCCAAATCTAATATAAAAGGACTGTGTTTTTTCTGGTGAAATAGAGATTTGTATATTTACCTTTTTAAGATCACAAATACTGTTCCATGTCAATACAATACAACTATTGTCACCTTATTCCAAAATACTTAAATATCAGTATGGAGATTCATTGACTTGTACTGAAAAACAGCACAAATGCCTGTAGTGCTGGTTAAACAACTAAAGCTGAATCCTCACACCTGTCTGTGTACAACTGCTCTCACTCTGTATTTTAGGCATTATTTTCTTGATTCTTTTCGCGATTCTCTTTTTTCAGTGTTAAATCAATGAGAGGAAGACACAGCAAGACTCTTACATTTCTGTGTGTCTCTATGCATTTCTCTGTGCTTGCCGTCTCAAAGCATGATGTCATTCCTGCTGTGGCCTGGCCACATGATCAGACAGGGCAGGGCAAGTTCTTTGACTTGGAAATTCCTTTGAGACAATAATTTCCCTTTAAAATAATGTTGTTTTTCTCACTGCAAAGAATACTGGATCCCCACCCCTCTCTGGCCAGGCTGACACCTCCCAGATTAGCTATTCCGATCCCCGTCACCACATCTATGCATTTTTTATTTATGCATTCCTTCCTAATCACAATGATCAAGGTTGAGTTCCTTATATAAGGGCCACCAAAGCACCGTCCTCATCTGTCTCTCGTTTCCCCAACAGTTTCCTCTCCTTCCTGACCTTCCTGAACTTTACCACTGCTCTATGATGTCGGATCATAAACCCAACAGGTGCTCCCAACATCCTTCCCCCCACTCAAAGCCTGCAGACTCTCACCCTAACGCCTCAGGTTAGTTCAGGGTGTTCTTCTTTGTGTTTTCCCCTTCAAATTGGCTGTTATTACAACTCTCTGAAAAAACACACCATTATCCCTTTCGCAACTGCTGTTCTTGATCACCACTTGGCTTCTACTTAGAAGGTTTTTAGTGGGCAATTTCCACCAATCTACCCCCCTCTCATAACTAACACTTCTTACAGCTCTCTCACATGGCTTCATTGTTGTACTTAGCACCTAATCCTGACTCAGGTTCTTGGAAATTCTGTAGCTCATTCTCAGTATTCACCAAGGACTAATCTTGGGCCTCTCATTTTTCATATACAATTAGAAGGTGTCAATTTTCTCCTCTCATTTTCAGGGCAGTGATATTCCTGCTTTTGCTTCTTTTTTTATTGTCATTGAATGATTATATCATATTACTATAACAGCACTGTCACTGTGCAGCTCTAAGGCAACATCTACAATGCTTTGAGCTGTGTATTTATGGGGATCCCTTTGTTTTTATTTTATAGAAGGACAGAAGAGAGTTAGGTTAAAGGCAGTTGTGTGATTTGCATGGAAATTCTTTTAGTTTCCTGTCACTCATTATAAATTAGTCTTAAAGGGATACCTAAACAAATAAAAGCAACAGTTAGAACACATTCACGTGTTCACATTCACACATTAATACACCCACAAACAAAAATCTTATCCCACAGAACACCCACAAAGAAAAGGCCAAGCAAAGTCCCCTTGGATGGCATTCCTCTCATTGCTTGGAATCCTATTTCAAAGGATCTTTCCCTGTGCAACAGGGTCCCTCCGCCACAACTAGTAAACAATTAAATTAGCAGACTGCACGCATGCTAATCCAATCAAGACGAATAAGTGCTTGCCATTGTGAATGTTTGGGTCTGATGTGGCTAAAAGAGAGCATTGTCCTCGAAAATCAAAAAGACACTGATGGCTTGCCCCAGTGCTGTGAGTTTACAGAGTTCCTGAGTAACTCAGTGGTTAAGGTGCTGGCCGGGAGCCCCCATGACCTGGGCTTGATCCCCACCATGTTGTCAAAGGGAGATCACAGGGAGCCCATGGCAGCAGAACTAATTGTCTCCCAGCCATCCTTGTCAAGTGCCTATAAGCTGCTCAGATAATATCAGTGGACTGGCGCCTATCCTCCAATGAGCGCACGCTCTGCTGTACTGATGTGTGACTCACAGTTTGCAGAAAGCCGTCGGCTGCCTCTGAGCGTATCAGAGGACAGCATCTGTCCAGCCTTGATGCTCCTGTGTGAGCATAGAGGTTGTTGCTGGACAAGCCCATCACTGTATACAATTGAAAATTCCAAAATAGGGCGGCATAAAGGAACAAAAACATAAATAAGTTCATAACTTCTTGTTAGATTTTGTATAGTTCCAGCGCAACTCATGTACCTCGTGGTAAAATTCAGTTTGGAAGTGGTCCACAAGCTGAGACTCCTTATGTGTCTCCATGCTTTGCAATGAAAACATCCCCATGAGCAAAACTAACTTCCCAGCATTAATGGCAGCCAACGCATGGTTGGCTTCCCACCATAACCGAGTCAACCTGTCTGATTTACCAAGCTGCATTTAATTTTCTCCTATCAATAACATCTCCAGCACTAATGTCCAGGATTGTAGGTGTACATTGGTCATTATTATTAACCCACAATTGCCTCAGTAAATATCCAAATGTATAAACATTATGGATAACATTATTTAAAAAATTGGTCATTACTCAATCACAATTCATATTGTTAAATTTATATTGTAACAATGACTGTTGTAATTATCATAATTAATGGAATTGCTGTAATTGTTGTTATTAAGAATATGCTATTTCCATGTATTTGTATCATCTATTTGCTTGACAGAGTCCTAATTGATATAACATATCTCTCACATTTTAATTATTTTACATTTACATGGCTGGATATTCACTTAAACCAATCAGGTTTATGTACGTCCTTGCTGATACTACTCGGGATAACTACTTTGATCAAGGATTCAAATTTTCAATTACATTTACGGGCACATAAACATACATTCCAGCGTAGTACACATTAATTATCATATTCTTCTTCATCACCAAAACGACAACGACCACATTTTTGACGACTCACCAAACTCGGCAAAGAATCAAACGCGCACTTTCCTCAGCCCAAGAAACTGCTTAAGTTTATTCCACAAATTCGAACAGCGAGCTTCATACTGTAAATCCATTCGAAACTTTTAAGCGATTGCCAGGAGGCGACAACGGAGAAAAGCCTCAATGCGCGCACTGCCGTTAATTGTGAATCACGGAACTGCTCCCCAAGACAAAAGCCCCGCAAGTGAGGCAACGCTGGGAATATGCAGACAGCCAGACCCGCGGCCAACCCGACTTAGAGGCGGGCAGTAAGGATCCCGGTGCCGCAACATATCAAATTACTTGCAGCCGTGGCAAACTCTACCTCCGTGCTGTGCCGAACGCACACATGCAGGCAGGATATCCAGCCTCGCTCCATGCCTCCACCCACCCCCTTCTCCTCGCACTATCAGTCACTCTACTTTATCGGCGCATCTGCATTTTAGGGTTTTGCAACCCTTCGTCTCTTGAGGAAGAAAAAGTCTACAAGCAAAGTTCGATTCGTTAGCCGCAAAAGACGCTCCATTTTCAAAAATATTTTCATGCTTGATAAAAGATTTACCAGTTTTCGTAAACGAATAAAATGCATATTATCACTGTCAGTTGTAATTAACACGAGAAACTAATAACAGCATTGTTTTTGCTTCCAAACCTTGCTCTATCACAACATTCCCCGCTCTCGATGCTTACCTTGCTCGATGAATGCAACGCAGTTCGTTGAAAGTTCGCTCCCCTGCCGTAGATTCTGTTCTACTTTACCAGGCAAAAGGTTCCTGGATGTGCGTTGACTCCCGTTCGTATGTTTGTGCGTCTCATATTTGTAAGACTTCGTGTCACTCAGTTATGCCTCCCTTGTGTGGCTGTGAAAGCTCTGCCTGACGCAGCTGCCTAATAAAGCAGGAAAAAGAATACACCTCCGGTCCGCTTTGTGCACGTTTCAAGCTGACGGTTCCGACCCGATGGCTCTCCGCACCCTTTGACGTCTTGCTTGATATTCTCCAAACGCGCGCACACAGACACGAGCAACGCGCACTCTAGTGGCAAGACTGCGTTTCGGGGACCGACGAGAAATAACTCAATTAATAATTCAACGAAAAAAAGTACGTTTGTTCACTGTGCACTAGAGGGAAACATTGATAATGATCAGTATAACGAAGAGAACATACCTTAAATGTTTTCCGGTAATATTATATGCATTAAGAGTATATTATGCTTCTGTATACTTGCTGAAATATATTAAATGTTTAAATGTAATTTGAGAATACAATATTTCTCTTTTCCAAATGGAAATTGTTATAGTTACTGATCTGTAGACACGATGGATTCTCATATTGAAAGTGACAAATCAATTAACCCCTAGATGTAACCAATATTTATAACTCTAACCCGCCATTAAATGTCGCTTTTTATTTCACGAGCACAGTTTGGCGAGTTTATGGGCACCGCAATGTATGAGGAAAAATATTTGTATTAAAAATCCTGCATCTTTTTCTAAGTGAAGGTAAGGGACAAATGTTAATAGAATTCTAGGGGTAACACTGGCCGTCAATCAACAAATGTAAAAATACCATTTACTGGAGTCCGTCGGAATCAACCCACGATTAGCGTTCACGTTTAATTTTCTGTCATTGGTGAATAAGTTGAACCCTTTCGTTTGAAAAAGTTAATGGGAATACGATAGACGCAAAAAATATATATAGGCTATTGATTAACGATAGCGAATTGATAACGAAATTTGCTCAAATGAATTAATTTATTCAAATGTTTCATCGTTCAGGGATCCGCTGGAGCAGATTCCAGTGTAAAAAGTGTCACATTATATAAGTAAAATAAACATAACGAATAAAATGAAATAACGAATTAACAAATACCAAAGATCATAACAGACTGAAATTACGATTAAGTAGCCTATCCGTTGTAATCCTCACAATTACTCCTTATTGTTTCTGTGCTGGTGAATGTATCAAACATGCATTTATGGAGTACCTAAAACGAATGACTTGCATAAAATGTTACCTAAATTAGCGCTAAAGCTATCTGTCACATGATGGAGCAGGGGGATACGTTAGTGTTTGGAATGTATAAATCTCGCGCAAAATGAGATGCTTTGAAGGTAATAAGAAGCTGTTCACTAAGGGTTGCCATTAAAAAAACATTTGGCACAAGTAAAACATCCTGTCTCGGGAAGTATATTTTGTTTTCGTCATATGAGTGGGAGAAATGTGTTTAGCATCTGTTAATATAGTACAATAGAACAATAGGTAACACACACTCTCTTGGACACACACACACACACGCACACACATTTTGTTTCTCTCTTTCACACACTTTCTTTCTCACACATATGCAAACACACACAGCAGACACGCATGTTTACACATATACATACACACACATACAAAGACATTTACAGTACATACATTTCACACACCTCCTCCTCTTCCTCCTCACACACCTACTCCTATTGCCCTAACACTTGATGAGTCCCTTAAATGTCTATTATAGCCCCATGTGGTAATCCGTTCTTGTCTGTGTTTTTTGTTTTTGTGGTTTTTAATATCTGACTTAGTATCTCAAATAGTGTTGAGCTTTTTGGCTAGGCTATTATTATGAATGAGAACTTGTTATATAGTTTTATTATTATAAATAAAATAAAACTAACTCAAAGACATACAAACACACACACACACACACAGTGAGTCCACACACACTGAGATCAAAGGTTTCTTAGGAATGTTAAAAAAAATTGAAAATGCAAAATTATTTGCATCTGTTAAACTGCCACAATCTCATTTATGCAACCGGGGAGATGGGCATGCTGACTGGAGAGATTCCCAGGTTCACCTGAAAAGTCTTTTCTCTTTCTAAAGGCTCTTTTCACTTTACAACATGACAAAGCTACACTGTGTTGAAGTGTTTTGCTTCAATAAACACTGCCATTGTTTCCGGGCTATGAAATGTATGTTAACCTTTGCGGTTACATTCAGTGATTAGATATTCAGTGCAGTAAATTGCCATTACTTTGTGAACGCAGCCTTGAGACCATGCTCCTTTGAGTTCTGTCTGCCCAAATGTGTGATTCTCTCAGACCCGTGATTTGCTAAGCAAGAGTTAAATACTTTTATCTGTGGGCAGGGGTGGTACAATCCTGTGATTTTGAAATCCTGTTAAGTTATTAAGCAATGTTCTGAGAAAAGCCCTTGTGTAGCTCATTAGGTCATTTGGTGTGAAATATCTGGCACCAGAAATGTTGTGAATAATGAAAATTCTGGCTGCCAAAAGGCCCTTGAAACCCTTGGACTGAGTTACTGTACCCATGAGAACATATCCAAAACATCCATGTCTCACACAGAATGTTCATACCTGACACCTTATTCCTAAGGTTCTTCACCCCCGTTTTGACCCCAGTACTATTACTCTTCTGAGAATTTGGTTTCATCGCTTAAACATTTCTTGGGCACACAGCTGGCGATGTTTTGAAAGTTCTCTTGTCTGACTTAAAGTAACTGCTGGCCAACTTGTGATTTCATTGTTTTTAAATTTCAACATTTCAATTGCCTTTGAAGCATACCGCCAGCATCTTTGAGACTTTGTGCTGAGTTAAGTACATTTAGCCATCAATTATTTCTCAACGACATTCGAAATTCAACAACAGGCAGATGCATAGTTCATTCCAGGTGAGAATGCCAATGTGTTGAGTAGGACTTCAGGTGACCACAGAATTGTTGTCCCACGGGTCCCAATGTGACAAATTATGTAATTAAAAAATGCTGTTATGAGTTGTTATAGCAACCGATCATACGCAGTTCATTTGCCCCACCCACACCGTCACTGAATGAGAGTCAAGTATGATTTACGCAATTTTCAGTGCTTCGCCCTTGCTTGACATGTGGGTAACGCGGACCTTTACTTAGCACTAGAGACAATATAGTCAGCACAGTCATAATTTATGACGCAAGTAGCTGGCGATGCCCCACCTGTTGCCTTAACGTGTTTATTAAAACAAATTAGATACAATAAAATTGTTCAAATATAGTTGACGTTAATGTAAGCCAGGGGAATGCTTGAGAGTGTCTTATAATTAATTTTAAAATAACATGCCTGGAATGCAAGCAAGTCTATTGCTTTTTATTTTGGGGGGTCTCAAATCTGTTAACATTTTTCATACCTTATGTCCCCTCATAGTCTGTACTACAAAAATGAATTGGTTTTGTTTAGAAAATGTACATTTATTAACGCGAAAAATGACAGCCGAAAGTAATGTTCCGTTTCATTTACAATAAACATCTAAACAATAAGCATCTTTCTTTGAACTGACGAGAGAAGCAGAGTAAGTGCAAGACAGCTGCCGTGGAATTAACATGGAAAGTACTGAGAAAAAAAAACGCAAGACCTTGAGACAAAGGGGTGGTTATAGGCTCAAACAGGATAACGAAAAGCTGCCACCACCCTTAAGTGAACCGGTCTAGTGCGGTGTCAGAGCCGTGAGAACAAGCGCCACACAACAACGACGTAGTAGAAAAAACGCCATGCTTCTTTATTGAATAACCACTGTAAAATTCAAAGCACAGCACAGGAACCAGGAACATTCAGACTTGATCTCAGCACCAGAGACAACACAACAAGCAAGACAAAATCTTTACAAAAGCTGGGCGGAGGTAGGGGCGCTGACTAATGATGCGTGCAGCAAACATGTTCCCACATCCACAATTTCCGATGCCTCGCCCATGCTCCTTGGATTTATCCCCAAAACATTAAACCACAATCCAGGCCCGAGAAGGTGGGAAACGTGTGGAAATTCTGGAATTCTGAGCGGGGGGGTATGACACAGGCGCGGCGCCAGGAGATACCCCATAGCGCCGGGCCTGGGTGGACACCGCTGCGTCGGCAAACTGAGATACCTAAAAAGAAGATAAATGGAGCGTTACTCGGCGGACTGGGCCATCAGCAGTATGTGCGCTGCATAATCTCTGAAACATGACAATGGACCTCCTGGGACCAGGGCTGCGATGTTCATATTTTAGGAGTCCTTTCATTCTGTTTGGTTTCTTCGCAGGCCACGGACAGAATAAATGATTTATAAATGCATGTTGGACTAAATGGGACCAGAAGTTGTCCCTGTTAATGTACTGAAATAAAGATAGTCTTGTCGCCTTTCAGAATGTATAGGTGGTGGTCTTGTGGTTTTGTATCTGTGTGTCACTCGCCGTTTCCCTTTTCGGATCATATTCTTCCCCAGGCATTCTGACTATTTAGCCTACATTTCACCCACTAGGGGGCGACGTAGAACGACCAAATAAATTTCCTCGGCACGAGGCTGTTGAAAATACATTCATTATATTTTATTGTTGGTTCGCGTCGAAGATATCGTCCACGCGAATAACATGTAAAAATATCAAAATAAAAAAGATTCTAGTGCAAAACACGTATCCAAACTGGAATTGTTATTAGATCCACAGCGAAAATGTAATACTAAAGCAGTGTGTCAGGGGTTTAGAGGTAGATCATAACCAAGGTACTTAACCTGGATACCTTCAGTAAATCTCCAGGTGTGGAAATGGACTACCTAAGTCGGTCTGAATAAATGTAATATAATGTTACCTGATCCACAGAAAATACATGAAAGTTTAAGTTTTGATTATAACATAAACCAGTCGTACAGCATAACCTGAAGTGTGTCAGTCAGCCATCATTGGGGATTACAGGGATATGTGTATGGTATTTATACTGAACACATCAGTGATTGGTCTTGTGGCAACGGACTGGGTCAATGCAGAGCACGATATTTCCAAAGGACTCACGCTGCGCTCTGTTACGGGGGTTTGTGTCCCAGCGCTGGGGAGTCCAGCGGTGACCGTGCCTGCAGATGCATGCTGCAGTCCTAAACGCAGTCCACGTTTCTCACTACCTTTTATAGCACCAGGACAAAGTCAACGTGTAGCCTAACGTGTAAGAAGCTGACCAGTCTATGAAATCTCAGTCAGGAGAAAAATAATCTCTCAGAACACGACACAACACTAACCACGACACAACACTAACCGCGACAAAACTCAGGAAAAGTTTAGCAGGCTGCAGTTTTAAATGTAATGTAGCCGTAGCCATACTGGAACGCATCATACTGAGATTGCATTGGACCGCACTGCGAGTGTATGGGACAGGCATGCAGGGGATTGCGGTTCGGTGGGGCCGGCTAAATGCGGGGGCCCAGAAGTGCTCTTGAAGCACTGGGCCTCCGGGGCTTTAGCCCGGAATGTTTCGTGAAGAGCCCCGACTCTTTTGTGGGAAAACGAATCACACGCACATGAATAATATATTGCGCAATACACTGCTTTGCGCAGCTAGGCCACAAAACTCAGTAATGTATCTATAACGTCACCACAACATTCTCTATCAGGAGTGTGCGGGGAAGAAGAATCACTCGGATCTCACTCGGAGCAGAAGTCCCCGGAGGAAAAAGGGAAATTGACCATTCTTCCTCAGACAGGTGATGGTTCGACTTCTTTAATTACCCTTTACCAGATTTTCGGCTGTTATGAGGAGAAGGAGGGTTATTTTAGAACGCCCGTGTCCACGTCTGTTCTGATTGTCTTATGAGGAAATAAGTCAAATTCCAACAGCTCCCTGCTAGCCTCCCTCCCATGACTGCCGGAACTGTATACAGCTTGCTGTAATTTCAGTTACTCAGAATGGCTCTTAGCAACTTTACTCTTGAACTCTGAATGCACCAACACAGAAAGCACTGGGAGGATGTATAAATGAGGTACTTTTACATAAAGCTACGGGATCCCACATATACATCACATGAAGAAATCGCGTGTTTCGCTCAAGTTTTGTATTTTGTGTTTTCACTATATCCCGTTCATATTCTCAGTGATTTTTGACCAAACACGAGTGCAGATAATGAATTTGCTCTCCAGCCTTGACAACGCATTTCCGCAATTTAACAGAGAGCAGGACATTAAAGAAATAAGCAGAACCGAAATGCGAGTCTTTTCAGAACTGCTTGTCATGTCTGTGTAATATGCGGGCCCTGGTCACGGCGAGCTAAGGGAGTCCCTCAAAGGCGCGTGATCAAAACAAGGCAAATACCTGACGCACGCGAATGTTGGCCAACACCGGGGACCTTATTGTTGACTTTAATTATTCCCATTACACCTCAGCGCAAATTCAATTGAACAGAGGAGCCTGTCGTCGTGATGTGAGCACATTACCCTTATTACAGCCGTGTGCTGGGGCGTGTTATTGTGCAGAGCTGTCTCCATGGCAAAACAAAGCAATCCAGTCTACTACGATAAAGTTGTCTCTTCAAAAACACAGCATAGAGCCTAGGTCAGAATCACAAACAACGTATATTCCGTAGAAAACATAGTTTTTAGGCTGAGAGCTACTTCATACAAACACAAGTCACAGTGGGACTGAGAGTCATCTTGACGCATACTGTTAAAAGCGCATTTGTGCCACCTGTTTGGAAACAGTGGATAAATGTTACTGTTTGTCACCGCCTCATCGATTCAAAAGATGTAGGCTATAGTTATTGCAGATATTGTTATATCTAAATATAACAGATGTGTATGTATGACGGGTTTCAAAGTAGCCTATGACATATTTTCCGTTTATAAACGAAAAAAAAAAACAGGAATCATGAAAAATTATACGCGCAACAAAAAGACAGACGAAAATGATACAACGACGATTGTTTATCATGTTTGTTTTGTTTAATCGACATATAGAAAAAAAGCCAGAGTAAAAGCTTCAACGAAAATAAAATATTAGTAAATAAAGTATGGCAAGATACAGTAACAAACAGTTTTCTTTATGTACAAACGTTTTCTCAACTGCTCTCGCTCATCAGTAGGGTACTTCAACTGCGACATTTACTATGTGTAACACAATTTTATTCGATAATGATTGTTTGCGTCTTACATGCATACGGAAAGCAAACTGTGGAGTAAGCGTCAAGTCATTATCAACAAGTTGTCCATCGCAGACTATTCAATTTATTCGTATTGTGATCTGACAAAAACATGTTACGGAGTTCCTCGTGGGCGAGGAGATAACTCTATAGCTAAGTAGCTCTCCAGAGTGCTGAAGTTGTCTCTCATTGCAGGCACCGAAGACGCAGCCCAACTGTAACCTCGCCTCCTCCCTTCGGAAAAAGCGCTGAGATAATGAGCTGCTGGGTTTCAAAATCACGCCATGCAATTAAAGTTTAATTTCAATTCACACGGAGTCCGGCTTTTTGTCTCATTTCGACGGTTAGCTCGATATAATAATTCAATGACTGATTGGGTTAAGCCAATAACAAAATGAACGTAGAGAACGCGCAAAGAGGAAATTTTGAAACAAGTCGGATTACGGACCTGAAATCCACAATACCCTTGCTAATATATGGCGGGCTGATCAAACGGATGGTGAGTGACACCGATTGATATTAAATTGTTACTTTACACTTTCTATGTGAATCGATTATCTAATTTCTCCTGTTGGTCTCTCTGTAGTGTATGTACCAAATTCAGCCAAAACACTTTGTAGATGCTGGAGGTGAACTTGTGTACACATTTTAACTCTTGATTTCTGTAGTGCACCTATACTATTAAACACTAAGCGATTTCACAGTCGTAGAGCGCGTACACATTCAGACTGTTCTTACAAAAACTTTGTTTGTCCTCTTACCAGCAAGGATTTAACTTAACATCTGAATCCAGACACTCGAGGACGACGATGCAACAAAGTCCTCCTTATTTCGCAGTTTTTGTGTGGGAATTGTCCAACTACCCCTTTGGTCCACTTCCCTGGAAGAGACACAGTTTCAAACAGTTTTATCACTACATACTCTGGGTTATTCTGGGGGTATTGACGTTTCCTTGTGGCGTTCAGTGTTTGATCTTCAGAGTGGGGGTCCTCGGCCCTTGGAACTGTGACCCAGTGTACTCAAAAGCCCTTCCTGACGTGGCAGCTAAACTGGCTGTGAACAGGATCAACGCCGACTCCAGCTTAGATATAGGCTGCACATTCGATTTTGTGGTTCTTCAAGAGGCTTGCGAAACGTCCAAGGCCCTAACCAGATTCGCGCAATACGAGAGCTTGGCTGAAGCTTTCGCAGGTCCAGCGAATCCTGGATACTGCGAGGCCGCCTCTCTGTGGGGCAGGCATTGGGACAAGGCCATATTCGCCTGGGCATGCATAAATTACGAGCTGGATCGACTCCAGAGCTACCCAACGTTTGCTCGGACACTGCCCATCGCTACGCGGGTGCTTTTCAGCGTGTTGAAGTACTTCAGGTGGGCTAGCATCGGCATCGTTTCTGCCAACGACGATATTTGGATGGACACCGCCAGCAAGGTTGCCAGTTCCCTCAGGAGTCAGGGACTGCCGGTAGGGGTCGTATCACCCCTGGGGGAGAACTCCACAGAGATGGAAAACACCCTAGTGAAGATTCAAAATGCCGCCGAAATAAAAGGTAAACATTTTACAACAAAATGACAACATTTTGGTATTCTTGGTAGGTATTCTTACAATAAGTCGTTATATTTAGCCAACATGCTGTATATCTATCCCCAGAAAGAGATAGCCACACATTAAACGATCAAGCGGCCACTTTTAGGAGCACCGCCTGTCCATGTTTTTACCACAAGTGATGGTTTGCAAAGCCGCATTTTCGTCATCTAGATTCCAGGTGAAGATTTCCGCTGCCTCAAAGACAGCCGCCACGATTCATAATCTGAGCTCATTCTACATTTAAGTGACCACGCTTCATCATTCACTTTACAAGGTGGCGATGAAGAATTATTCCCAAATTAAACAATAATGAACAATCTTGAAAAATACCCCTCGTTTTCAGATTCACAATATCAATTAGTCAGTTGTTTGTTTTGAAATTGGAAGTTAATTAAGAATGTAATATAAACGTAGTTTCTCATATGTACTAAACTCTTGCCTGTTTTCTGTGTTCGAGCCTTTATATATCATGTACAGCCCGGAGTATTTAAAATGATCAGTAGTATTGTATGCGTTTTACGGAACGTGTTTATATATGCTTTTAATGAGTACTACACTGAATACTACACTGTATAGTGACAAGTAACATTTAAAATTTAATCACGAGTGGAAAATATTTAGTTTTACGTTGAAAGCACACATTTAACTGGAGAGTGATACACATTAAATTGATGTTAAGTGTGCTTCCTCAATCAATGTCTAATGTTTACTTTGCCATGGTTTAAACTGAATTATTTAACAATTAGTGTTTTGTCTTTTAATCTCAGCAACGAATTAAATAACCATTTTATACTGATACTGCATTACTGTGCAGAATCTGAAGAAGCATATATAAGAACATTGCGGTCAGATTGATTTTGGACCTACTATAAATCAGCCGTTAGGATTCTAGTATTCCATATGATTCCTGTCTGTACTAAAGCTTATTATGCCACAGCAAAGCCTATTAGCTGCTGTGGAGACAAGCAGTGGGCCCCTGGGAGCACAGTCATTGTCTTAAGCCGGCCTCAGCTCCAGACCTCTGTTAACATCAGTGGCAGTGTTGCACAGTTGGGTAGGACTGTATCACACTGCGCATCCGTTGAATGCAGTTTATCACTCCAAATTTGTGCTTGTGTTTTCACTAATCACCCGCACCTGGCGGTGCATTTCTGATAGCGCTGAAGCCATTGGAAACAGGAATGAGCAAGAGAGGCTTCATCAGCCCCTGATCAGGTGGTTATCATTTGTTATGTGGGACTCACTGATTTCATCACTGAAGTCATACTGATTTGATGTCATTCGATTGGGTCATGTGTGCCGGTCATTTACATGGCATTGTAAGTCCACCTAATAAGAGATCACAGAGCCTCAGTCCCACTTTCTTTGTAGTGTGTACTGAGAAGTGGCAGTCACCTCTGTGTTGTGTGTGTAGTTCAGGGCTCCATGACTGGTAGGAAGTTAAATAACAGTAGTGGAGGAGATTTTAAGATGTTTGAGTTTTGGAAAGAAAGTTGGTAATTTAGGCCATAGCTTCACAAGTATGGATGTGTTTTTAATAATAACGTCATTGCAGTCTTCACCTCATCCACACACCAACACACCTCTCACTCCACCAACACACATACACATACACATACACTTTGAATCCTACAAAACATAAACAGTTTGTTATACGTTTCTTACCAATAAGGCGCTAACCAACAAATTCCTCAAAAGCTATGCACCGACATACAGAGACACGCACATACATACGCACATACACGCACACAGATTTATGCATGCACACATATACGCGTACACACACACACACACACACAGATTGAAACATGCTGGTGACATTGACAGTCACTGTGTTTGTGTTGCAGTGATCATCATGTGCATGCACTCTGTGCTGATTGGTGGAGAGCAGCAGGCTGCTTTCCTGCTGAAAGCCAATGAGATGGGCCTGACAGATGGCAGGTATGTCTTTGTGCCATACGATGCTCTGCTCTACAGCCTCCCATACACCAACACCACCTACGCCATGCTACAGAATGACAGCGCACTCCGCCAGGCATATGATGCCGTGCTCACCGTCACCATTGCGTCGGAGTTCACGTCCTTCACTGAGGCATTTGATGCAGCTCAGCGTTTGGGCGAGATTCCCACGTCTTATGACCCACAGCAAGTGAGTGTTTCCTGATTTACTGGTCCTTGCACCTCTGTCCTAAATGATGATTTTTAGCATTGTGCCCTTGACCATATTAGGACTGTCAGGGAGAGGTGGGGTTTTCACTATACTGTTTATTTATGTGTAGCCAGTGATGTCTGTGATTACAGTAATTTCATTACAGAAATGAATGAATACATAAGTATGAGGGACATTTCATGCAAAGTGACACTGCTTTTTTCACAATATGTGAGTTCTTAAAGGTTCTCCTTGGAATCATAATGCATGATTTAGTGCTGAAGGTGCTACAAGTTTCCCATCCACAAGTGTTCCTTAAACCTCATTCATGTTGACAGAAGCTGATTTAGGAAATTTATGTCCATCTGAATTACCCATCAGCCGTCTGCGCATTCCAGGTGTCTCCATTGTTTGGAACCATCTACAACAGTATTTACCTGCTTGCTAAAGCCATGGACAGTACAAGGAGGGAGGGACAGCAGATCACTGGGACAAACCTGGCCAGCTTCACTAAGAACCTAACCTTCGCTGGCTTCAACCAGAACGTCCGGACAGACAGCCGAGGGGCTGCCGTGACAGGCTATGTAATTCTGGACACGGATGGACAGGGCAGCCAGCTGTACCAAACGCACCTGGTGGACTTGAGTGCTGACCTGGTGCAATTCACCGGGCTGAGTATCCATTTCCCCGGGGGTGCTGCACCGTCCGCTGACTCCAGCTGCTGGTTCAACCCCAGCGTCCTCTGCAGAGAAGGTAAAAACCCACACAATGCCCAGTCTCTACAGAAGGTAAGAACCCAGATTAAACCATAAACCATCTTTACTGAAGGTAATAACTCAGACTGTCTCCACACTAAACCGAACACCATCTCTATAGAAAGCAAGAATCCACACAGTTGAAGCACTACTCCTGATAAAGAAGTATAGAAACTACAAAAGCCCAAACCAGCACTATTCTTACCATGCTCATAAAACCTCTGTATATTATTGGACTGACTCCAGGATTCAGGGACAGAACCATCAGTTAGTTTTTAAAAAGTAAAATATACAAAATATTGAGTATACGTATATTGAGTAAATATATGAAAATGATAATATGAAGGATATTAAGAAACAACGGGCAGATGAAGTAATCCTGGACTGCCCAAAGCCTGGAGGGCTGTAGTGTTTGCAGGGCTACTCTACCCTGCACCTGGAGGGCTGCAGTGTTTGCGGGGCTACTCTATCCTGGTTCTGGATGGTCACAGTATCTGAAGGCCTCCAGTCCAGGAAATTAAACACTTGATTACAATATCATTGTTTTGACTGAACCAGTTTAGTTCTCAGTTCTCTGGCAGTGGATTTAATCAAGATGGAAACCTGCTGGATTGTGGCCACACATGAGCTGACCAATTATTGACACACAGTTATCATATCCTGCACATACACTGTGATCGCTTGCTCACTTAAGAAATATTTAGACACTGTTTAGGCTTTTCTTATGCCCTTTCGCTGTTGTTTATTGTTGTTATTTATTGCTGCTTATGCTGTTATTTTGCTGTTTATTCCTTGTCTTTCCTAGGTGTGGCACTCGTCTACGTCATTGTGGTGTTCGCAGTCATTGCTGGCTTGATTGTACTTGGTATGGCTCTGACTTTGCTCATAAGGTGATGTCTCTCAGTGTTGGCTCATTCTTGTCATGGTCTCTGTAAATCAATCTAGTGTTTTTGATTAGTAGATTCAACATTTATAAGCATGCAAAACATTTGAGTCTGAATGCAGAAATTGTGCTTTCTGTAGCTCTGACATAATGACATGATTGTTCTGATGTATTACAGCAGCACACACGTAACAGCCAACTATTGAATGTAGCGTGTTGTTTTGTTTTTTTTTTTCTCTGTTTCTGATTGGTCTGGTTCATGACTGACAGGAAGCGGCTCCAACAGATCCAGATGGTAAAAGGGCCAAACCGGGTTTTGCTGATCATGGAGGACCTGACCTTCATCAATCCCAAGCTCAGCCGCAAGGCAAGTCACAGAGCATCCATGTTTATTCGGCTTGCGTCATCCAGTACTCATAAAAGGCATCTAGAGGTAATCAGTTCCTTTATAAGTAATTGGAGTTAAGTTTTGATACATTTTAAAATATAGTACTTATCAGTGTCTATGTTTTGCAGTATTTGAAAGTTAACCCCAAAGCGGGTTAGCTGGATATACCAGCACACACCAAATCAGTCACCCTTAAAATGCATATAAACTACATGATCTGTCCCACTAAATAATTTTTCTGTCTCACAGAATCATCCCTGGAGTGTTACTTGTATAACCTTTAAAAAGCTGTAAGTTGCATTTAGTAAAGCGGCCTGCCATTTTAAAAATGGCACCACGGTCAAAACATGATCATTTGATTGTTTCTTTGATTTTTTTTTTTTTTTTTAGAAAATCACCATAGAGGATCTTAGCGATTCGAAAAGCATTCTAGAAGAAAAGAGTTTGAAAAGCACTGCCACGGCAACTCATGAAACTACAAACGTGGCCATCCATGAGGTACACAGGGAGCTCAGTGAACTCGCTGTCAATGCTAGTGAGGAGAAAGTAAGGATTCATGAACCCAACATGGGTGGAGCTATGATCATTGACTCACTGGTTCCAACCAATCATTGTGATATTATGCAGAGTTTTTCATTGGTTAATATGAGTCAGTGATAAACAGCACCTGGTGGCCCCACCCGTTATGGGATTTGTGAAACATTCTTCCCTCACAAATCAATGCTTTACTGAATCCTAATCTGTCCTCTCTGAGAATGTTTTACAAATATCTCAGTAAATAATACCATGAATGTTATGATATCCTGTACAAAGTGCCTTGGTTGTTTCACCTGCAGGGAGACTGGGTGTGGCTAAAAAAGTTCCCAGAGGGACACTTCAGGGAGGTAAAGTCGAGCACCAAGAAGATTTTCACCAAGGTTAGCTCACAGCATGGTAAGAGAGCGTGAGGACCATCATGCAGCTGCATGCGTGTGCGCCAGCAATATTGCAGACAGTGCAGGTGTTTGTATGCTCTGACCGGCACTCCTAAAGACCATGCAGCTGCATGCATGCTCCCACCGGCGCTCCTGCAGATACTGCAACTGCGTACACGCGCTCGCTAGTGCTCCCGCGGACCATGCTTCAGCTGATGCTACTGCCACTCTTCCCAGATGAGGGATCTCCGAAATGAGAACGTGAACCCCTTCCTGGGCTTCTTTGCGGACGGCGGCATTTTCGCTGTGGTGACGGAGCACTGTTCCCGTGGGAGCCTGCAGGACCTCCTGCGAAACACGGACGTGAAGCTGGACTGGATGTTTAAGTCCTCACTGCTCATGGACCTCATTAAGGTGTGATGCAGCTGAGTGCAGAGTTCTGTAGTGTGTGTCTGGGCACGTCAGTGTATCTCTCAGAACTCTGCGGTTTCCACTTTCCCTGGCCTGTGAAGGTAGCGCTAGTCTACACCAGTTTAAACGTACACATCTGAATATGTCTCAGAACTATACACAGTCTTCGCTCTTCTTGGCCTGTAAAGCGAGTGCTAGTCTACACTGCCTTGATTCTTAAAGATACACAACTGAGCAACAGGCATGGTTTATCTTGGCTGGTTCATATCCTTGAGCTCATTGTGTTCTGGGTGATCCTGTTAGGCAAGTTAAAACCCAGGGAAGGTGTTTAGCAGGACATAGCCTGAGATTATAAGCCTAATGTTTCAGTGGTGTATGTCCAGCAAGTCACTTTCCTTTGGGTTTATTTTGAGATACTGGCTGACATTTCCCAGCCCCTCATACTACATCTTTAAGAAAACAGCCCTTGCTAATGTGGTAACCCATGGCAACCTTCTGGTAACTCCTGTTTCGGTCCCATAGGGAATGAGGTATCTGCACCACCGAGACTTCCCTCACGGGCGGCTAAAGTCGCGGAACTGCGTGGTGGACGGGCGCTTTGTGCTGAAGATCACAGACTACGGCTACAACGAGCTGCTGGAGACCCAGAAGGCCCCTCAAGAGACGCTCCCTCCTGAAGGTACAGCACTGGGGCAGCTACTCGGGAGCCAAACCAAGCTCCTGCACAGTAACACTCTTGCCACAATTTGCAAGACAGTTCTTTAGCACTTCTTTCTGCTGGCCTCCATCTTTGGCTGCAGTAAGAAGCATTTGGAAGGTAAAAATCTGGGTCAGCTGAACACTAGACCCAAAGCACAGAATCAGAGTGACTGTGGTTTCTGTCCTTTAGATATGTTTTGGACAGCCCCAGAGCTCCTCAGAGACCTGGAGAACTCTCGGAAAGGAACATTCAAAGGCGACGTGTACAGCTTTGCCATTATACTTCAGGAAGTAGTGGTTCGTGGGCCACCTTATTGCATGCTGGGACTGGCGCCTGCAGGTATGGTTCCATGATGAGTGACATGCACCAGTCTTACACGTTGTAGATAGAGAACCAGGAGTACAATGAGGACAGATAGCCTTGTGAGTGGCAAGTTTAGTGTATGTGGGAATTTGGAGGGGTACCCTTTGGTTTAGGAGCCCAGCCCATTACTGTTCCAGCTGTGGCAGTGACCTCTGTCCCGGCTGGCTCTTCTTGTTCTCACCCGCACAGAGATCATCCGGAAGGTGAAGAAGCCGCCGCCGATGTGCCGGCCCACAGTGGCACCCGACCAGGCCCCGCTGGAGTGCATCCAGCTGATGAAGCAGTGCTGGAGTGAGCAGCCTGACCGCAGACCGCCCTTCCAGGAGATCTATGACCAGGTGAGCCAGCAGCCTGACCGCAGACCGCCCTTCCAGGAGATCTATGACCAGGTGAGCCAGCAGCCTGACCGCAGACCACCATTATAGGAGATCTTTGACCAGGTAAGACAGCAGCCCAACCGCAGACCACCATTATAGGAGATCTTCGACCAGGTGAGAGAGTAGCTTGACTGCACACCACCATTTAAGGAGCTCTTCAACCAGGTGAAAGAGCAACCTGACTGCAGACCGCCATTATAGGAGATTTTTGACCAGGTAAGAGAGTAGCTTGACTGCAGACCACCCTTCCAGGAGATCTTTGAGGCTGGCACAGCGCTTACAGAGCTGGACCTGTAGAGAGGCTGCAGGTTTGATTCTCAGGTAGGGCACCGCAGCATACCCAAGACTAATGTCTTTTAAAGTAGCAAACAGACAGATTGTGTGCAGGTTGTAAATGAATAGTAAGTGTGTAATTGTTGAGAAATGTCATCATTAATTAGGAAATGCACTTCACATACAGTATATTCAGATTTGTTTTGAATAAATGTCAGGGTCTAAAATTGACTTTTCCTGTGAAACACAATTAGTCTCTTCCCTTCAAAAGTAGTATACCTACACCTAAAGTAGAAATATGTTAATTACCAGCTTATTATCTAGTTATATAATGTGTCAGAAAATAAGTCATACTTCATTAATAAGCACTAACACATTTATTCAATATTTTCTAACACTAAAGTAGGCTGTTACAAAGTGTGACCAGAAAATGCTGACATAATAATAATAATAAGTACTGTTATTGTAGAACACAGGGATCGACAAAGTAACAGAGTTTTTGTTTGGTTGTGTTTCCCAGTTCAAGACCATAAACAAGGGGAAGAAGACGAACATTATCGACTCCATGCTGCGCATGCTGGAGCAGTACTCCAGCAACCTGGAGGAGCTGATTCAGGAGCGCACCGAGGAGCTGGAGGTGGAGAAGCAGAGGACAGAGAAACTGCTCGCTGAGATGCTGCCGCCGTGAGTCCTACGGCAAGCCAGAAGGGCCATGATCCATCAGACCTGAAGGCCCAAATACCAGTCAGGATCCTGCAATGCTGGATGTGCCAAAATGCAAACCAGTTGCTATCATGATTATTTCAGATGTCAAGGCACATTATAAATTTAATGTTAAAAATCAAAAATGTATTCAGTGTGTGAAGGCATAAACCAATCACCCCATCAAAATGTGAGCATGTTCACTTGTCAGATTATAACTGTGATTATATTGATCTGAGTAAGAAGGCCTAAAACTGTCTTTTATAAAATTGCTTTCCCAGAACATGCAGTACAGTTCTGTATTCATGCTATTGCACCATCCCTACCCCTCCTCCTTCTTCTGCAGCTGCTGCTGTGTCTGCTACGTGCGTCTTGTATCAATCGTGGTTTTCCTTTTGAAGGTCTGTAGCAGAGGCCCTGAAGACTGGGGCCACGGTCGAGCCTGAGTACTTTGATCAGGTGACCATCTACTTCAGCGACATTGTGGGGTTCACAACCATCTCCTCCCTCAGCGACCCCATCGAGGTTGTCGACCTTCTCAATGACCTCTACACACTCTTCGACGCTGTGCTGTCTAACCATGACGTGTACAAGGTAGCGTACCAAAGATAGAATAACACAGCAAGGAGTTATGAGAACTGATTGGCAGGATGGCGAAAATGACATCACTTGCAGAAGACAGCAGTGTGAAATATGCAGTGGAGTTTTCACCAGTACACTAAAGATGAACATCTGATGCAGTTATATAAAATATGTCAGGGCTACAGTAGGTTTAGATCAGCAGTGCCTTTAAAAGTGGCTTTGTTTTTGTTTGTTGTTTTGGTTAGTTCCACAAGTGCATTTGAACTGCTTCTTTATATAGTTGCTAGGTAATACGTTAGGCCTCCCCCCTCTCAGCCTTCTGCAGAAAAACCATGAATGAAGGCATGTAGTTTTGGATAATGTGAATTTCATTTTTTTCACACGACTGAGCTAAGTACCACTTTCATAACTTGTTATTGCTGTTGTATTTTAACACTGTGTTGCTTAGCGCTGCAAGGTTTCACATCCTATCTTATAGTGATCATGTGATTGTTTATTATTAATTACTATTAGTTTTGTGAATGTGTCTTCACTGCTAGTACAAAATGCTGATAGTTTAGTCTTCCCCCACTCTGCTGGCTGCTCATCCACTCATTGAGTAGGACATTTATTGGCTGTGTCTGTGCTGAAGTGGCAGTCTCATTTCCCAGCCTTGTTGTACAAAGATAAGGGAGTATGTCTGTGGGAATCCATGGAAGGAGGCCACTGGGGGATGCCCTGTCACATCACTATCCTACACAGGGATTAATTAACTATGTGCATCCAGTTCTATCCATTATATGTTGAAGTTTTACTTCAGGATATGCGTTGGTATTGTGATGGAATGGTCCCTCTGTCAGGGGTATTGTGCTGGGTGTGCGCTTGTGGTCTCGGGCCTGTGTTTCGCGCATGTGCTTGTTTATGTGTGGACAGTCCTCGTTTGTATAAGGCTTTTTGTGATTTTGTTGAATGCAGTTTGTGCTTGACTTTGGGAGTCATTCTGGATGTAAGAGCACCTGCTGGATGTGAAAAATGTAAAAGTAACGTTAATGTACTCACATCTTGTTAGTCGCTCTGGATAAGATGGAACATGTAAAAGGAAAAGAAACCATCTGTTGAAAGTGCTCTAGGATGATGGCAGTTTGGAAAGTGGGCTTGCAACTAGAGGGCTGCTGTTACAAATCTTGAGAAGAACACTGTTGTTGTTTTGGGAAAGCATTTAACCATCATCTTCAGGGAGTGTCCAACAATATGAGAGGATGTTGTACTTGTTGATAGTGGTATCTGCTTGCTAAATAAACTGCAGTGTGGATACCAGCAGGGTCATGGCCTCTTTCTCTGTCTCCCAGGTGGAAACCATTGGGGACGCCTACATGGTGGCCTCTGGCCTGCCCAAAAGAAATGGCAACAAACACGCAGCAGAGATTGCCAACATGTCACTGAACATCCTCAGCTCCGTCGGGTCCTTCAAGATGCGGCACATGCCAGACGTCCCCATCAGAATACGGATTGGCATCCACTCAGGTGAGGGGCAGGGCAGGACTTCCTGATTAAGGCAGAGTCATGCCACCCACCAGAATCCGCTCAGGCAAGGGGCAGGACAGAACCTGTTTCACATTATCAATTGCTGTCATTCAGACAGTTTCCAGGAGCCCACAGCAGCAGAACAAATTGGCTTTCTACTGCCAGGCAAAGAGGTGGGTAGATTGGCAAGGGTTTCCTCATCTCAGTGCTGTGAATCACCCTGTGATTCATTAGGTGCCTGTGAGTTGCTCAGATGATGTCATTGGAGTAGCATCTATCCTCCAATTGGTGCTCACTTCACTGTGGGGTGTGATGGACAAAAGGCTGGCATAAAGGGAAGACATCTTAAAAAATAAAGTTTTCCTTGTTCTCTTGGTAAAAATGGTATGTTTTTCATAACCATGTGCGTGCAGGGTCTTGTGTTGCTGGGGTAGTGGGCCTGACCATGCCTCGGTATTGCCTGTTTGGAGACACTGTGAACACAGCCTCTCGAATGGAATCCACAGGGCTACGTGAGTACATGTATAAAACACTGAATGTGAAATACTCATGTAACACAGGAAAGAGTGCAAGAAAGTTTACTGATGATAACAGGCCATTTAACCCATCTAGACTGCCACACATGCATATGCGCATACACATGCACATATGCAAATGCACACATATGTGCACACATTCACATACATACAGGTACACCCATATACATACAGGCATGGACATGTGTATAATTCTTGTATAATTCTTCTTGTTGATTTCTTTGACACTTGGAGTTGTGGTTGCGTTTAGGTGCATATGCTTTTGTGTTTTTGAGATTCAGTTTTTAACATATTAGAGTGTGATGGCTTGGTAGAGATATGGTACTGTTATTTTTGATGACCAGCATATAGGATCCATGTGAACATGAGCACATTGAATATCCTGAACTCCCTGGATGAAGGCTACAGGACTGAGGTCCGGGGGAAGACCGAGCTGAAGGTGGGGACCTCATCTCCCTCACTTCTCACGCCTGCTCTGGTCATTTTGAGTGATGAGGTCACGTTCAGCAAACCCCTGTCTCTGTGTCTCTGTCCAGGGGAAAGGTGTAGAGGAGACCTACTGGCTGGTGGGAAAAACAGGCTTCTCAAAGCCGCTGCCAGTTCCACCTGAAATCAAGCCAGGGTAAGAGCTCCCAGAGGCCAGCCAGGCTTGTGCATGGCACTGTGTATGAAAGCATTCTCTCATAATGAATGCTTTATAGTTGCTGATGGTTGTGGAAAAATAAGCATTACCGGGTACAGGGGTCATTTTTGCACATTGGAAATAGTCAGAGATCATGTGCTGTTAATAATGTCTGCTAATATTTTTTTTTTCCATTTGATGATTCAGGATGAGCAGTTCGAATTGAAATACTGACCTTGAAACACAAATTCTAAACATGTTCTTACTTACATTACTGACATTAAGATTCCTGAAATTTTGGTGAGGGACCATTCAACAAGATTCTGAATTTTCATGTGCTTCTGGCCTGTGCTGAAAGAATTCACCATCTGGTGAGGTCCAGCTTTACAAGAGGACTGCACTAACATACAGATGTTTGAGTTTCCAAAGAGACAGTGATGGAGTCATGACCAGGTCTGTACAATGTCTCTACCACAGGGAAGACAATCATGGTCTGGCGCCAGATGAGATAGCCGAGTACAAGAGAAGGAGAGCTGAGAAAAAAGTATTCTGGGACTCTGTGTGTGTTTGCATGTCATTTGCATGATGTGTCATGTTGCCAGGTACATTGTGGGTTGTGTGTTTGCATGCTGTGTCTTGGCATTGCGCATTGTGAGGTCTGTGTTTATGTGCGTGTCATGTCACCAGGTACATTGTGGGCTGTTCTCTGGAAAACTGTTGCAAGCCAGTACTAGTCTCCATGGGGCGGGGGGTGGGGCAGCTGGGTGCACAGCACAGTCAAATGTGCAGTTGTTGAGTGGTTGGGTGGACAGTTGGTTGTGCGGTTAGGTGTGTGGTTGGTGAGCACTTGGGTGTGTGGTTGAGTCTAGAGTTTCTGACTTACATCGTCTCTAACTACCTTTCAGGCCCAACTGGCCCGACCTGGTAACTGAAGAAATTAGTTTGATTTTCCAAAAGGCCAACAAGCAGATGGAGAAGTGCTTAATCTGAGAGGAAGAGGAGGAAGAGGAAGAAACATGATGAAGAGAGGGAAAGAACATCAGTGAAAGGGGGACTGACAGTGGAGATCTCTCACCCTGTAGCTAATGTCTTAGATTGGTTTAATTGGACTGATTTAATTGGATTGGCAGTGTGGGCAATCTGGCCCCTTCCAGCACTGTGCACAGGTGCTGCAGTGGTTAGAATCTTATTAAAAACAGAACAGGTTTGCTATTGCTCTGTTTGGCCACTAGGTGGCAGAATGTAAGAATGTTAATGTTACATCTTAAAAAGGCTGCTTTTTTCATTAATGTTAATTTTTATTGTTATTTCTATACAGTACATGTGTGAGCATGTACCTGTGTCTGTGTGTGTGTGTGTGTGTGTGTGTGTGTGTTCATGATGGACAATCAATCAAGCTCACATCATTAAGCAAAGTGATTTGACATACATTTTTCTTTTTTTTTTTAAATTGTCATTCTTTGCTATTCTTATGACAAGAAAAAAAATGACCTGTTGTGTTTCAGTGCTATTGAAAAGAGGTCACAGAGTTGTGTCAGGTAATGTAGCCTTACATTCATTCCAGTAACTGAGGCACACTGGCAAGTAGGTTGTAAAAGGCAGCTTAGGTCTGTAGGGGCTCTTTTACTGGGCTGCAATGCACTGTAGATGTGGTCATGGATATGTGTGCACTGTATGTGTGTGAATCATTTTAGCATGCAAACATTCAGTGTTTTGACCTGAAACACATCTGAATGCATGTTAAGAAAATGTTATGGCTGATGGACAGGGCTAAATTTTCAGTTTTATGGAAGGATTTTTTGTTATCCATGTATTTTTAATTTTGTTCATTTATTCATTAATTTTATAGGAGGGTTGGACATTTTTGCAGATTGTATCTCCTGCACATGTGAATGGCTCTTGCTGGTTTCGCTGTAGATGCTGATTCACCACATGGTTTACTACTGTGATTTCTGAGGCAGTACAACCACAGCTCAAAGCAGCTGCCCCTGAACTTTCAAACATTAACAGAAGCTAAATGAAATTATTACTATTTTAAATTGCATTGAGTGAGTTCTGAAAACAAGTGAGTTAAAAGTCCTTATTGAAAGCAGAGACCAAACTCCTTTGTGCTTTGATTGTACTCCCTACCACTCGCCAGAATTTTAATTGTCATTATTGTATAATAGAAGGACCAAATCTTCTTCATTAGACATGTCAATCTGCAGCAGAATGAACACAACACAAACAACTCAGAATGAAGAATATTTTCACAAGACAGCTTTTACTGTTAGCTGAACATGAAAACCAGCCCACATAGTTTGAATTACATTCTTAAAAGATGTTACAGATATAAAGGTTTTTTGTCTCGTATTTAGAATCTTTTTATATATACTACAAAGAAGTGGTCTGGGTGGTGACTAATGATCCGTTTCTTATTTTATTTTTCCTTTTTAATATATGACTTTGCACAAGGGGAAAGGAGTTTATACATTTAGGTTTATTAATTTGGCAGACAAAAATGTATTTCATCGGGTTAGGCAAGTGGCTACACAGACAGTTTTTTATTCAAAAGTAGCACCTGACTGCAAAATTGTTTGCAAGGCTTGCATAGTACTATCACATTCATTTAGGACACTAACATGGACAAGCTCATCTAAATGTTGGATGTCAGAGCGTTATATTCAGTTCAAACTGATTTACTCTATGCGCACTGCAAGTGCCCCCATTTTGTGAAGTGTGATGTTGCTTTAAAAATTAATTGCAGAGAGTATAGTTTTATAATGAAATATAATCAGAATACAACGATGTTTAGAAATTTCTTTTAATGGGTACATCAACTTTTTAAAAACTATTTTCTTCTCAGATCTTTATAGAAAATGTTTATTGCAAATATAAAACATTATGTTCAGTAGAATCATTTGTTGCTAATATTGTTGTCATTTTATTTATTTTTGGAATATCAGATTATTACAATTTATAGGCCTACTAGTTTTCTGTTCTTATGTCACCGTTAAGTGCTCGTTGATTCGTTAGTCATTCGTTACTGATGGCGGAGTAAATTCCGTAAGTGCTCGTTGATCGTTCGTTGCTGATTAATTAATCTTTCGATATTGTTGGCAAAAGAGTTTTCCGTCTGAAATTTATATTACCGCTGCGTGTTCTATTCCTCACCAGGAGATGGCGGCAAAGCCATATGATATCTTGGAAAAACGAGCGCACGTGTGAGCATACAGGGAACGGGTTAGGTAGGGACTAGTTCATTGGAAAGTGTGATGAATTATGGGCCGGTCAGGGTTTACACGCGTCTCAGCCCAACACTTGAATTTATTGCGTATTCACATATTTCATTTCAAGCATCTCCACGCATTTTTCTGCTAATAAACCCAGTAGTAACTGGGTATGCTTCGTGACACGGATCTACATTTTTAGAAACGATTGTTAATTGTGTGATACCAAATAGAAAACCAGTACGATATTATTGCTATTCATGTGGTACCTTGATGTCACCTGAAATTCCTGAGAGCAGTCTTACCTTCTTCTTTTTTATCTGACCGCAGAAAAAAAAACATTTTTGGCCCTGTTTTTCCATATTTCCTTGAAAATAATCTTCACCATTTTTACTATAAGCGCCATCAATATAACAAAATAATACGTTTTCTTACAACAAAAAATTCTCCAAACCTTGAGTAGCGAATGGGCACTTCATCTGAAACGCACATGAGTTTCCCGAAGTACTGTTACCAGCACTAGGACCCATAACCACCCAAGAGTTCTGCACTGGCGTGCAGGTTTCGATCAGCACTGTATGGAAGTTTACATTCTGCGGGATTTAGTAAACATAAAGGAAACGGACTTTACAGTTATTACAAAGAGGAGCGGCAGCGTACATTTTTGTCCATTGTTTTTTCACGAGCTCTTCCAGTTGTGCAAAAAATGGTTATAGCTCTTTGTGACGCTGGACAATGGCGAGATCCGAGTACAGCAATAGCATTTCCTCAGATAGAATACACCCTTTTTAGAGAAGGCAATTGAGGATTCATACTTTGTTTAAACAACGAAAGAAAACAAGAGGCTGTTTGATTGGGAAGATCGTTCGATTAAACCCATGAAGTGAAATATGTTAGCCAGGATTTCCACCGTAAATATACGTTTTTATCTTCCAGGTCTTACACATAAATACATGACTCACCCAACTTTTATGTTTAAAGATGGTCTGTTTACACTTTTACGAAACTGGGATCTTAAACTTTGACATGTATCACGATGTTACATGTATCTCTTTTCTTTTGTTCCCTCGTTTCTCACCATGTGAACCCTGCACTCCAGCATCTCCAGCTTTGATCCTCGCTTAAATCGTCAAGTAGCGTTTTAACCCTAGCAGAGTCCCGCCTAGCATTAAACCACTCTTTCTAGAAGTTTCCAGGCGAAACCTGTGTCCGATGGCGTTGAAACTCGCTTGAAGTGAATCCCACTGGTGTGAACAACTTTTTTAAAGAGATTCCGCGGGAAGCAGAGTCCCCCCACCTCCACCCCTTGTTTTTTTAAAGACCAACATTCCAACCCAGACTGGAATTTGCATTCCGACCATCTGGAAAAAAACATATCTACGTATGACTTCAAAAACACGTCTGTGCGGCTAGACACTACATCAGGAAGCCCCTGTTGTTTAATGAAAGCACAAAGCTGCGATAATCATAGATGACGCCTCAAGATATGATGTCTCCTTTTTATTGTACATAACACCGTGTAACAATTTTTTTTACTTTTTTTGTTCCTGGGTAGTAAGTGTTATAAAGACGGCAGGGAGACTTGGTAAAACCGCCATGGAGACCCATCAAGAATGCCACCATTTTGCAGTCTCTGATGACCTCCCAGCCGTACTCATCATACTTCAAGGCGTCTAGGTACATTTTAAAATATCACAAGCAAAGTTTGAAGGGAATAATAGCCATTTTCTATACTTTTAAGAATAAGCAATTAGGAAATAATAACACTTACTGCCCAGTAACAAAAATTGTGTTACATAGTGTAATGTTTTGATTTACAGAGCAGTTAGTGAAAAACGTTGGTAATGTGGGACTGACAATATTCTTTCCACCTGCAATCCAGTGTATTGTCACAACACATGTACTCAATTAGAGTTTAAGAGGTGTGTAAAGTATGCCAGATGCTTGTCTCTCTCTAGAGTGATTAAAATATGGGTTTCAGAGAATGGGCACGCTGAATATTAGGGTTGGCATAGTAAAGAACACACACAGAAGTGCATTTTTGCAATGTTTTTATTGAAAAAAACATCAATAAACAAATGTAACAATTGTTGCACTGTTGCATCATTCCAACAGGGATTTTGTGGCAAAAAAAACCCTCAGTAACATGACCTGACACAGCATGAAGATGTGGAGTGTATTACATTCATTCATACACCCGACTCAGACATTGCCTCTAGTGTGAAGGTTGGCTAGTGCAGGAGAGCGCTTTCAGTGCAGTCGTGAACGAGGAAGGAATGTATTTTGCCAGTGGTGGAAAAATAGCACCAGGTAAGCTTGCAAGACACTTGTGCAAAAATCCTTTGACTTTAAACATTAAAGGTAACCATGGAAAGCCCACATATTTCACAAAGCTGATGCTGGAGAAGTCGCAGTGAAAGAAACAAAACATTTTTAAAACAATTAGCCATACCAATGAATACTTAAACCCCTGAGGGAAATGATGACTTCACAATTAGGCAAATATCTGAGAGATCATACTTAATATAAGCATGTTGTCAGTCATGTCATCTGCCATGTAACATTAAAAATAAGGCACGTGGTGGTAAAAATATCACTACCTTTAAGTAATTCATGATTTTTTTCCTTTGGAATTCAGAATTCAGACCTTGGTATCAAAATTTTTCTGAAACAGAACCACATATGACAATATTTACTTAGGTTCAGACACATCAGGCTCCTGAAATATGCTTCAGAATTGATAAGACCCAGACATCAGTCCACAGCCTGTATACTGGAATGTGCACATGAGGTAACAGTCAAACTATGTCACACTTTTTTCACTTTCTCGGTCACACTTCAGTTGCACACACAAACTAAAAGAATAATCACAGACTAACCCCTGAGGACTATAACTCATCTCGCATTTTATCGCCTTTAGGCCGGACTAGCCTGCCGATGAAGAGGATGGAGTTGGTCTTGTTGTCTTTGACGAGGAAGATGAAGGGATGGTCAGCGTAGAAGAGCTTTGGGTTCCTCAGCTTCTCTGTGCCGAAGATGCTGGTGTCAAATGGGTTCCCCTCGGTGTCCCACTCCAAGGCCGAGGCGTGGAACACGTTCGACAGGTACAGATCCTTTTTACCTGAGATGTTGGAGAGGTCGGCCTTTGACTTGTCTACAGCTTCCGTCAGGCCAAGCTCTGTGAGGTGTTTCTGAAAGAAGCGACAGTGCTTAGTCCTGCCTCTGCTGATGTGAGCTCCAACCCAAAGCTTCCCTGCATGTGCCTGTTCCCCTTTCAGACATCTTTCTCATTAATTCTCTAGGCATGCAACCTGACTCTCTTTTCAGCAGTTTACCAGCACATCTCAAGTTCTGAACCTGACTGTCTCACCGCACAGGGATCATTCATGGGTTTACCAGTATGTTGTGCATTCTAAACCTGGCTCTTCAACCACACATGGCCATTCAAGGGGTTTACTGGTGTGTTGTGGGTTCTAAGCCAGATTCTCCTGTCCCGTGCTTGGTCCTTCCAGGTGCTCACCTGCAGGTTGTGGCTGACCTCCATGCTGACCTTGGGCAGGGACACGGCCACCGCCCTCTCCTCCATCTTGCTCAGCCAGGTGTCCAGCTGTTTGCGGGTCAGCAGCTTCTCCAGCCGGTCCAGGGACTCCACATGGTATGGCATGATTAACACCATGCTGGACATCTTATGAGCCAGAGGCATGTTCAGCACGAACAGCCTGTTCTCAGTGTCCTCGTGGAACCCGTACAGTCCTGTGGAGGGGAGAACGCCACACAGCACGTCTTAGCATCCACAATATGCTCTGCAAGCCTCAGGTAGGCATCACTGCAGGGCTATCCGCTGTGAATTCGGAGAACCTGTCACTGGCATTGTCAGGGATCTCACCTGTGCGGTGCATCATGGGCACAGAGATGGTGAAAGAACGGGTCACCAGGAAGACACGGTTGTCCACCATACTGTGATGAAACTTCTCATCCCAGTGCGCTGTGAGGAATCAACTCAGATCAGTCATGGTATAACCATTTAAACTGTGCATGATGGAGAGCGAAAAGGTCAACAGGGTTCTGTAATCAGTTTAAAGGTTTTCATGAGTCTGTAGATACATTTACTCAAGACAATACTTTGAAACTATTCCATTATATTTAGGTGTGTTTGCTCAAAGTTTTTCACATCCACTAAAAAATAAGTACCCCATCTCCTCCCCTGCATCAGCAGTGAGATCTACTCACGTTTGAAGAACATAGCGTTGACGATCATGGCCCCATCGGTCTTCTCCACATCCTTGGTGACCTCAGGCAGCTTGCCGTCAGTGGACTTGGCCGCCCACTCATTGATGGAGTTGACGGCGCTGCGCTTGTCGCGGAAGTTGATCTTGGAGTGCTCGTAGTTGTAGTGCTTCTTGCTGTTCTTCACGAAGTCGTCAGCAAAGTTGACAGAGCTGGGTCCATACAGGCGGTTGCTGATCTTCCAGGTGACGTTGCGGGCGGTGGAGTTGCTGACCTCAGTCAGGAGCTCAGACAGGCCAGTGTGCAGGTGCTCGTCTTTCACCTTGTTGGCGCCAATGACAGCCTTCACCTGTGAGGCAGTAGAGGACTTCCCGCCCAGCGCCACGAGGCCCAGCGATGAGGCCACCACCACAGGTGAGATGAGGATGTTCTCCAGGTCCTTCTCCTTGGCCATGTTGTGGTAGAGGCTGAAGGCCAGGCTGGCACTGTGGTCTGCCAGGGCGGTGGCATGGGTGCTCAGCTTGGCGTCCTCGCCAGAGGTGGCTGCAGCCAGCAGGCACAGAGCTACAAGGCTTATCACCCGCATGCTTTCAGTGAACTCAATCTACGATGAAGGCCTGGAACTGCACAAGACAGACACAAAAGCATGTTTGAATCTGTTCTTCTCAGGAATTCAACACTGATCATTTTGTGGTAAATTATTTAGTATGGATACACTTTAATAAAGGCCTCTGTAGTGCTTCCTGGCCAAATGCCGAGGAGCAGGGCAGACTTCCTGTGCTATATTTAGCAGCTAAGTCAAGGTTGCCTCAGAATAAAATGTAATTACAGGCCTGAGTCCATGTGGTGTGCTAATGCAGGGCTTTCGGTGCAGATGGACAGTGTCCATGTGGCATGCTAAGGCAGTGCTATCTGCGCAGATGGACAGATTCCATGCAGCGTGCTAAGGCAGTGCTGTCTGATGGACCGTATCCAGGCAGACACTTTACATAACAGCCACGTCAGCTGTGCTAGCACATAAAAGGCCAAGCAGAAGCCAGCAGCCCAAACAACTCAACTCAGGCAGAAAGCCTCTGCACTAAACAGACGCTACGTTGCCCTAGTAACATTACCGTCGCCAGCAGAAGCTACACTTCATTTAGAAAAGAGTTTGATCCCTAGAAGTTTGATTTTTAATCCTGAGCACCAACAATTTGGATAATGTATAAAACAAATACAGCATATACTTACACATTTCCTAAAAGGAGAATCATACAATGTTGTCTGATTTTGACTGCTATAATCCTATATTTGTAATTAAACGTGTAAGTGCACCTCCCAGTATTGGCACTTCTTGTAGGTTCAGTGTGACTGAACCTGGTGTGGCCTATAAAACAATGGTCTTTTCTAATCCCTGTGCGATCAGTGACGCGTGGGGGTTGGGCTCCTAACTGCTCTGAGGCATGAGGTTTAGCCGTAGCGGCCTGCAACCTGCCCCAACAAGCCAGGGAACGCGGGAGCCCTCAGTCCTGAGAAAAAGCCCCATCAGACAGCACGTAGCCTGGGGCAGCAAATTCAGGCGGCTTCAGATTTCACAGTCTGCTAATGTACAGTTTTATTTCACTGGCCGGTTACATGTTAACCGTGGGGTGCAGTAATTACTATAACTACCGCCAGTTTACCGCCCAGTTTCTCTTTTTGCCATCTTTTCATTTCATCGACATAGTATACCTTGTAAGGTTTTCATAGTGATGTCAAGCTTTGCGATTTTCATTCTGAAAGACAAGAGGTGCACAGAGTAATCTCCACAGACAGAACAAGTGATAAAATACTATCTAGTCCTGCTGGGGAAGCTGAATCACTGGTCCTTTTGTGTCTCATAGACCTGATTTCATGCAGCTGAGATCATACTAGAAATAGCTATGAATGCCCAGAAGTGCCACATCAGTGCAGCAACATGCATGCGCGCACAGTCACATCGACAGCTCTCATTGGCCAGAAATGAACCCAACAGAAACTTCTGTCCAATCAGCGCTGCCACAGTGTATCAGAAAAGGAATTCCTAAGAGAGAGAGCTCTGATTTCAGTGACCACCTCCCACCTCTTCTGAAAAGGAGGAAGGGAGGAAGAGATGTGGTTTTTGCAGTGCATTCCATTGCCCGTTGAAATACCCAAATACATGTACAGTCCACATCATCAAATAGAGGCATTTACTCTGAGGTGCTGAATAGTTAAAAAATGATACAGTATGACTGTTGAAATCAGGACAGTATTACAGTGCAAATCATGGCAGTAATATTCTGTTGTTCTGGGCAAGACCATTACATGTGATCAAGAAGTTTAGATTAGGAGTACAGCTGGACTGATAGCTGGTTAGATCACTTTTCTGACCTCCAGACTGCATCACAGAACATGAAGAGATTCAGACTGAACCAGAATCAAAGAGTCTTTTAGAATAAGGCTTTTAGGATAGGTCTGGACTACTTCCAGAGGTCAGAAAAAACGTGCATCTTTTCCACAGACATGCATATGCATTTGCTAAAGGAGACACATTTACATCTTTTAGCAGAGACTCTGTACTCTCTATTTGGAGGCATTTAAAACAGACCAAAACAGACAAAATAATGCTTCTATATATTCTGCACAGCAGAGAGTTAGAATCCCCTGTGGTCCCCAGCTATCCCAGGCTATGAGAGGGTGCTTACCTGGCTGGGCTCTTCTGCAGCAGCTTGCAGGTCTGCGAAGCTCTCCTCAGGTTCTGTGTCACGATGACTCACAGAGAGGCAGAGCCTTCAGCTGGCCTATATACCGGGCAAAAGAAACTTCTGGAAGTGGGGAAAGGAATATTAAAATGAGGAGCTTTGAGGCTGAGCTTGACCCCTCCCCCTGGGTTCGGTCAACCGCACCGTCAAAGATGAGATCTCCTCAGGGTCCTAGTGCCACACTCCGAACCGGTCCTCTTGGTTCTGCTATGCTCAGTGACTTGGTCCTAAAAATGTGTAAACATTCTGGCACTTTGATTTATTGCCCCATTTTCACAACACTGTCCCTCTCAGTCATCCATGGGCTTCAGTGGAGTGTTTCCCAGAACACACTCAGAACCAGAGTGAGACGCATCAGTGCACAGCTTAACAGTATGGGTGTGCAGTGATTAAAGTAAAACTATTTGATTAACAGCAGAAATGGCACTGGGATGAAGGTAACATTCATATACGGGAAAGATGGGGCATTTTGTTGTGTGCTGTTGCTGATGACATGATCTTCCAGAGAGTTCTGCTGGGGGAGCTTTCTCCATCTCCTGCCCCCTCCCCTCCTTAAAAATGCCACGTCTCAAACACAGCAGAGAGAGGCAAGCATACTGATCCCAGGTCAGTTCAGGACACGGGACGTGAGAGTGGGAGTTGTGGAGAAACAACTGCTATGACTGCATTAAAGAAAATACTCGCCTGATATAAGCACATGCAGACCAGCAGATGCCCCTTACACGAAAAGGAGTAGGGGCCACTCTCTCGCGCTTAACGATTCTCTTATTCGTTCCTCAGCTGGGCCATCTACCAAACTTCTAGGCACCAGTCAGAGGGTGGCACAGTCTTGCTGAAATGCTATTCTGACATGACAGCTAAATAGAACATCTTTTAGAGTAAGAACAGGTTACCTCTTGCTCTCTACTGTTAAATGGCCATGAATAAAACACTTACACAACGTTAACAAAAATCTGTGCAAGATGCAACTAAACAGATGCTAAATCTGGTTGTCAGCTTGGAAAAACACATAAGTCTGTAAAAGAGGGACAGAGTAGTGTAACACTAATGACACGGACACACACACCCACACACAGTATATATGTAACACTGTGTGTACCCATTGACCTTTTACGAAGGTCCAGACTTTCCCAAACTCAGTTTCACACACAGGAAATCCCCCTTCCCCTGTGTGCTGGTGTTGTGTCCCATGCTCTCAATAGATTCTGTCTGCAAATGAACCAAACCGCATTTACAGTCTTTTGTAAAAGTAGCTAAAAACATCAGTAGGCCATCAGCAGTCTCCCTGTCATTCTCATTCTCACTGTATTTGTTGCTTAGTGGGGGGCAGACAGGAGAAAATGAGGCAGCAGGAATGTGAAGCATGCGCACACATTCAGTGACTTCAGGCTGATCTGCTGTCTTTTGTCTGCCTCTGTCTCAGTTTGCCTTTACATGCCAGCAGAGAAATGGCCACCCATCACTGGCAGTGGGGAAGCTGTCCCCTGTGGCTTCTACAGACACAAACATTTCAGGGACCCCTGTGAAACGCACAACCCTGCCCCCTCCAGGGTTCTTCCTAGCCCCCTCCCCTAGCCCCCTCCCCTGTGCTCAAGACCACATTTGTCACTCTCTCTGTACTAAATACCAAAATTTCTCATTGGCTGTAAAGTCTGCGCTAAAGCACAGGAGTACACAGATGCACCCCCCAGAGTGACACGTGCCCTTTCAAACAGCTCCAGGCAGTGATCTCTCTTATACAGTTGGAAGGGAAAAGTGGGGTTTGGAAGAAAAGAGATGGAACTATCGGCACTGTATAGATAGACAGAACCATTAGCGCTGTGAGATTCCGGTGCTATTTTCATTTAACTGTGACAGACAGCAAAAGGAGAGGGACCCCACAATAACCTCAAAGAAAAGACGGGCGCCCTGGCTCACATTCTTGCTGTTTTGCCCTGAAAGCATTCATTGTAAAATGAAAGGGGCAATCAACCAATCCCACAGAGGACTATTAGGCCCAAAACAGCTTGCTCAGTCTTGTGAGGGCTGCCAGTTTTTTCAATACCACATTCATCCTCTACACATTTCTCAGAAAATCAATTAATTGCACCGCAAATTAAACACTATGCTATCAAACTATGCAACCACGTTGAGGTTTCCTATTATTAGCGGTTTCTTGAGACTCAGGAGTTCATTCTACATTAACCCTCTTGCTCCGTGTTAATCCCTCCTTATCTTGACTTTCAAAGATAGTATTTCTTTCCTCACATGGAGAGAGTAAGGCTGGATAGCACCTCATGCAAAAAATGAAACGTAAATAAAGAAAGAAAAAGTAACCTGTTCCTCCAACACAGAGTGATATTGGCACTTTTAATGTGTGTGACACTCTGAGGTAAATCCCACCTGCTTGCTGATACTCCTGAGTATGTTCGCTGAGAGAGAAAACCAGGACAGGAAGTGGATCCTTCAGAATGACTCACACTTCCTGTTGCTGGCCCCCACTTTAAAGCCACTGATAGCACGTAGCAGAGGGAGAAGCTGTGCTGCTGACCAATTCACAAGGGAAGAAGCCCTCCCAAATCAACTGTATTCAATTACTGTGACTCTAATGTAAGTGAGCTGGCCCACAACTCTCCCATGTGCCAGCTACATGCATAACACAGCTTTTCCCAGGGCCACAGAGATCAGGGATACTTAGCCTTGGATAAAATTTTGGCCATAGTCACAGTAAACCCACTTATAGTAGTCCTCTGCGCTGTAATGTGATTTCAGGGAGTGTCCAACGGTTACCCCACACAGTGTTAGCGTGGCTCTGTAATTCAGCTGTGACAGACAGATCAAAGGTGAAGAGCCCCTCCTCCATCTCTTTACAGTAGTCAGCCTGTTTTGTCTCTCTTCTGCTGTTGCTTGTCCATGCATGTAAATGTCTGGCGCTGTGTTTTACTTCAAAAATCCACTTCTGGTCAGGCCTCTCTTAAATGTAGCGCATGAGACACCAAACTATGTGTGTGTGCTGTTTTTCACAGTTCTTTTTATAAAGGTTCACCCTTTAAATTTTAATCCTTTGTTTTCTGTAAATGAATGATGAACCTGCAAACTCAGCCTTGCATGACTCACAGTATGATCTTTGTCAGAGGACTGTGGTTAATGGATGGAAACTTGTTCATGCGAATGGTTGTACTGAATGAAGCATTGCCCTTTGTGTTTCAATTAGATCTGGAAGATTAATTCAAAACAGTGTGCCAGTTTATCTCTTTGGTATTTTGAGTATTCGTTCTCAGAAAGAGGGCACATGGTACTGATTCGTCTTGGATGAGAGTTTTGTAAAGCACTGTGCCACTGGTTTAGGTGAAGCTGCGACTGATCCTAACACATGGGGGCCAGATGGGCAGGGGGGTCAGAGTGACTCCAAACACTCTCAGCCATGTGTGAACTGGCCAGATCCTTCTGCCCATGACTGTCCCATTTGTTTTAATGCTTCCTCAAATGTGTTTGTTTATGTGTGTGTGTGTGTGTGTGTGTTTGGAGAGAGCAGCTGGGCTTACTGGAGATTTTCTCTAAATAACAGACTTCCAGTTGAGTCTTTCATCTAATTAGTATTTCCTTCACTGAGCTTCCCAGGTCCAATCACTCTTCCCTTACAGTATAAACTGGCCGTGGTTGGGGGTGTAGAAGGAGAGGCGGAGACCAAGCTCAGATGGGGTTAAAGGGGGGTGGAGACAGGCTCCATTTCAGTAGGGGGCAGTTCTGAAAATCCAGGCTTCATCTACATGATGTAAGATCCCAGTTATGTTACAGATGCTGATGAAACTTTCCTTTCTGTTACATGTTAGAGAGTTCTGGAAAAATCTGTTGTATCTGTTATAAGAAGCAGATCTGATTTTTAATTCTTATGTGTCAGCAGATTCATGATTTTTCATACACAGGTAGACTTTAGCTAGCCATATATATTAAAGGTGCAGTTTTTTCAAAACCTGTTAAAATCAAGGCAATTCTTCCCAAGACCAGTGAGCATTTTATAAACCATTTAATGTAGAAGAAAGGGTAATTATGAACAAATTACAATGTAGAATGATTCATAAGAGTGCAGAACTCTCTCGCCTTCAAAAATCAATTACTGAAAATATTATTATGCTGGCCAGGTAATGAAAATTTGCTCTCACAACTTACAGAGCAAGCTGAAAATATTACAAGACTAACTTGTAATTCATTCAGTTATTTTCAACCCAGGTCTGTTCACTGATTACTGAACAGGCAGGCTATCCTTAAGTTTAGAATGGGATTCATACAGATAGCTTTTGTTCCAAAATGACATTTGATAATTTTTAATTAATTGATGATAACATTTTTGCTATCTTGCAGTGTATAACACTCACTTTTCATCATCTGGCTCTCAAGTCTTTTAGAAACTCTCAAACGTGTTCGGTACTTATTTTAAACTTTTGCAATCTGGGGCAGAGTAATGGCTGATTACAGCACAATGCTGCCTCAATAGATTTTGGGAACACTAATCTCTCTGTGTGGGATTGAGTGTTCTCCATCCATGGCTGCTCTGGGGTCAGTAGATATCCTCGGTTGCTATGCTTGCCCACGCTGATGACGTGGCCCTGACAAAATTACATAGACTCCCACATGAATAGTATTTTGCTATAGTAGGCCTACACCGTGGATATAATAGGAACCCTTTCCCCCCGAATGGCGCAGTGTTTTTTTTTTTTTGTATAGTTCAGATACTTTAATTTAGGGTTGCCTCGAGCCCTGTGCATTTTAATTGAGGTCAGCTCCACAAATTTAGCGTACGGATTTGCATTTTCGATAAGCTCTCTTTGACAGCTGGTGAGTCCCTATTAAGTCTCTTTTTAATTTTTCTCTTTAGGTCCCCCCTGATTTGTGCCGGTTATAACTTCAACACATGAGCCCTAAGAGGTACCAGCCGTTACCACACTTACAAATAGGCCTGCGGTGAGCTGCGGCGGTGCATATTCAGAATAGGAAGATGAAATCAATGCATTAAAGTCATAGTTACAATTATAAAATTAGAATTTGAATCACCGATAATTTCATCCAATTCAACGGTTTACTTTTTACATTACCTTAAACTAATCAGACAAAGCATGCTAATAATTCCAACAGATGCCTTGGAAATCACATTTCTATCCCTCTCAGCGACATTACGCTCGAGAAAACCGTCCCGTTACACATCACTCATTCATCATTCAGCGCCACCTGCCGTTGATACAGTAAACAGAAGCTGACATCGTGGCGCTTTCACGGTTTACGTTACATTAAGAACGAAACATTAGATAATCATTTCTTCTACATGCGAAAATGAATTCAGGTAGAAATAAACCTCAACTGAGCCGTGGTAAAAATACTCATAAACATGTAGTGTATATATTACCACTCATTAAGCACAAATATTTACCGATATTTAGTCACTGTAACGTATTGCGTTCAGCCGACTACTTAACCAAGGACAATACGGATGTGTGGAATGTCTGTGGGAATGTTAGTTTTTCACTGTTCCAGGAACAGTGGGAAAATGGTATTTTAAAAAAAACTGCGAATCATAGGCTAATTTACCGCAATTATGAAAATGGCAAAAAAAAATGATAGGCATAAAACAATGGTATATTAAGTAAACAAATAAACTGGTAGAGCCTGAATAGCATTGAAATGAATATCTCACAGCTCAGATGAGAACCCAGGGTTGAAAGTTCTGTGATTAAACTTGATGATGGTCACTTGTTCTACGGTCTCCTCTGTCATCGATTGACGATGTGGTGTGAAAACTTGTAGCCTGCTAAGAAGAGACGCATCTTTCAGCATCGACAGAACTGGTTACAACGGACACATATCACTTTGACTGTGTTAGACTTGGACAAAACACCGCTTCGGGTGTTCAGTCCTCGTCAAAACCTGGGACAGAATCCAACGCGAGGGTTTATTTAGCCTGAAGACTTGTTGGAGCTTTAAAATCCTGATAGCCTTAGGCAATTTGTGAGCTGCGTGACTGAAACGCGGTTTATTCTCGTGTTAATCATGGTTGTAATATGCCGTGAGTTTTTCTTTAAGTTCGTTAAGTGTTTTAACACAATGGCTGATTTCAACTCTGCAGCACCACGGTCATCTCCATGCCCACGAATCTGCGATAAAACCTGATGTAGCCTACTTTTTATGGCCGCAGAAAAACAAGTGTTCCACATTTTAAATGGTTTCTGTGGTAGCTTTATCTTTGTAATTGCGTTTGTTTGATGTCCCGCATATATTCTTGCTTGAACAGTTTTAGACATTTTTGACATGGCGACCGGTTAGCGAACTTTACGGAACTTTACTTTACTTGCTCATATAGGCTACACGCAAGTCCGAATACGTGGGCATTGTAAATTAAATGCATTGAATTTGACAAGCCTCGGAGGATGTCTTTGTAAGCCCCTGACATAGGTCGCTTTGTCGGACACAATGCTGTCAGATTATTAACGAAAAATAAACGCGTTTATAATAAAATAAAAATATTTATTGATGTCATCTGCAACAAAGATTCATGGCAGCAAGATACCCTACACTGAAAACATAATGATTTCTCATCTGTTGATTTGTCCTTGGCTGTAGATTTACTATCAGATGTTTCGATCTGTTCTTTTCGTTTGTCTTCATGTAAATCGGCCACCCAAGGAAGATAATATTGTCGAAGATGATTGGTTGATGGAATTGCTTATTCAAAAATGCGCGCTTTTTTAAGGGGAATATTTCAAATGTCAAATCATGATGGCACCCAGCCTGTACTCAGGGCTGCCCTTCCCCCTGCATTCGATGACCGATGATTCCCCTCGGCCGCGCCAATCTCATACTTTTGTGTGTTTTGTGATTTTAAATGCTGGTCTGTTGTGATTTGTTTATAAATTGCAAGATGTGCAAACTTAATTAAATCCGTCTATTTGCAGAGTACATAACAGATATTGCTGTACTCTGTCGCTCAAAGATATGATCTTTGTAGCTGGACGTTCTTGGTGTTCTTTCCGTGACTCCCTTCCTTTCTTCCTCCTGTCCAGCCAAATCTTAGTTTTTAAGCACATCACAATTAACCACTAATTGTATAATTAGCCAGGTGACTGTGCCGATTGTTGAAACGGTAATTAGCATAAAGTGTATACAGCGACACCAAGAGGACAAAGATTGAAATACAGGTTCTCGCCTGACCTGTAAAATTGTGGGCTCTATAGTTATGACATTTCCCACATTTCCCATTTCTCATTTCCATTTAAACAGCTGAATATTTACAGAAACAAAACCAGTTCAGCCAATCATCCAAATTAATCTGATTACGTTTCAAAGTTTAGCTAGCAAAACATGTTAATGACTGCTTAAAAACCCAACTCTTCTGTATGTTTAATTGGAATACATTTTCAAATTAACCGTTCCATCCTTGCAGCCAGCGCTAAATTATACATTTTCCATACATCACCACGAGGTGGTGCACAAGGCAAAGAATTGTTGACTGTGTTGCGAAGCATTTCTAACAACTCATGACCCCACATATTAAACTGATTTTATGTATTTTCAGCCCCTGTAATTTCGTCAGTTCCCAACAGTGCATTATAACTCAAAATGAATAATGATCAGACAACGAAAGCGATAACGACAGAGAAAGGAATTGTTCAAATTACACACACACAACGCATAAACTGACACGAAACGGAAGTTATGTCACACACTTTGACTGGCTGCGGGATAACATCCTCAGTATTTCTGGTGTCACTACTCTGTCATCCGGAGTGGATTCCAGTTTGCTCGATAACACGTACAAGCTGTTAGCGATTCACCGCATTATGTAACAGTGTGTCCCAGTATAACCACCTACACCTCCGCAGTCTGTCGGCTCACACGCGCCTCCGTTGCCCACCCCGCTGTTTGACATTTTTGAGGGGGAAGTTCAGAATTAAACCAGCTGGAACCGCTGACTAATTCCTGCCTAGGGAGAACAGGGGGTCCAGTCTCCCCCCTCGGACTTAAATGTCAGAGAGGAAGTAGCCCGTGCAAGCAGTTTTTCCCCCTCCATAATTAGGAGCGAAATGTAGCGGCGTTTGAAATGCAGATGAGTCCATACTAATGCATGATTTCACGCGATTATTCATTTCAATTATTCATTCATTTTCACGTCTGGCTGTTACTGTTTGTTCCTCGCTTCATTAGACAGTACACAGGATAAACATGCTGTACCAAATTAGCCCCCACACCCCTACCCGTGTCCTAAAACGATGCCCAGACTCATTGGTGAGAATACATTAATATCCGGACTGCCAGACAAGATCATAGCATTATCTTATCTTATTGAAGCACCGTATTTGATTTAAGCTTCATCCGCACTCAATGTGGGCCATTGTCAAAATGTTTGCCTAAAAATAGCAATTTCTACAGCTATATATATTCTTTCATTTTCATTGCCATTGCATGGCACAATAAAGTCGATGTGCAAGCCTTCATTGTCAGCCTATTGTTGCAGCGGAACCGATTGGGTGTTTTTAAAGTACGGTGCGCCTATATTGAATTTTACGCTTCCGTTCTCACCAAATGGCGAAAGGTGAGAGAGCTTTGTTGCTAACTGCCCATTACCTACTACCAGAAGAAAACACCTTTTCGGTTCAACAAGGAGACTGGCAAAATATTACGTCAGCCCCTCATTACACACTGACGGCTTCTGTAGCCTACTACGAACGCCGTCTGACAAAGCATATGGAGCCACCAAATTATTCTGCTTTGACCACTCCTGAGCTACTAACAAATGTAAGATGTCCCCGCGATCCTGGAATGCTAGGCCAAACGTGAAGGTACAGCCTTGTCACCGAGGGCATCTGAGGGCAAGTGAAAGTTCATTTTGCGGATTGGGATACCGTCGATACGTGACTAAGCGCCATTTCGGCGGGGAGTGCTTAGCGCAAGTGTGAAAAATGGCAGCATTAGTATATTTAGCTATTTAGGTAGATTAATGAGAATCCGAAGACCATTGGCCACATGTATCAACGGTGCGTACGCACTGAAATCGTGCTAAGCACTTTTCTACACATAAAACGGTACTTATGAAAAGATACTTACCGGGAAAACATGCGTACCTCTGCGCATGGTCTCGAGATAGCGCACGCATAAAATTTGTAATTTGCAGATTGGCGACACCAAGAGGAACTAACGGTGATGCAAGTAAACGGAACTTGTGTCAATCATTGATGACTGTTATCGCACCAGGATGAAGTGACTGAGGGGGCATTTAAAATGGTGAGGGGGCAAATCTTATTATATAGTAAAACAGTAGGTTATCATCCTGCTGTGGCTATTTCTGCATTTTTTTTTCATCCTGTGGGTGGCAATATATTGGCGTTATGACAGTTCCCTACCTTACCTTTTCCATCTGTTTGTGCTTCATTGTCATAATATGAAATAGGAATATTTGGGGCAGATTGCCAGGTCACCACCTAAAATTGGTCTGGTGGAAGGTTTTATGAAGTTCATTGATTTAACCATGCATTAGCCTCTGAAAGGCTAAACAACAACAACAACAACACATAAGCACTGTTTCAAAATCAAATAATACATTCATTTCACAGCCGTGGTGAAGCCAGTATTAAACCCGAGTATCGTCGCACAATTTAGGGAATCGGAGCACTCGGAACGTAGATCTACAAGACGCACAATAATAGAATTTATGAACGATTCTAACCACTGAAGTGATGATGCTAAAATCAACAGAATAATAACCAACAGCGTCAGGTTCATTAAGTGTAAAAAAGATTGTTTTGTCTTTCTGCTCATACCATGCAGCTCTCTCGCACTCGCTCTCCCTCTCTGTCGTTGATAGAAACTTCACTTCCCTGCATGTCGTTTCCAACGAGTATTCCAACGTTTCCAATGTTTTTGTTGTTTTTGCCATTTTTCATACATAAAACTTAAACTAGGGGGCAGAAAATACAACTGAGGCAGCAAAGCCCCCTCTTGCCCCCTCGTGACGCCAGGTTGCGGACACTGGTCCTGTGTGCGCTTATTCGTTTTTTGGCCTCTCCGACCACTTCTTCTTCACCTCCTCCACTGTACGCACCTCTGGTGAAACTGCATTCATAGCAGTCACCACTTTGAGCCACTCCACATTTTTCCGTCGATTTTAAATGCCGCTAGTCTGGCCTCCAAAAAGGACATTTTTTCTCCTCTCCACCTCATCAACTATCACCTCGATCTCCGTGTCCGAATAATTTCTTTTCTTACGTCCTGCCATTGATCCTCAATCTCTGCATTTCACTCAGATTTACCTGGGATCTTTATATGCTAATTCGACTAATTAAAGGCGTGTCTCGGTCCATATAAGAACAATTGTGGGAGTGGACGTTAAACGCGTTCATGTGCACATAATCTCACGATGATTTGATTTACGATCAGATTTATGAAGACAATTAGGCGTACGTGGTGTTTGATAACTCTGACGAAAAACCTCCGTACACAAATCGTGGGATTCTGCGTACGCATGTTCCTACGGCAAGTTGTACACAAAGGTTGATACAATGGCCCCATGTAGGGGGAGGCAATGTTCACTCCTTTTCACTGGGCGCGTTTATTTTGAAACGTTCAAGAGGCACAAGGTATTTCTCTATTTGCAGTAGTTAAATTATGTTACCATGGTAATTTACCATTGCTCAGGCGTGCAGGCAGTTGTCAGAGCAACTGTTTGGTCTGGCTAATGATATTCGCTATTGATGGAATAATAAAGATCTTATAATTTGTACGTTTCCGGGTACCAACCTTGATTTTGAACCACACTGCAACAATAACTCAGAATAAATTCAAGACCGTCTCTTTCAGATAATTGTGTCCCTTTGTCAATTCCCAATAGTAACACAAAGTCAGGGTACAATAGTTTTCAATGCTGCAATGAGCTACATCATTACATAAGCTTAAATAAACTTTGTAATTGAACTAGTCGATTACACTGGGTTACACTGGTACAGAGGTTCTGTGAATTTGGGTAAAAGTCTTTGGAATAACTGTCCTAGATAAGACGAGTCCTGACAGTAAACCAGATCTAACTCACAGTTTGTGTTGAATTGGCCGATGAGATCAGCGAGTCACAGTCCAGTTAATGCAAAGAGTCACCCCGGACGTAAATATTTACCAGAGTCTTGTTCATGGTTACGTATAAATCTTTCACATTCTTCACACTTTTCTGTTTTTTTTTTTTTTTTTGCTGGTGTATGTCAAGACAGGAAAATAATTACGGCAGTCACTGGGTCAGAGTCAAGCGCTCTAACCACTAATCAACACAACGTCTCGTCTGCTACTCGGAAGCACAAAGCATTGCCCACCTCTTTATACAATTGCGTGTACAAAATATGACCAGTCTCATGTTACATTGTTCTTTGTGTATTATTCATGGAACCCAGATATTTGCTGCCTACCCATTGGCTCGGCCTGTGTACAAGACGGTCGCTGCCAGGGTCTGTTACGGTGACCTACCATCATTGGATGTGACTTTGCAAAACCAAAAAAAGTGAGCATGATTTATTAAAGAGAGACTGGCTTTTCTAAAAATAGGCACCGTTTAATGGTTCTTGATCTCAGTAGTATGCACAATACAAAGAACAATCGGCCATCACGAGCATACCGTGAGCCGGCCGTGCAGGTGCGGCTTACTGTAGCCTACATTTCCACGGTTGTCGCGGTGAGTTGCACGGCTGGAGGAATCATTTTTATTCAGTTTGCTGAGCAAATGCCAATATCTGGAGCACACTGGAAGGCATGTTACGATTCACAGTCCATTTACGTGTTCTGTAGTCTTGTTTACTGCCTTTTCCACAAGCAAACCAATGATATGGTAGGTCGCAGTATATTAAATGGGCTACTGAGGTATCTTTACGCTCCAGCATTACACAGTGTGTGATCGCATTTCTCCAGTTTCTGACTTTGAATAGGTTTTTACAGATATCTCACACCAGACATTCATCGGTATAGGCAATGTTTGCATCTTACAGATGAAATCAACGAGACACTGTCATGCGAAAGGAAACATTTATTTCACACACAGTGTCAATCAAGAGGGAGTTTCAGAATCTTAGCTACTAATCTGAACGCTGTATCAAACCTGAGCGTGTGTGTGATCAGTGTAATCTGTGATATTGCCTGCTACCGAGCGCCCAATGCTGAGATGAGCGCATGTTTACGCAGATTTGAGGAGACATGCTCTGTTCTCTGCTCTGTATGCCACCCAAGGGCGTAGTTTTGGTAGGGACACAACAACCGAGGGGACATTGGAACTATGTAATATAACTTCACTCCAAAGATAATGCGAACGAGTTCGCTCAGATATTGGTAGGGACATGTCCCTACCGTCCATATGCAAAATTACGCCCTTGATGCCACCTTATGCAAATCATGGGCATGGAACATGAGCTATGATAGATTTGCATTATATTTGTACTCTAAAAATTTTCCTGAGCAAAATATCAGAAATGAATACAGCACCAAAGACAGTACCTTGTTATGCAAGAGCTAGACTCAGCAGTAACGGCATCATAATCACAATCATAAAGATAGGACAGACTGCCACACTTGTGAGCGGCGCAGTAGTTAATAGCCAGATTACCTAGTTTTACATAACCTACAGTTTCTACTTTGCTAAACAGTCTTAGAATTGAATTACACAATTAATGGTTTCAACATGGAATCTGCAATACAAAATACATTGGATATGTGGAGAATTAAAAACGAATACTTTGGATATCTAGATATCTAGATATCAGGTAGGCCTATCATTTGATATTAATTTTAAAGAAACTCTTAAGATTACTCTTAAGCTTTACTTTTTTAATTTAAATGAGGCAAGTTGCAGTGTGGAACTGAGCTTGAAATCAGGGCGTTCCAATTTCAGACCTGCGCTTGCATTGCCCCTGTAAATCTCCTGCTGTGAGAATGAATATGCGAAATAAGATGTGTTGCTCGCGCGGTATAAGGGCGTCGACCACACGAATAAACGGGGATGTTTCCGTGATTCCTCTTCCAATGAAAATATTGCCACTTATTTTCAAATGTTGTCTGATTTTGCAAATGGAAAAATGATCCACGTTAGCGTCTCGCTTGGTTGAATGGGGAAGAATATGAAATGCTAAATGCTGTGCATCGCTTTTGTAGCCTTAGATTTTAACGTTAAAATGCATTCAACGGGGTCTGTACTGAAACGCGCATGGCCGCCCTCGGAAAATCTCTGCTCAGGCCGCTTGCTATCGGTTTAATTATCTCTCAATATGTAGTTGCCGTGAGTTTGACATTCGTGCTGCGATTGATTTTGCCACAGTAAATGCACAAGCCAACAATCGTAGTGTTAAAAGCCGTTGTTTTGTTATTACTTTTAATAACTTCCCGTGGTCGCTCTGATTATTGTTTAAAATATCGATCAGTGTCACATTATAAATTGACCGAGCACGCCCCAGTTCCACATATACAGAGAATTATGGATGGGCATTAATTGTACAGTCGGCCCTGTCACATGCCTCGTGTTGGCCGTTCGAGACTGCATTTTGCTTTAAATACCCCGTGCAATAAGAGGGCAGGCAATAGCGCTCAAAGCACCGCCCACACTGTCTACTCTTACGGATTACTCGCGGTGCCTGTCACAGTGCACGCTATAACCTCTGGGAAGGTACAGCCCTCGGATGATGTGCCCCAAACACAAAGAGAGGTGAGCTAAGAGGCGCCACTTCGGATACAAATATTCAAGTACCTTAAAATATACTCTTTTAAAGAGTGGACTCATGTCATGCTTTGAACAGCGCGATTGAATCTGCCCTTTTCTTTTGTCCTCGTTATTATTTGGCTAGCTACAGCAGGAGCCATCCACCTCAGTTGCTACTTTTGACAGAGCAGTTCTGTGCTGACGCGTGTGAACGCAGTATCAACGATCGGACGAGCTTTCGCCTGCTTCTGTCTCTGGAGGCGAAGAACTGAAAGAATCGCCGAGGGTGAGTGTTTAATCGGTGCCGGTCAGAGGGTCAACTTTACAAGATCAAAGTCTTGATGAATTTGTGCTGTCACTCGGTTAACAGCGACGTTGTCTCTCCAGCGCTTTTGGTCGTAGCGGTATGTTTTATAGTCAAAAAACACTTTGATGAGTTGTGTGCGACCTTCATTTGTGATGGCGAATACACCACGCTGCTACCTACACTTCAAAGCAGGTATTCGCCCGGCTGCTGAATTTATTTATATAAAGGATGGATCCACAATTAACGTGAATGAATCGATATTATTGAATTGCGTGGTTGAATGTTTATCGATGTGTCGGTGATATGCCCGTTAGTCGCCCCAACCTCGCCCCATTAATAACAACGAGGTTATATGCGAGAATACGCTGATTGCACAGTAGGCTAGGTAATTACCGCACTTGAAGTTCCACGTTTTGTAGCATTATCCAGGAATTAGTTGGGTGTTACCGCTGTTACGGTCAAATAACGATGCCCTCGTCAAGCATTGTTACCGTATCGATCAGCCGGATGCTGAAGTGGGAACCGGGATACTTTGTGAAAAAGGGGACCATGGTATCAAACGGCAGGCTATGGATATTCTCCACAGGGAAACAAAACGGAAGTTTTTTTTGAAAAATTATTTTAAAAATATTAAGAATAGTTACATAAAATTCAATTTAAAGCCATATATAGTGTACTTCAGTATAGAACACCTAAGGTCTAAGGTCTTTGGAGACCACAATGTACACAAGATTTAGTTTCTTTTATTTATTGAAATAAAGACATTCTTTTAGCCACCTTTGTGCCTGGTGCTGCCACAGGACTTAGAGTGTGATGAGTGTGTCAAAACAGAACTGTGTGATCGTTTCTCTGAGATTCAGCACAGCCACGCCCACCCGTTGGAGAGGGTCCATTTGTCTTTGTTCGGTGTGAGATTTGGAGGGGCAGGGGTGTGCAGTCAGTGGAGGCATTGGAGCCGTCGGTATGCGCACCCAATCACACTCCTTCAAGTGTGCACTTCACACTCCACCTTCACTGTCTGTGGACCCAGCCCTACAGCCTTCCACAGGCGCTGCGTATGCAAAAGCACCATTTTCCACAGACACACTTCCATTGTGTTGAAACGATAAAACGAAAAAACGACCTGAATCATGGCTGTCATGCACTTCACATACGGTTCCTCAAAGCATGCAGGACTGTCTAGAGCCCTTCACCTGAACCCAGGCTGAGCCGGCTGAGAAGTGTCTTCTACAAAAATAAATCTATGGGATATCTGAGGTTGGATAATGGCCACCCCTTAAGTAAGTAAAAGCAACTTGAGTACTGCAGCTGTCTGTAATTATGTTGTATATTACATTTATTGATTTTTTAAATTCATTGGTTAGTGGCTGCATTTATCCAGTCAGATGTAAACAGCACATTATCCAATTATAGGGCTGAATAGTGGCTTAAACAGGTAAGGTCCTGACACAGAGAAGCCCCAGCACCTGACACAGGGAGAGTGCCAGAACCTGAAACCTTCTGCTAGAGCTAGGATCAACCTGCTGAAGCTCTGTAATATGTTTACAGTGCAGTCTCTCTCTCTCTCTCTCTCTCTCACTCACTCACTCACACACACACACACACACACACACATGCACGTGTGACCCAGTGAGTCACTGAGCATGCCTCCAACCTGACTCTGCAGAAACCCACAGTTTCAGGTGTTGAAATCACCATACAACAAACAGGTGCATCAAAACAGGGCCCACTTTCAGCTGACGAAGAGACCTACCTCTCAGGATTTGGGCGTGATCCCACAAGGGGGAGGGTCCCTCCCGTGTGTTGGGTATGTCTGCATTTGTAGCGGCAAAACCCTCTTTTCTTGGGACAACTCTAAAGAGCTTCCACACAGGACACTGCAGCTGTCATGCTAAATCAAATCTAGCCAGTATCCTCTGAATGACAATGCATTCGGCATGCGTATCGCAGTAGGTTGCAGGCCGTGGGTCCTCTGTCAGTGCTGTGAGGACAGTGCTCTGGAGAGCCTTGCAGAATTTGTCTATTTGTACAGTTAATAACATTCCTCCTGGTTAGGCTCTCTGTGTACTTTAGTCAGGACTGTTATGCTGCTGTTAGGATTCATAATTGGGCCCAGGGTTTGCTAAACGATTGCTTCTGTGTGCTTCTGCTGTGGTGCAGCTTGTTGGCTGGACGCTCAGTTACTGTGGCTGGCATTTTCTTGTCTATTGTTGTTCCTGCTGTCCTTGTGATGTGTGTTTAATGCATCCTGCACTGACAGCTTGGTAAGTCCCTCCAGAAGAGCTTCTGGAGGAGTAAATAATAATAATAATAATAATATGACTGGGCTTTACTGTTTGTGCAGGAGAAACGCCCAGCCTCATTTCTGGTCTTTCACAACTGCTTTTAAAGGCTTTAACTGTTAAAGGACATTACCACTACCTCCTGTCAAACATGCTGAAGTTTAGCAAGAGTATGGCTTTGGGGGAAAAAAGAGCACCAGTCAAGCTGTGTATGCACGTACCTATAATAAGAGCCATCACTATGGCAACTGCGTGCATCCCTTAATTTAGCCACTTTGGTGTAAAGGGGCATTATCTTAATTAGCATGTGTGAGTGGGAGACGGCGATGAGCCGCCTGTTATTACTGTCAGTCACACGGGAGTGAAGCCCCCTGCTGTCATGGAAGAGGACACGCCTCCTTTCACCCACCATGCAGCCAATAGCGGAGTTACAGTGACCCTCAAGCCCAGCCCTGTTTGTTGATTGCTGTGAGACAAACAGCACAAAGGGTGAACTGGCCCAGTGCCGAAGGGTAACTGTGTACCACTCTCAGCTGGAAGACTGGAGCCATGCTACAGCACACAGGAAGTGGAGCCCTGGAAGACTGGAGCCATGCTGCAGCACACAGGAAGTGGAGCCCTGGAAGACTGGAGCCATGCTGCAGCACACAGGAAGTGGAGCCCTGGAAGACTGGAGCCATGCTGCAGCACACAGGAAGTAAAGCCCCTGCTTCACCCTGTCATGAAAACACTGTATTCATTCTTTCCCAAGTGAGCAGAGAGGATTTGCTGTTCGTGGCAGGTCTGTCTGTCAGACGTTATCGTATTTCATTTTGTTGCAGTATTGTCCCATAAGGTTTGAATCCCTCAGCTGCAAGTGGTCACATTTGGAGGCGTGTCTAAATGAATGATTGTGCAAAGCTGTCCCTTCCATTGGACAGGATGAAAGTCATGAGAGCATTACTCTGCCCTGATCCAAACCCTCCTGCCCTCACCCCGTTCTGTCCTGGCTGTCATAGACGCGTTTCTCAGCTGTTTCCTCTCCCGCCTACAGTATCAGCTCCTGTCATTAGAGGCCTACCCAGAAACCAAGCCTGAGGGGCTGTCACCTGAAATGGGGAGTCACTCAGCGGAGAATGGGGGCATGATGTGGCACGGTGGAGGGGTGGGCTGTGAAGTAGCTTTGAAGCAGCAGACTGCTGGGCGGGGGGTTCGGGGGCGACGCGGCAGACGGACCTGCCACGACAACACTCCTCTGTCTCTTGTGCACCTCCCCCACAGAGAGATAACGAACCAAGTCTCCAGAGCCACTCGTTAGAAAAGCAGAAACGCGCTCAGACTGTGTTGAAAGGACAAACCTGGGGGGTCCAGGCTGTCAGGGGAAGGTCAGAGAAACAGAAGGGAGCTGGGAGGCAGCCGAACTCAGAGGAGCCAACCTCAGAGCCAGTACCTAATGCCAGGTGACCTTATGGAGAGCCTTTCAGATTGGCACATGTCTGTACAACTTCCAGTATGGCCGCATTGTTCAGAATAGCAAATATTCTGTCATTGATTTTGCATGATGTATTAGTCGGTTCCTTTGAGAGTATAAGTGCTTTATGGAATATGATAGTGGAAGTTGTAGAATGTATGGAATCCGTGATTAAATATCAGAATGTTAATGACTAATTTAGTATACCGTCTGTTCTGCCACGTCTAGAGCAGATCAGTGTAGCAACAATATTATTGGTTCTTAACACTTACCTGAATTCATAATTAAATATTAAGTTGTAAGTCTTCTATTGCTTATACAGCATTTTTTTCAATTTATTCAATTATCGATTGATTTTTTTCAGTTATCAATTAATGATGGCATAATATGTATAGATAGATAGACATATAAAAACACACCTGCTGCTCAGTAAAATGTATTGGAGTTGAGGTTCAGGCTGAAGGTGGCCTGTGATGACATGACAGGGAGAGCCAGATGGGTGAGGAATGGATATGTAGATTGTGGAAATGGTGAAATGCTGATAATGTCATGGGCCATTTGGCCTGTGATCCATAATGCTATAATCCATCCTCTGCTCCTTCAGGTGTGTGTGGGGGGGGGGGGGGGGGGGCATGAAGGCACAGGGAATAGACTCATTCAAAGGATCTGTTATTACCAGCATGTATATTATTATCTATGAATTTGCTTATCTGCCTTTGTCCTGGGAGTTTGGATTTTGTATATTATTCTGTAATAATGTATTATTACAGAGCCTGATATTTACTGATGCAATTTAGCCAGTTCCTCATTAGGGATTTGAACTTTTTCACTTAATAATGATGCTGCCTACCACATCAGAGCTAAGAGGAGAACCTATATACACTTATGAACATTTAGAAATGCAAGCACATGCACACACACGCGCACACACACACACACACACACACACACACACACACACACACACACACATGCACACATGTACATGCATGCATACACTCTCATTTCTCACAGTGGTCTAGTCCAATCCTGGCTGTAATTCTGAACTTTGACAGCAGATCTCTTGGAGCTTTGTGTCTTCCGATAGCATCTGCCAGAGACAGTGGGAAGAACAGGAAGTCTCAGGTGAAGCCAGACGCCTTTGTCACCCTGGCCAGATGGCTCACACCTGCGCTCAGTGAGCCTGCGATGAAGCCAGGTGACAGGTGACTCCAAAGGGCCTGGTGAATCCTGAAGTGCCAGACTCTTACTCAACTAACAAAATGTTAGAGTGGTGCCAGATGAGACTGCCTGTGAGGGCTCATTTCAAACGGCCATGTTTCCATGAGGAAGACTTCCTTCCAAGCCACACAGCTGTACCTGCAACTGCAGCGGCTACCTGTGGAAGACACGGCAGGCTGAACACCGGGGCTACCTGAGGAAGATGAGCAAGGCTGAACACAGGGGCTACCTGGAGAAGATGTGACAGGCTGACCACAGGGGTTAACTGCGGAAGTCGTGGCAGGCAGATCACAGGGGATAGCTGCGGGAGACGTGGCAGGCAGGAGGCAGCGAGCATGTGGTCAGAGGACAGACTGTTAATAAGCTGCCTGATGGGATGTCGGAATCGCTCCAGTACCTTCCCCCAGGAGACACTGTGTCTTCAGCTGGCAATGTCTCACTAGTGACTCCAACTCCTGAAGCCCCTGCAGATATGACACTCTCACTGAGGCAAACTAATACTCTATTCTCATTTTTAACTAGGATTTTGACAAAGAAACAGCAAAGGCCCAGCCATTCGGCGCCTCTCAGTTTCACATAAGCTTTGGGGTAATGGAGCTGTGTCTAGCTGTGCATGCTAAACACGGTGTAAATGATAATCTGTGCTGTCTTTAAAGGTCACTGGGTGCTAAGCTTGTTTGTTTCTACCCAGAGTCACGTCTTAAGGAAGCAAAACCATTTTGCTGCGTGTGCTGGGACTGTCTGAACAGTTTGTCCTGGCTCCGCGCGAGCTTCTTTGTTAAAGGTGTCAGATTTAGAATGTGTTGCACTCCTGAGTAAGAGTAAGTTTGTATGCAGGTGACCTGACTGCCATGTTTGACCTCTGCTGCCCCCGCTGTCCTGCCAGTGAACAGCAAGCCGGCCTGCTTTAATGATCTCTCCACTATGAGCCAGCTTCAACACAGGATCCTCTGCCGTCATTTCATTTGCTTTAGTTGGCCTTTGTCACCGGGCTTCTTAAATAACAGAGTGAGGACGGGATGATCTTTCCTCCGAGCGCAGGGTGTCTGTCGCCTGAGAGTGGAGCATGCTGGGAAAAAGAGACACCCCTCAGTGCTCGTTAGGACTTCCTGAAGGGGCGACCTGTGGAGGCAGGCCATTCCGATTTCTTTTCTTTTTTGGTTAACTTAATTGTGAGCCCAGGGGAAGGCAGGGCACAGAAGTTGTCTGAGGAAACTGTTACGGCGAGGCAATGAGGTAGTGTTGATCTGGGAAGCGACAGCTGTAATTACTGTTTATTCTGGCTGCTGTCAGTGAAATTCTGTAGGATGCTAAAGATGAGTTAGTGGCTGAGTGTAGAGAGGTTAGGGAACACACTCCTGAATTGCTTTCAGGTGCTTTGTGTGTATATTAAATCTAATGAAAACCCAGGCACTGTGACGTTGTACATGGTTTCACAGACTCCTATCCCAGGTGAGGGAACTGCTGCTGTACACTAGAGTGAATTACTTGAAGTGCCTCTGTAAGCATATCCAGCAGTAGAAGTGTAGAACACACACCCTGCAATTTGCCCTGGTGCATTTGTAACACACATACAGGAGGAACACAGGATGCAAACACCTAACAGTATATCATTTGTGTTTACATTTGGTGTTTCCATTATTTTGTCTACCCCATGTAAGTATGCAATATAAAAATTGTATCGGATTGCTGTGACAGTGGAAACTACTTCTACAGGAGTAAAGTATCAGAGACTGGGAAGCCGAAGGAATGTGAGAAATGCGATTCTCAGAACCAAGCCTATGTAGATCTCCTAGTTGGGCCCAGAAACGAAATCACAAAGCCAGTAGGCCTATTTAGGTTTGTATGCAGAGGTTGGTAGCATGTGTTTCACCTGCAAAGGCGGGAAGTGTGGCAAACTGAATATACATGGGGAAGTTATTTTAGGAAGAGCCAGTCAGTTTAAGGGTGTGATATAATTTATCGTATAGCTTCCATAACTCCTCTATAACAACTCAATAATGCTGAAACACTTTATTAAATAGGGAAAATATGTTCACAAATCTTTAACACTTAGGAGTACACTTCAATAGTATAGGGAACTGGTCTGAGATCCAGGATTTGTATGCTCTGTTCCCAGAAGGGGCTGTACTAGCCTTCTCAGGCGAGGAACATGAACTAAACCTGAAAAGGTTTAGCAAGTATAAAGGACTGTGAGTGATTCACATGTTAAAGTGGCCTTGAACAGTGCAAATAAATGATGTCATATCACTGTCCTGTAATTCTGTAATGCCTTTGTGGGCATATGTTAATGGAAAACCTTTGTTAGTGATTGCCAAATCTTGGCAGATTTCAGAATAACTCTCATTGGTGTTCGTGGCTCATTCTAAGAGCAGATTGTGTTTGGGATTTCAGACAAATCTGACTGATTGACCGACTGACTGACTGAATTACTGGGTCTACTGTCTCAATCTTGAAACATTTCCAAAATGCTCCCATGAAGTGAGATACCTGGTGATGTTTAACAGGCGTATTCTGCATAAGTAAAGCAAGAAACTCTTGCTTCACTTATGCAGGATGAACGATGAACACATGCTTCATATTTAATTGCCTTAACTGTTAGCTAATTATGGCTTCAGCATCTCCGCTTCCAGTTGACGCTAAATTGATGCTAAGCTGCAAGGACATCTACAGGTCACGTCATCACCAGTCCACACTCCTCGCTGTCATGTCTGCACTCCTTACAGCACCATCACAGAACACTGTAAAAGCCGTTTCATACGGCCTAAAATAGCACATAGTATGCCTTAACGATCCTGATTAACAGCTTGTTTAATTCATTGCGGAATGAATAAGAGATCTGTGTTGAATATTTCATTGCGAGATATTAGCCTGGAAGCGTTGGTCTTAGTGAAAAGGCTGGCTGCGGGTAGCCAGCATTACAGCCAGCTTTTGGCACGGGTGGATTAAAATGGAAAATGGGGATACCAGTGTGTCATGCAGACACTGTGCCAGGTGCGTGCAGCTTTGTGTGGGTATAGGCTGTATACATACATGCACACACACACACACACATATATATATATATATATATATATATATATATATATACTGTATATATATATATATATATATATATATATATATATATATATATATATATATATATACATACATACGTACAATGTACGTTGTACATACATATATCTTTTAGCATCACTGTCTCATCGATCACCTGAGGAATCTGGTTCCCATTATATACACCACTGACTCAAGCTTTGTCCACTCTGAGCCTCGCCTTTTTTCAGCCAATCAGTGGGGATTATGGCACCTGACCTCCTTAGATCCTGGTCTGATGAAGGATCATATGACACCCAACCCAGTTGTTCAGCTGTCCCAGGCCTGCGTGCTGCCGCAATCTGCAGACTGATGAAAACCTGGTACCTGCTATTTTATGCATTCCTGTGTTTTATTAAAGCCACTCCACTCGAGGGGGCGTTGAAAAGCGGCCTTTGATGTGCAAAAAGTCTACAGAGGCTTCCAATCACATGGGCCTAATTGGCCTGTTATGAGCTTAATGAAGGTGCTTGGGTAGACAGTGAAGGGTTGCATGACTCTCCAGCTGGATTTGGATTAAATTGCTGTGATTCCACACCAAATCATTTTCCCTGGCAGACACCTTGCAGGACTGAGCCCACTGGGCAGTGTGGAGACCCGCCCGTTGCTGTTAAAGCGTCTCAGTAGTGAGTGCTTTATTTGTCAAATATCACATTTATTAAACATGAACTGGCAGTGTGACTTAGTAGTAAGGAGCAGGGCTTGTAACCGAAATGTTTCTGGTTCGATTGCCTGCTGGGGCACTGCTGTTGTACCCTTGGGCAAGGTACTCAACCTAAAATAGCCTCGGTAAATATCCAGCTGTATAAATGGATAACATGGAAAAAATTGTAACCTATATAAGTTGCTCTGGATAAGAATGTCTGCTAAATGACAGTAATGTAATGTAATGAACCTTCCTTGGTGTAATGTAGCCATACAGTGAGCTGCTCCTTGCATTGTCAGCATTTTACGCTGCTAAAAGTAACTGCTCTTCTGCTCACTGCTCTGCTCTCCGCAGTGCTGGATGCTAGCATGGTTTCGCACAGGTCCTGTAGTTTAGTAGTTTAGTCCTTTAGTAGTCATGTATAAAAGTGAATTTTAAGAAGCAGCGTCCATGGTTTTGTGATGCGTGCGTCTGTCAGCTACCTGAAACAATAGTGCTGCTTCAGCATGGCTCTACTTCACAGACCATTTTGTCACTTTGACACCTCTAGATAGGCTTTTAAATCCCTGGTGTGGAGAGCCAATTTCCTGTCTCTGGGCGAGAGTGCTTACGCCTGTCAATCTCCCAGGTGCAGGGTTTAATCAGAATGCATGAGAATGAGTTATAGCATGGGCATGCCCACACATACACACATACTCACTCACACAATCACTTATACACACACACACACACACGCACACATGTGCACAGGCAAACATATACATACTCTCACACTCATATATGCACACATACAGTACGTGTGCATGCACTTACACATACATACATTACATTTTATGCCATGGCATAAAAAGGATAAAATCTAAGAAAAGATAAGATAAGATAATCCTTTATTTGTCCCACAGCAGGGAAATTTGCTGTGTTAACAGCAGCATAGGGGATGGCGCAACAGTAGAAAAAAGAACAAGAAATAATAACAAGTAGTCAAACAAGAATAGATAGTAAATAGTAAATAAATAAAAACAGACAGTACACAGTTTAGTAAACAGTTTATTTGCCATTTAGTATATTGTGAACATTTTCTGAATGGCATTATCCTCAATAGGATCAGGAACTATTTTGTTGAAGCTTCATCGCTGTGTTCAATTTGCAGCTAGAAGATTCTCTACAAGAAGAATTGCAGAACAAGCTTAAGTAATCATGTTATAATGAAGGCTTTTATTTGGGTGCTTAGCTGGTCAAAGCAGTATGCAGTCAGCACACTTTAGAGCTCTTTATTCTCTCTTTGGTTTCCAAATACCTGCTGCTGAATCTCTCTCTCTCTCACACACACAAACACACAAAACACACACCCGCATACAAACACGCACAGGCACACACACAAATACACACACACATGCTCACACACTCCACACACTCCACACCTGACATGTATGTGTGTGTTTGAATGTGTGTGTGTGCATCTGTGAGTGTGCTTGTGTGTGTTTGTGTGTTTATCTTTTCAGGGATTCACCTTTGCCCCGTAGATGCTCAGCACCTGCTGGAATGCCCCACGTGTGCATGTCCTGGACACGTTTAGCAGATCTTATGTAAGCTGTTTACCTGTCCCTGGGCAGACCGAAACGTACTCACCACAGGCATTTCAACACATTGCCGCCGGATTCTTTCAGGTTGCACAGTCTCAGGAAACGCCGCGCCAAATAGAAACGGGAGACGTGGTGAACCTTGAGCACCGGCCGCTGGATCCACTGACGTTTGCTTGCTCTCTTACGTAACACCTGTGTTGTGGCCATTGATGGTAACTTTGAAGGACACCCAGGCGAGCCTAAGCCAGTTTATTAATCCTGCTACTGGAGCTGCATTTAGGCCCATTTCACTCCTTTTATCAATTTCACAGCTCGTTTAACACCTCCAAAGTCTTTGGATTTCCCCTGGGAAACTGTCAAAAGAAACAGTGGTAACTCAAAACTGCTGTGGCTCCACAAATGAAATGATGTGTTCTCCCCTCATCAAAAATGCTGTGAAGTGCACAAGAGTGAAAAAGGCTGATAAATATTTACCCTGGACCTCAAGTGCTGATCAGGCAGTGATGCAAGTTCCTCTAGCTGAGGTTGTGTGAGTAATAATCGGTTAGTATAGAATCTTCTGCTTCAAAATACATTACACTGAGAGACTGAGCAACTTTATGGATTCTAAAACTGAAATGTAAAAGGTGTGAAGCTGAACAGGTGTTATTATATAAAACAGTGCTACAGTCAACATGCTGCTATGAGCAGGTGCCAGAGACAATCCTACCGTATGAATTTCACTGTGATGAGTGAATAATTATAATAACAGTAATGTGCATTTTTGAAAGGCAGAGTGACATATCTGTAGTGTGGGACACTAACCACAGCCACATGGAGCTGAAGCTGGACCTTCAGATCCCAGGCCAAACAGTTTGGCTTGGCCCCCATGTGTCTCTACGCGGTGGGCTTCTTAAAAAGGGCCGCAGGGGTTCCAGCAGGGAGGTTAGATGCAGCATGTTGAATTAAACGAGGAGTGACGGCATCGCGGAGCCATGGCAACCTGCAGTGCCACCGCAGAGACAGTGCGGCATTTCCTGTTTGCATTATTCAAAGGCTGCACCTACAGGAAAGATGCCCTCCTGCATTTGACGGCTCTGCAGTGGGAAAGCATTGCTTCATGCATTAGCTTAGCGGGCACTGCATATCCTGGGCGACTGGGCACACTCACAGCTTTGCACTGCTGTGCATTTACTGCAGCATAGAATGGGAATTGAACTTGCAACCTCTGGGTGATAAAACCTATTTTTAAACTGCTGTAAATCACTGCCAAGTGGGGGGGGAGTCAGGGATGGCCAAGGAGACCCATGACGAGACCCCTCTCATACCCTTGCTCAGGAGTTTGATGAGTGGAGGCCTCACATCTCTACTGGTGAGACGTTCACCCATGGATTCTTCCACTAGGGTGGTCATGGTCAGGATTGTGGTTGGGTAATTCTAGACTGAGGGCTAAAAGTTGCCAGAGCTCACCTCTCTCCACTACCAGCACTGTGCAGGTAGCTTTCAGGACCTGCAGCTTCCTGAAGCAGCAGGGTTTTAGTAGAGAGAGGTCCAGAAAATGGAGGTTTCTAGTGGAGAGAGATCTCCTGCCCATATAGAAAGGATGATTTTACTAAATGAGTACACAGTACAGTTGCCATGATCCAATGAGCCAGCAGTGTGAACCACCATTGTTGGGGGTGTGCAGTTCAGTACACTAGAAATCAGGCGCCCACAACATCGTGGAAACGGCAGAGCTCGGCACCAAATGCAGCTGAGAGTCACGCGGCCCTGTGCATGCATGGCCGAGTGGGGAATAACAACAGCACGTCTAACAGCACGTCTCCCTGGGGATGAGGGAATGCCTCTGCACAGACAACAGCGTGTCCAACAGCACGTCTCCCTGGGGATGAGGGAATGCCTCTGCACAGACAACAGTGTGTCCAACAGCACGTCTCCCTGGGGATGAGGGAATGCCTCTGCACAGACAACTGCTGGTGGTCTGCGCTCCTCTGACCTCACCCTCTCGCCTTCCTCTGAGGCACAGCCCCTGTCAGGCCTTCACCTGCCCCTAGCTCTGAGGAGCGGGATGAGCATCCTGATATCCAGGCATCTTGGAGGAGCCAGGATTTGGATGCGTGTATGTGCTGGGGTGTTTTAGAGATGAAGCGAACTAGCCAGAATATTGAGATACAGCGTCTTGGCTTTTGGGCAGAGCCATCCCCTGCTGTGGAGATGGCTGACAGGGTAGCTTTTCAAAATGGGTGTGTGTGTGTATGTGTGTGTCTGTGTGTGTGTGTGTGTGAGGAGACAATAGCGGGGTGCGTGTGGCAGCTGTGAGGGCAGACCTCTGAAGCGTGAGTTGCTAAGTTGGGCTGCCTGCGTTTGCGGGTCAGTGCGCTGTACCGTGCAGTCTCTCAGTGATTGCTCATAGGCCTCCCCTAGGAAGGGAGCTATGACGTTGCTGTCAGGCCTGGAGTGTTGCAGCAGTGCCAGTATCACATGAACATCCTGCTCTCACTGTATTGGTAACTCTACCTTGCACATTTTCTCACACACATTCCCCATTCCTACAGAAAGAACAAAATCTTGTTTACCAGAGTCTACCTAACCCTAATCTTAATCTTAATCCTAACCAAAGCCCTAACCCAGATACCCATGGAGGCTTAAACATCCAGAAAGCAATGTAAAGATGTTCACGATGAATTTGTGTGCAGGCATCGATGATTAGTCTGTGTGCTGCTAGTCACACTGATTAGACCTGGGATTTCAGCCAAGCTTCATAATTTCATGGGGCACTAAACTCCTGTCACACTGTTTAAGGATGAGGCGCTCAGGCATACCCCCACAGGAAGGGGCAGTCTGTGGGGCTGGGCTGTTTGCTGTTCCGGGGGGAACATTCAGCTGAAAATAGAGAAGTGATGTACTCCTCCACCCATGTTCCGTTTTGCCAGGGGCCTGTGCAGCTTGCGCTGAGCTCCCCGGCTCCCGTCATCCTCCTCAAGCCACCGCTCTCGGACTGAGTCATGGTGGGAGAGCGGCGTGAGGGGACAAGTCACTGCCAGCCCCCCAAAAAACAACAAGGCTGTTAATTAGAAAGAGACAGTGACTCATACGGACCTCCTGTTTCAGGAGGAGTGTTCAGCGGGGTGTCAGGAACTCAGAGCCATGTTTCTTGTGGTGTCGTGCTCCGATGAAATCCAGAGGGGTTTGGGAGGCGTCACTGAGGGAGGTTTCTCTGGGAGCCCTTAAAGCCGCCCAGGATCTTCTTCTGGAACATTCCCTCCGGGTGCCCTGTCACTCAGGGCTTGCTGTTTCATTCATGCATGACTTCACCTGACAGAAGAGGAAATCCAGGGATTGTGCAGTCTGAGATCTTCTCTAGAAAACTGGAGGAAAAGGAGCCAAGTGTGTGTGTGTGTGTGTGTGTGTGTGTGTGTGTGTGTGTGTATCTGTGTGTGCATGTTTGTGAGAGAGAAAGTGATAGTGTGTGTTTAATGATCGTGTATGTGTGGGAGTATGTGTGGTGTGTGTGATGTGCGCGTGTGTTTGATGTGTGTGGGCACACTTGTATTTGATGTGTATGGGTGTGCGTGTGTGTGTGTCCAGGTTTGACAGAGGACAGCGTTCGAATGTGACTCTCACACACTCCCCTCCTATTGGAATGTAGAGGCAGGAAGAAGGCACCTCTCAGTCGGATATATTACTTTATCGAGACAACGTCTTCCTTCTCCTCAGTTCTCACATCTGGTTCAATTAGGAGACACACTATTATCATTTCAACTAACATCTACTCACTATTGATTCCAATGCAGTATTACATTTTTCATTGCCATACAGAAACCAAGGACATCTGTGTGCCTCAAGGTATTTTTCAGGTTTCAGTAGATGTAAGACAGATGACGGTATTGTAGGAATTCTGGTGTTGCATCATATTGTCTCATACACCATGTCATATTAAATCACTCTGCCCCTCCCTCCTCCCAGCTCATTGTGTTGTAGCCTATGTATCGATATGCATATTAGGAAAACATTTATTCCCTCATTTATTGACAGAGGGCCATTAGGACGTGTGATAGGTTAGAATTTGTCCCCATAAGGTGAAATGTTGGGGGTAGCCAGGTGTGGGCTCAGGTGGGCCTGGTCCTCCCCAGCCTCCCTGCAGAAGCAGACCTAAATCATGCACACTGCTCTGTTTTAATTGAGGAGCTTATCTACCATCCACTGGGGGTCACCGCACTAACCCCCTCTGCTGTCTGTTTCTCTCAACCCCTTTGGGCGTTAGGAAATGACCCAGAAAAAAGGACAGGGCTTTGAGGGATGGGGTGGCGCCCGGGGCAGGGCTTTGGTGGGGCTCACAGCAGGTTTGCTTTTGTGTAACCTGTTTATTTATTTTTTTATGGATTAGGGATTAGGGAACTCTTGGAACCAGAAGGTTGCTGGTTTGAATCTTAGCAGAGGCATGGCTGTTTCTTTGATCAATGTACTGAACCTGAATAGGTCTAGTGGTAATCCAGCTGTATAAATGTATAAGATGTGAAAATGTGCGTCCTCTGCTGAGATTACTAAGTACAGAGTTAGTACAGAATGGAGTGTTTTTCCATAGATACCCCATGCTGTGTTCTTCAGCCTGAAGACCTTTCTCAGAAGATTCAATCCTGTGAGAAAATGGAACCACTTCTGTGTGAGAGTGTGATTGAGAGGGCCTCTTCAGAGAGGCGAGTTGCATGTGGAGCTGTGGGCGCTGATTGGTGGATTGAACAGCGAGCGTTGTGGAGTGCCTACACTGACGGTTATCATTGCGGTGTGATTCATGGAGATGTAATCTTCATGAAACCGCTTGTTCTGACTGCTGCTAAACAACGAAAGGGATTTAGACTGACCTCAAAACGTACTGGCACGGGTCCCACATATGGGAGTCCATCGGTGCTGTCATATGGTCAGAGAGGATTATGGACACCGGGTGCTTCTCACTGTAGCCATGTGCTTCTCATCGTAGTTATGTGCTTTTCATCATAGCAACACACTTTTTCATGATAGCTACGCACTTTGTGTCACAGCCACGCACTTTTACATTGAAGCCACACATTTTTGAGCTGCAGCTGCAAGTGTTGGCTTTGCGCAATGCGGTTCAGGTGCCTTTTGCAAAGGAATATTTACGGTTTATGGCATCTGCACAGGTAGTGACGTAAGCTACGCTCCCTGTCTGTGCTCACCTGTTTTTCTGCTTGCTGGACCGCCGGCTAAAAGAGCGAGTTTACTCCACCTGTCCGTCAAGCTTTATCATATCAGCAGCTGATTGCTGTTGCCCTTCGACCATGCGTTGTGTAACTTAGTGCCTGGGACAGAACGCTCTCCCAGTTGTGGTGATTATCTAAACCCAAGCAGGTCTGGCTAATCAAACTTAGCACCCGTTCGCAGACTGAGCCAACCGTATGTGTGTGTGTGCATGTGCTGTCATTGATGTGCCCTTGGCGGCCAGCCTCTCTGCCTTCTCGGACAGCAGCTCTTTGTCTGTGTGATCACATGACCCTCCCTGTTCCCCGCCTGTCAGCGTTCTCTAACCTCATGGCGCACCGACACGACGGCTTACTTAACATTCTAATGGACTCTCGTAACCCGGGCCGCATGCTGACAGCGGCACATCACCCAGTGTGCCTGGTTGTCCGATATGAGCTGCACTCAAGCAAGAAAGGAATTGGATATCTGTGAGCGAAAGCTATACACCTCACATGGTCATAAGCACAATGTCCCTCCCACCTCAGAAGGCTTAGAGACTTCTGCTCATTTCACATGGATTCTGGCAACCCCTCCCCTGAAGATTCAGACATTTTGTTTGTTACAACTTTGGCAGAAGTGTAGCACAGGGTAAGGGCTTGTAATCGTAACATTACTGGTTCAGTTCCCTGCTGGGACACTGCTGCTGTACCCTTGGGCAAGGTACTTATCCCACAGTTGCCCTAGTAAATATCCACGTGTATAAAAGAATAACGTGCAAAAAAAACTGAAAGCTATGTAAGTCACTCTGGATGAGAACATCTGCTAAATGACAATAGGATACCTTTCTGGAGGTCGTCATTTTAGTGACTTCTTCCAACAGACTGTGTCCTTTCACCATTCTAGAAGACCATTCTATAGTTGTGTTAGATACTCTCAATTATGTTTTTCACTTGTGAATATACCATCAGAAAAACTACTCTTAATGGTAAAATTATTAATTAATGGTAAATTAATGGTAAAAAATAAAAATATTCAAACTGAATTCATTCATTCATGGCTGAGGACATGTGAACACTGCTCTTGATAATCCAAGCGTTACCATGAGCTCTTCTGGGTATTGGGCATTATTTCATGCTATCACCCAAGACACCAGTCATCTGGAATGTCTATTCCAGATTAAGGATACTCAATGTGTAGTATGTTGTGATTTCGGTTTTGATTGTGTTTGATCAGTGTTGTTTTTTCATTTTTGCAAAGCTAAATTACAATTAGGACTGGACTTACAATTCAGTGCATTCTCTGTTCTCATCCAGTCAGTGTCTAAATTTATTTTAGTCCTCTTTGAAGTAACTTATTTAAGTACCAGAGGCCTCCTTCATTGTTTAAAACTTCCCACAATTCTCCGTTTCATTAGTCCCAGGACCCCGCGCTCAGAATAGAAACAGTATCTATTTAATTATGCAGAAACCCTCCCATGTATCATTCTTCAATGAAGATATCAAAGAGAAATGGCTCCTTTCTCTGATTCATAATCTCCCATGTAAATTGAGATTCTGAAAGACATCTGCTGGAAGCTGGCCTTGTATTTGGAACACATCTGCTGGAATCAGTATTCATGTTTGAATTAATATGTTGTTACCAGGCAGGCTCCCTAGGACCACATCTAAACATGTCTCAGTCCATCACTCAGTGTAATGATAAGCAGAGCCACCCTGAATACACAATAAGGGCAGGAATACCCTGGAGTAGTTAAATTTGCATTGGCGCTTGTGTTGGCAGTAGCACGTTGATCAAGACGGGGTGTACAAATTCAAATAGAGGAGTTGATCTTATCCATCGAAACCCAGATTCAGTGATGAATTTGTGGTTTGTGGTGTGGCTTTGCTATGAATTCTTATGAGCTTGTATTGAGTGAATATTGGATATTTTTGTATTTTTTGTATGTGTACATTCATGTCAAAAGTTGTTTTTATTGAACAAGGCTAAATGGAGATGCAAATCTGGTGCAAACCACATTTCGGTACACAACAGACAATAGAGAAATTTAATCTACTCTAATTCTACATCTGATTTGTACCTGTAACCCTAACACTCACTGCAACACTAATCCCAACACTGCCTGCTACTCTAACCCCAACACTGCCTGGAACACTAACCCTAGCACTCACTGAAACACTAATTATAACACTCACTGGAACACTAACCCTGACACTGCCTGGAACACTGACCTTAACACTCACCAGAATACTAACCCTAATCCTGCCTGGAGCATTAACCCTAATAGTGGTTGATCTTTTGAAGGTTTTGAACTGAAACTAAACAAGGCATGATGTATAAGTCAGGAACACAAGAAGCATCCTGCATCTGCTCTGATCTTGGCACTGCTTTGGCATACTCTGCCAGCTTTTCCTTTGGCCTAACTTCTTACAACAGGTTGTTTTCTTCCAGTGTCCTCATTTAGTTGTAGTTGCTTGATCTGTAGACCACTTCACAGAGACCTGAAAATGTAAACATCATAAGTGCTTTGTGGCCAGTCTGCCTCATTAACAGAGCGGCCTGTACGAATGGTTCGTTTCTGTTTCCTGAAATGAAAATGTGCCGATGCCAAAGCAAGCGAGCCCCGCTGGAGCTGGCACGCCTCTGTTAAGACGCAGAGGGCCATTATGTCCTTGTTGTTATCACTGATTAGGGGTGGGAAAGCCCAGTGCTGAGACTGCAGGCGCTCTGATGGATCCCCTGAGTGATTTAGGCCTGATTAGCACACTCCTCTTTCGGTGGCTTCCAGGCCAGCGAGTGGTCGATAGGGAGCAGGAGAGCCTGCTGCATCCCCGGGTTTGCATTGTGATGCTCCAAAGAGAAATGCCACAACCCTTTAAAAACTACCTGCTGCATGTCATCTGAGCATTCACCATGCCACTGTGTAGTCACCATGTAGTGTGCATATCTATTTGAATTTCATTTCTGCATGAATTGTGTGTGGATTCAAAACTGAACCCCAGGTTAAGTTTTTAGCCAGACGTAACATGCTGCCAAGGAGAGGCCTTCATCTGTCCCCTAGAAACTGAATTTAGTGTTTGATTGTGTTGTTAAATGTTTGTAAACTGTTAAATATGTGTTAGAGGATCCTTAAGTGTCTTTTCAACTTACCATTCTACGAATAATGGATCTCTCATCATATGATTCAATTCAAACTGGCTAATTGTAATTGTTTCATTGCTCAATTAGGCCAGCCATTGGTTCATGAGCCCCGCCCTCCTGATTAGAGGCTTTTTTGACACAGGTGCCTGGTTGCTGGGATCGAGAGACTTTTAGAGTGGTGTTATAGCTTGGCTTGGCTGAGGCTGGTTTTCTGTTTTTTTTTTCTGTTATATTCTTTGTGCTTTGTACCTGTTCTCCTTGCATTTTTTATGTGTGAGGCATCCATCATCTTTTTCATGCAAGTGTGCACCCTTACAGTGCAGAGTTAACAAATGATTGGCACATCCATGAAAAAGAGTTTCACTCTCATAGAACCACCTGAAGTGATTTGTGAAAGCAGTGTTCAGCAGTTAGTCTAATAAGCCTGATCTTCTTTGTTGAGTATGGTGATTGTGTATGATTCTAAATGTAGCCCACCTATGTGGGTGGTAGTGGTGGCTGTGTGAAGGGCTAGCGATTGTGGAAACATTTGCTTTCCCTCAGAGCGCAGTGCACGTCATAACGCAGAATGCAGCCCCTCATAGCTGTTCGGGACCATTGTGCTCATTCAAGGCCGTGCACAGTAGGTAGCAGGAGGTGCTTCTTCAAGCAGCAGTTTCAAAGTGTCCCTCTGTGACGTTACTAATGCTAGATTATAGTGTTAGCCAAGCTGAAAACGGACACAAAGCTGACTACAGAGCTGGCTTCTGTGGATGAAAATGAAATTATCAGTTTCTTGAGGTGTTAGCCTAATTTTTCAAGGCTTTCTATTTCATCATTCCATTCATAATTGAAATAGTGATGCTATTATCCTGCTCTGTTGTTTTTCATCCTTTATGAAACGAGGCTGCCTTGGAAAACACAAATCTGATCGATGCAACTGAACCGCAAAAAAATGACAAGGCCTCAGATTTAGGAATTGGTAATGCACCCGCTGTTTAAAGCTCCTGCAAATCCTTTTAAATAAAAGAACCGTTTGAAAGCAACAGAAGGGATTATGATTATTCAAAGTGAAAATGGTGATATTCCTACAAAGGGTTGTCTTAAGAGAAATTCTTCTGGCCTTGGAGCAACTGCATTTGAAAAATAGAAATTTCATTCAAATCAAATTTGTGCTCTGACATCTTTCCTCAACCTCTTAAATCCTGTCACTCCTCCAGGTGATTGTACCGATCCATTTGTCTGTCTGTCCTGATTACATGGGCGTTTTTTTCCAGTAGAGACTGATGTTAAATCTAAGGGAGGAAGGTGTGCTATCTCTGATAGCCTTTGTATGTTGTGATCTTAATGCAGTGGTCTGTGCAGTAATGTATGTATGTGCTGATATATTGTGTTTTTTTTTCCAGGATCCTCTGCTCTCAGTGGGATGTGAGTGAGCTGGGAGGCTGAAGTAGCATGGTGAAGCACCAGCCCCTGCAGGTCTATGAGAAGCAGCTGTGTTTGTCATGTTTAACAGGGATCTATGGCTGCCGCTGGAAACGGTACCAGAGGTCACATGACAACACCACCAAGGTCAGTGCCACAGCGCACCTTTTAAATGCCATAGGCATGACTGTGCATGCTCACATGCCAGCACATGTAAGCATGAACCAACATACATATTCATACATGAATACTTGCATGTGCACATGTACTCACACACACACACACACATACCAAACATACACATACAGATACATATGCACATCCACGCATACACTCACCCATGGTTACACATGCACTCACTCACATTTACACTTACATAGCACACATACACAGAAATGAAGGCCAGCACATGTGAACACATGTACATCCACTCATACAAACTTATTTAATACACACAAGATCACATGCTTTTACATATACATATACATATACATATACACACAAACACACAGTAGCAATTCATAGGAGTTCACCCCATAGCTGTGGTCTTTTCCATGGTTTTCTTTGGTTTAGCAGCATGTATTTTTTCACATCTTTCTTCTCAGCAAAATAAATTGCTTTTGGTTCTATTCTGACTGATTTTCTCAAAAATGTGAACAAGGTGTCAAGAAGAATAGTTTGGATTGACCTCATGTGCTGGCATAGGAGACCCTGAGCCAGTTCCAGGGAATTTATTTGATACAGTATTGATTTTCTCAGCTGTACACTGCAGATCTGGAGAGAGACAGTGCCACCCCCCCTAATTAATTATGGAGGCAGAGATGAGGAAGAGAGCATGAGCAGCCATGGCTAATCAATGGAAGATGGCTTTTAATGATGACCCCATTTCCCTTCAACCCCCAAAATCAATGTGAGCCGATGGGTGTGGCCCTGCCTGCCCAGGAAATTAATCCTCAAAGAGAAAGTGACAGCAACCCTTTTCGCAGCAGGTCCAGACCTGGCCCCCAAAACCTGTAGCCAGCAGCAGCAGAGAGAGGCTGTTGGTCTCCATGGTTATAGTTGTCATTTTATTTTAGAAATGTGCAGCTGAGTTCTGTCAGAAAGAACACAAATCCATTGAATTTTGGAGATTCTGAATGCTTATGAAAAGCTGATATTTGGCCCAGTGAGTTACATAATCCTCTTATCTAACACACTCGGAGAGAGCAGTTAAAATGAGGATATCCCATGGCTTTTTGTTTGTTTTTTGTTATTTATGATAACTACTTCCTGTCTGCCCTAGTATCAACACAAGCCTTAACGACCCGAGGTTAAACCCTCATTTTCCTGATGCTTTAGGCTATAAAACAAGGAACCAGACAGGAAGTAGCAGACAGGAAGTGGCAAACCTGAGAGCCCTGGGGACTCTGCATAGGTTCTGTCAGCATGTGACAGGATTACACAGTTTTGCACACACTCAGACAGTCACCAGTTTAATTGAAAAAGGTTGATTTAGGGTTGTCCTTCTTAGCACCGGAATTTTGAGAGGGACCTGATTGCTGGAGTTGTTTTGAGAGTGCCCTCAGAGGACGCCCTTGGCCGTGTGTGGTGGGGTCATCATGCATGCATGAGCAGCGCAATTATTTGATATTGAATTCAAACATGCAGAGTCACTGGAGGGCCAGTATTGTTGGACAGATTGGTTTGATTAAGTGGGTTACACACAAAGTGAAGATTTAGCACAGGGGCCTTGAGTCTCCGTGGTAACTGAGTGGCCCTGGAGTCTGTAAACAGATGGCACATTGACTGAGGAAAGGAAAATGGTCTTCAGATGAAGGCGCATGTCTGAGGCACAGAGAGCTATTTCACCGGTGGGAACAGAAGAATAGTAATGTTGCTGCTTACAAATGTTCCTGACAGTCGTGACTCTTCCTATTCATCATGCCTTTCTTGAACCCTGTACAACATTATTAGTCACATGCGTGTCAAAAAGAGAACAATGGCATTTTCTGCTTTGAGATTGGAGCCAACATGTCACTAAGAATTTATGCATTGTGTGAGGGAAGAGATGTATTTATGTTTTTTTACCTTTCTGAGCTCTGGAGCTGCCTGGGGGTTGTAATGAGGAGGCAGACCTTGCTGAATATATATGCGTCAGGCTGAACGCACTGACATTAATAAAATCAGCACGGAAATATCAGTATGGATTTTTCTCTCCACTGGGGTCATATGATACAGTGCATTAATTACTGATGCCCGGGTGTCTTTCAGCTGTGATTCTGTGATGTCAGCGTTTTTGAGACTCAGGCTCGGCCCCCAGTGTCAGCCGGTGCCGGGTGTGCAGGGGAGAGGTCTCTCGCCGGCCGCCTGCGCATCGTGCCGTCGGACGCGCCGCCCCGGTGCGAGAGATCCTCCGCCTCGAAGCCAAACCCGCCACGAGGCTCTCAGATCGTCTGCCAGCCTTCTGTTTCCCCCCCAGGCTGATAAGATGAATCACACGGCAGTGACTGCATCCATGGCATGCATACACGCACTGGCGCAGCCAAAACAGATCCGCCGACTCCGCTTTCGGCGTGCCATAAACAGAAACTCCGCGGAAGGAGGTGCTGTGGGCTTTCAGCGCGCCAGCTCTGTTGTCGGTTAAACACAGCTGTCTTGTTTTCTGCCCACGCGCTCTGGAGAGAGAAGGCACGCGGTAAGCTGACACCTGCACAGGTTAGTGACCATTACTGAGCGTGTCCCCTGAGTTCCCACCTCATGGCTCATGGTCACGTGACTCTGAGCTCACGGTGTGGGGGCGTTTTCGCCGGTGACATCACAGCCGTGCTTTTCTGATGCTTGCATTAAACATCAGCGCATCAAGTGGTAATTACAGGGGTGTGGACTGTTTGCATTTTTAAAAATTTCCACTATAGCCAAACTCTCAGGGTTTGGAAATGTAGTCGCAGTCGATTCTGGGTTTTTTTTTCCTGAAAGGAGGAAACACAAATGGAGCGGAATGACCTGGCTTCCTGTGTCAGCCCAGAAGGATGACCGTGTCTTTGAGGGTCGCTCTCACGGTGAAACCGTGCACCCTTGGGCTGTGAGTGAAAGGGAGCTCACGCTGAAAGAGGATCCCGCCTCAGTAATAATGGAAAGTTTCTCCGACGCTCCTGTCCTTTTCCCCGATACCCGCCACTCCGGGAGCAAGGCCAGGCCATCGTTTCCTGTCCCACTTGCAGGGCTGTGGCCACCCCAAAGCCGGCTGATACACGGGGACCTTGTGGTGACCCCCAGAGCAGGCTGACATGCAGCAGTGCAGCAATGTTTGGCCTGTGGAGCGCATTTTTGTTCCTCTTTCTTGGTTTCCGTATGCATGCAACAGAAGACAAAGGCAGCTGTCAGCATCATTTCAGCAGTAAAAGCTGTATCAGAATATGTAAAGAGGCAGGAATAGTGAACAACAGGTGCTCCAAAGACAGGGTAGGTATGATTAAGTATGAGGAAAAGAAAGGAGCAGTCTCTAGACTGCAAAGTGATCTTTTACTGAGCTTGAGCCAGACAAGTTCCATTGCTGCAGAGTGTCTGGGTGCAGGTGCAGACAGAGTCACCATGCTCTGCGCACTCTAATCCTTTGAGCATCTCACAGTTGTTACTTTTGTGTTACAATTAAAAACACTACATGTTCACTGATTGCATCTCAGACGTCGCTCCCTTCTTTTGAGGAGCTGTAAGCAGTGCTCCTTAGACTACAGCATCACTCCTACAGCACCGCTCCTTAGACTACAGCATCACTCCTACAGCACCGCTCCTTAGACTACAGCACCACTCCTTAGACTGCAGCACCGCTCCTTGGACTACAGCACCACTCCTACAGCACCTCTCCTTAGACTACAGCATCATTGCTACAGTACTGCTCCTTAGACTACACCATCATTCCTACAGCACCGCTCCTTAAACTACAGCACCGCTCCTTAGACTACAGCACCACTACTTAGACTACAGCATCACTCCTTACAGCACCATTTCTTAAGCTACAGCATCACTCCTACAGCACCGTTCCTTACTACAGCATCACTCCTACAGCACCGCTCCTTAGACTACAGCACCACTCCTTAGACTACAGAATCACTCCTACAGCACTGCTCCTTAGACTACAGCATCACTCCCACAGCACCACTCCTTAGACTACAGCATCACTCCTACAGCACCGCTCCTTAGACTACAGCATCACTCCCACAGCACCACTCCTTAAACTACAGCACCACTCCTTAGACTACAACACCACTCCTTAGACTACAGAATCAATCCTTAGACTACAGCATCACCTCTACAGCACCACTCCTTAGACTACAGCATCACTCCTACAGCACCGCTCCTTAGACTACAGCATCACTCCTACAGCACGGCTCCTTAAATTATAGCACCGCTCCTTAGACTACAGAATCACTCCTTAGACTACAGCATCACTCCTACAGCACCACTCCTTAATCTACAGCACCACTCCTTAGACTACAGCATCACTCCTACAGCATTGCTCCTTAGACTACAGCATCACTCCTTAAACTACAGCACCGCTCCTTAGACTGCAGCACCGCTCCTTAGACTACAGCACCACTCCTTAGACTACAGAATCACTCCTACAGCACCACTCCATAGACTACAGCATCACTCCTACAGCACGGCTCCTTAAACTACAGCACCGCTCCTTAGACTACAGCACCACTCCTTAGACTACAGAATCACTCCTACAGCACTGCTCCTTAGACTACAGCATCACTCCTACAGCACTGCTCCTTAGACTACAGCATCACTCCTACAGCACTGCTCCTTAGACTACAGCATCACTCCCACAGCACCGCTCCTTAAACTACAGCACCACTCCTTAGACTACAGAATCACTCCTTAGACTACAGCATCACTCCTACAGCACCACTCCTTAGACTACAGCATCACTCCTACAGCACCGCTCCTTAGACTACAGCATCACTCCTACAGCACGGCTCCTTAAATTATAGCACCGCTCCTTAGACTACGGAATCACTCCTTAGACTACAGCATCACTCCTACAGCACCACTCCTTAATCTACAGCACCACTCCTTAGACTACAGCATCACTCCTACAGCACCACTCCTTAATCTACAGCACCACTGCTTAGACTACAGCATCACTCCTACAGCATTGCTCCTTAGACTACAGCATCACTCCTACAGCACTGCTCCTTAGACTACAGCACCGCTCCTTAGACTACAGCACCACTCCTTAGACTACAGAATCACTCCTACAGCACCACTCCTTAGACTACAGCATCACTCCTACAGCACGGCTCCTTAAACTACAGCACCGCTCCTTAGACTACAGCACCACTCCTTAGACTACAGAATCACTCCTACAGCACCTCTCCTTAGACTACAGAATCACTCCTACAGCACGGCTCCTTAGACTACAGAATCACTCCTACAGCACTGCTCCTTAGACTACAGCACCACTCCTACAGCACCGTTCCTTACTACAGCATCACTCCTACAGCACCACTCCTTAGACTACAGCACCGATCCTGTAGCGTGTGCCTCGGCAGACATCACCCTGCTCTGTTCTGTTCTGTTCTGGCACAGAGTTGTTGCGACAGGTGCTGAGCGTTTGGAGAGATGGCGGCATACCTCATCCCGCTCCAAGGTCAGCATGCGCTGGAACACGCTGTTAGCGCTGAAAAGTTGTTATTCCGCAACAGAGTCACAAATCATTCTCTTCAACACGAGGCCATCCTGTGACCCGGGAGTAAAGCGAATCGCTCAGAGGAATACAAAGGGCATGGGTTTAGTGCATGAATTAGTCTGCCAGGACATGAGCTAGCTTATTCATGCTTGGCCTCAAGTGGAGATTTACGTCATGACAGATCACGACTCTGGCTCAGTCCTTATTTTATAAATCTACTTCCATATCATGTAATATTGATTTTTATTTTTTTGATTCTGATTTTATAAAAGCTAGAATGTCCATGCAAATGTTATCATTATGGCATTTTAGATACCAGTGGCATAAGGAAGGCGATGTGACACAATGTCAGATACCACTTTGCAAAATCGGCACCTTGATAATGTACACATAGCATAATTTGTAAACGCTATATTACAATGACGGAACAGCTGCGTATTATATTCATTGTGTGTTGTTATATGCTTTGCAGCCTATATAATGGCATGTATCTTATTTTACTTAAATCCATATTGCAGATACTTAACACTTTGTTTCTTTTTTTAAACCATAAGAGGTATGATATTACAAAATAAAAAATATTCATACTGTTTCCTACTGGAAGAATCTCTGATTTTACATATTTTAGCATGTATGGAAAATTACTTCTTTCCGTGGAAGCCTTAATCCATTTGCTGTGGTCTGGCCTTTGGCTTGTTATCTCAGAGAGCTGTGTGTGTGCACAAGGCAAATGGTCTCTGAATCTGTGGGCAGGACTGATCTTTGAGGATATGCCCATTAAGCGGACTGGAACGTATTAGTGCGGTGCTGTTAGTCTTAATTTCTCACGGCGGCACTTCAGTCTGCGTGATGCCTTAGCCGCATGGAGCTTGCGGGTGCTGCTAGCACATGCTAATTGTGTGCATTTGAAGGAAATGAGTCCGTATAGGCCTGTTATTAAAATCAACAGTGCTGCAGAGGGACTCTAAAAACATAAACACCAGCAGTTTCGCATTTCTCTTCCCGTAATGTTGTGCAATTATTATTTTTACCACTGACACGGTGGCTGCCTCGTCACCTCTTCTTCCTCTGCGTGTTTGTCTCCATGAGAGTGGGTGAAAGATCGACGTCGCAGGGCAATCCTTGCTCCCGCAGTTTTATTTCCCTAAATGTCAGGGCTTCCCTGCAGCTTAAGGCGAATGTTTCCTGAAATGCCCTCAGTCTCTGCAAGCCCTGTTCACCCAGGGACTCCCGGCAGGAGGGTTGGCGCGTTTCTCTTGATGCCGCGTAACATCCTCTGTAAAAGCAATGATTACAGCATGATGCATTTGCCCCGCTCGCTGTCTTGGTCAGGGGAGCCAATCAGATTTCCTAAATGTCTCGCCAGGGTAACCAGCATCTCTTTTGTCACATTACCTTTAAGTGTACCTTCACAAGGTCCTCACAAAGCATGTGTCTCTTCCTCTTCAACATGTGACGTGGCTTTGCTGCTTTATGAAGCATGAAGGAAACTATTGGCTCTGTGTGTAAAGCATGACCCTGCTTGTTAGGAGTCAGTCTAAATGAACATGGTGAACAAGGCATTTGATGCTGTGTTGTCTAGCAACTGTAAAACACAACGTCTGTATGCCACAAAAGCTATTAGATTTAACCTCATTTATATATTAATACACGTGTTCCTTAGATTCTGGATTTGTTGACTTACTGTGTATTGACATGGCAGAGATGGTGACTGTAGATGGTGACTCAGCCCTTTGAATGCAGAGCTCCAGCACATTGTAGCATATTTGTGTGCTCAGACTAAATTGGATTTATCTGTGTGGCTTTAATGCACTTCCAGGCAAGTCCATGGCTTCCTATTTAAGTGAGATGTGGCAGCAGTCTCCTGGTGAAGTATGGCGATTTATGCCTGACGAGATTCTGAATGAGGTCTGAGGACGGAGAATGCCCTGGAAACATGTTACCTGGAGCAGGGCTTGACAGTGTGAGCGTTTCACTCGCATTTGTGACTAAAAAATAGATGTGCGAACTGTAAAATGTATTTAGGAGCATGTGTGCGAATAAAAAGTATTACAAAATTCAGCCCAAGCAGCCTCTATTTTTTTACCAATCTAACAATAACCAGCCAAAAAAAAATACAGACCTCGGTGAATTGAGTTTCTAACTGGTTGTCTTTGAACAATCATAAGGAATATTAGCTAACGTTTGCCAAATTAGCCAACAATGAAGTTAGGAAAAAGATTGATTAGAAGTCATTACTTACTTGAAACCTAAAAATATCCTCAGAATTACAAAACAATCAGAAAATATTTTTTCACAGTTTAAAGCGTCTTCCTGGCAATCATCGTAAGCTACTTCTGGTATTGGCATGTGATCGCTGAAGTAATGTGTAGGCTAAATAACTGTGAAACGAATGTCACCAAAACCGGATCAAAAATTCAACAAGAAGCTGCCTTGGAGTGTCCACAAGTGAAGACTTGATGTGGATCAGCTTGGAGAGGCCTTCAGTAGAGCAATTTGATCCCAGTCCTGCTGTGGACCGCTGAGCTCAAAGTGGGCCAGACCACCTGCTTACAAAAGCTGCTGGACCAGTGATATCCTTTGTGTCTAAACAGACTGAGCAGACTTTTTTTGGCGTTTAGAACTAAGAACAGAGATGGGCAGTATTTCTGTTACTTGTATTTGAAAAATGTATTTCAATTACTTTTGATTATTTTGTCATTTATATTTGACAGGGCTGAAAAAATTCAAATGTTATTTGTAACAAGATACTTAAGAGTGGAGTCATTTTGTATTTTCAAAATACTTTCTCCATGATCCATAAAACATACAAAAATTCATGTAAATACATCTTAAAATGAAGAACAATACACTTAGGCACACTCACACACTGCCCGTCAAGGTAAACATTTTATCTGAACTGCAATAACTACATAAAATATATCTTACTTTTTAGAATGTACACATGTTGAACACCATTGATAAAGACTAAAGCTAAAAACAATCAATACATGTGGCCTAGGTGGCTAAAGAAGTGAGTGAGCCAGCTAGCTTTATCTTTAGCCTTTACCAACATGTGTACATGTTATTAAATAATACATTAATAGCTAACTGTTAATTAGTGCTTGAAGTTGGCTTGGATAGTAAACGACATGAAACAGCTCGACGAGCATATAAGACTGGTTACCCATGGGTAGCCAGCAAGTGTTAGCTCGATGTATAATTTATGTCTGGCTACATATTGCATGGAACATGGTGGTTAACATTATAATATATCAAGCTAGCGATGCTAAAAAGCTAGTGACTCTAACAAGCTGTCTAGGCTGGTGCATAGCTAGAGGTTAGCAAGTTAGCAAGTTAGCTTGTCAGTTAGGTAGCTATGGGAAGAGGGAGATCAGGAGCTTGTACACATTTTATGTTCATGATAACCTTATCAAGAGATGTCTGGCCATCTTAATTCTTTGCACTTTGCAATTGGACAGAGAACAAGTTCCTGCATGTACAAGACATACTATTTTCAGTATTTTTAAATTTTACAGTTTTAGTTTTTAATTTTTAGTTTTAATTTGTTTTCAAACTCTCACCAGAGCCTTGTGTACATTATAAAAATCTGAATGTTCTGCCATTTTGTACAAATACAGAATGCCCAATGTTAAAAATGGATTTTCCTGTATTTTGAAAATACAAAATACATGTATTTTATCTTGATACATTTTCTGGCACCAGTATTTGTATTTTATTTTGATACATTTATTTGAGGGTATTTTGTAACAAGATACATTTTGATGTATCTTTACCCATCTCTGACTAAGAACTACTTCATTATAGGGGTGTTCATACTGTTCATACCGTTTATACTGTTTATACAGTTTAAAGTATAAATAATTACATAATTATTAAATAAATACAGTTTGAAGCAGAAATAATTAAAAACCTAGTGTACTTTTTGTATTCAAATAAATTGAATCATTTTGCTCGTAAATGTCTCCTCGTATCCCTTTATTAAGGAAAAACACATTATTTGATAAATTTTCATTGTGCCCCTAAAGTTCTTTATGCGCTCCTAACTTTTTCAACTTAGGGAAAAAAGTAAGCGTCAATCCCTGCTGGAGACAGTCGCACATTGAGACTCGAGCATGACATTGTTACAGAGCCCTCAGAATGTGAACGACGAGGCAACATAATTATGCAATTAATGCAGGTAATTAGATCAGATCACAGAAACCAGTGTGAAATCTGGCAGCCATTACAGCTGCAATCAGGGCAATCAGGTGAGCCGTTCTGCAGTATTGTAAATGTTCAGCCTGAGCTGGTAATGGAAGGAACTAAAAGTCTCTTTTGAAAGCATGAATGAAAATAATCACAGGTAGCAGTGGCACATGTGCTTTCCAGTGCTGTTCCACAAACAGTTAAAGTGTTCAGGAGCAGGAGATAGTGCATGTGTTAGCGAGAGTGCACATGACAGGGAGTATGCGTGAGACAGTGAGAGTGCACGAGACAGCGTGCGCTCTTGGGTGACAGGGTTAGGAGAGTGCATGTGTTAGCGAGAATGCACATGACAGGGTGTACTCTTGGGTGACAGGGTTAGGGTTAGGAGAGTGCATGTGTTAGCGAGAATGCGTGAGACAGCGAGAGTGCACGAGACACTGAGAATGCAGGGGATAACAAGAGTGCATGAGGCAGTGAGAGTGCACGTGAGAGTGACAGTGCACATGAGGGCGAAAGGCCATGTGATAGCAAGAGTGCATGAAAATGAACACAGGTCGGATACAGGTCACACAGTGAAAGTCGCAAGCATCCATAACAAAAGCAAAGGTTCTGGAGAGGTCAGCGTTTTTCTCTGACACCAGCAGGAAGCTACACTAGGGCGAAGTCAGGGCTGCCATGATAACTCACTGTTTTTAACGAACCCCTCTTGGCTGGCCCGTGCTGCTGACCTATCCCAAGCCCAGCCTGCAGGGCTGAGAAGGTGCTCATTAAATGTCTTTTTGCACCTTAACAATGTCTGCACGCCTTCAACCCAGGGTCAGTGATGGAACATTTTAATTTGCAGTGCTACCTGTAAGTAGGTGAAGTGCAAGTTTAAACAGGATGAAACCAAAATAAAAGATAAATGCTTTGGTTTGGAGATGCCCTGAGGGCAAACGCTGGAACTGTTACCAAAAATACTGTGACACTATCGCTTGTTCACTCTTCTCAACGGATATAACAATGACTCAATGGGAAGAACATGGAGGTCTGAGATTTCTGCGAGTGATCTGATTTGCCTTTACTTTCACATGCAGACTCAGGATATTGAAAGTGCTGAACAAGCCTTCTTCCATCTGCAGAGTTACTTTAAACCCATTCAATGTTAAAAAATGGCAATCTCTATTGTATGCATACTGATAACTGTTCAGTTCCCCATTGCTGGTTGCTTTGTCAGTGGGCTCTTCTAATGGCTGTAATGATGCACAGATCTTAGCAGCGGGTCATTTTGCCAGATCGGTGTTGTGCACATTCACAGATCTTTAAATCATTTGGATGGCTCATCCCATTCACTAAGCCTAATAAACTTGCCCATCCATGGTATATAAAAGTCAACATTGCACAGCATTGATCTGGGAAAGCGAGACGTGTGTCCCAGAAGGCGCCTGTCAGTATCGGGTCTGTGAAAAGAGCTGACCGTGCCGTGTCCCGGCTCCATGGGGACAAACGTGTCCTCTGTATGGCTCCAGAGCGATGGATTAGCATGACTCTACTGGCGGGTGAACAGGTGGAGAACACCGTCCCTTCAACATACTGGCTGGGGGTGAGTCTATAACTGCAGGACAACCCACCATCAGCAAAACCGTTTAAAATGTCATTTAAAGTGGTATAATTAGCACTGCTGTTACGGTGCTGTTGTTTGTTATCTTATCTTACTGTTATTACATTAGCTTACATTACTGTTATTACACACTTATTACATGTTTACACATCCCAATCTACAGATGGGATCTCAGTTAAGATCTTTCTATAATGGCACTGCAGGAATTTAAACCAGCAACCCACCCAGCTTCTTAACCGCTGCTCCACATTGATAGCCATTGCTGTTGTTGTTACTAGCGGTGTCTTGTGACATTATTGGTTTTTGTTGTATTGCTGTATTGCTGTATTGCAGCCGTGTGCTGCATGGTTTGCAATGTGCAGAGTTGTTAACAGTGCGCTGTGGTTAATGGTTTGCTGCATCATTAGTGGTATGCTGTGTTGTTAGCAGTGTGCTGTATTGTTAGCGGTAAGCTGTGTTGTTAGCGGTATGCTGTGTTAGCAGTGTTCTGCATCGTTAATGGTATGCTGTGTCATTAGCGGTATGCTGTGTTGTTAGCAGTGTTTGCATCCTTAATGGTATGCTGTGTAGTTAGCTGTGTGTTGTATTGTTAGCGGTATGCTGTGTTGTCAGCTGTGGGGTGTATTGTTAGCGGTATGCTGTGTTGTTCGCGATATGCTGTGTTGTGTATAATTTGTGTATTAAACTCTCAGGAGTGTGTTGTGGTGACATGGCTTGCCTGGTTGTCTGAGTTTTGCCAGAAGGGGTGATGTATTGGTGCACAGCGGGTGGATTAGCTGTAAGATGATCGGTGAGCTGAGTGGATTTCAGGCTGAGGATTACGGCCGCACAGCGCCAGCGTGGCACACAACACCAAGAGGTGCCAACCCACAGACGGTGCCACAGAGTCCCACATGACAAACCGAAGATCTGGGTTATTACTGTTTGAACATGCTTATGCCACCTTTACTAACTGTAACAATGACTGGTTATATCTGACTGGAAATATTTAGGTCTGTCCTTTTTGAACAAATTTGGTGCTGGCATTGAAACTGAATCATATCTGAATGACAGCCTCATTTCCCCCAGACATGCAGCAGTCTGCATGTCCCATCTGCCACACGGTGACCTCTGACCTCTGATAGACATTCACATATTGTGAAGCGAATTAATGAATTTTTTTCCCTTTTTGTGCGAGCTCTGAGGTCTGAAATGAGGGAGCTCCCTTTCGTTTTAACAGTGAGCAAATGTTTACAGTACTACTTAAGAGAATTGCCCTTTAATCCTTTTTTATCCGTCTATTTATAGTTCTGCGATGGTCAGTGACGCTTACAGTTTAATACACTCCATCTAACCTGCTGTCTTCCTGTTGCTAGGCGCAGGAATTTTGTGGCATTCTGAAATGGGAATTAATGCAGTTTTGCCCCTGACGGAGAAAAGCAATTTCCACAGTCCCCTCCGTGACGATTAAGTTAATGACAGCTGACCTGAATGGAGCCGGCATGATTGCGTTCTCTGAACTTTCTGTTATCTAACATTGACCTGAATTTAGTTGTGTGTGTTACTGTTTCCTGAGACCCAAAGGGGAACTGTCCTGCCCTTGTGTCTCTGACCCCAGCTTGAGAGAAAGATGTCATATTAGGATGTTTTAACGTGTAATCATCAGCAGAACAGTGTGCATACTGATGATTATTATTATAATTATTATAATTTCTTGGGTAATTCTTAGTCTGTGGTTGGCATTGGCTTGTAGCAACTGTCCTCCAGTCGATGGAGCTCTTCACAGCTATTCTGGAACATGAGTAGAGTCTTTTTAGCTGCAATTAATCAGACACTGTAAATTGAACTCTACTATGTCTGAAAGGGATGTTGAACATAGCCTGCAAGGTGACATTCTAGTGATGTGCTGGCTGCAGACCAGACGGGAGGCCATGTTGGGTTAATGATTCAGGTGGAGCTGAATATCCAGCATTGTCTGAACATTCTGCCTTTGAAATATCCCCCCAAAACGCATCAGGGTTTGTCGCCCTCTAGAAGTTACTCATTGACTGTCGAGACTCAAACAGAGTAACGCGGCCCGCGATCCATCTGCTTCCCAGCATGCACCTCAGCGAGCGAGCAGCACTCCGCCGCTGGAGTCCAAGGCCACGTCCTTCCCAGTGCTCAGCGGTCATGGTAGCATGGAGAGAACGAGGCAGTCCCCCAAGCTGGACCAATGAGCTTGCAGCATGGGGAAGGTCACCTCCCACCAGCCCCGCCCATCCGAAGCCCTCCAGTGCCCCGCCGTCTGGAGGCTTTTCATCCTGATGCACTTTACCCACCAGTCATTTATCTCTGAGAAATTAGAGGATCTCTGGAGAGTTCAAACCGCAGTACACTGGATGCTGTGATCGCACTCGGCATGCACTCCCAGAACCAGCAAAGAGATGGACTCTGCTCTTTTAAATATAGCACACTTTACCGGCATCTCAGGCATAATGGTTTCCATAAATGTAGGCGCTACAGCCCACTACTTAAACAACAAGAACACATTGCTTGGTAGACCCATGAAAGCCTTAGAAATGGTAATGCAGTCATTCAAAGTGGGAAATGTGTACATAACTGATTTCTGTAGCTGGATGTCAAATGATAATTACTGTGCATTGTGTTTATGACTGCCTATCAAATCGGAATAAATTTTCTGTGGGGTCATATTGATACCGTTGGACTACAGAAATTCAGTTAATACTCTAATTCTATTAATAGTATTCTATGAATTAATTATTTCATTGCTTCTCCAAATAAAGACGAGCAGAAGATTATTTATGCGCTTCGACTTGGCCTGTGTCCAGAATTTTATCCATGGGCAAAGCCAAGCAATCCAGCCCTGGTCTGGTTTCCCTGGAAATCTGTCATCTGTGCTGCCGATCTGTAACCACAGAGGAAACACCATGGTAATACCCCGGAATCCATCCCATAATTTGCCTGCCTTTCCTGTGTGTGATAGCATTGCTGAGGTGGCTGGATTGCTGTTTGAGACCACACACATAAACACATTACAGCCGACCCCATTTGACCTGCAAAAAAAAGGGAAACACTTTAAGTTCGACCTTCTTCCCCACAGGATGGCAGGGCCACGAGACTCCTGACATGTTGTCATGTCCTATTACTTCACTTCCTATGAAGGAAGGACCCTACTGCATGGCTTTCCAAATGTGTTCTCATTTGACACCAGTGTCCTGTTTTAAACTCAATGCCATAAAGAAGGCCCATGAATACTAACATTGAGACATATCATTAATTTATTAACCCTTTCACGCGTACAGTCACACTGGTGTGATTAGCCCTTTGGAAATATTTTAGAACTTACATACGAAAGGGTTAATTTTCACCTCAGCAGCGTGGGTTCTTACAGCATTGCGGTTATTATGCTAATGGGAGAGCCCGCCATCCACTTCACTGCCCTGTTTAAATCCCTCTTGAAGACACAGGGGCTTAATGCAGGGATGGAAGGCTACCCTGCAGCTGCTGGAGGAAGCTGTGTCCCTCTGAAAAGGTTCGTTTTCAAAGCGTTTCGTCGCTCGGGGCAGAATGTCAGCGGGCTAGTCCCCTCTGCGTCCCCTGTTGCCTTCTGATGGTTCTCTATTAATAGAGCCGGAGGTGCTTCAGGAGAGCAAAGCTGATCGCTCAATCTCCAGCCCCGCTCCCCAACCGCGCGTCTCGCTGTGTCTGTGCTGAGACCCTTAGTTACTGCTTACCGGGAAACATCGAGCGTGTGGGTCACACCTGCAGAAGCTGGGGTGCTTCCTTTTTCATCTGTTGCATCCACAGAAAGCGCTTCTATTGAGCAGAAGCAGTGTGAGGGTGTACTTATGGAGCAGAGGGTGTTAGTGCTGTGATTGCACTGGAGAAGACGCAGCGGTTAAATATTCATCATGTTTTGAATGTCAGACAGTCAGGCTGAGAAGAGGGAATAGATTAAAAGCCGTTTGAGAACAGTAATCTTGGGCCCTTTGGGGTGTTCAAGGGTAGTGCTGTGATTGGCTCGTTGTCTGAGGAGGGCCCCTGTGGTAAAAGGCGGCTGTCATCTCCCATTGGAGTCTGCCCAACGTGACATGCAAGTGTAAAAAAATTTATATCCTTCACACACCCAAGCACAATGTTTCAGCATTGATCAGAGCTGTGGCATGTTCAGTGTAACACACACACACACACACACTCTCACACCCACAATCTCTCTCTCTCTCTCTCTCTCTCTCTCTCTCTCACACACACACACACACACACACACACACACACACACACACACACACACACACGCATGCACATGCATGCTGTGTGTTTTCCCTGTGCAGGAGCTGTAATGAGGCAGAGTCTGATGTTTTGCTGAGAGCATTCTGCCTGCATAGTGCTGTTGTACCTGCCTTTGTAGCTCATCTCTACCACTCACTCACAGTCTCAGTAATCCTCCTATGTGAGAGGTCAGCACTACTGTATGTGAAGCTGAAGAATGCTGGCAGTTATTTCATGGCTATGAAATGCGTTTTTTAAGCATTCTTGTTTGTGTGTGTATGTCTGCTTGTGTGTGTGTGTGTGTGTGTGTGTGTGTGTGTGTGTGTGTGTGTTTGTCTACATCAGTGGTTCCCTCAGATTATGGTCATTCGCAGTTTTGGGCAGATTATGAGAGCTCAGCCCATGCCCATGTTTGACCCTGTCTGCTCAAGCTTTTTATTTATAAATGTTGTCTATTTGCTGAGGATTTGGGAAGGAGCACCAGATCCTGGTGTTTTTTTCTCAGACTCCAGCATGGCTCACTCCATCCAGTGCAGCTGCATTTCAGCATTTCTCACTGCCGTTGCTCTCTCTGCGCGTGTGTGTGCACATGCGCGTGTGCGTTGTCGTTGCAGTGGGAGTGTCTGTGGACCCTGGTTCTGGTGGTGACCTTCTCCCTGCTCTTGGTCTGGTCCTACTTCTGGTGGGAGGCCCACAACGACTACAATGAGTTCAACTGGTGAGTAAAGAACAAGGAGGGTGGGGGCAAAGGTCATAGGTCAAACAGAACTCAGACAATGTGACCTGGAGCTGGTTCCTTAAGTCAGGTAAAGGAAGTCCCTCTACTGCCCCAAATGATTGTCATTGCACTACTTAAAATAAAATAATTTCTTCTTCCCTAAAGCCAGTCACGTCGTTATAGAGGAGTCTAACATCGCTGATTACAAGCATAATCATAAAGGGGATAAAAGGGAAACAGGATAAAAAAAACCCATGTCAGATCAGAAAGCTGAATGCTGCTTGGATGAAATCTCGTCAGGCAGCACAGACTGGATGAAATAATATGTATTAAATTTAGCACACACAGGTGCGTGCCGTGTTCTGCCTTTCTGCTGGGAGCGCGGTAGCTTGAGGCTCAGTGCGGGGATGTCTGGCGTGTCTGAGTCATTCACAGCTCTGCAGGGCGTCCCTCCATGTCCAGCACTGTTCCACAGAGACCCCGCACACACACTGCCGCGCCTGGACACACCTGGAGGGTTAGGGTCAGGGTTAGCATTAGCATTAGCGTTATGGTCAGGGTGAGGGTTAGATTTAATATTAGGGTTATCTGTAGGGTAAAGGGTTAGCATTAAGGTGAGGGTTAGGGTCAGGCTTAGTGTTAGCATTAGAGTTAGAGTTAGGGTCAGGGTTAGCGTTAGTTTTACGGTTAGGGTTGGCATTAGAGTGAGGGTTAGGGTTAGGGTCAGGGTGTGATGGTCAGGGTTAGGTTTATTATTAGGGTTAGGGTTAGAGTTAGCGGTATGGTTAGTGGTTAATGGTTTGAGAGTAGTGCTCGGGTAGCATTAAAGTAAGGGTTTGGGTCAGGGTTAGGCCTAGAACATGCTATTCAGGCCTGTGTAAACACTTGCAAACATGACAGGGACTCACAACTCAATTACCACTTTAGTTTAATGTTTACATGCATGTAGGGGTCATCCATCCCCAAGCCTGAATCTCTGTTTGAGGTAGAAAAAGGCAATAAATTCCCTTAAGTCCATGCACATTGAAGTAGAGGGACATGCTGGTATAATTTACCCTGTCTGCTCAAGGTCATCCTCTCCCTCTCTGTCTCTCTCTCTCTCTCTCCCCCTCTATCTCCTCCTTCTCTAGCTTTACCCCCCCCCCCCCAGGCTTTCACTCTCTATCTCTCCCCTCTGAGCCCTCCCTCCCCTCCCTTGTCTTTCACACTTTTTCTCCTATGCTCAAGGAAGTGTCCTACAATGGAGCAGTATTTTTCTGAATAGAGGCCCTAATTGATGGTGACCTCTGTGAGAGGCTGATAAGGGACAGTAATGTGTGGGAGCTGTGGCAGTGAGCGCAGGTAGCCTGCAAGACTGCTGCGTACTCCTGCTGGCCTCTCCCACACACCAGCCTGCCCCAGTGATAACGAGGAAGCAGAGCGATCTGTCCACATGGGTTACATCATTAATTACATAACGCAGACAGGTACTGTGAGACAGCGGCTCAGGAGGCAGACCCACAGTGGGCTGCCCGTTCAAATCCTGAACAGGGCACCGCTGCTGTGCCCCTGGGCGCACAGCTCCGCTTGAATGGCCTCAGGAAATATTCAGTTAGGTAGATGAGTAATACGTGGAATGTGGAGGAGGTCTGCTTTGCAAGTTGGAATGGCTGGCGTACTCACCTGGTGCCGCTGTGTGCTGCGTTACCGAGTGACTCAGAGACCGTCCCACCGGTGCACTGCGCCTTATGTAACTCCTCTCTGTCCCTCCAGGTTCCGGTATAACCGATCGGGCGAGTGGAGCGACGGGACGGTGCCGATCCTGGCGAGCACGGCCGTGGGCTTTGCCTACATCACCCTGCTAATGGTGAGGCAGCCGCTCACCGGACGAACACGCTGCACGATGTTACCGCGGTAAAACAGTGCCTGCCCCGGGTGCAAACATGTCGGGGGGAGTTTGTAACGGAGGAGTTCAGGGAAACAGATGGTGACGTGTTGTTGTCATGGGCTATTTATAAAGAGCTCCTTTTTAAAGGCGCCTGGATGAGTTCTAAGGGAAAACAAAAAGTCAGGGAAAGCATTTGGCTGGACCTGTCATGCATGTACTGTGCTTTTATAACAGGCCTTTAACATGGGTTATGTTCCTGGTGTGGCCACTGATTACCTTTCCTGGGGTGCAGTTTCCAACACCTCTTGACTTGAAATTAATATAAGCTCTGATTAGCTACACATGTTAAATGATAACAGTAAACTGGATGACCGCTGTTTTCAGGGAACAGCCAAACATCCCTTTAAGCTAAGATCCAAACTTTTGCATTCGCACAGATGGGCTTTTATTACTTTAATGCTGACCTTTCCATAAACTTTTATTTCCATTGTGTTCCAGATTTTAGCTCTGGGACACATCGCTGTGGGACAGCAGCTCAATCTGCACTGGCTTCACAAGGTATCCCTCTGTACTTTTGCACGGTAGCAGCTTTCATAGGATCTGACTGGCCTACAAAAATCTGACTTACCTGCATAAAAGAAAACAGCCCTGTTGCCACCCACCCCCAGGGGGAAGCGCGAGTGCAACCGAAGGGGGGTTAAAGGTTTTGGTAAATGATTCATGATAATGGGTTCATGTTAAGTGGTGTAGAATGCTGTTCTTGTGTCCACAGATCGGTGTGACCGCAGCTCTGCTGACCACGCTTATTGGGGTCATATCTGTCAACCAAACCTGGGGCGGGGAGTGGGACATCGTCCCCATCTCTCTGCAGGTCAGCAGAAGAATGCCACTCCGCTAACACTGCCCTGATATCACTACAATATCCCAGCAATGTTTGCATGCAACTACAGCATCAGAGCAACATCATTATATGCATACCACAACAATATTCTAAGATGATAACACATTCAATATACAGTATTACAGAAATCTTAAATGCACAGTAAGTTAGAGATGCCATACGCTGCTCATGTCTGGTTTTGGAGGACTTCCAGTTAAGTGGGTCTCAATTCTCTTTAAACCACTTTCAGGACATGTGAGGGAAGCTAAGTTAGTTAAATCAAGACAATGATTAGTAGTACTGGTTGTTTGACCCTGCCTGGACACTGCTGCCCTCTTGCCCCATCTGTCTGTGAGCATGCACACCAGGTGGAGTCTCTCATGTGTTTAAAATGTGTAAAGCGCACTGCTCCAGTGTGAGCAAGATTGAACTGGGGTGTGTTGAAGCTGAAGACCTCTGTCTGTCTCCAGGCTACAGGTCCCTTCCTGCACATCGGTGCTGTGGTGGCTGTCACTGCACTGGCCTGGCTGGTCGCCGGGCAGGTCGCTCGCGCCGAGAAAACAAGTAAGTCTCTTTACCACCCCCTGGTGGGTGAAGTGGTCACACTTCAGTGGCCTTGCAGGTGGATTGTCCATGCTGCACTCAAATTGTCAGTTCAGTCCCCAGCTGAGTGGTAGCAAAGACTTTCACACAGATACCTGCTGTCTCTGCCTGCCACTCATCCTGTCCCCTTCTTGCCTGTCTCTGCTCCTGCTCTGTCCCTGAGCACGACTCTGCATGGTATTATGCTATTGATGGGCAGACACATGGAACTGTGGCTTCAATTTACACACAAGAGATTCAGGTTAAGTACGTTTGTACCCTTTTTGTGGAATTGAACCTGTGACCTTCTGGGACAGCCTCCTGCTACATGCCTCTTAGCCACCATGCCCCACTGTCACTCCCTCCAGGGGCAACTGTGGAAGAGGCAGACTTGTTTGAAAGCTCTGCCTGGAAATTTTTCATTGTACCTCTGTGTTGGCTGGCCACAGGGAATGTTTGGAGGGGGCTTTTAAGGTGTTGTGAACACCAGCCCTGTGTTGCAGAGCTGACAGGAAAGCTGTTCCAGAAAGCCAAAGAAAGTCCTGAGAGCTGGCCCAGAAAGCCAATGAGGTTCCTGAGAGCAGAGGTCAGGGTGTTGTCTGTGAAAGGAGTCCTGATGCATTCTAATTTGGCTCCAGCACGGACCTTGAAAGATCTCAGGGTCAGACAGGGTGTCATTACTAAAGGGGACGCAGTGCTGGACTAGTGGCTGGAATCCTTGCTGAATCAAAGGGGTGAACCCTAACCAACTCCTGAGACACACAGACAGACACACACACACGCACGCGCACACACACACGATCTTACTTGATATTCAGTGCAGTCAGTGCCTGTATACCACAGACCTAATGCTGAACGTCAGCAGTTACCCATCTCTTTCCTAAAAGAAGTACAGGTAGAAAGTGCACTGAGTGCTCATGAGCTATATCCAGTTAAGGCTGTCAGTATAACCCAGGCCATGATGGAACACAGGACACATTGGTAACACAACTGGCTCACTGTCACATTCTTAATTTACTTAGCAAACATCCTCATCCAGAGGGGTTATTTCTATTTGCTGCTTATTTTACTGAAGCTAAACTAAAAGTAAAGCTGCTGAAGCATACGCTGCCAGGCTTTGAACCTGCAGTGCTTTGGGTCTCAGTCTGGTTCCCTGACTGCTGTGGTGCTCCCTCTCCACAGGCTTCCAGCTGGTTCTGCTGCTGGTTTACCTGAGTGTCCTGCTGGGACTCTACCTGCTGCCTCTCGCCATCACCTCTCCCTGCCTCATGGACCCCAGAAGCCTCAAACCACGGCCGACTGTCATTGGCCATCGGGGAGCGCCAATGGTGAGTCAGCTGACCGAACCAGCCAATGACAGGACAGCTCTACTGGCTGAGCACCCACAGAACACATTATCCCTGTTTATCGCCAGGGAGTTCCAGTCAGTATTTCAGGTCGAGAAACTAAAGCCTTTGGTTTAGCGGTGCAGGAACAGAACATTCCATGGAACGCCTACAGACTCCAGAGCATTTCTTTCACAATAACATGTCTGTAAACGATGCGCTGCTGATTGCACACGCTCCAGAGATCATTCAGACCTCAGGTCCTCAGTCACCCCAATGTCTCTGCTGCTGCTAACCAGAGCTGCTGACATGCGTTGGAGGCTCTGTGTGCTCTGAGTCGAGGAAAACAGGAAGTGAACACGCAAAGGAGCCTTTGCACATGCTCAGTAGTAGGGATATGGAAAATGAATGAATGAGACCAAACAGTAACATCAGTATATTATTATACCAACATACTACAATATGTTATATATACCATTTCATTTATTTAAATGTACTATTTTATAATTATTAGCACAACATAAAACTGTAAAGTTATTTTTCAGTAGCTGGTTAAATCTGTTCCTTCCTTCCTTTGACATAATGGCATTTTTATGCTTCTGCAGTTTGTGAAATAATTTAATTTGTGATGTGCTTCACAATTGAATGAAATGTTTATTGGTCAATTCCATGCCATTACTGCACAACATTAATTTATGCGTTACAATCCGATTTGGTGTGATTACCCATTTATTAATGCCTGTATTCAGTTTCTTTTCATATTTAATGTGCAATGCCAAAAATATGCATTTCCGGTTTCAGAGTTCTGTGGCCATCTCACTCAGTTGATTAGCTTGTCTGAGTCTCAGCCACAGGCAAAATATGATCTGGTTAAATCTGCTTTGCAGCAGCCCTGAACATGCAGAGGTATTTATATTCATATGTTGTGTAACTTGCAATATGTCTGCATTATGTTATTCTCTGTTTGTTTGAGATGGAACAGTTGGGCTTGTTTTCTCCGCCAGCTATAAATAACGTCAGTTGAGGAGTTTGCATGTTAGAGCAGTTTCAGCGTGGGAAGACGCTGTAGCTGCAGTATACCTGCTAATTTAAAGGAGTGTTTTGCCCAAATGAGCACTCACAAATGCACACACACGCATACACAAACACATGCACACACACGCACACACAAACACATGCACACACACGCACACACATGCACATGCACACACACATACACACACAAACACATGCACATGCACACACACATACACACATGCACACATGCACACACACGCACACACAAACACATGCACACACACGCACACACAAACACATGCACATGCACACACACATACACACACAAACACATGCACATGCATACACATGCGCACACACATGCATGTACGCAAACACTTGTGCATGCACACACACACGCGCATGCACACATGCACACGCAAACACACACGCATATGGCTCAGAAACGGTCTGTGAGTTCTGCGGGGTCACAAAGAGCCTGACTTTGAGAATGTGTCTTCACTGAGCAGACGAGGAAAGTATAGACAGGTAAGGCTTAGGCGGGTAGGTAGCAGACAGATAAGGAGCAGAGAGTTAAGATACAGACAGGTAAGCAGCACACAGGTAAGATGTAGACAGGTGAGGAGCAGGCAGGTAGAGTGCAGACAGATAAGACTTACAGGTTAGATGCAGACAGATAATCAAACGCTGTGCTAGACAGTCATGTCCCTGTTCTTATCCCCCAGTTGGCCCCAGAGAATACCCTCATGTCCTTCCACAAAGCCCTGCAGCACAAGGCCAGCGGGCTGGAGGCGGACGTGACCGTGAGGTAAGTGTCCCACACCACTTCCCTAGCCCGCAGGTCACAGGTCACAGGTCAAAGGTCGCACAGGTTCCACTCAAGGTCAAGGAGTAGGCTTTACAGTTTACAGAGCACAGTAGAGTCAGAGTGTGAGTCAGAGTGTGACTTTAAGAGAAGGCAGACACTTTTAAATATGAGGACTGACAGGGCAAGCTTTTTATTGGGAGCGCTGGTGTCTGACATTGTTCCATTAACTAAATGGACTAGATGAGTTACTGCAGGTGCTTTTGTGTTTATGGGTTCTATAAGATGTCTACGTGCATAAGGTGTGTGTGTGTGTGTGCTTGTATGCCTGTCAGTTTGTGTGTTTATAGCATATATGTGTATATGTGTATGTGTGGATGGTTACGTGTGTGTGCATGCATGCATGCATGTGTTTTTGCGTGTGCGTACATCTGTTTGCACGTGTGTGGTTCAGTGGGAGTGTGCGCTGTACATTGGGAGTGTGTGAGGGGTTCGGTGAGAGGGTATGTGTGCAGTTCAGAAGGGGGTTTGCGTGGTGTTCAGGTAGAGCGTTTGCAATTCAGGAAGGGGTGTGTGTGCAGTTTAGTGGGAGTGTGTGTGTGGCTCAGGAGGGGGTGGATCAGGTGCATGTGTGAAGCTCGGTGGCAGGGTGTGTGTGTGATTCACTTGGCACGTATGTGCGGTTCATTGAGTGTGTGTGTGTGATTCACTGAGAGTGTGTGCGGTTCAGTGGGAGTGTGTGTGTGTGTGTGTGTGTGTGTGTGTGTGTATGTGCGCGCGGGGCTCAGTGACAGTGTGTGTGCAGCTCAGTGGGAGTGTGTGTGTGTGCGGATCAGTGGGAGTGTGTGTGTGTGTGTGTGTGTGTGCAGATCAGCGGGAGTGTGAGAGTGTGTGTTCAGTTCAGTGAAAGTGTGTGTGTGGCTTAGTGGGAGTGTGTGTGCGGTTCAGTGGGAGTGTGTATGTGGCTCAGTGGGAGTGTGTGTGCGGTTCAGTGAGAGTGTGTGTGCGGCTTAGTGGGAGTGTGTGTGCGGCTCAGTGAGAGTGTGTGTGCGGCTCAGTGGGAGTGTGTGTGCGGCTCAGTGGGAGTGTGTGTGCGGCTCAGTGGGAGTGTGTGTGCGGCTCAGTGAGAGTGTGTGTGCGGCTCAGTGAGAGTGTGTGTGCGGCTCAGTGGGAGTGTGTGTGCGGCTCAGTGGGAGTGTGTGTGCGGCTCAGTGGGAGTGTGTGTGCGGCTCAGTGGGAGTGTGTGTGCATATAGCTGGTATAACTGCGGTCTGAGGCCATCGTTTCCTGTCTCTGCTGTAACAGGATTAATGGCTGCTGACAGCAGGGCTTCTTCTGGGAAGCACTCAGTAATTAAACGTGATGACAAACAGGGCAGGGCCGGGGGCAGTGGGAGGCTACGGCTCCCCACAGCAGGGCTCCGCTGACGGCTCCTCAGCTTACATATCCACGACCTCATTACGGGCCTCACTCCAGGTCTCAACCAGGTGCTCAGTTACCTACATTCATATGAGCCGCAATGGAGGACTGTGCAGTGCAGTTTCCTACCCTCTCTGTTCATCCTTGTATAAAATAACCAGGGATCCCCAGAGGGCTCTGCCAATGTTTCCCCGACACACCACTGTGTGCTGTTGATATTGTAGTGTGTATCAGTGTCACAGCTGCTTTAGGATGGGTGCTTGAATGGCAGAACAAAAGCATGCTGGGATTGAGAGATTATAGCGGTGTACCAGGTGGTAAAGTAACCCGCTGTCCTGCCCCCCCAGCCTGGATGGAGTGCCATTTTTAATGCACGACCGCACGCTGCGAAGGACCACAGACGCCGCCACCGTCTTTCCCGACCGGCAGTTTGATGATGCCTCCATGTTCAACTGGACCGACCTACGTGCCCTAAATGCCGGGCGGTGGTTTCTCACGGTAACATCCCATCCCCCCTAAATCTGATCCCAATCCCAATCTCAGTACCAATGCCAAATCCATCCCTAACTCCAACCCATCTGGCCCTGACTCTAAATCTAACCTTTAGCCTAAAACCCCATCCTATAGTTTAGAGCAGTGTTTCTCAACCCTCTCCTGGAGTACCCCCTGCCCTGCATGTTTTAGATCTCTCCCTGCTCCAACACAGCTGATTCAGATGATCAGTTTGTTATTAAGCAGCTTCAGGAGTTCATAACGAGTTGATCATTTGAATCAGCTGTGTTGGGGCAGGGAGAGATCTAAAACATGCAGGGCAGGGGGTCCTCCAGGAGAGGGTTGAGAAACATTGGTTTAGAGGGTACCCTGTATATCTACACTCTCATCCGCACACACACGCAAACACACGCAAGCACACGGACACACACGCACTCACACACTCTTTCTATCACATACAAGAAACTGTCCATTGTGTGATTGCATCTTCCCCGGTGGAACCCCTTCTCACCCAGAGGGATTGTTATAGTTTTTATTATGCACATTATGCATGTATTCAGCCTGAGGAAGTTCATTTCAAAGATGCAAGCACAGCACCTGTGAATCAGATCCCTCACAGGTCAGGTGCTATAGTGTTCTGCAGCCTCAGTCTTGCTCTCTGTGCTCCCAAAATCCCTCAAACTGCTGATCCTGAGTCCATAATGGGGGCTACCGAAGCCCCATCATAACAGCGCCCCCCTTCCGGCTCTTGCTCTTCATGCCCCTTCCCTCCCCTCCTCTAGAATGACCCCTACTGGACGGTCCAGGACATGACCCACAAGGACCGGGTCCGGGCAGGCAACCAGACGGTGTGCAGCCTTGAGGAGCTGCTGCAGCTGGCGGCGCGGTCCAACCACTCGGTCACCTTCAACCTACGCCGCCCTCCCAAGGGACACCCCTGCCGTGACAGCTGGGTCAATGACACCCTCGATGTGGTTCTGCTGTCCGGGATTCCTCAGGGCCAGGTTAGCTCTCCTCGTCTCCTGCACCCCCAGCCAGTAGGGGGCAACAGTGCTCTGGTCAGAGTAATACTCTCAGCAGTGTCTCTGTGGTGGCGATTATGACTCCTGAATCTGCTGCTGTTTTTGAGATAACTTTACGATGGGACTTAGTGAGGTGAGTCCCAGGTGGCGTTAATAGAGTTTTAGAGGTGAGTTTGTTCGTGTTGCTCCTCTCCTAGGTGATGTGGACCCCGGACTGGGACAGGGGTATGGTTCGGCAGGCAGCAAGGGGGCTCCTGCAGACTTCCGAGGAGAAGCTGTCTGTGGAGGAACTCCAACAGAGAGGCGTCACCCGACTCAAGCTGCGCTACAACCAGGCGAGCGCTCGGGAAATACAGTACGCTCTCCGCCACAGTGCCCTCTACTGGGGAAATCCAGTATGAGACTAAAGACCATCTCAATGAAAGCAGTCAGTCAGATTTGTCTGGTTAATGCTGTTTGACCACAGGAAAACTCTGAGCCGTTTCCTCTGAGGGGGTCGCAGAGCTCTTCTGGCTCATAGCTGTTTGGTACAGGGGTAGTTTCAGTCTAGTACAATGCTCTTTTGTATTGTAACTCACAGGGGTCAAAGGTCAACTGATAGGTCTGACTTAGATTTTAGCCCATAGATTTTAGCAGAATAAAACAACAAAGTGAGCCTTACATGAGACGACATACAGGCTGGGAAATTAGATGTGAAAATAATGCTCTTCTCTGTGGTATGTGTGTGTGTTTGTGTGTGTATGTGCATATGTGTGCATTCCTGTGTGTGTGCACGTGTGTGTCTCTGTGCCTCTCTCACAGAGAGTACTTGGCGAGCAATGTGAGCCTCACCCTATCCAGTGTGAACGACCCTTGGCTCTTCTCCGTGTTGTGGTGCAGCGGGGTCCCCTCTGTCTCCTCGGACGCACCCCAAATCCTCAGAAAGGTGCCTTACCCCGTGTGGCTGATGGTGAGCACTCACAGCGCCGTCCCATCCCTCTCTGTTGCTGGGCAACATGCCAGCGGACAGCAGGGCCTGCTGTTCCTTCCAGCCATCTCTGTTACTAACCACTTTTGTCCTTCCCTTCATTCTCTCCTCCTCTCTCTCTTTTTCTCTTCCCCTTTTTCTTTCTCCCTCTTTTTCTCGTCCCCTTGCCCCCCCCCCAAGCTGAAAGAAAAGCATTTCTGTCATGGGGTTCTGTGGGTCTGGGGGTTTTACAGAGTTGGGTTATGTTATTATCCACCAGTTTTTTTGTTTGTGTGAAAACTGATTTACATTTCTTAAAATGTGTGAAATACACTTCTGTAAATACTATCTATATGTGAATGAGAAGTGCAGTGGCTCCTTGTTTGAAAATTTTACTAGTGTAGCTCTGAATAAGACTGGGAAGATATGCTTGACAATCCTGCAAGAAATACTGGAGTCAGATTTATAACCCAGTAGTTGAACTTCAGTAGTTCAGTCACATTGCCATCTAGTGTTTTGACACTATCATAACATTTCATTTTGTTTCAGAGCCCAGATGAATACCGTCTGATCTGGATCACCACAGATCTCATCTCTTTCGCAATAGTAATAGGAATTTTTGTGTTCCAAAAGTAAGTACTTTTTTGTACTTTTAAAATAAATTTGGAAGGACTCGGTCCTGACTCTCTGGGATGTAATTTTCTCACTGTTCCTCTTAGATCTCAAGCTTGTGCCCACAGGACAAGTGTATACCAGCATTGATGTTCAGCTGTTATGGAAATGAAATTGATGAATGTTTTTAACCGTGCTTCTCATAAACCTGGCAGTCTCCTGACTTACAAATATGTCTAACATGACTGTTTACTGCATTCTAGGTGGTAATATGAAAATAAAATGAATCCTTAGTGCATTGGTACCCCTGTAGTACAGTTCAGAAAGGTCTAGAGGCACAAGCCTCCCCAAAAATCAGCTGTGTCCCATCCACGGTACCGAGGTTGCGCTGGGCCCTGTGAGGTGAATCTGCGGTTCAGCTGGACTCTGGGACCCTGTGTGCCTGAAACACCTCAGCGCTCCACAGCTGAAAGTACATGCACTGAAGTGTGAGATTAGGGGACCTCTGAGCCTCTGCCAAATCATCCCTGTACCCCCGTCCCCCGATCCCCCTCCCAGAGCGGAGGCAGGGTACTGCTGTGTCCCATCAGCACCTCCGCCCCCCTCCAGTGCCCAGCCCTCTGCATCTGCTCCCCAGGAGCCCCTTGTACTCCTAATTAGCCTTAATTAGCCTGCCGGTGCGTTAAGAGGCGGCTCTGCACAAACACGTTTATGCATCTCTCAGTACATGCTAACAGGCGGTCTCTCTGCCAGATGGGGCTTCCCTGACCTCACTGTGTGAGACAGAACCATGCAGCACTTGCGGTGGTTGTTTTGAATGTTCTCAGAACATTTGAACCGAGGCTCAAAGTATATGTATCCTGCGTTAAGTTGGGAAAGGGAAGACACTGGTGTATTCAGTGCTCATGTGTAATTTTAAACACACACATGTGCAGGTAGAGGATTTGTCTAGAGGAGTATTTGAGAAGATTTGCATTAACATTTTTCAGTTATCATCTGGCAGGACATTATGAAGCTCACTCCAGTAAGACAGCTGATCTGTGGCTTCTGCTCTGGAGAGCAGCTCCACCATCACTGATCCTCAGTGGGAATCATGTCAATGGCTATAATGTTATTCTGATCTTGAGTATTCAAGGAAATGAGACAGTATATTCCAGGCCATGATGGATCAGGGATGAGAAGGAATGGTATATTCCAGGCTGTGATAGAGATGAAAAGGAATGGTATATCCTAGGTGCGGCAGAGATGAGAAGGAATGGTATATTCAAGGCTGTGACAGAGATGAGAAAGAGAGAGTGATATATTCCGGGCTGTGGTAGCCAGAGATGAGAAGGAATGGTATGCTCCAGGGTTGGGGATGAAATGGAATGATCTATTCCAAGTTGTCATGGATCGGGGAGAAATGGAATGGTATATCCCAGGCTGCAGGTCTCCCTGCAGGTGTAGAAGGAGTGGCTTGATGCCCACTTTGTATTTGTGCTAATTCCTCTGGCTCAGGAGCATGCAAGCATTTAGGGGAATTAAAGATGCGTGTTTGATTAACGACAACTTTGACAAAATGCTGATTTGGTTGGAGCTGGTTTATGGCTAAAGCTGGGCATCAGCAGAAACAGCAAAATTCTGGATCTCAGACCATCCATTCTAATTACACAGCACTCCAACCAAGAACTTCTGTATTGGCCTCTACTCTCCCCACAGTACCGTAGAGCCACACCCCCCACAGTACCACAGAACCACTCCCCCCTACAGTACCATAAAGCCACACCCCCTACAGGACTATAGAGCCACTCCCCCTACAGTACCATAAAGCCACACCCCCTACAGGACTATAGAGCCACTCCCCCTACAGTACCATAAAGCCACACCCCCTACAGGACTATAGAGCCACTCCCCCCACAGTACCATAAAGCCACACCCCCTACAGGACTATAGAGCCACTCCCCCCACAGTACCATAAAGCCACACCCCCTACAGGACTATAGAGCCACTCCCCCCACAGTACCATAAAGCCACACCCCCCACAGTACCATAGAGCCACACCCCCTACTGTACCATAGAGCCACACCCCCCACAGTACCATAGAGCCACACCCTCCACAGTACATCACAAAGATGATGGTGAAGAGATGCTTCTGGTGAGAGTGGGGAAACCAGTTATTTATCAGAGCAGCTTTGGGAGGCAATGGCGTTCTTCCCTCTATGCAAAGTTGGGAGGGCCTTCTGGGGAAATCCACACTGATTTTAGCATATCACAACATGCCATCTCTTTCCTCACAGTTTTTAATCTGTGAGTCCTGTACTCCTGTGCTAATATGTGGCTCAGTCACACCAGCATAGCGCCATACTTTCACAGGCTTAACTATGTGGTCCTTCTTTTAAATTTAAATGACATCAGAAACCTCAGTTTCCAGGACAACCAAGGACAGGTCTTGGTCTTGACTGTTTCTGTTGAGTGGGTTTCTGAAGACTACTCTCCACTGAACAGTCCCCTGTGTTCAGCAAAGCGCAGCAGCTGGGTGGCTTGTCTTGTGTGCGACCCCCTCCCTGGCGCGATCGTACCTGCTTGTGCTGAGCTGTGACGCTGTTGCTACGCTGGGTACCAGGTCCCAGTGGCACTAGGGGGTGGGGGGGGGGCTTGCACTGGCTTCAGAACTGACCTCCTTCTTCTCTCTCCTTCCTCCTCTTCCTCCTCTTCTTCCTCTCTGCTCTGCCTGGTGTGCATGCTTTTCCTCTCTGCTGCATTCTGGCATCTTTCAGCTATCACATGATCAGGTAACTGGGACACTTCCATGTACCCATAACGCATCTCTTCCCCCTGTTCTCAAAATCTCACTGTGCTCTCTTAGTTTTCCAGAACAGTCTGTTTGTCTGTGTGGTGATCCAGTGATTTCTCCATTTGTTTGTGCATCTGTCTATCAGTCTATTTTGTTATCTTTGCTGCTTGTTGGTCTGCCATTCTACCTGTCTACATAGCTGTCTGTTTTTGTCTGTCATTTCGATTAGATTAATACATTGTTATATTCTATGTATCATACAGTACCTGACTGTTCATTTTTATGAAAAAAATTCTGTATTCTCTTCTTTAAGAGTCTGTCGGTCTTCACTGTTTCTCTCTTCTCCTTACAATCTTGTCTGCTCTTTCTGCTCCACACTGTGATTTTTACTGTACTGCTGCTGTTCCTCTTTCACTCCACTAGATGGTGCTGTAGGATTCTTTGCGTTAAGCTTGCCTTGCTGTTACGTGCAGTTAGGAGTGTATAACCTTATTACCGAAGCTGTTATAACCAGTGAATTTACACACACACACACACACACACACACACACACACACACACATACATACATACATATATGCATGGCTATTGTGGAGAAGTACAAAGTACAGTACAGTACAAATCAGTATTTGTATTTGTGGTCCGGTGCCAGTACCCCAGTGGTCTGTCAGGTCACAGGGAAGGCATTAGTTGAGAGAGCAATTCTACTAATACCTTCCACTGATCAGCAGAAATACTAGCTCCTCAGCTCTGGTGAATTGAATTAGTAACCTCTTATGCCTATAATAATCTTTCCTTTTTTGTTATCTTTCCTCTGCATTGATCGAATAATACAAATCACCAAAGAGTTCCAGAATGTGTCACAAAATCCAAACAAAGCATGTCTGTCATCCCTCAAGAAATGTTCCAGCAGTCTTCAGATGTTATTATAGTGACTGACATTGATGACTTATATTATGTATATGTGCAGTGGGAAGTACAGTTCATTAGAAAATGTAGTTCTGTTACCCTGGGATAGTTAGTCTTCGCAGCTGAGTAGAGTGACTCTGTGTGGTTATAGAGTTTAGAGAGAGGGTAAATATTAATTGGTAACAGCTGAAAATGCAGAGCCTGATTTAGTGTCCTTGTGTTCCCATTACACCTTTTGCCATACACTCACTAGCCTTGCTCTTTATTACAGTAATGCATTTTACATAAATTCACTTTAATTCATTTGATTATGGAATTCTTTTGCTTCTGTTTAACAGAATGCCAAGTACAGATTTAAGTATATCCACATTGATGTAACAGACTGATAAGTACACGTTTGTGACAGAGTGTTGTTGTTTTTGTTGTTTGTTGGTAATTTTTGAAATGTTTGAGCACTATGACCAAGGACGCAGGTAATCAGTATTAACCTCTCAATATTTAAAAGGTCTTATATACAGCATGTGCCTTGATCCATAGCAGCTCACACAATTCATAGATCTTAAGGAATTTATGTTAGGTACCAGACAGCTCAGGGTAGTTCCTGAGTATACTATAGTACCAGACATCCCAGAGTAGTTCCAGAGTATACTATAGTGCCATGCAGCCCGGGATAGTACCCCATTATGTTATAATACCTGACTGCCCAGGGTAGGACCTGAGTTTACTTTAGCACCAAGCAGCACAGGGTAGTACTATAGTATACTATAGAGCCATACAGCCCAGAGTAGCACCTGAGTATATTAAAGTATCAGACAACACAGGGTAGTGCCCCCAAGGTTGTGAAATCCAGGCTGCTGACTGCTACACCACACTGCCACTTACATTAGTGGTCCCTGTGAGGGACAAGTGTACCGGTGGGTGCTGGTTAGGCAGTGGTTCAGGGAGGTTTTGGTGTGGTTCACCGCATTATGACTCGGTCAATGAGTGGTGTGGGCACAGGTTTGCAGCAGGACGGTTGATGGGAGAATGAGAGCTGGTACGGTCAGGTAGCCGCCTGGTCCTGACCCCGTCTCCGTGTGGCTTTGCAGGTGGAGACTGAGCGGGATGCAACGCTATAACCCGGAGCAGATCATGCTGAGCGCCGCGGTCAGGCGCTCCAGCCGGGATGTCAACATCATGAAGGAGAAGCTCATCTTCTCAGGTAACCGTGAATTTGCCTGTACTTACTCCCTCTCACCAGGAGAGGGCGGTGTAGTGGAAGTGTCATCCTCAGTGCATGCTGCATGCTGCTGTGTGTGAGGTCCCTGCTGTTGATGCATGCTCTCTGAATGTTTGTAAATGTCCTGAAGGTCACCAGCTGTAGCAGTTCCATCCCCTCCACCTCTGCCAGAGCCCCTCCATTTCACCCCATTCCACTGCAGTTCTCCCCAGCTTCTAACTGCCTGCTGCCCCCCTGTCCGCCCTCCCACCCCCCATCTCCCTCTGAGGACTAGTGTGGTGTGAGGCACTGTCTGACCTGCCCCTCACTCGTGGCAGATTGTCAAAGGTGAGTGTCATTCAGACCGAAATGACCTCCAGGGCTTTGCCAGCTGTCACTTAAAGGCATGCAGTTCAGTTCATTAAGGCAGGCCATTAAGGATGCAGTCTAACTGCTCGGGCGTTTTGCCCTTAGTGTTGAGTTACAGATTTAAACAACTGCTATATATCTTGAAATCTTAGACATTTCTATCAAAGGCCAATGAAGTAAATGAGACTAAATAAAAAGTAAATACTTCCTTGGAACTGCAATTCAAAAGTAAGGACTACCTGTTACCTGTTACAGGTTCGATTGAATGTTATATATATATATATATATATATATGTATATATATATATATGTGTATATGTATATATATATGAGACTTCGGGTGTTTGGGTGGTCTTGACTGAGTTCTAAAGACAAAGCGTAGATGGGTCGACACGAGGTGAAGTTCACAGGGTATGAACTGCGAACTTCAAATCCTGTCGGCTCCACATGCTTGATTTTTGCCTCTCTGCTGGTGTTGTGTGGATGTGGTTGACCCTTTTCCCCCCTCGATTCCTCCACCCCCCTCTCTGGCCCCTGCAGAGGTGAGCAACGGCGTTGGCAGCGGGGAGGATCTCTACATGGAAAATGGATACGACGGCTACACCAACCAAGGCGTTGCCCACTAACCGCGGCGCGACCGCGGGGACGCCCGGGCCTCCTGGGACTTTTAACGTACCTCGAGAGAAAAAGGGAAGAAACAAACACTGAAAATGCTAAACTCCTCTCTCCAAGCGACTGACGCACAGTGCGTGTGGAATCCTAAAAACGGGGGTTCTGTTGCACTCCTCTGAACTTCTGATCCAGACTGCGGTCCTGCTGCAGTCACCCAAGCGCCAGGATGTGTCTAACTCTAAATAGCGGTCCTTTGTATCGCCCCTCTCTTGTCGCATGGTAGGACTGCAATGCATTCGGCCAACTGTGAGCACGTTTTCATGAGCAAACCGACTTGCAGAGTCTGCCTCCTCTCCTTTCTCGATGTTTGAGCGAGCCCTTGGACAAACCACTCTGTCCCCCTGCCCTAAAGCATGATGTGTTTTTATAAATGTTCGGTTGTTTCCTGATTGTGCTCCTTGCATCCCTGTAATTAATGAACACAGACCGGTAGTCCCTCGTTTCCCTGGTTCCTGCCTGGTGATAGGACTCCCACGTGTTTGACCATAAAGGCACCCTTGGCCTCTGCGTCTTTCCTTGAAGTGAATTACATGTCACACTAAAAGTGGAAATGTGCTTTATTTATTTTTTATTCCTTTTTTTACATTTTTAAATGCATGTGATATAAAAGGTAAAGGCTCACCAGCGCCTCCCTGTGGGACACATCTCATGTGCACTTGGGTGAGCTCTCTCGTGAAGAGTGAATGCGTGTGATTTTTTTTGTAATAACGTGTAATGATAGCATTTAGGATTTTCCTCCCGTTTGTGCTGTTGTATTTGGAGTGCTACATATACTGTAAGGGTCTTGCCTGCCTGGCTGGCATAGCATTCTATCAGAAACATGGTTTGATATTTATACGCATTTGAACTGTATTGATTGTAAGTGATTGGTGATGTAATCTTTCTCATCCTTATCTCTGCAGCCACTTTCTTTGACATTATTGCCTGATTCATGGTGGTTAAAAAATCCATACTGTGAAATCCATGTGAAATTCATGTGTTTTTTTTTTTCAGCTGACTTGGGCCTTGCAAAAAAAGAAAAAAATCTTACAATAAAATAGGTCTCATTATAGTAACATTTACCCTAAGATCAGGTGTATTAGGTGTGGTTTCTTGCTTGTTTTCCACAAGGAGAAAATTATTCTTACATTACTCCTGTTTGTCAATAAATACATATTTGTAAGAAGAAACTTCTTCTTAAATAAGAAAAAATATATATGTTGGAGGAATGTTATGTTTTTCTCTAACAATAGGACTTTTTTCTTATTGTTGAAAACAATAAAGAAAAGCAATGTCATACATTCTCTTGGATAAATCAAGTCAAGAAAAAAATGATCAAATCTTTTTGCAGTGTGGTGAATATGAGAACTGTGAAATTAAAGTTTATTGAAGTGTTGGTGGAGCAGGGATGGGGGAAAATCCCAGATTTCATGCTATAGAAGAAGGGAAGCCCATAAGTGTACAATATTCCCAGAATATCCACTTTCCTTTGATGTGCCTCAATAGCCAACCATTAAAGATTCTTCCTAAACCTGTGTGATTTTTGCTCCTTTCATTCAGAGAGGCTGTACTATGATATCTGTTGGCGGACACCTTCATTGCCCACATTGCACAACATGAACATATTTCAAACCTCCAAGCTCTGCCCTGCGTTTTTCCATACCCCTTGAACTGAGCTGGTTCATAAGAAACGTATCCTCTGTGTGTAGCGTGACATTACATATTTACTGTATATTTGAAGGCAGCATGACGTGAATCCAGATGCTGCCTGTAACGCCTCTTTCATGGAGCGTGAACCAATAATGAACCGCCACTAAATTTGCGTTGCAAGCCTCGGTAAATTCCTGTTCGTTTCTCTGTCGGGGCAGAAATTAACAGTTGGAATGCTGAGAACATTGACTTTCTCTGTTTCTCTGTTTTTCTTGTCCCTTTGTTATTCACTTTGTTTTAGCATACAGTTGTTTTTTCTTCATATAAAATCCTTGAGCAGAGTGAGAGTGAGCAGAAGTGAATCCCAGCAGAGCCATCATGTGATATTTTCCCAAACATTTCCACTCTTTCATGTTCCTGGAAGTTCCCATTTCAGTGGAGCTCTTTTGATTCTCACTTAGAGAAAACATTACTCCCTGGACAGGTAGATATTTTTCATTTTTCTTCATTAAAGGTTTTTATTTATATTAGTTTTACCTTAATTGGTAACACATAGAAGGATCTTTTTGATGATGAACTTTTAATATCACTTTCATATACCTTTACACAGAGTATACAGTATAGTTTATACTTTTAAAAATAATTGTGTTTTAAATGATTTCAGGTGCTTGTGGCGTATTGGACCATTTTGTCTATAGTGAGGCCAGGATTGTGGTCAGACCATTCTTTTCCCTTCTTGACAGGGGAGCTAAAGGCAAACAATTCATAGAAATTAGCAAATTACGAAGCTTTCAGATTCATAAATTCATTTCCTGTCTTCCTAAAATGTACAATATGCTGAGCTTCTTGTCTGGAGGTTCAGTATAATTGAACCTGGTATTTGGAACAGTGGGTGTGGCAATAATAAGCTTCGCAAAAGCAGTTAGGGGAGTATTTCGATCAGATGACTGCAGCAAAGCCTGATAGCAATCATACATGCTCCATTTAATTGTGGCATGGTAAACAACGCTTCAACAAAAATGCAGTTAAAATGTGTGTGCATATACATGCACACACATAATAATCTCATGAAGTGTAATCAGTCATTTTCCAGCTGAGTATGAGTACAGCGTTATTCTGTGTAGTTTCACTAATACTGCAATGGGGGACTAGCGTTTGTGATCTGTTCAGCATTGACTTCCTGGTGCAGCTGCACTGTTGGCTCACCAGAGGACGGTGTTGTATCACCATTACATTAGATTATTGTCATTTAGCAGACATTCTTACTCAGTGTGACTTACATCTGATACAAATTTACATATGATCCATTTATACATCTGTATATTTGCTGAGGCAATTTTGGGTACCTTGCCCAAGGGTACAACAGCAATGCCCCAGTGAGGAAGTGAATCAGCAACCTTCTGGTTAGGGGCCCTGCACATTACGACTACGTCACACTGCTGCCCACATTCCACACTGCCTCCTGCTGCCATTTAACCAGGAAACTGCGAGGAATTGTTCCAGTCAATGACAAGGAATGTTTAGTATAATGAGCTTGTGAACAAGTGGAGCCATTTGTAGACGGCCTGTTTCCGTAAATGCTAGAAAAATACCTGAACAAAATCATTTTGAACTGATGAAAATGCATACAGAAAATGAAAACAGCAGTCAAATTAGCTATGCAGCTGTGCTTTAATGTACTGAAAGCAAGAAAAGGAAACAGTCAAACCAGGGGGATATGTCTGCATATGAGTTTAGATGACAGTGCAGCTCAAGCTGCAGTTTCCCAACTTCAGTTAAAGGCATGAATCAACACTGGAAATGCAAAGCACACGCTTGCTTTATATTATACTATATATCACTGCAGCTGGAGGATCCTTTGAACTAACAGCTTAATAGCACATAGCTGAACAGTCTGTATGTCATTGCACAAACATACAGAGCACACTTGTAGTCCACTGGGTAATATTTCCAAGATCATGGAATGTTTGGTCTGTTTGCTACAGGTTTACAATGGTTGGTAGTTCCACAAAGTTTCTTAAATTCATACTCTCACAAAAGGAAAATGTCTACATGCATTATTTCCAATTGAGTATCTGAAGGGCATTTTCATAGTAAAACATTCAATTACTGTAAATTCAAGTACTGTAAATAGTCTTGGAATGATTAAACTGTGATCTGAGACATACAACTTAAATCTTTATCACCATGTCTTTATGAATACTAATGGCACCAGAAGTGAACTGCCTGACATTTTGGTCCTTACATGGTTACTTTCAGGAGGAATGAGTTCAACGCTTTCGCCCTGGTTCAGCTGCATTTGGGTTCTTATTCTACCTTGCACTGGCATCTGCTCAGTGTGTGATAATTCGGCTTGCCAGGATTCAGCTTTCATCGGTAAATGCTGAGTCCATATCTCTTAAATCGGAGACTGACGGAGGAAATAATTCTCATTGACGAAATTTGAAATGTGTGACCACTGGACAAGTGCACATAACTACGCTCCTTATGGTCCACTCGTGTTGCTTTAGTGACATTCAACATGGAATGAGTTTACCTCATGATTATGAAGAGCTACAGCCACCACCAGCCTCTCGGGGGGGTGGGTGTTTAGTTCGTAGCAGTAAAACCTAAAGCTACCCGAATGCTCCAAACAGCAAAGTGCCAAAAACATTTGCTTACACTCCAGGAAGCACAATCAGTAACACTGTTACATTTGGCAAAGGCTTTTGCTTTCCTTTGTTGTCCAGGTTGAGACCGGGTTGTTGGATTTGGAATAAAACCGTTAACAGCGGGTGAATTATGTCAGGGTCCCCTCATCACACTCTCCAGGTGCCCATACGAGTCGCTCAGATGTCACCAGGGTGACGCTTCCATTCAGCAGCTGCTCTCCTGGTGCATTCTGGGACTTGCATATAAAATAACTGCCGTCTGACACGTGAGTGTACGAGAGGACCATGGTGTGTTGCTCATGCTTCTTTGTCCTGCATGAGCGCAGTAAGGCGAGCTTAATGAGCAACTGGCCATTCCAAAGCTAGGGTGACAAAAGGGGAACAGTGTTGACAGTGAAGCAGAGAATTTTAAGATAAAAGCTTACACTAAAAAAAGCTTTTTAATTGCAATTATTCTGCCGGAGGTTCCGGTCATCTTCTGTGGGAATAGCAAGTCTATGGCATTGTTAAACCCTTAATATAAGATAAGACATGAAATAAGGCCCCTGCCTTGCATTGCTATAAACTACACACGGTACGGTGTTATATTCCACTACAGCAGCTTTCTCAGAAAGGCACAGGCATCAGCTGAGGAAGATCTCAAAAGTAAAATGACACGCACACATACTGTACACTCACACATGCTCACGTTTAAAAATAAATAAATAAATATCCCATTATTCACTGACCACGGCTCTCATAAACAATGTTTGCTGCTTTATGGCCCTTGCCAAAATTGCAACCGCAAGTTGTTTCAACTGTCTATAGCGATTAGGTCCTTTCCATTAAGTACGGTGCCTTCGTGAATTACATCAGCAACCAGCAGAGTGGTAACTTCTTTTAAACAAACTTTCGTAGTCTCTGCCTGCTTTCCTCTCAGAGATGTGTGACGATTCTGTTAAAGACACCAGGAACACCTTTAGTTAGGTCCTTCACTGACAGAACCCCTATTCAGCTGCTTTTCAGGTCTTTGTGTTAATATTTCAGTGATCTGACTGGTGTTTGTGTGGAATTCAATCTCCCTCCAGATATTTCAGAAAACCATTCAGTAAACTCTTGTTAGCCTTGTGAGGCCCCTCATGCTGACGGAGAATTTCTCAGTAACTGTTAGAGCTGCCTCCTCCCTTCATCCACACACCTGTCTGCACCTAAGACACATGGAGATGTGAAAATGACCTTACAAATACAGCTGAACAACAAAGCAAGTAGCTCTAAAGAGTCCGCCAAACTCTACCCGCTCCACCTCATCCCGTCCTGCGATCATTCGAAGTTCGTCTTGTGCAGATGTCTGTTGGGGATTTCGATGGCGCTGACCTGTAGGGGCCAGGCTCCGCCCATAATCCCCGCCTGGATGGCGACGCCTGTCACCACGGCCAAGTCAGGGTCCACCGCGGTGTTGGGGTCTTTCCCAAAAAACTGGGCGATGAGCTGGCGGATTCGAGGGATCCTGGTGGAGCCCCCGACCAGGACCACCTCGTCGACCTCTGCCCGGTCCAGCTGCCCCTCCTCCAGCACAGTCTGGATGGGGACCAGGATCTTCTGGAAGAGGTCGGCGTTGAGCTCCTCGAAGAGCTCCCTGGTGAGCAGCTCCTGAAATAGCACGGGCTTGGCGGGCCCTTGGGGGTCTCCGGTCTCCAGGCGCAGGGCCACACGCAGAGTGACGCTGGGGTGGATGGTGAGGTTGAGTTTGGCGCCCTCCACAGCCTGCCTGAGGCGGTGGACATCCTCCTTGTGGGTGGGCAGTACCCCAAACTGCTGCCGGATCCTCTCCATGGCGTGTTGTAGCAGCCTCTGGCTAAAGTCCTGTCCCCCAAGTTTGTTGTTCCCTAGAAAAAGACAACAAAAGGAACATTAGCTCCATTCTATTGGTTCTGCCTCCATTCATGTGGGGGCAGATTGTTCTATGCAGATTTCACAGAGGAAACCTTAAGGAAACCTTAGGAGCTCAGCTGCTGTGCTCAACTTCAGATTCAAACCCACAAACTTCTTGCCCAAAAGCGAGCTGCGGAGCCACAGCCTGGGTGGGGGTGGGGGGTGGGGGGGGGGGGTCTCTTACCTGCCATGGCTCGGGTGAGGAACATTCCGCCCTGTTTATTCAGCAGGGACACATCCAGCGTGCCCCCTCCCAGATCCACCACCAGTACATTGGACACATCTGCTTTGTGCAACCCATAAGCCATTGCAGCTGCAGTTGGCTCATTGATCACACGCAGGATGTCCAACCCTGCAGAAGGGACCAAGAGACATGGTGAGACACACACTCCTTACGCTGAGGAACTGCAGTGTGTAACATTGGACACACACACTGACGCCAAGGTGCAACTGCAGAGTCGGTCAGTGTCTGTCAATACTCTCACAGATGGCTGATTCTGCATGCTATCAGGGAACGACAGACATCAACAGCAAGCGACTACAGACAGTGCATGGGACACACCGCTGTGACTACAGGGGATGGTCGGCTACCGATAGATCTGGACTGCCCAAGGTTTGTATGCCCAAATTAAGAGCTAAGATTCATTGGGGGTGCATTGGATATCTAAGCAATCTGGATCTAGCTGCAGACATTGGTGGCAGTGTGGTGTAGTGGTAAAGAGCAGAGCTCATAACCAAAAGTTTGCTCGTTCGATTCCTCACTGGGACACTGTTGTTATACCCTTGGGCAAGGTACTTAAGCCCCAATTACCTAAACAGACAAAACTGTAACCTATGTAAGTTGCTCTGAATAAAAGCATCTGCTACACAATAATAATGTAATATTGCCCTGACAACACACTGCACATGCATATGTGAAGATTAGAACTGGGAACAGGATGCTGGCTGGAATACAACTGTAACATTCAAAACGCCCCTTAATTCTCATCTCCCACAAAGGAAGAACGGAATGGAAAATGCTATCACATTCTTCCGCATATTCTCAAAGCGAAACAGCCGAAGGATCTGATAGGGCGAGGGACTGACCAGCCAGGTTGGCGGCTCTGATGGTGTAGTTCCTCTGCCGCTCGTCGAACTCTGCTGGCACCGAGATGACTGCTTTCAGCACAGGCACACCCAGGTGCTGCTCCGCCATCTTCCTCATCTTCAGCAGAAGGCGTGAGCCAATGAACTCAGGGCTGACCTTCAGCGTGCCATTGGCCGTCACCAGGAACTCTGCACTCCCGTTGTTGTTCACCACCTGTAAGGGATCCAGCAGTTTTCATGCACAGGAACTAGCAGCCATTTTTCTAACATGCTCCACACTGCAAAGACCATCCATAACATATGCAGCCAAAATCAACACACATTACATTATTGTCATTTAGCAGTTGCTCTCAGCCAAAGGTAATTTTAACAGTTTTAACAATTCATACAGCTGGATATTTATTTAACCAACTGTGTGTTGCCCAAAGGTAAAACAACAGTGTCCCAGTGGGGAATCAAAACAGCAACATTTTAGTTACAGGCCTTGCTCCTTACCACTAACCCACACACAATGACTTAAATGTTCGCAAACTTGCTCCCTCAACCTCAAACTAAAGTGTAATAATGTTCACAGTACAAAAATCATTTGAAAATGTTCTCATCCGGGGCAAATTCCATATCTTATATTTCAAACGCTATTTGCTTGTACAGTTAGATATTACTGGTGGAGTTCGGGTGAGTATTCTGCTGGGGTGCGACAGCAGTGACCTATCTGGGAAGCAATCCTGCAAACCAGCCCCTTCTTGTACATGCTGACCATAATATAAATGGCATTTAAACTATAGCTACCTTAAAGGGGTATCGGGTACTTTCTTGCTCCAAGTCCTCGGATTCAAAAACTTTCCCGATGAAGCGCTTGGCATCGTAAATCGTATTGTGCGGGTTGTTGTCGGCTAGCTCCTGGCCCTCATATCCCGCATGAACGTCCGTGGCCGTGAAAGACACCACACTAGGGATGCTCTTACGGCCCTCCTGATCCCCGATCACCTCGACGTCGCCAACCCCGGGGTGGAACACCGCCACCGAACAAAAAGTGGTGCCCAGATCCAAACCGATCACTCGTGGTTTGGGAGGCGGCAGGTACTGTTGACCCAGGTAACCCGCCAGAAAAAGAGCCAGGATGGCCGATCCTATGAAACCATGACAACAAGAAAGGATATGTTAAAATGACAGGGGGTAGATTAAAACAATCATATCTGGCGAGATCTACGTTTAATCATCTCATGATAATAACAGCGGGCCTCACATCCCCCGACTGCATCTCACACTGGATCAGAACAATTCGCGGGGTATGATCGAGATATCTGGATAACTACCGTCCACTACTTAACAATTACTGTGCTGACAAATTAATTCATAGCATACATCCTTCAAATGTGTAATAGCTAAGCTTACTCATCATATGAGCAGTCACGGAATAGCATACATTTTCAACTAAGCTAAGTATTAACCTACCAGCAGACAGCTAACGTTGCCTAGCTAGCGAGTCGAGCGAGAAATAACAACGCATGATTAGACTGACTAAAATGTTGCTTGCTGCATGTGATGATATAGTTTAGCTAGTTAAGTATAATACATACAATATACCAGCTAACATATGTCTTACTTGTTCGCTAGAAGGGTATCTTAGCTATAGTCGCTAATAGGGTATGAGAGATAGCTAACGTCTGCCAACTGCCTTTTAGAAGTCCGCAATAGCTGTTATAAATTTTAACGTGGGGAAGTTTATCTCACCAAGTATTGACATTTCTCCAGCCATCTTTATGTTCTCTGTACTCGTGAATCTTGAGAACGCACCACGAAAGTGTGATTCATCAGCTGGCTAAAAGATACCGGCAAGTTCCTTATTTTCCTCATGTAACACGTCAGCTTTACGCTTGTAGCTGGTTTCTGGATAATGTAGTTCAATATAACACTCGGTATTGCATTGATAGCGCGGATAACAAAATCTTAGAACAGTGTTTCCCATGAAGGAGTGCGGTTGTTGCGCCACGTATTGCTGTTTAAGGAAGAGTCAAAAGTCACGCCCTCTTCCGGCGCTGAGACATCAGTTTGCATACCCCGTTAACTACGGAAGCGTATTAGGGCCTTAAAGGGATTTTTTTGCGGAAGCAATAAAACTACCGGTTTACGAGTTTTGTTTTTTTTATTTTGTGGTCAAAATAAAGGTTCCTAAGACGAACGCTTTGTACATAATGTGAATTCAGTCTTTTACAAGAGTTTTTAATGTCCGAAATTCTGAGCTTCAATTTACATTTTTAAACAGTTCGCTTGAATAATTAAAAGTCTTATATTTTATAATCCAACTAATATTATTTAAAAAATAAGTGACAAATAATTGTGTGATGATGATGATAACTAACATAGATTTACATCTTAAATACTGTCAAATTCAATATAATACATTTCAAGTGTATGATCACATAATATATATCACAACGCTGGTATTACAGTATGAACATTGTATTGTATGATTAAAAAATTGTTTAATTGTATTCACACACAACCTACAGTCCTATAGTCCTCCTGTGTTAGATTGGAAATTACCATCACCCACTTAATTAATTGCCTTAAATTAACTGAGCATTGGCTCAGCTGCAAACACCAAGCAAATAGTGTATAGATAGATAGATAACTAAACAAATAGATATTTATGAGATCATTTTAGTTTATATTTGATACATGTGCTAATATTGTGGCTCAGTCTATTCAAAAGTGTATTATTAGAAGCATTTCTAAATCATATTACACTTCTAAATGAATACTTCTATTTTCATGCATGATTCCTCACGTGGACGTAGTCCTTACTGATGCTGGCTTGCCGCTCATCCGTTTAGGGTAGTCTGAGCCAGGATCAGTTGCTTTGAAATGAAACAGAAGCAGACTAGCAACGAAATAACTTAGTGAAACATATCAGCAGGCTCTAATGGTAACACCATGCAATGAAACTTGACTTGACCAGCATACTCAAATGGTAACTTGAAAAAATGAAATTTAGCAATTTAATAATTTTATTTCATCTGATGGGAACATGCATTTATTTGTATTACTTCTACCCATCATAGAAGGTCATCTTATGCTATGCAGAACACAACACCTCAAATAACACTTGAATTCCTGTCTTTTTACCTCGTTTTGGTACTTGTTGCACTTCAGTTTTAAGTCAAGGCATTGACCTCTATGTGAAGCCTATTTATAAATAACATTTATAAACATTGTAGTCCTCTCCATTATCACTTAAATCAAACCAAAATTCTTTTTGTGTGCCTAAAGGACTTGTTTAGATGGTTGAAAAGAATTTGACATTACATCATGGGGCCACTATTCATTTTATTTTGTATACATTTGTTTGACCGTATCCAAATTTTATTTTTAGACAATATGCACAATACACTGCAGAAGTCAAAATATTGATATTGATACTTTATACTAGAACTGAAGAAATGTGCAAAAAATGTAGTTAATCATTTTAAATACTAGGAGCACACAGATAACCCCTTCATCACCATTCCTAATCTCATTGGGTCAATAAAGCTCATGCTTTATTGCATGTGTGTCATTTACATTCAACAGAACCGATAAAGAACTCATGTTTGTATTGTGACACTTCAAAATATACTTTATTTGGAAAAATATTTTGAAAAGTAACACACCATAACATGAAAAAAATCTACATACAAAGTAAAGGGGGAGGTGAACAATAACAAACATAAATAATCCAGTTTACTTTCTACTGTCTGTTTGATTTCAGTGTTAGAGTTTCAAACATATATACATCATATTTTTGAAATCTCACAGACTCATAAAAAATGTGCACACATAATTCTCAAATTGTGCTACCAAACCATGAGGTTAAATATGCAGCGGGAAAAGGACATTCCTCTGTATGACAGCCTCAAGTGACTTCTAACAGAGCTAAAGGTAGTTAAACAGAGTCCAGTATAAATAATCCTATATATTTTGTGATAGGTCTTAGATTTCACAGAGTGAAACCATGTATGTACATAACATCTGTTGAAATATCTGACATTTGCAAAAGAAAGTCTGCAAACAAAAAAAATACAAGCACACACAACAACAGCAGAGTCGCTACAGCACACTGCCTTCATGTGCTACCTGACACATTATTACAACAAAGCTATTCTTCTGTACCATGACCGCAACAAAACCAGGGGTGTGTTTACAGAGGTTTGTGCACATTTTATGGTCTCTGATTGGACTCCGGTCCTCTTGAGCTTTTATTGCAAAATTACAGCCAAAGTCTGAGGAGGACCCCATTTCAGTAGGAATAAGAACACAGAGGAGCAAATGAAAACGGCTCACAAAATAACAGCAAATGGAAAGGAAATCAAACCAATTTAACCACAGCACACATCAGACACAAGCAGAGACAAACAGGCAGTCCTTCCATGTACATTCAGTATGTACAACGTAGACGCAGCAGACCCATGTGTGTTCTGAACGCATGCGGAGTGGTTAAGTTTCAGGCGTTGCCGGCTGGCCCTCTGTGTCCTCTTTACTGTTGTCTGAGCTCTCTGACGACACGTAGCAGCCGGAGTCTCTCGGGCAGTCGTCCTGATCTGACCTCAAGCTGCCCGACCTGGACTTGGGCTCCTGGTTGGCCTCCCTCTCCCTTTCATTTTCGTCTGCAGGGGAAAGGTTAGAGGTATCATTGTGCTTGTCTCTGTGGCCGGAGGGACAGTGGCAGGATTCTGTTCCCATGCCGCCCTAATGGGATTACACTGGGGTAAATTACAGCGGTGCAGAGTGCCAGGTGAGACTGTCACCTGTCACACATCCACAGGAAGAGCCAAAGGCATCACCGTCTGGTCAGTGTCAGCAGGCCACTAGAATGCAAAGCCACTCTGTGGACGTGACTTTAGTGGTGTTCTAGGAGGAGTTTGATATGTAAATGTAAAAAAAATGGGGGATTTGACTACCAAAAGTAAAAGATGTTAACAGCAGTGAACCACAGCCCCCGTTCCTGTGCTGTCACCGCATCCTGTTTTTGGCTCATATTTTTAGTATTTACTGCTTGCATCACTTTCCCATTAATGTAAACGCCTGCTTCTTACGCAGACCATTACCAAATCAGATAACCAGTGAAAAGTCCCCTGTCTTATCTCTCTGTGACGTGACTGTGCTTTTGAGACTTCTTTCTTAACGTTTAACTTTGTGAGAGCTTGAAGCGCAGTCTGACAGTTGGTTCCCAGTGAATGCATCCCCTCTCTGATTGTCAGGTAGCCAGACGTAAGCATGGTCTGAAATTGTGTTTTGATGAACTGTCTGAACCTGCAGTATTAATAAAAGGCCCACTATCACAGACAAAATGTGCAGTTGCAAAGAGTCAGTCCACAACCATCAAAACAGATGGCTTGGCTTGTATTTTCACATGGTTATGCACATACATTTTTTCAGCACAGTCACCATAGTCATTGTGCTTCCACTCTCCAACTACCTGAGATGACAAGCCTCTAGAATAGCTTAGCCACTCTTGTCTTATGACAAAGTGCTGCTTCAAAGGTGTATGCAGTGCTACATATAGCCTTGATAGCATCATGTGTACACTGGCGCTCCCCTCTACAACCACGAAAAATGGGCCATTCTAGCAACCGAACACACACACTGCACACGCTGTTTTTGGGAGGGTGCCGTGGCTCAATCCGAGCGCGGGTGTGAGGTGACTCACTGTCAGCGTCCTGGAGGTTTTCAGCCGCTGCGAGCAGCCGCTGCCGGTCCTCCGGGTTGGAGACGTTCAGCTCGATCAGGTCCTTCTCCTTCAGGTCCCGCAGGTCCTCCACCGTCTGGTACCCATTGAGGAGCAGAGAGGAGGCATACTCCTGTGGGGGAAGGGGGGCGCTTAGGACAGACTGTTCTCATATATCACACCTTGCTCTTCCTCTGTACACTTAAGCCTATCTGTCTCTGATGCTCCTTCTGAAAAACTCACCAGATAAGCACTCTATGTCTTGTGTATTTATTAGCTCTTGGCATCAAACGGGAGGATGTCGGAGCTGCTATACTAAGTCATGCCAGGCTGGAAACTTGGCATCTCTTTCATATGAATGTCTCTTTTCTTGAATGCTGTGATCCACCTCTTTCATTTCCGGACATAAGAATTTGTTATAATATTGATGCAGCCGGAATGTACAGACAAGATTATTGGCATTCATTGTATTGACTTGCGTATGCATGTAGGTATGTGTGTGTCTGTGTGTGTGTGTGAATGTGTGTGTTTGTATGTGTCCCTAAACGCATGTATGTGTTTGTGTGCACGTGTGCGTGTATGTGTGTGCATGTGCCGATGTGCATTTGCGTGTGAATATATGTGTCTGTGCATGTGCGTGCATGTGTGTGTGTGTGCTCTCACTTCTAAGTTAAGGCGCTCCAGCAGCTCCTGTAGGGTTTTTGGTCGCGGCCGTTTGCTTCGCCTGTGGGGTCGTATCTTGGGTGCCTCGGGCTCTTTCTCAACCAGGACGTCAACATAGATGAATTTGAAATTGCCCACTTTGTTGTGCAGCATTCCCGTCCATATGCCCATCGGGGGCTTGCTGATGATATCGATGACATCCCCTACCTGCGGGAGAATGGTGAAAAAGGAACAAAGGCTCACATTCAGAGAGAGAAGAGGCTCCGCCAAATACACAGGCTCAGAGTTTTAATGACTTTGGATACAGCCAAGCACCCCTGACTGGAGCAACTGACATTAACCTGCTAGCTAGATAATACAGCTACCTAATGAGACTTAATGAGAGAACTAGCAACCAGCTTCATCTGTTCAAACTGGTTGAAACTAACGTTAGCTAGCTAGCTGGCAGTTAAGTCCAACGATCAAGTGTAAAATGTATATATATATATGGACTATATAGTGAATAGGGAGCGATTTCGGACACAACCAAGGAACAGCAGAACAAGCGCTCATATTGCACTTTAACAATTGAGTATTGAATATTTTATTTTAAGATTTTATTTAAACATTGGACACTATGAATGTTGTGTTCATTTAAGCATTTAAGACCATGGGCAAAAGTTGCTTGCTTTAAGTAATAAATGGAAAGCATAAGTTATGTTTGTCTTCCTTTTTTTTGGCTGATCCGAAAAATCCGTGACTCAAAAACCGCGATACGATCTGAACCGTGAGTTTTGTGATCCGTTGCACTTGTACTGGGCACCATTTCCTACATATCTATGCACATTGTCAATGTTATCAATCCATCAATTATGACAGCTGTCAATCACTTATAGCTACAATTAATTTCATGTAATACAGTTCTGAATCCTGAGTGACTTTTTAAAGAGAGATGGAGTCTGAAGGACACACAACTTTTTTACAAGCTATGTAAAACTATGTCTGACACAGCTGTTCATTATTGCCACACACACACTCCACACATGCGCACTACCACTAACCATCACAGACATGGCCATCAATCACTTGACTTCTGCTTATTTTCAACAGTGAACTTCAAATAAATTTTATACCTGAAACGTTAAAAAATGTCATGCTTCGAATGGCTATCATATGGTGACACTGATCATTAACAGCATGGTAGTCTTTAGAACCAAAAGCTGTTCTTTCCTAAACACATACATAGCAAAGCATTTTTCTAAACCAGAGCAGCAACGTAGCCTCTCACCAACACAAAATCCCTCTTCTCTAGTAGTATATGGGTTTTTAAAGGCCATTAAAACACTTTAAACATGTTATTTCTTGGTCTTGCCTTTTAATGGGTGTGGGCAGAGCATTTGCAGAGTAGACCTGAAAGTGTGAAATTGTTAGCTTTATTCCTAATGCAATGGCAATAGGTGGCGTAAAGCTACAATAATAGATGTATAACAGAATAATAGATTAATCCTGTTACTGTTCTCTCCAAACTGTATGGGGGTTGCTTATGTGGTCATGTGGAAGAAGGGATGGGAGGGGCTGTTGACCTTGAGTTTGAGGGAGTCGGTGTCGTAGGGGCTGGGTACGAAGTCCGTGTGCACTCGGGCCCGCCCACAGAACTGTCCCGTGTAAGGGGCATCCTCCTCCAGCCGGAGGCTGTCTCTGTTGGAGCCGTCTGAGCCACTGGTGACACCACCTGCACACCCACAACACAGGTCAAAGGTCACCTCAGGCTGCTCTCTGACAATGGTCGCTGTTTTACTTATTTTGCGACCAGCACTTAACATAAACACCTAACTGCAGCATTGCGACCAGCACTTAACATATACACCTAACTGCAGCCTTGCGACCAGCACTTAACACCTAACTGCAGCCTGAAATGAAATCATAGTGTTCTATGGAAAGAAAACTGAAGCACTTTCAAACAAACACCAGAAAAAGTGCTTAGCTGGATGTACAGACACACTATGTGCAAGTTCCTGGAGGCGTGATCCATAAATGCTTGTGATGAGCAAACAGATGACAAGAGTTTGGGTGTGATGTTCTCCTAGAGTCTCCATAGCTGTCTTTTCACTACATGCTATCCCTGAGTGAGAAAAGGCTTTATCTTTGTGTTTGTTGCTTCCTGAGCTCTGACTCACTGGAGGAGCTGCGGCCGCTGCAGAGGCTTTCCTGGGAGTTGCTGGTCTTTGCGGAGTCTTTCTCCAGGGGGTGCCCGCTCTCAGGCTCGCCCTCGTGGTCCCGATCCACATCGTCCTCACCCTGGACCAACAGGAAAAGTTAGAGGGAAAGGGAAGTCAAATCTGATCCTAACCTGGGGTCAGCCGAGTCCCCTTGTGTGCTAAACCTGCTCAGAATCTCAGGGCGTGGTTCACTCCTGAGGAGGGAAGTCAATAATGCTAGAGACCTCTCTGTGCATTTATAACAGGACGGGAACGGTGTGCATAATCCACCTGTAAGAGCTGCTGCCTTTCTGCAAGGACCACGTGCTGTGCAGTCTGTCTCACCTGCTGTGGTGGCTGTTAACAGGCTGAAGCATATGTACGTACAAGAGGGTTGTCTTCTCTGTGTTAACTTGCTGGGACAGAACATCAGCTAAACAAACCTCTTCATCCACATATGACTATTTCTCTGTCCACAGCAGCCAATACAAGGTGATTTCTGTCTTTGTTAACTGTCAGATTTAACCTGTCTTTTTGTTGGGAGGATCGTAAAGTGGCAGTAGAGGGATGTCATCAGATTCCAGTTGAGAGCAATGGGAGCGTTTTAAGAACAGTGTAATGACACCCTAAGTGATGGGGCCCTAAGTAAGGATGCCCTGAGTGAGGGCTCACCTGTTCGTCATAGAAGGACGCTTTGCTATACTTCTTGCCCATCTTCTTGCGCATCGTCATGGAGATGGCCCTCATCTTCTTACCCAAGCCACCTGATTTGTTCTGATCAGCAACATCAGACCCTGCATCTCCATCTGTGGGCTACACACACACACACACACACACACACACACACACACACACACACAGAGTCAGAGCTGGGTAAGTTATTTGACTAGCACTGTGGCATATTGTGTTCACTATCTTATTAGGTTCCCCTCAAACAGGAAAAGGGAAGCCACATAGCAGAGCCAGGTTAGCCAATGGCATATTTTACTTCCATGTTCTCTGACTAAGGGTCTGTGCAGCTGTTCTTTACTGATTTTGCATTGACCTTCATACCTTTAACATATTACTAGAAGCTTTTCTGATACTTTGATGACATGAACCAAACAAAGCCAGAAACACTGGGTAACATACCGGAGGGTCTCCGTTTTCCTCCAGTTTTGCTGGGGATGGATGTCTGAAGGCATCAAAGCGGCCAAAGCTGGTGGAGCGCTGACAGGAGAAAGTACAGATTAGCACATGTTCACTCTGGAGGGATAGCAGCATGCATGGAATCTACACAGTAACCCAGTACAGTGCAAATGTAATCTCTAAACATTCCTAATACAGCCCAATATCACACAGAACACATTACTGTCCTTACAGAAATATGCTTTTATAACCCTCATAAACACATAATTATCACATCCATTGTGTTCTAGCTGTGACATGTCACAGTATTGCTCACTTAGAACAGTGGCCTTTCTCTGTGACATTGCCCAGTGTAGCTGACATTATCTCACCGAGATGCCAATACCTTTCAGGTTTCAGCTCATCTCACTTCATGCCTGCCACATTCGGTCATGCCACCTGTGTTTGGTAATGCCGCCTACATGAGGCAAAGCCTCCTATGTTAGGTAATGCTTCTTATGTTAGGTAATAATGCCTCTTATGTTAGGTAAGACCACCTACTTGAAGTACAGCCACCTCTGTGAGATTCTGTGCACTGAAACCATTCAAATGACAATTAATTTAGACACCATTTTTGGCTATTTTAATTTTATGATATAAATTCTTCATAAACTTAAAAGTATTTTAATCTGTCTGAAACCTGTCAATTTTGCATCAGTGCAAAATTGAGTCAGTAATTCTATCAGGACATAATCCCTGTAATCTCCATTAAGTACCAAGACAGACCTCACACAGTCACACATACACAAACGCACACACACAGGGCAGCCCTTCCCATTGGTTCGGTCAGACTGTAACTAGATTTGACCACACAGCTGTTCCATTTTCATGACTGTGTCATAGCTGATGGTTAAACACTGTGACCACTCATCCTTTTGCATGACTTTGTTTACTGGTGCACTGGAATCGCATGAAAGATGACAAATTAAAGTCCCAGCAAGGGGCAATAAGCTCCTCTCTTTTTTCTCGCTCACATTTGTTTTCATATTGCAATTAGATTCAATAAATCAACAGTCATTCTCAGTCATATTCACTGATTAGCATTAGCGCTGGCAGTGGCAGGTGCCGCTTGTCATGTTTACCCATTGATCCCATTAAAACCAATTCCTTTACATGCTTACAGAACTATTCACAACTCTCTTCTTCTTTGTGTTTGTGTAATTTTTCAAATAAATTTAGACATACAAAAGTAGAACAAGTCATGTTGATAGCATATTTTAAAAAGCCTTCTGATTTGTCTGAATAATTCAATGAATCACTTAAATAGCTGGTACTAGTACAACACTTCTGAATAATCGGAAAACTTCATACAGCACAGCATCAATAAAGATATATGGTTTAAAAGTCATAAAAAACAATAATGTTGTGATGGTAAAATACAGTTAATTCCCTTCTGTTCCTGTTAAGAATCCTACCTTTGGTTTGCTGCTTTTTGGTTTGTCTGACACATTTGATGGTTTCCTCTGAAGCATTGTCTACAGTCCTGTGTTTAAAAATAGGTCTTTACAAAGTCCAGAAGGGCTGACGGTCTGCGAGTAGCCTCATCAGTTTCAGCGCACGAACTGCAAACACTTCAGCGGAACGGCCTCGCTTGTGGCTTCCTCAAAACAGACAGGATGTCAGCGAATTCACCTTCTGTCTATCTGCCGTAGGTCTGTTTCGCATTGGAAAAACACCCTCGGAACTGCTGAGGTCGGCACGCTGCGGTCTGCGCCGAATCACAGCGCCACCATCACTTCTAGTAACTGCCTATAGAAAAAGCCAATAAAACTCTTCAGCATGGGAATTTGAGTAATTGCTTTAATCAGAGCTCATTTATTGGAAGAGACCTCAAATAAAGCACCAGACAGAATAAGTGAGATAGGTGCTCTTTATATTACTCAACTTACTGACTCTTAACCTTATTCTTATTCTTGGCTAGAAACTCACTCTATTAATCGCTTTAACCAGCACTCATTTATTGGAAAAGAGGCGTCAAACAAAGCACCAGGCAGAATAACTGCGGTAAGAGCTCTTTATGCTGCTTACCTGACTGAACCTGAATCATTCTTATTATTGGCCCGAAAGTCATTCTATTTTTCCCCTTTGAAATCCATAGGGGTGTGTTTTCAAAACCCGAATTGACGATGATTGACACCTGTATCGTACTGAAATTAATATGCTTTAACAGAAATACTCCACACAGCAAGATGTATGAGGCTTTCTGCTGTTTCTGCAAGCAGTTTATTCAGGCAGTCGTTCTCACACACTCCCTCTGTCCTCATTTCTAAAGGCCAGTTTGCTGCTTTGAGGAAGTCTTAGGCCATGAACACAGCACACAGGAAGTCCTGTCTGTAGCAAAAACAGTTATGAAAGAGCTTCCTTTGATCTAATGATCATGTGTGTTTCAAAATGTTCATTAACTATGCTCAGCCCATTTCAAGACTTGGATATCCATGGATGATTTCTGTTTTTTACCTGTGGTGGTAGGGAGAGAAGCCTTGATATTTGTGGAGGAGGAATGTTTAAACTTAAATAGCACTCAGCCAACCCTAACCCTGCTCCCACACAAGTGTTTTTCTTTTCAACAACTTATGGCTGGATTAAATAACAAAAATGCTTTCAGCACACAAATACACCTCATTAGCCATCCCACCGTATGCAAATTTGCAAATATGGCTCGGCCACTCAAAGTATTGATACCTGTATGATACAATCTTACAGCTAAAAAAATTTACTCACGATACCTCAAACACACACACGCACACACACACACACACACACACACACTATTTCCTCTTTTCTTTGAAGTATGTTTGCCTGTGGTTTATTCTTGCAGGCCTGTCTTTGCCTGCCTGTGGCCCTATGTAGCACAACTGACTTTATCATACATGAAGTAAAATGAGTTTTATGTTTCATATAAAGTTTTTCCCTCCGATGTTTGGACTACTTAATTCCAGCCCAGATTCTGAATACATTAATGAATACATCTACTCTACCCTCTACACAGAATCTACCTGTGAGAAGCACTGCTGTAGTGTTTCTGTGCATATGTCTTTTCACCCCTAACTCTGGTCCTGCCAGTTGTACACTGCAACTTGTATCACTGCAAAAACCTCTGCACTCAAACACAGGCGCACCGGGGCGCAGCAAACACAGGCTATGTCACAGTCCTATGACGACGCATCTCTCTGAACTCCTCTAAATAACACACAAGTGTTTGAGAGCAGTTAACCCTGGCCAATGAAACCCCGCTTCCTCAGAAAAATGAAGCCACATCTCTGCCACTACAGACTCCTGGTCTCTGTCAGCGAATGACACAGCTCAGACTCAAACCCGAGCAGTAGACCTCAGACTGCACTTGGAGCAAGTATCTTAGCCAATGTTGTCGCTCAAGGGCCGCTCTGTGTGGCAGGTGAAACTCTATCATTTGGCACTGAATGTCATGGAACCTGTCAACAAATGGAGAAGTTCACAGCATTTGTCCTTTTTGAACAATTCAAACGATAATTCAGTTTTACCATACTAGTCTGCCATTGTGAAACACCCCAGGAAGGGGAAGTCTAAGAGACTATGATTTCAGAGTGAAACAATGGGTTTCTGAACATGATGTCAATTTGTATGTCTGAACTTATCTGGTCAATCACATGCTGACCAACAGTGTGATACAGGGGTAAGAGTAGATGCAGCATGTCTCTAAATGCAGCAGTTAAAGCTACTCTTTGTAGTTTCATTTGGAGGGCAAATTGACTTCTTTTCAGTTAAATCTGCATACAATTCCTGTAGGCTCCTGTTTAGAGTACAGCCCTATAATGAGCTCTGTGACACTTGTATACACAAACCAGTTCAATATTCATCCATAAAAACACACCTTTAAATCAAGAGGTGTTTGACCATTGACGTTTATGACTTAATATTTATTACGGTTGAAAGCATTCAACAAAAACTGAACTGTTATTCCATCTATAATTAAACAAACTTTTGGAAATGTATCTGTCACCACATTAAGTTTACATTCACTGATCCTTGTCTGAATATGGGAAGATAAAGACACGCACTGATGAAAGGCCCTTTGGAGGAAATAACTGTCAATAAGCCTTGTGGATGTAGAATTTACATTGATACAAAAGCAGGTGAAGCCTGAGCGTGTTTCTTTCTCCTGGGTGTGATCCAGATCGCTGTGATAGAACTGTGTGGTTCTGCCAGGCGATCCAGTGATGCAGTAACGATTCTGAGTTCTCTGACCAAGCTGAGGGACAAAGCCTGTGAGAAGGAGTAAGGCCTGTAGGCAATAACACCCTAATCCCACAGAGAGTAATCTGGGGATGTGAAATTTCAATCCAGGATTAGAGGTTATAATACATTTCTTCAGACGTTCACAGCTCTTGGAAACAGGGCGCACTTGCTTTGTTTTTTCTTTTCCTCAAGCAAAAAAAAAGAGTTTGCTGAGAATTTGCTGAGAGTTTGATTTCAGGAGGAGATGTATCAGCTCTGTCTCACCTTTAGTTTTTGGTCTAAAGTGGCTGTACTCATCCATTGGTAATGCTTTAACAGGGGAAAAATTGGGCTAACCCATGCTCCAACAGGGATAAAATCACTTAAATGTATCAGGACAGACAGGCATAAACATGGATAGGCCCAGGTTCACACCAACAACACAAGGACCTGGGCTTGAGTTAGGAACTGAAGCAAAGGCTAACTTTGCTTTTTCCGCTTTTATGCAATGTTTTTCTCTAATTTAAAACATATATTTTATGCATTTCATACATACATAAATAGAAAGTCTGAGAGGCGCAAAGAGAGAGGACTATGCTTGGCCATACGGCAGCATTAAGTGTATGTAAAGCTCTGCCATTAATATTCTGCTGGTGCCGTTATCCCTTTCTAGGAAAACGTTGAGGGAAAATCTCACGCGCAGGCCTTCGCCTTGGTAATTCTGACCCATAATTTTCCCTGAGGGCAGGGTCGTCTTCTATGTTTGTGTTTTGCCAAAACACATTTGCAAAAGCCCTTCTTCAGAATATTTGGAATCTGTATTCAGCATTCAAATGGCAGTGTGAAAACCGGTTCTTACAGAAACAAGTTTCTGAAAACTGGAGAAAAGTACAGGTGCAGGAGAGAACCAACCATGGCCAAGCACTCCATTGAAACTCATCCTGAAGGCCTTCAAAGAACGTCTCATCATCCAGATTTAAAATAAATGATAAAAGCTGAGTGGGAGTCCTTTTCAAATTTAAATGTCTCATACTCAAAGTGTGACTGTTTCCTTTTCATGTCTTTACCTAAGAGCCATGTGTGTCAAAAGGTATGTTTGCTCTACATAAACCACTCTTTCAGTGTTGATCTGGATTCACACGCACTCCTTTCAGTGGCTGACAAATAATGAACCCCTGTTTGGCTGTTTGCGTGAGTGAAAGAGTAACAGGAAATAAGCAGGAGCATCATGGTGACCATCAACAACCCTCACATTTCAGACAACAGGTAACACTGTCATTAATAGACATCACAGCCTGCTCTGAGGGAAAGTATTCAGCAGTTTACCTCTCAGCATGCTAGCTCCTCAGTATATCTAAATGGGGCTTTACAGAAAGTCAAAATGGCTTTCATAATAAAGAGCAGTGATGTTCAGCTGGACACACCAAATCTACCTTGCACCTTCAGAGAATCAATGTATTAGTGTTTGGGATTTCCAACCAAAAACTTTCCCAAGGGTTACATTTTCACGCAGAGCCATCCTTTTAAAAAGGACGCAGGTCCTTTTTGAAGCGGTTTCGCATGAAGTGCAAGACTACATCCATAGACCCCAGCATGCCCCCTGCAATCCACACCCCTACCCACAATCCTTGGCTCACTCACAGTGCTGGAGACGCAGAGGTCGGCGTTGGTGATGGAGCGGGCGACGCAGTGGGGTGAGGGCTCGCGGGCGAGGCTGTCGGGGCGGGGCAGGGTGAGGTCACATGTGTACGCGCGGAACTCGCTGAGCGGTCGGCGGCAGGTGTGGTAAGGGCCGCCCCACGGCGGGGGGGGCTCCCCTGAGGTGCTCCAGCGCTGGCGGTTTGGAGGCACCCCCATGGCCCAGCCCCGGTCCGTAGGAATGGGGCCGGGGGCAGAGTTCTCCTGGGCGCGTTGGGGCGTGTTGGGCCTCTTCTCTGCCTTTTTCGGCACAGCCATGCAGGAGCCGACCGCAGTGTCATCCACAAACACGCCATCACCAGGGTGGACTGGGCAGGGTGACACTGAAACAGCCAGCATTCATATCCACGATCAACACCTTCATATCAGAAATCATATTCACTCTCAATAATCGTAGGACTTACCATAAATAAGTGTATTTACTTGTAAATTCTCAGAAGGCTGACAGTATTTTTTCTTTTCAAACAAATGTTGTAAAACAAATTGTATAATGAAAGCCATATCTCAACTCCTGTGTCCTGTCATATCGCATATGTATCGCATATACAGTATAGTATGATACCGTGGGATCATAAAATAATCAAACTGAATGTCTAGCACTTGGATCATTTGACGATTGTTTTGTATGTCATTTCACTCTGAGAACTTTTGGAACTGAGTCATCACTGAGCATGAGCAGGTCATGGCTGGTTGTTAGACTCATTCTGTGATTATATTACATCATCCATTTTCCTAGAAGACGCCTCTGTCATAGTTGACTTGCGTACATTATGTTTGACAAAGCATCCGCTCCTACACCAGAGCATTTACTAGGCATGCTACTCCAGGGTGCACCCAGCCTGGGATGTGAGCCTGCGACATTCTGGTTCAGGTCAGGCATGATGTACCACTTGTGTTTCTGCCTTCCTCAGTCCGCTTCTGGTTCCCCTTCTTCCCTCGTGAAGATTTCTGGACCCTTCTCAGAGTTCCCCTTAGTTCTGCTCCATCTGTGTCTGCAATCTGGGTCCAATCAGAATACAGAGCCATTACAGGAAGTGGTCATTGCACAATGACACACACAGGTCGTTGTAGGAAGTGGTCACTTAGCACCAATACATAAAGATTCTCAGCTAACCCACCAGCAACACCTTCAACGACTGTTTAAGCTCTTAACAAGGCTCTGATACACTATGCCTCGCCAGCAAGCTGTGCTTTACTCATGGCTGACATAAAGACATATTATCATGAATTAACAAACATGTGGTGTGAATATTAGTGATGTCATTTCCTATTAAGAGAATAACTGGTAACATGCAACTGTTCTTCGAACAACACCTCTAACCTAATTCAGTACAATATGACACAGAAAAGCACTGGAAACAGGCTCACTTTGATCTGTTGCTGTGTTCTCTGTGAGTGACATCCTTTCACTCCTCTAAGCAGGACACATCCCTTATACAACAAGGGGCGTCATATAATTATAGATAATACATGTGATATATGGTCATATCATAATAAAAGATGGCCACAGCCATTTGGGGGCAGGGGTGCTTAGACTGCAGAGGTTTGGGAATGAGGTGGTTTAAATTACATTTTAAAGAAATTATTCACCTACTTAACAAAATTACCATTAATGGTTTATACGAATGAAGAGCCAAAAATGTTAGCGAATCTCATGAATGGATTGCTCTACTTTCATGGCAGTGAGCTGGTATTAGCATGCGGGCCAGGGCTGTGATATAATCTGACGCTGTCTGAAAGCGCTCTTCTTGCTTTCCTCTCAGCCCGCTTGCTCGTCGTGGAGACTGGCAGATGGCAGTCTGTGCCAGCAGCGTCTGGGCGGGGGGGTGGGATTCGGCTGGTGCCCAGGCAATGACCGTTTCTCTGGGATTACTGGGGGCAGACCCCAAGGCCTGCCTTCTGCCATCTGCACCACATTACCCAGCCAGCCAGCGTTGGCACTAAGTGATTACTCTGCGCTCACTCCGCCTGAGGTGAACTCAATCCCCTCTCTTTATCAGCGGTCACTGCACTGAGCAGAAGAGTCACAGCCCAGCACTCGGGTGGGATCTGGTTTACTGCAGAATACTGCTCTCTCAGCCCGGGCAGAATCGGCCTGTTTCAGAGCAGGACATTTCCCCATACTAGGGGAAGCCTAGGCACACTGCTCAGCTCAGACAGGAAGCCTTTTCTCCCTTTACACAACCCTCTTTTGAAATCCAAGATTGTGTGTTAGGCTAGTCTCACAGCAGCAACCACCGCATTCACTCAAGAGGCCGAGATGACCGCAGTTCTTCAATACAGTCGCAAGCAGCCAATGGCTATTTTTCACATAATAAATCACACAGTGCCCTATAGTGGAGTGGGCACTCATTGGTGGAGAGGTGCTATTCTGCTGATGTCATTTGAGCGACTCAAAGATGTCTGACAAATCGCAGGGTGCCTGAGAGTGTGAGTAGAGGAAACCCTGGAAAACCAAAGCCAATTTATGCCACCCCGTGGGCTCCTGGTTGCTGTCCGGCAAATGACAAGACTAGGATCGAACCTGGGGCTGTAGAAATCAGCTTGAAAACAAACATGATAACCACTGAGCCAGGATGCCCATTCTTAGCCACGGTCCAATCAAAATGCCAGAATTTCTTTGTTCATAATAATAATAATAAATTCTCCATCCTTTTCCCAACCTGGCCTTTATGTAATAGAAGTGACAGGCTTTGAATGAATCAGTGTGCCCTTCCCTGAGGAAGGTATGCTGACATGAGATACCAGTGGGATGGACTACTGCAGAGACACATTCAGCTACGCAAATGTCTGCATAACATCAACATAACGTCGAACATGCTGTGGGCTATTTCACACTGCCAGATTCTGGCAAGCTCAGTGTCCTCCTTCCTAAACAGTAACACATGAGTGCCATGTTCCCTTTTATTTGTTAAGTTGAATGGAGCCGAAAACTTTCAACTCTGATGATAACAACACCCAACCAAACCATTGCGTCATTGTGTTGTGTGCTCAACAGATCGCGTGCAACAGCTTGCGATTGCGCCTATATGTGGAACCTACCGGATCTTGCTGCCTGCTGTTCGGACGCTCCCAGTTTGGAATCCACGTGTCATAGCTCATGACCTGACAACGGAGGAGAGATAGCATGCATTAAAAAGCAACATATGAAAGAGATGAACTCACAGAGATCAAACACGCTAAAACACTCAGATCATTACATTTATCGAGCAAGTACACGGCGGCTTTCAGCTGTCGCTGTGACCGCATGAGTGCATTGAGCAAAGCTGGCCATTTCCAGGATGGCTTTCACAGCTGGTTTGACGTCACTGGCAATCGGGCCCTTACATAACGCGCCCAGCAGAACATTTAGGGTGGTGGTGTAACTCCTGTGTAACTCCCGAGGAGTAGAGATGTGGGCTCCAAAGAGAACCTGGTAATTCTGTGAATTTCAGCGGCACACCCCTGCATTCTGTCCCGTTTCTTTAGCACATCTCCAGGCTTAGACTCTGAGAGTTAAACTATAGTTGATAGTCTGCTGACATGATAATCGTTCCTAACACTCGTTTTACATCAGCAGATGTCAGGCAGAATTGTCCTTTATATGATACACATTGCTTTCTGAAAGATCGATCATGTAATGTGCAATGTTTTTTAACACACGTATAGACAATGAAGCAAATGGTTATCAGTGACAAAATGTGTGACGCTTCATTTTGGTTACCTGGGTGGCCTGCTCCTTTTCCCTCTGATTGTTGAGTTGGCGCAATCCGCAGTCCCCCATTTGAAAGCCGGCCTGAAGCAGTTCCATTCCCAGCTCTGTGAGAAACAGATCTTACCATCAAAGCCCCCTCCCTTCAGAAAGCACTAATCATGCCTGTCCATCACGGGCCCCTCCAAAAGCTGCAACAGCTGATATTTGAGAGATCGAATCCCGGGAAAAGTGTTGATTGGAGTAGCTGGGCATTTCTAAAGCAGCCTTGTGAAAGTTATTTTATTGTTGCCTACTTCACACATACGCTCTCTGGGGCTCCCCTCCAAATTCTATTGACTTCCTAGAAAAAAATTGCAGCTCAAGATCCAGTTAGACGTGGAATATGTTTTAAATGCCATTTCCACTAGCCACTCCAGCCAGCCATTTCAATTAACAGTAACTGACAGAGCACGATCTTGTGACACAATACTTCGCACTGAAGAAATTGTTTGTACTTTGCCCCAAATTGTTTTTTAAACCCATTTTCATATCAGTGTCAGATTGTGTGAAATGTTGAAAGATGCAGCCTGAACCTCCTCCTTTGTTGTGAGTTTCAGAGGTAATCTCTCACCCATTCAGTCATTCCTTTACAGTATTTTAAAAAGTGTGTATTTAAGGTTCACCTGATTTGTGTGTTCCTGTAAGCCCTGTCACCGATTTAGCTCTCCTTAGCAACTGAGACCTCAATCCTCAACACCCTCAACATTTTGCTGTCACTTTGATTAATCTATTGCAGACAGCTAAAGGCTTAATAAATCCAGACTTGCCTGTTCTGCATTGTTTTTCTTAATTTTTTTTGCAACTCCTCATCAGGAGGTTTGGGCTGTTTGTCGCAACACACCAAACGACCCCGTGTAAGTCAGAACAGAGAGCACATTTTGCTCAAATGAACAGGAGGCAAAACGCATAGCTTTAAATACAGAAAACATTGTCCATTTACCTCCGTTTTGATTGTTCCTGAGGTGAACTAAATCTTCTCTCTTCTTGGATGATGGCCAGTAGGTGTTAATGCACTCAGCATTATCTGCAAGAGGGACACCAAACCCATAAAGGATTTACTTGTGGGGCGGGTTAAAGGAGGCCAAAAATAAATTTACTGGGACTCAGATTCTGTGTGTTAGCCAAGTAGGTTAGTGTGAATCAGACAGTCAACATTTTATCCTTGCACTCAATTCCTGAGACACAGTGGACAGAGACTAAAACAGGGAAAGACAAAACAAGGGCCAAAAAAATCTAATGCTGCAGATCTTTATATATTATGCTGCAGGCTAAGACAGACCTTCTGAATGGCCTTTAGCAAACAAAGACAAAATTCCTGTTCCTAACTATTATTCTTGCTGAATCAATGTTTGCTGAAAACAACCACACTCCTCACAGATTTTAGCTAATCATCGAACCCCTAAATCATGTGACCAAATTGGAGGGGCTACTCTGCAATCTCTCTGAATCTAAATGTGTTGTCAACAAAAGGCCAAATCATGAGTCTGTTACGAAACCAGAGCCGCAGTTTTGATGTCCAGTGTTCATGTCAGGATAGTAAGATTATTTTTCCCCCTGACCCTATTCAGGGTAAATTCTTGAACAAAGAACATGTAACTCCAGTGCCGTATACAAACCTAATGCTTCATTGTCAGACATGGATTTGGGTATTAGAGGCCTGAAACAGAATGACAGAAAGGAAAGATCATAATTCTATTTGATGTGGATTTTGTGAATTAATTTCACATTTGCAAACACACACACACGCATCGCTGCTAGATCCCCAATGGATGTAACGCCCTGGTACATCATCATTATTGTGTTACAATGCACAAAAGTAGGGTGACCATATGTCCTCTTTTTCCCGGACACGTCCTCGTTTAGAGACGCATGTTTTAGGTCCCAAAACGAGGACATGTCCAGGAAAAAGAGGACGTATGGTCACCCTAACAAAAGACAAACTCCTTTCTGAATGGACTGTTCCGGAACTGCATTATAGCAAAAATTACAGATAAACTGTAACCGGGGTGGGGTGCGGGACTGCTGGAATTCCTTCTTCTTCAGCATTTAGTAGATCAGTAAGTCACTAACTGGATGAAGAGCTGGCTTGGCTGCTTTCCAGGCGTGAAAGGTTATTTGCTTGGATGGCAGCTCAGCCAGTGGCTCACGTCCACCTGGAGCAGCATGTGTGATGAGGCTCTCCCTAATTAACGATTTAAATTTGGCACTGTTTCACAATGGTATCAGCAGCTCCCAATGTTCCCCACCCACCCTACTCTAAATCAACACTAATACTGCAGGAAAACACTGGTCAGGAGGGAGGACATGTATCTACCCAAGAGAACATATATGCCAATATACACTAGTGTCCATTCAAAGCCCTACGTATTTTGGTGGCCCTTGGTTCTGTCTGACTAGAGTCATCTTGAATTGTTGGGCAAAAATCATCTACAATCAAACAGCTCAGTGTGTTCAATTGCAAGATCTGTGTTCACTCTGAAATATTCTGCATTTTTCCTGCCAGACTAACTCCCTATAATGTGGTCACGCCTGTTGTATTGGAATAAATTGATAAGGCCACTAAATTAAGCACAGGGCTTCCTTTAATTCACAAGCCAGTACACACACACATGTCTGAAGGATTCTGAATGTCTTGGGGGGCTGAGGTCCCAGACAGTTTTGTGTTGTCTCTGGATCAGGCTGGCCAGTCACCTACAGCAATACAACCATCACCAGGGAGGTTTAAACATGGTTTAAAATGAATGGATCAAGGTAGCACCCCGAATTTAGAGATATGTAAAGTGGTGCATTGACACCATCCCTTAACACAGAGATGTGTGACATGGTACATTGACACTATCTCTGAAATTACAGATGTGTGAAATGGTACGTTGACACTATCTCTGAATTTAGAGATGTGTGAAATGGTACGTTGACACTATCTCTGGATTTATCGAAGTGCAGAGTGGTGCATTAACACTATCACTGCATTTAGTGAAGTGTGGAGTGTGCATTAACACTACCACTGAATTTAAAGATGTGCCACATTCCTTTTCTACAGCATTCTCATTTCCTGTGGAGCTAAAAAATGAAGTCCAAAAGCAGGAAAAGCCCTCAGGGCCATGCAGAGTGGCTGATGGGACATGTAGGCAGATGGTGTGGATTCCCTTAGTGGCGTGACTGCCCAGCAGCAAGCAACACGCTCTGAGTGAGCGCTGCGCACACACCTCAATCCCAGAAGCAGCCCTCATTCAGCACCACCACCTCAGGGCAGCAAGTACATTTCAGCAGAGGCACAGACATCTCTATCATTTTAAATTGTAGAACACTGTTTTCAAAATTAGCCCATACGAGGGTATGCTTTATAAACACACAGCTGTTGGGGGGGGGGGGGGGGGTGTAGACGGTCAAAGCCACAGGACAGCAAGGACATTAAAGAGATTCTGCTTAAAGCATTATCTCCAGGGAGACAGTGGGCCTTTGCCTCCATTTCATTATGTGGCCTTGCTAAGCCGCTCACTTTCACTGGCATGGATACAAACACCAGCCATTTTGCTCTCCAGTGTCCACAGATTCCATCAAAATAAATATCACAGGACAAAACCGGACTTACTTCCGTTTCTTCTTTTTTGCATTGGTGGTGTGGATTTGGGACAGTTCCTGAGGAGAAAAAAACACAGCTGAAAAGTCAAGCAGACGCCTTTTGCCATTAATGTCCATTATACTGTAAAGGCAGTCTGTAAATTCATTAAGGTGTTCATGCTATAAATATTTTGAATATGATAACTAAATATCCACTCCACGCATGGAGGAGCATTGTTTATAGACAAACAGCAGTATTTGATGGTTTGTTTCAGAATCAATCCTTGGATTTTGACAACTGTGGTGCAATTGTCGGGTCATTTTAAATGAGTGGGACTGATTTCACAGACAGTTTGTTTTTATTATAAACTGAACATTTGATAGGGTGAAGTATTCTGGCACAGGTGAGGTCTGTTTGTGGGCTGTAAACCCTGTCATTAGATTAATCAGGCTTCAGCAGACTTAACCATGGTCTCGTTCACCAGATGGCAACCACTTACGGTTATTACTGTAATGTGTATCCTGTTGACGTGGCATGGCATTATGTGAAAGCTCTCTATATCATTCAGTAATTATGTCTCATTCAGTCATATGCCCTCTTACGTAAAGCACATGAGTGAGTCTGGCACTCTGTGTTTTCAAATATCACACACCTGGTGTTCTTCACTGTCTGTTTCGGGTCTTTGCATTCTGTTAGCCCTCACGGTCAGTTCAGGTACTGATTTGAAAGGGATTCCTAACAGTCTATAAAATGAAGTCCATTAACCATCAACATCCAGCTACGACTAAGCTATGGCTTGTAACAACATGAAATTACCCAAATTACCCAATATGAAGACGGCATTGCTAATGTGTGCACTGAACCGTAAATGACGACAGGCTCACCAGGGAGATGGAGCGCTCGGAGCCGCGCCATTTGGCGTTTTCGTCCAGCATGACCGCGGGGCTACACGACCTGCTGGGGATGGTGTAGACCTGGCCCTCATCGGCGTCCTGGACCGCCTCGTAGAGACTGTCCATAGAGCCCTCCTGGGAAACCAGTCACATTATCAATATTCACTGCGCAAATGGGTATGTTAAAAACGTCTGTCATACACACGAATTATATCTTGTCGTAAAACAAACGCATAACAGCTGTCGGTGTGGGAATGTTTCTCTGAGAGATTTTCTCTGAGATAGCAGAATCTTAAGTGGCTGTATGCACTTGATATACTCCGTGACTGAGGATGCAGGGAGCCTGGTGGAGCTGTAGGATTTCAGCATCATATGCGATTGTCAGTAAACCATAATATGACCAAGGCAGCAGGGGCAGACGTTTTGGTACCCTACCATATGTTCATAATAACTACTTTCTCCTGTTATAATTAACTATACTATACTATAGGCGAACTATATATAGTACTTTAAGTAAATTATGTTTTTATACATTATACGTGAGCAAAATCTAAAACAAGTCACTTAATGTGGTTAATGTATTCAGAAAAGCATAAATAATAATCCTGGACGAAACACCCGCGACAGTTCAATTGGCAGCAGCACGCGAGTGAACTGATTTTCCACACACAGAGCTGAATAACAGGACTACTGTCAAATATCTTCCAGAAGATCGAGGGGATAGCCGATCTCATCTCACTGCACAACCTGCTGACCCAGGGTCAGCTCTAAGGAGCTCGGAGTGGGTCATTCCATAATCCCAAACCAGCAAACGATCTTCCCAACATCTGTCCGATGATCCGACTATGTGCAATTGTAAATATATCATGTTGCTTGACCGACTTATTTTTTTCTTCCCCAGTTCGTAAAGAGGTCTTGTTTTACTAAAATCACGTTTAGATTAGACTTGCACAGTGTGGAACCTGGAAATATCCACAAAAGTCAAGACATGTGGAGGCATATTCACTCCAGAAAATACATGCCACAATCTCCATTCTGTCTGTCTGATTTGATTGAACAAGATAGAACGCAGGGTCAGCGCAACTATAATCACTCCGCAGGTGTTCGTCTCTTGTGCCTGCATTTCCTGCATCATACACAAGCTGCACCAGTTATTCCAAACGCCTTTCGACAACATCTAAACATGACACAAACCGGCCAGTCAGTCCATATCAAAGCACAGAGTTAGCTCGCCCTCTTTGTGTCTCGTTGCCGTTTCATCCCTCGCCATGCCATTCAAGTTTGCTGCCAGCCGCAGTTTATGCTTCAGCAGGCGTGCGATGCGCGCTACTTTAAACGCATGGTGTGCGAGAGTTCCAACAGGTGAGAAGCAGGAGTGAAGCGCAAAAAATTTTTTCTTACCAGGGAGAAGCAGAAGAGGTTCATTTCGGGGTGAAAGTCACTCCTGCGGGACGCGGAGACAATGGAGCCGCGAGGAAACCCGCGCTGCCTCCTGCCCCACAGATTAATGCCAGATGAATCCCTCCCTTAATCCAATGAACAGATACACAACAGCAGCGCTTTACAATCAGACGTTACTGGGCGCTCCAGCAAAACAAGAAAAAAAACCCCCTCATTTTCTGTGTGCGGCCTTTAGTGTGGTTCACGATTGTGTTCTTTAATGACGATAGTGTGATCTTGTTATCGATACAGCTTTGCTGATGGTGGTAGGCCTACAGTTTGATTGTTATTATTGCAGTTGGTTAATATTGTTTCCCATGGTGGTTGTTTTTCTAAGATTACTGCAGCGTGTTAATGATGGTAGCATTGTTCTATTGTTTGCTTTTGGTTACATCAAGAGTTTCACTGTAGTTTTTGCTGTTTGTGCAGACTGACATTTTTGGTACATGATGTAGGCTATTAAATTACTGCTATGCAGAGGCGGTCATACTGGTCTTATAATTACATCTGCATTGATGGCTAGAGTGGCTTGTGGTTATCTTCACTACTGTTTGTGCTGATGGTTAGAATGATGTTTATGTCACTTAATAGCCCTGATACTACTTCATTGCAGGGTAATTCTCACTATCATCTTTATTTCTGATTAATGAGCCACACAATCATGGGCATGTTAAGGTTATTTTAGCCTGACTTATTAAGCCTATTTTACTCAATTTCTACTCTGTCATTTTTCTGTTCTACCCTTTTTAGGCTGAGCTGTTAAGCACACCTGCATTGAGTCATTAGTGTAACTGCTGTGAGTGGTGATAATGGCAGAGGTGTTATTATACCCGTGGTAATGGCTTTAAATTTCAGACCTAACATGAGGAAGCATGTTATGTTCTTGTCACATGGTTTTCGCAAAAATGCCAGATTAAAGCATCAAAAAATGGCAGATTAAAAAATGGCATATTAGTTGGATTATTCAATTTCGTTAATTCAATGGGTACTTATATTTGTTGTATGTCGAAAGTATATACTGAAATATAGGGTGAACAGTTCTAATGTTTCCATCAAACTGCATGTCCAGTTTGCTGTCAGGTGCACACATCTCTTCCTTCAGGTGTATAGTAGTCAATTATTGTGACTGGACTGCTGGTATGCTATAGTGAACCATTGTTCAGATTTGTGTTTATTAAATTGTTAGATCAGAAAATACAAAATATAATCTATTATATTTTCCATTTATTTTTAATTTTCCACCAATTAATTAGTTTGCTGTTTGCTCAATGTTTTCACACACCTGCTTTCTCTCTCTCTCTCTCTCTCTCTCTCTCTCTCTGTCTCTCTCTCTCTTTCACACACACACACACACACACACACACATTTCACATAGCTTTCTAAAAGACTAGGCGGAATGGTTGACAGAAAGCTTCTGCTTGTAAATGAAAACATGGAAACAGGGCCCTAAAAATAAATACATTTATACACATTCAACCCAAATAAAAACAGGAAGGAAAATGATCATAGTCAATATTGTATCTCACAAAAGTCTCACAAAAAAATGAGTGATTTAACGTTCAGGTGGACCATACATGTTGACCATGCACTGATAACATTACAGAGGAATTTTGAACTACATCTTTATTCCACCTAGATATGATATAAATGCATTAGTCTTATCTCATCAGCCTAACTTGCCTTCCTACAAAGTATGGAAGATAAATTATGTCCGTAATACAGCTGACATGTTGACCCTTTTACATTGTAAAAGGATTTCTGAATGGACCAATAATGATAATAAAAAAATAAATAAATAAAGAGAGGCCAATAGGTGCTCTCGAGTGGCTCAGACAATAAAAGTGATTGTTTCATACAAAGCCTGAGTGGTCGGGTTTGAAACTGGCCCGGCAGGGGGTGTTTAGGACCTCAGTGCACCCCCACTTGTCTCCTTATATCTGGAGACTACATAGCCTAATGTTTATGCCTGTTTGTGTCGCAGTAATAGAGCGTGTGTATCGGAAGACTGCAGGTTCCTCGTTCAGCGGTTGCCGTGGTGTGGTGGACAAAGTTTAGTTTAGTCTCAAATGGAAAAGAAGAGGATATAACTTTAACTGGAAAATCATTCTGTGAATTTATTCATTGAATTCCAGTTTGTTATTCCAAGCGGATATCTAGGCCTATTTTAAAAACATGAGGTGCGTACTTCACATCCTTAAATACAGGGACAGTTAGATTTCACGTCACAGTTGTGAGACAGGAAACCTTCAGTCACAGCAGTGTTGTTGTCGACACTGATATCATTTTTGTTCGGGGAGGACAGCAGAGTTCCACTCTCCAAAAGCTACGAGGAGAGCTGAAATCTTCACAGATGGCTGCTCGTGATACGTTACAGGCTGTCCAGGAGATATCCTGTGCAGCAGCGCAAGTAGTACTCTTGAAGTCGTGTCAGCACCCTTTCGTTTTTTCCCATAGTTTTCATGGCGAGGCAGTTGTACAGCTGATGTTTCCTGAGACAATGGGAACTGTGCTGTGGACCCTGTCAATAAAGTAGGTCAAGGCTAATAGATCGAAGTCCGAGATCGCAAGCTGTTGTCTGTACCGCAATCATTCAACCAAAGAAACCGATGTACCGGCTTTTGAAGGGCAGCCCTACACCCCACTGTTTGTATGTTTTGCTTTTGTGGTAGCCTTTATTGAAGCATTCTTTGATTCAATAGTGCAGCCATTTCCACCCTCTTGCTGGGTTAAATGCAGTTAATGTCACATCCGCACTTCACAGGCTACAGCAAGCACAGATGTACACGATAGCTGTTATTTTGAAAGACACGTGTCGTGCAATTTTAAGATGAAGTCCATGTCACGCTTGTTGGTGCAGTTGTGGGGTTTTATTACTGTACAGGCTGACAAGAACAGAAAAAGTTAAAAAAAAACAAAAAAAAACTAAAACGTCTATCTAGCAGCAAAACAAAGGTTGTATCTGGTAATGTAGAGTATAGGGCCTAAAACAGACAGGTTATGATACAGTGGGACATTAGAGCGGCTGTAATGCCGATGATATTCGCTAGCTGCCAGACAGAAGGATTAATCAGTGTTAATTCAAGGATTTACCGAGAACGAAAAAATCTGCACCTTTTGCAAAGAGTTGGGAAGCACGCGATGCATTGGGTCAGTTCATCCAATGTAGGACTAAGAGTGTCAAAGAAGGGAGGAAGGGTAAACTAAACTGCAGGCTAATTCAAGGAAAAGACTGCCTACATTCTAAGAAAGGGGTAGATATACGGACAGCGTGGTCGTTAGCCTTTAACATTATTATAACTCTACAAATGTCAGTTGAAACGTGATTAGAAGTGTAGGAGGGTGGTTTTTGGTAGATTTTCCAAATTGTGTTCGTGTTTGTTTCCTGTTTTAAAAATAGAGCTGACACGTTGAAAGGACGCCACTTCCTGAATTGGCAGTTTCATCTTTTCCGTTAACGCGTGACACGCGCAGAGCAACTGGAATGCACTTCACATGAGGGAAGTAGTGGCGGGGGTCGCGCGCTCCGGGCTATTTTTAAACGTCGGCAAATCCTCAGTCTCTTATCTAGCATGCGCTAATGGAAAAGGAAATACACGCAGCAAGATTAATGCACATCTGACCCATATTCCAGTGTTTGATTAAGATTATGATCCGCAGACGGAGGTATTTGTGCTGTCAGTGTGTGTGTGTGCGTGCGTGTGTGTGTGTGTGTGTGTGTGTGTGTGTGTGTTGGGGGGGGAGGGGGGGATCCTCATTCATCTTCATATCTGGAGATCCTCATTCATCTTCATATCTGGAGTGAAATATTTCTCCATTGTATGTTTTTATATTTTATCCTTGACATTTCTGTTCATATGGACAGAAGAGGCAAAAGGGGGACTCCAACTCTAGCTGATGCACCTGCACCCTGACAGCCCTAGCAAACAAATCCTGTGACCAAGACCTGCAGTATGTCAGGGCTTGTTAAGGTGGGCTTGTTTTGTCTGAAATGAAACAGCTTTCAGGTCCTCTTACAGGGAGATCCACCTTAAACAGGCCAGAGAGAGTGCTTAGAAGATGGCTTTCAGAATAACTGTTTCAGAACAAGGGCTTGAATAGGAGATTAGCAAAATGAAGACAGGGATGGATAACTCCAGTCTTTGAGCCTCACATTACTGTATCTACTAAACACACATGCAGAGTTAAAAGTAGTAGCTTGTGAGTCCTGCTCTAAAGCCAGTAACGAGTAGCAGAACAGTTTCTCCAATTTTACTACCTGAGACTTAGCTAGCCTTGTTGGCTATGTAGTCGGGGGTAAATTGCCTTTGGCACAATGCTGGTGATTACAGTGGGTTGTACTATGAAACCAGGGGTTCAGATCTCACTCCACCTGGTCCACAGTCTGGTTGCCAGTACAACAGTGGGGCATGACTCCCAGAGAGTCATGAGGAGATTATGAATGGGTGGCCGGGTGAGCCCGCAGTAGGATTTAATTACTATGAAGGACATGTCCGGGACAGGGAAGCACCCTGTGAGCTCCCCACTGTTATGGCAGCATTTACAACCACCCGCTGAGAATAGTCTACATTATAATCTGCAGAATTCAGCCATACCAGATCCCCAAAACATCCCCTCACAAAATCTCATGTTTCAGACACAAACTCAGACATACAATCAGTATTACCACGTCTTTTTTATTGGGAGCCTTAGAAAAGGAATAAATGCAATTTCAGGTGGGTTACAGGGTACAGAAAATCAATGGTGCCATTTGCAGAGAGACTTAAGTAGCCCATGCCGTTTATGAAGCAGCATCTATAATTACAGGAGGATGTTTGGCTAAGGAACTGACAACCAGTGGGTCTCGCAGGGAGTTATGGGCCACAGAGGTCATCCATACAGCAGGTGACCCCAAATGTCTCCACACACTTCTCCTCGCACGTCCGAGAGAAAACCGTCCCTGAGAGAGAGAGAGAAAGATAGAGAGAGAGGAATAAAGTGTGGTACACAATGAAACTGAAACCTGCATATTTTCAGATTTCAGTATTGCTTCCCTCTCTTAACAGATGCTTTCTTATTTCAGCACCTCCTTTAAGCTCTGATTTCAGCAGGTTGTGATGTGTTCTTTCTGCTGTTGCTGGCTGGACAGTGACACATTTACATTTTACATTTATTCATTTGGCAGACGCTTTTATCCAAAGCGACTTACATAGGTTACAGTTCATTACAATGTTATCCATTTATACAGCCAGATATTTACTGAGGCAATTGTGGGTTAAGTACCTTGCCCAAGGGTACAGCAGCAGTGTCCCAGCGGGGATCAAACCGGCAACCTTTCGGTTACGAGTCCTGCTCCTTAACCACTATGCTACACTGCCGCCCATGACACATGAGGCTTCTGCTCATCTTCTTTCTCTTTGGAAGGATATTGTCCTCAGCATGGCCTATCCTTCTCAGGTGGCTTTTTGGGTTTTGTGGACCTGGGTTCGTCAGTTCCACACTGTATTTCTCTGTGCTTGTAGATTATCCTTGGAAGCATACCCTTGAACTGCATTATATGGCTATTTCACTGCACGTGTGCTCCTCTATGCAGAAACACAATGCTATAGCGATATTGTCCAAATAACAAGACATTCGTCTGTGTGCTGTGATTCCTGACTGTGTCTAAGACCTCAGCACAGCAGTGCAGCTGTACATAGCATTGCATGTAAAACTGAAAGTATTTGTGCTTCTTGCTTGCACTTGGCACACCAGATGTTCAGCTGTAAATGTGTCCAATATTAGATCAGGAAGTGTGTGCGTGCATACCGTGACACACGCTCCCCCTGCCACTGCATCCCCTTAAAGGGCTCTGATAGGACAGGAGACCTCCTCACCTGTCACCTCTGTCCTGCAGTACATGGCGGAGGCGGGGCACTCCGCTGGAGTCTTGCACTTTGGATCATTCTCGCATGTGTAGCACTGAAGAGATTGCACTGCAAGACAGGATGAGATATAAGCAGCTTGGCTCTGACACGCCTGGTGACAGCCACACTCTGATTAGATATAATGTATGCAAAAAGGCTGAGCAATCAGACACAGCGGATGCTTCACTCACTCGACCAGCTCACAGTAGGCGTTTCTCATTACCAGCGGGTAGCAAGAGGCATTCCACCTCTGCATTCAGTGCATACATATCTAAGTTAACCACATAGTTGTTATTAGCCATATGACAGCCCTAAGGCAACTAGCAGTACCTGTTAGCATCTTCATTTAGCTATCCAACTTCCTCCAATGTATGACTGACACTCACTACACATATAAGTGACAGGCTCAGCAAATCCACTCTGCCTTCCAAACAAACTAATGGAAAGCATTCACACTGAAAAATATGGTCATTGCACCGATCACTAAACATGCACATGTATAATAACAGAGGAATAAAGCATATGTGTACAGATTTTAATCACCTTTAAGATGGCTATATATGTGTGTTAGTGTGTTTATGTGTGTGCGTGCTTGTGTGAGTATGTATGTGTGTGTGTGTGTGTGTATATATATGTGTAAAATCAGTGCTGTGCTCTCTGTATGTGTGTGCGTGTGTGTGTGTATGTGCGTGTGTGCTCACGTGTGTGTGTGTATGTGTGTGTATTTGTGTGTGTGTGTGTGTGTGTGTGTGTGCTCACGTGTGTGTGTGTATTTGTGTGTGTGTGTGTTTGTGTGTGTGCTCAGATGTGTGTGTGTATTTGTGTGTGTGTGTGTGCTCACGTGTGTGTGTATTTGTGTGTGTGTGCGTGTGTGTTTGTGTGTGTGCGGGAGGGGAGCGTTTCTCACCTTGAGAGGTGCACAGCAGCACCAGCAGCAGGCAGAGCAGCTGGACCTTCATGTTGGCGGAGTGTTTGGAGATGCGGCAGAGCAAAGCCACCTTTTATACGGCTGCTCCCGCCCCTGCGCCGGCTGCTTCCTCAAACGCATCATGTTACATGCATTCACAAGGCTCTGCTCCAGCCAGCGTTCCGGCAGAAGCTCAGGTGCGTGGAGGAATCGGTGAGAGGGGCGGGCTTTGCAACATCATATGTTGTGACGGGGAATCACTGTGCCCTCAGGACTGCTTTCCGAGAAAGGTCAACAGCTTAGCCCACGTTTATCATCCCAACAGATGATCATAGATGTAGATGATCATAGTTTGAAACAAACCTCAGCTTTTCATCTGTTATTTGTAACAAGAACCCCATGGAAAGTCATTAGTTGATTTTGAAATCATTGGTCCGTCCAAACAAACTCAACCCTGGGTTTTGAGTTCTCTTGAGTTGTCCCTTCCTCTTTCTTAACCAAGTACAGTGTTTAATTGGGATGGCCAAGTTGGCATATCATGTGATATGATCTCCAAACACTGAGGCTGAACAAAAATCTGAGGAAGAAACATTCAATGTCCTACACTGAGCTCCAGTACAGAATTCAGCTTGAAGGATCATGCTGTTGCTGCAGAGCCAGTTATTTTAACATGATCCAAGAGTACCAGGGGTCAGTATTCTTTGTATGGGTTACCTTCCTCTATTAGTTGATCAGGCTGGTCCAGTTGTGGTCTTGCTGTGGCTAGTTATGGTCTTGTTGTGGTTGTAGCACTACAATAAACCCTTACTGTGACTCTGATTGTATTCTTGCAGTGTTGACCTAAATGTTCAATTTAATAACAATAGTTTAATTCAGAGACAGAGTCCTCAGTTATCATATGGAAATAGCTTCTGACCATTTGGAATAGGGCTCCAAGTGACTTTTATTGCACCTATTTATATTTAAAGCCATATGATTGTTATATTTCAAAACAGATATGTGTTGCATTCCTTATGAATCATTTCTCTTTGCCAGCTCATTTTCAGAAAAAGGCTGGGCTGTGCTCAGGTGTGTTCTCAAATGTACAGGAATGTGGCCTTGAATGTGAACCAACCTGCAGTGCTCTGGTGTGACATTCTGAATAATGGGATTAGTATATAATACAGAGAGCTACCTGGTCAAACCAGCCAGAGGACATTCTGTGGAAATCACCTGAGCAGCAACATGCACAGTAGCTCCAGGTGCTTAAGCTCTGCATGTGTGACTGGATATTTATCCGCACACAGTTTTGCCATGACGCTGTGAAAAGTAAATGCACTGCTTTAAGATGGTGTTTCACTATATATGCATGTGCATGGAAACCTGTTTGCTGTTGTCTTGTGAACAGACCCTGAATGTGTTCATTCTGCTTTTACATCGCATCACTGTAGTGTCCAAGTGGTTATTATATGCATGTAAAAGGTGAAATTGATTGTAATAGATGAGCCAATTCTTCTCGACAAGTCTCTTTCTACCAACTGTATGTAGACATATGGAGGAAATTAAGTTCATTTAAATTAAAATATGGCAATCTTTATAACAGTGCATTAATGTGCAACAAATGACAGGTACAGAATTCCTAATGGAGTCATTAGGATTCTACATCCTGAATTCCAGTCTAGAATAGCTGAAATCAAGTGGGTTTTCCAGCTCTCTTAAAGCACAAACACTCTCACAACTGTTGTGGAAGGATCAGTTAAGTAAATGTTCCAACACAAACACTGTAGCCCTTCGGGACCAGGGCAGATTAGCCTTACTGGAACACCTGGGTTTTTCAAACTCATAGCCCAAATACGCTGAATTAAACTGAAAGGCTTAAGTCTTTAAGTGCTCATAAGTTTGTTGTTTTTTAAATTAAGACTGAAGCTTTACCATCATTGTCTCCTGCAGATTAAATCTCTGTCTCACATTTCATTCTCACATAAAAGCAAAAGAGAGAGGCAAATGTGCCGCATAAAAACGCTACCAAACCAGCCCTCAGCTTCTCTGGTGGAAAACGTGTTGCTCGCTCGAAAAACCACTTCACAACACCTACCTAACACACAACACATTCAAGCTTGCAGATTCTTATCTACAAACCCACCGATGCTAATCTCACCCCGTTGACACATCTGGACATGTTTGCATGAAAACATGCTTAAAACCTCACAGTGTTTTTCTGTCTCTGAAGACTACCACACTCACAACATGTCAGTACTGTACACTTATCCTGGAGTATCTCTGTGTGGTTTGTCATGTATTCTGGGCTCAGGTCATACCAATTCACATCAAAGATCGGGGCTACATTACCCTGGTCCTCGAGGACCTCAGTACCTGTAGGGCTACTCTACTGTAGTCCTGGAGGGCTGCAGCGTCTGTGTGCTTTTGCTCCAGCCCACCAACTCCCAGCACCCACTGGGCTGGAACTAAACGCTGCCTCACTTTAGCCGCTTCAGCCATCAGACAGAAGGAAGTGTCAGGGGAGGATTGTTGCTGATTTGTCTGGATTGAGCCAAATTAGTTTTCCCTCTCTAGCTCTACTAGTGTAAACACATCTGAAAAACCTGTTTGATTACTGTGTCATCAAAATAATGCTGCAGGGGGCAGTGGTGGTTCTAGCAAGATGACTTATGCCACAAGTGGTCATGTCATTGTGTTTCAGAGCCCCCTACTGGACTACTTTTAAAGTGCAGCCGGTCATCTGTGCTGATAATGTGCAATACCCAGTTCTCAAAGTTCCTCCCCTCCTGCAGTCAGCACCACATCAAGGCATTTAAAATAATGCCTTTGATCATTTTACATCAGTTTTTCCGCTAAAGATGGTACTTCCTGTTTGAGGCCATGATCCTGGAGGCTTGCATGGCGGTGTGGGACTGTTTTTCCTGATTCTCTGCATTTGTTCTTTGTTTCCACCGGGGTTAACCGCTGACCTCAGAACAGCTGATCTACTCCATCCAGTGCGCTTCAGCATGACAGGAGTTTCTATTAAAAGAGCAATATCAGTGTCTTTTCCCTCGCGACTGGAATGGAGAGGTTAAGCATTCTTCTGGTGAACATAATGTGGCAATTTTGCATTAGTTAGTGGTTTTCAGTGGTCATTCACTGATATTTGCCATCATTCACATTGCTGCAGGCTAGAGTCCGCTTGCAGTGCCACTGTGGCTCCCCCTCATGTTGTACCTGTGAGTAGCTTGAATGACATGGAGGTATGCCTCTCCTCCCGTCACTGGCCCCTTAAAATCGGGCAAGGGGGTGTGGGGAGAGGTGAGCTCACTGTGGTGCCATTAGTGATTTCAAACTGTCTGAAAAACGGCAAGCAAGCATACAGAAAATACCACTCAAGACTGCTCACTAATGGTACATTTTCTTATGTCTAATTAATAATTACCAAAAAAAATCACATAAAATGCTTTGTAGTTAAATGAACAAGAGTCTCAGTCCTGGTTAACAACACTCCCAGACCAGCATGCACCATGCACAACACCATAAAAACATCACCACAAAGAAGCAAGTAATGGAAGTAGTACAAGTAGCAGGCGCTAGGTGGTGGGGATAGGATCTGAGGTGCAGTCTGAAGAGGTGGATGCACTGGAGGATGGCCAGTGATTCTGCTGTTCTCACCCCTGTAGGAGGTTCGCTCCACCACTGGGGGGCCAATACAGACAGGCATGGTCGCTGGGACGACAGCCCCCACCAGGAGGGAGCAACCAGTTGCCCTAAAGTTGCAGAGTGGAGGGATGAGGTTGGTGCGTAGGCTTTGAAGATTGATCAGAGGTATGAGCGGGCTGCCCCATTCACTGTTCCCTAAGCCAGTAGCAAGGTTTTTAACTTGGTACTGAGCCATCACAACAGGCTTGGCGCCTGGAGAAAATACAGAGGGGTGCACTTTCAATCCATGGGGGGGCACAAAATGTCATATCTTAAAAAAATGTAATAAACACTATGTAGACATCCAGATACATGGAGACAACTGGGAGGGCCATCTGGGGGTGCAATACACCCCTAAGCACCCCCATAGCACTGGCCCTGAGTCACAGGAAGCCAGTAGGGTGAGGTACTGAAGATAGTGACATGACTAAGTTTAAGCATTTAAGGTATTTTGGCAGTTAGCACATTTAACAAATGCCCATCTCTTGTAAGTGGTATGAGGCTGCTGTATTTAGTCATTTAAGAAAGGCTGTGATCATTTCCCTGTACGTTGAACAAAGTGAAACCGTCAGTTTGAACGTCTTTTGTAAACGTTTGCCTGGTTTAACTGAGTCACGTGTCTGTTTTTTTCTCCAGCAGATGTCACTGTTGGCTTCAATTTCAAAGCCATGTTATCATGGCGCCCTTTGTAACTCCTTGTGACTGAACATATACAATCTTCCACGACCTGAAAGCACTTCTAATTAAGCACAACAGGCCCTACAGCTGCAGCTGAGCGAATTCATTATGATTTTCAGCTCCGTGTAGCAATGCTTTGTGGCACATTGAAATTATTGGAACATGGACTAAACACAGGCATGTATCTCTCCCTTTTTCATGCTGTTGGACCTGCCAGTTGTTCTGCACTATACTCTGTGCAACATCCACTACAGAGGAGTCCAGTTCAGTGCTGCAGGACTCACCCTGCACTCAGACACAGCACATGCATTTTACACAAAAAAAAAAAAAATTAGAAATGAAGGTTCTTTTCCTTCAGATTGAATGTACAAGGGAATGAATCTTCAATTTTCCGCTGCAAGGTATTTTTTTCTGTATTGAGGAACAGGTTATTTTAATCTGGTTTCACAGCCATCAACCTTATATTATCTTATATTCTATTATGTATGTATGTACATGTGTGTGTGTGTGTGTGATCATGTACTGTATATGTGTGTTTGTGTGTTATCTGTGTTTCAGACAGGTGTGACTTGTTAACCAATGGCTGATTCTAACAGATAATTCACACAGTTAAAATGAACTGGTTTTAAATGAATATAGATGTATTATTGGAACTTTGCTGAATTAGTTTGCTGAATACAATTATCACACACTGCTAAAACATTTCAGTTTTCACAGTGTGAGTGTTTCTGTGTGTGTGTGTGAGAGAGAGAGAGTGAGAGAGAAAGTATGTGTGTGTGTATTTGTGTGTGAGAGAGAGTTTGACTGTGTTTGACTGTGACTGTGGGGTGGGGGGTTGGGGGTGGGGGAAGGTCAAGAGGTGAGGGAGTTACGTGCCACATCCCCTCAGTTCAGCCATAACCCCGTGTTGACTCGGGCCAGGCAGTAAAACCATTGATTCCCTGTCCCCTTGCCCAGGGTGTGTAAATTACCTAAACAGGGTCTTGCATTACGCCTCGTAAATTTGCCCTGAGACGTGTCAGAAGGTAATGAAGCGCTTTTCTAATCTTCCAGCCCTCCGGCTCGTCAGCAGATTACAGACGGCAAGCAAGGGGGCTGGGGGGGGGGGGGGGGGGGGGGGGGCTAAGATGGCCGCTTTGTGACCGAGCTCATCTCACCATTCACAGCTCACATCTGGCTCTGCCCTAAAATGCGCAAAGACCATTATTTTACACAAAGAAATGTCTTCTTATGGAATGTGCTTCTGTGCTGTTGAGTTTTGATATGTGGGGACAGGCAATTTGGCAGGCTGGCACTGTCTTGGACATGCACTTCAACAGTGAAGGGCGTTTTAATGCCATTTATCTGCTCTGAAACTGTATCAGTTCTCCTTTACCACAGGGAACCGTTATACTCCTGGCCTCCGATGAAACGTCCTCAGGATTTCTTCTGACACATTGGGCATGTTTCTGAAACTTTGTATGGATCAGTCACTCCCTGTATATTTGTGTTCAGCTTCCTCCTTGCCACTTAAACATGAGAGCGGCTGAATACTGAATTTCAAGGACACTGCTTATTTAAGCCTTACGTAAGCCTCCAGGAGAGTGGATGAAATAATCATGGGGCCATGAGGATGAGTTTTTGTCAGGTGTCTGGTGAGGGGTTATTGAGTCTGAACGTTGGGGGAGGCTGTCTCTGCTCCGGTTCCCTTCGAGGTATTGCTGAGACCACAGGAACGTGTGAATCTGCTAACGCGGAACCCTTGCAGCGTCACAGGCCCTCGTGGGCGCATGACTGAGGGATTGTGGGAGGTGGGAGTGGGGTGGCGTATTTTTAGCAGCTGATTAGATTGCTAAATCGAGCTCACGAGGTCCGGGGCAGACCCCTCTTTTTTTTGTCAGGTGAATGGAAATGTAAACACAGCTCTTCCATGCACCCAACATGACACTCTGCCTTTAACTCTTGAGTTGCATATTTAAACAGAAACTTTGTTTTGGTACCGAAAGAAATGTTTTCTTCTGCAATTTAGGTGACCAGTAGACTCATGAAACCAGCAGGAAAGAACAGAAATGCATTCAACACTTTTAAATTCAAATCTGTCACTCAAAGTTAAAGGCAAACACAATAGCAGTTACAATCAATTTCCTACTGAGTCTCAGTAGGAGATTGATTGTAGATTTTAGAATTTAGTTATAGATACATAATCCTAAGTGTTTATGTACTGTCCATGTGTACCTTTTAAAAATGGATATGCCGGTATTCCTGAAGCATGTTTTCCCAGAAGGGGAGTAAATTAGCATTTAATTTCTTGGGAAGACTTTGTTCTTGTGGGTGTAGAGGAGTAGGCACACAACCATGCTCCTCTGGCCACTGAGGGCAAGTGAGTCACAGCTCACAACTCCAACAGGCACTACTCCGCCCCTGTGCCCCTGCGTGTCTCTGATGACCTTTGACCCTGTGTCCCTCCACTACTGGTACTATGAGAGTTTCTGGTCCAAGGTTGTGACCTCTGGAAGGTTGCTGCAGCCGCTGCTCCCCCTCCACAGCTCCAGAGGGGTATGCGAGAGTGCTGACCTGCGGTAACCTCTCAGTGGCTCCTCTCCCTTATATGGGCCAGCTTCCTCCATGCCTTGTCAGGCGCGGGGTCAGGACAGGCTCCCGCTCTCTGCTCTGGCCTCGGTGTTCGCCCCCTCGGGAGTGCCCCGCCGCCGCGTCCCACGCTCCGGGCGGAAGTGCGCCCGCCTCGACCCTCTCCATCCTGCTTTTGTGACTCTGAAGGTCACTCGAGATTAAGGCCTTTCTAAAGGCTGAACTTGGTGTGGACGTTCAGCCCAGCGTCCACTCCGTGTGCAACTCCCCTTGGCTTTGTGTTTACAACTGGAGCTGTCTTACTCCGTCCTCTTTCCACGTGCCAGCTCATACGATTTTGATGAGGGGGCATTTGATCTGGCTGCTAATGTGCTTGCAGTAATGAGCGTAGGCTCGCTTGCTGGTTCTTCACAGTGTACCCTTACACCTGGCTTCAGCTGGCCTCTCCGTCAGGGCTGTTCGTCATTACTGATTTTCCCACATCCTGATCCCTGCTCCTGCTGCTCTCCTCCACCTGTGTTTGGGTCTCGGTGCTCCTCTCTGCTTTAGACAAATCCAAGAGTCTTTTCCTCTTGCCCACTATGCTCTTTTATTTTCAGTGACCATGTAACTCAGTGTTGTGTCAGTGAAAGGGATATTTTACATTACATTATTGCCATTTAACAAATGCTCTTATCCAGAGTGATTTACAATTTTACCCATTTATATAGCTGGACATTTACTGAGGAAATTGTGGGTTAAGTACGGTGCCCAAAGGAATCAAACCTTAAACTTTTCGGCTTGCGAGCCCAGCTCCTTACTGCTACACCATACTGCTGCTCACTGCTGCCCTCATATATCCTGAAATGACACATTCAAAAGGCTGTGTGTCAGCGCCCCCTCAGGTGTCAGATGTTCTTTTTAGGGCTGGAGTTGGCTGGTCACACAGGTAACAGTTTCTAGGGTGAGTCTTATTGGAAGGTTGTGACCCGCTTAGGGTGCTTAGGGTGCATGTTTACAGCTCTTGTGTTGCATGACTATGCCACATGTTTAGGTGTCACCCTGTTCTATGGTTTCTGACTGAGGGCCATGGGGACAGCACAGTCTGGCAGGGGATGACCATGTCCCCAGGTGCACATATCACCCCCAGCCCCCCTCACATCCGCCCTTTTCTCCTCGCTGTTTTTTTGGGATGCCTCAGATGAGGCAGCTGTATCCTCCCCCGTCGCCTGTTTATTCTGGCACCCCTGTATTAGAACAGAGGAGAGTCTGTGTGGGGTGAACGAGGGGTGTGTTTGGGTCTCTGGTACACTCTGTCCTGCTGTCGGTTACATACAAATCACTCTGAATCAAAAATGAGTATGCATAAAAGGTTTTCATGCGTGTTTTTTGCTGTGTTTTAATCACAGTTCCTTCTTTTTCCAGTAAACAGTAGTTTGTTTTTGAGCAGAGAGTCCATGAGGCTGGATCAGGGAGGAAGCCACACGGTCTGTTTCACAGGAATCTCTGCATAAACGGACCAGAAATCAGACCGAGTTGCGCGAACTCGCAGCAGGGAGACAGTCACATGGCCGCAGCAGGGGGCCGGGTGGAGGACACCCTGCAATATGATGGAATGCAACTTTTTTTTCTAACCCCGGAGGAGATGGGAGGGGGGCGCTCTCACATCTCTCAGACCTCAGCCCGGATTAAAACCAGCATGGCACTCATGCCACGGGGATGAACAAAATTCAGGTCAGATTCCTCTGAAGATGTCAGTCACATCCCTGCCCCTTGCCCAATGGGAGAGTTCGCCCTCTAGCTGCACACCACGAACTAGGGGTGAAAGGAGAGGGCGGGCATTAGCATGTCAGCAGTGTCTGGGTTGTCCTGTTGCTGTTTTCCCCCGTGCTTTCGCTGGAACAGTTTTACACAGATTGTGAGATGTGGGGAGCCTGACGACCTGGCTTGCAGTAGCAGGCTGTGCTAATGCACAGCCTGTTTGCTTCTCTTCCTCACTTGTAGCAGAGTGTGATAATAGTGTGAAAACTCACAGCCAAGGGCAAATTGATTTCTGTGTTCTTTTATCATTGTGATGTCACAATGAACCCTTTGTGAACCCTTTGATCTGGCAGTGATCCAGCATCTGTTGGCCCCTGAGTGACCTCTGACCTGCTGTGACCCTTAATCCTCTCCTATGTTTAGGACACAGCTACTAATTACTAAAGGTGTGCATTTCCCCTGACCCCTGATGACCTCTGTGACCTTCCTCTGTATGGGTCAGATCTGTACCAGAGGTGAGCAGACTGAGAGCACTTGGATGTGAAAGCATTGAGTGAAAAAAGATCTAAATACTGGTCTTTCTAACACTATAGTTGCACTGAAGAAACAGGAAAGGGCATATTTCTTCAGTGCACCTTAAATCAGGACTGTTCACATACCAGCCCCCTGCTATAGAAATTCAACCTAAAAATCAGTTTGCCAATTAGTAGGTGAGATTCTGTTAAAGGTAGTTCTGCTCAACATCAATACAGAACTGAAACATTTTGCCAGGACAGGCCAGGCCTGTGTTTTTAGAACCATTTAAAAACTTGACATGGAGACCCAGGGGCTAGACTGACTGCTGTAAAATGAAAAGAAATCTTGGCAATGTTCATGTGACCTGGTATTTCAGGGAGGCGGGGTTAGATGAGTCAGATATTAGTCAGACTTCCAGGATTTTGTATCTATAACTTAACTCTAAAATCTTGTCTTCTGTTTGAACTCATTTTATCATGCAACAGTCATTGTGGCAACTGTGAGATTTATGACAACAATCCCTAGATTTTATACACCTACCTGGTATTTCCCTTCATATTTTTTCTTTCTGTTGGTGAACAAACAATTGTGGCTCAGCCACTTTATTATTTTTACTTTAACACAACAAACTATTATTATTACTTAAAAATATTTTATATGGGTATACATTGTGAGCAAACTTCATGTGGTGTCAGTAATCTCTGACTGGGACAATATCTGCTTGCCAGAATCACTTCAAGTTGTTTTGTTATGAAGTATCTGTTTTTTCTTCTTGCACACTGCTGGTGTTATCTGGTTAAATTTGGACATTAATTAGGGGTTCGTTACATAGTTACAAAGCACCTTTCTGGACCCACAGTAGACATAATTATAAAATGGGGCCGGTATCTGAGGACCAAAGGGTGCCACAAACACCGTATTATTGGAGTTGCTTAGCCAAATTTAGCATAATGTGTAATTAAGAGACAAATTAAAACAGAAATACTCAGCGTAGTGTTGTCTCATCATGTCACTGCAAACCAGTAAAAGCGTTCGATACTCCAGGGCGGGATTAAAATGGAGCATTGATGTTTCAATTTTCTTGCATAAAAAAAAAAACGAGCACTAATCCTTTTGTGGCCCATTTCTGTCTCAGCTGGTGTCCTATTGTTTCAAAGGAAAAAGAAGATTTCCCCTGGTGCAAATATCTGCATGGTTTCCTTCACCTAAAAAGGGTTCGTCACTTTGGGAGCAGGGGGGACGTGGTGACTTTCAGGCAAGGGGACCGGGACACGCAGATTCATCCAAATCGTCAGTGGTGCGTCTGCATTCCCCCAGCCTGATCCCCACTCAAACCCCGCTATTCCCACGCTGTCCCCTGTAATTAAATTTACAAACTGCGTGGTATTATTCTGCCGCCTCTGATACCTCAGCATTGGAAAATGTCATTTCCACCATGTGTGTTTTAATAGGATAGCGAAATAAACCCGTTTTCTGCTCGTCAATTACCCATTCTCTCCTCGCAGTGCCAATTAGGGAAAGCGGCGTAAGAAAGGAGATTAGCTGAGCCGTTTGGAGTTAAGAGCCAGAATTGTTCCAAATGTTCCAATCAAAACCTGGGGTCCCTTTGCTCTCTTATGCATGTACGGCCTTCTAATTGCCGAGTCTCCCGACTGTCAAGAGGTTTCCTCTGTCCAGTATTGGGGTTCAACTTGCGGACAGACAACGTCATGAAACACACTGCGCCATGGTCTGCTATCTGGGAGGACTTTAACTTTAATTTCAATTTTAAATGAGGAGACAAAATAGTTTAGATGTGATATTAATAGACAATGTATTGTATGAGAGAGAGATATGCCAAAGTTCTTCTGGTGTTTTGTTCCTGCCTTTTTTCCTGAAAAAACCTAATGTGTAATCTAACTGCATTTTCAAAACTGTGATTGCCCACGATTATGAGTAACACATTTGAGTAAGCTTTCTAAAGTTTGTGTGGTTGGGTTTTAATATGCAACATTAAAAGGAAGCCATCAGAGGTGTTTGTAAGAAACTCTGAAAATGCCACACTTGGTTAAATTTATTTAGAGGAAAGGATGTGTAAGTGTATTTGAGTTACAGGTAATGTGGGCCCCAGTGTACCCATCTACTCAAGATTGATGGTTCCATTTGCCTGAGGCAGTGAGGGAAAAAGGAAAGCACTCTGATGTCTTTACATTGGGTTGGGTTTGGCCACGCAGCCTCGCACACTGGGGGTGCAATGATGAGACCAAGAAGAATCCCTCTCCTGTCTTGGTCCCTGGGCTGTCAGACCGAACGAGCAGCGATGATCCCGAAGTGAAAAATCCGTTTTTCCTCAAGGTCTCGGCAAAGGTCGGCGTCTGGTGTCACTGAGCGAATCACTCATGCCCCGCCGCCAGGCAAACTGAACGGAGAGATAAAAAGGAGGGATGAGGGAAGCGGAGGAGGAGGAGGGAGGGGTGATGACACTGTCTCCTTGACGACCTGAGAGCTCTTCATCACCCTCCCTCTGCGTCTGCGACGGCGCCCAGCGGTGGACACCCAACTATGGCGTGCGCGGTCCACAGCGCGCCTTCCCGCCGCAGCTAGCGTGCCTCCGTTTGTGTCACATGCATGCATGCGCTTTCCTCAAGGTCAACAGACCCTGATGTGAATCCATCGGAGACGATCCTAATTACTGAGCAACAACAGGCATGGCTGAAATAACCTAATTATTCCAGGCATGTATTAGATAAAAGACTTTATTGCCTTCTTTCCTGAGAGGAATAATTTAAAAGGAATTAGATTTCCCCAAATACTTCTTGGTCGGCTCCGTCCCAGTGTTAATTGGGTACTTCAAGAATTGTGGGATACCCTTTTTTCCCAGCAAATTCCGTAAGTGGCTTTTTAAATTAAACATGTGGAAATGAGTTATGCCGTGAATATTATCCACCAAACCCTCTCCCCTCGTGCTTAAATATTTCATAAGCGTTTGAATGGTGCTGATCGATACGAGTGGGGGACATGCAGGGGAATAATACGCAGTAAAATAATAGTTATGCCTCTGTCTGGACGGCTGATTTTAAGGTCACCCTCGCAGCAGGGAAAGGGCAGGTCAATTTTTATTGTTCTCGAGGGGAACATCATGTTTTCTTCTTGCTGCCTTTAGCTCCTGCAGGCTGCTGGCTCTCTCGGCTCCTGGAAGGTCCATGGCATTGCGTGCAGGTCCGTATCCAGGCTGCCATCATGGTTTGTGCCACATGCAGATTGTTTGGGATTGGGTTTCAGTGAGCGTAAAAAATTCATATTAACTATGGATTACACAACATATTTGCATATTTTCATGGCATATTCTTTTACTTGTTTAACAGATATTTTATCTAGGGCAAATTAAGATAGGATGATATCTGTTTTTACAAATGAGTTTTTTTGCAGGAAGGAATATCTTTCTCAGGGGCACTGCCTTGGATCTAACCTGCAACCTCCCGCTTACTAGATAAGTTCCAGAAACCACTATGACATGCTTCCTCTCTAGACAGGTTCATTTCGCGTTTTAAGATCATTTGCTCATGACATAAGCATGCACACATCCTTATCAGCTGTGTGGCACCAATGGGAAACCCCATGATGCCTTGCAGGTGTAGGATCAGGGAGGGCTCATCTTGATATGTGGGCCCAGTGCATGTCATGGCCTTTGCAGTCTATGAGCTTTTATTCTGGTGGGGCTTCCCATGATGCACTGCAGTGCACAGTAACACAGAACCTGACTTCCTCACAGCATGCTGAGCTCTGCTTTCGGGCACCTGAGCTCATCAGGGCAAATGCTGCACCCTGTGTGGACATGTACTCCCTGAACCTGGCAGATCCTTCACAATTTCCCCAGTCATTTTTTTCGACAGGTTGGTGAGCGTGACAACTGTTTGGGAACTGGGCTTGTGATGGACATATTGCACATTCAGATCCCAGTCACTGCTGTTGTACCCTTTAACCAAGCACTTAGCCTTAAATGCTTCATTTAATGTCCAACTTAACAGATGGATACTATGGGCCAAGCATATACATCATGTGCACACACATTAATGCACGAGGAGGAGGAGGCAGTAAGATATGTAAGAGAAACATGAAAGTGGCACTTAGAAGATGGAAATAAAATAATGGAATGACAGTAAGATAACATAACAAACATAAGAGTGACAGGAAGATAACTTAACAAAAACGTCGGAGGGACAGGTGGATGTGAATCCGATGGGGTCAGGCAGGGGCCTCATGGTGACTCTCCTCCATTTTAGCAAACCTAAACCTAAAGCAGTGACTATTGCTTGCTGCCTGCACACCTTGGACCCCAATCTGGCTGACCTTTTCAGAAAGGTCACAAGGCTATAAATGCTCTCTAAGGAGCAGCCCTCATGTGCCTCTGTTTTTCAAAAACATCTCGGTGCGCAGATGTGGTGGGGGATGATGGGGCTGTACCCCCAGTTTGGCTGGTCTTCTCCTTGCACTCACTGAGGCAGGGGAGGGCTGTGGGAAGATGCCCACCCCTGTCCTCACTCACAGGGCTGTGTGGGATCTTTGTGTGGAACCGCGCTCTCCTCCCAGCATGCATCTGTCAGACAGGAAGCTGGGAGGGGGACGGTCACCCAGAGAAGAGAATGGATCTTGTTGTTCTGCTGGAGGGGGAGCAACTGCTGGAGGTCAGTGCCATGTTCCTCCTCAGCGTGACCTCATGGCCTCCAAGTGGAATAGACAAACCCACCATCATCAGAGATTTTTCTGATAGATCACAGTGACTGTGGTCTTTTGAATGGTTTAAACCACAGTCATAATGCCATTTATGCCTCTTTTGAAGAAATAAAATAGTGAAATGCTTTACTACAGTACAGAAAACTGCTGCCACTGTTCAATGATCTGACTCGAGAAACAATTTTGCATGTTATGCTTTGTCTCAAACACCTTTTAGAAAAATAATTGCAACGAAGTGATTGACCTGACTGTAAGTGCTGCAGTGCATTTTTCATGCAAACATCTGTACTCGAAGTAGGTTTGAAGTCTATGTTTGTTCTCTGTGGTAGGGGGTGGATATATGGGGTTGGGGTGGTTGGCCTATGGCCTCTCCTCTATGGTTCAGGGGAATGGAGGGATCCTCAGAGCATTGGCTACAGTTGATCCTGGAACCCTGAACTGCACTTCCATCTGTGGCCACTAGGCTTCCCAATGAGCTGCTGGAGTGCATCTCTGAGCTCCAATCTCTGCTGCTCTCACACTCCAGCTAATTTGTCCCTTGAGGAAATTCCTCACCCCACAGGTGTGAAGGTGTTATTCGACAGGTCCAAATCGCAGAGGCAGGGGCGCCACATCCCTAATGAGGGTGATAATTGCTCACCATCTCCTCACAGTCCAGTTTGGTGGGTGTTTATCCCACAATCCTCTGCAGGTCGCATCAGCGTGACGTGTGGCGTGCCAAACGGTGGGCCTGGAAAGGATCAAACACAGGGGTGACAGATGGATTCAGCGCTACCCATAAAACATCACAAATGGGGACAGTCACCGCCCTGTAAGCGGTCACATGTTTAATCAAGCAAAGGTTAATCACAGGTCCCTCGCAAATGAGAAGACAGGGTGTCAGTCATTGAGTGCGGCTGGGGGCTGCCAGCTCTGAGCGGGCGCAATGAGATATGAATGCATGTGCTGCAGTGCATTCTGGGAGTGTCCTCTGGGGACATGTGGATGGTGGGAGCTGGGGACATGAGGACAGGATGCGCCGGTGTGTTTGTGTCATGGCCAGCGATGCATGAAATGGAACTCGGACGACAAGCTTGCCGTGAACACCACCCCCCCACCCGCCATGTCTCTCCACCCCGCGATCACATCGCTGTATCGATTTTGTTGTTGAAGCCAAAAGGGGTTGGGGGGGGTTGAGACTGAGTGGGCGGTGCTGGTGAGGGGGGAGGGGTCTCTAGGGTTGTCCAGATTATACAGTTCAGCTGTTAGACAGCAGAACCTTCGAAACCACATCCGATGAGGTTTGACTTTCTGCCTTGCCATCCAATGAGCTTGTCTCAAAGGAACGTGTCACCAGCCTCACCAGTAATGTGATCCGATAGAACGCCCACTTTTATACCACACTGCTCTCATGTAATTTAGCAAAATAATTATCTTTTGATTATCTTTTCAGATAATAATTATCTTTTCAGATAATAATCAAAAGCATGGTAAATTGTTATGAATAAAGCTATTTAACACAAAAACAAACTGATTTAAAATTAAGTGGAAACTCTGAAGGAAATAAGGCCTAACTCAAAGTTACAGTCAGACAGTGGTATGGAATACAATGTGATTTAAAGAAAGAAATTGTATGAAAAGGTATTGGTTGCTGAAGGTTGAAACTGACCATTGATCAAAGGTCAGTAACTTGTTGAAACTGCAGTGAGGTTCTGAAAGTGAAGCTGGAAAATACACATCCTTTTGAATAATGTGTGGCTCACATTGATCAGCGCAGTTGCATGATCAGTATTGTGTTATGTACAATCTCAATGCACTGTTCTGTGGCTCATATGCACTATAGCAGAGGTTTTCAACCTTTTTGGGGCTAAGGCACATCAAAGAACCAGAACATCAAGGCACAACAACTTAAAGTTGGTTATCAGTTATGAAGAATGCCACACACATTATGATAGGCTATAATGTTATTAGTGAGGTTTGACCCATATTGTACTACAGCAGACTGTCAAATAATTATCAAACAGATAGTTAAATCAGACAGGCAATTGCATAATTTATTAAAAATGCATTGAAGTGCATCGGAGCAAGAACTTGTCCGACATAGTGCGGCATCATGAACAGCAACATACTAAAATAAAATTAATAAAATAAAACAAAACATTATTCAATTAACCCTTTCACATAGCACCCATCACTCAAGGGTACAACAGCAAGGTCTCCTAGTTTAACCCTGGAGCTTTCTTGATGTAGTTTCAGCTCCTTAGCCACTCAGCCAGACCAACACACTCACCAGCTTGAGCATATTATCACTAATGATGCAAAGAGCTTTGAGAGGCTTGAGCATAAAGCAAGCAAAGATATCTTCAAGGTCTGTCGTGTTGCCATGTGAACTATGTTACAAGTCTATGACCCATCACAACCACTGGTAGTTCTGTGGGCTCACTGATGTGGAACAGAAGATATGTGGCTGATAAGTGAATTTCACCGACTGTGAAATTCCATTCCGACATTTTTGTTTTACAGTCTGTATCCTCTGTCTAGAGTTATTTTCTTGTTCCTGTCCTTCCCATAAACCCCTCACCATCATGATTTCTTGATTTCTCAAAGAATCAAAATCACAGCTCCAAACCTAACATGACCTGACAATACTATCTCTCAGGGCCAGGGACCTTTGACCTCTAACCTCGCAGACTAGGAATCCTGAATGCATCTGAAACACACCTGAGTCATTCTCTAACTTGTGGTGTCCTATTTCCAGATGAACAGAGGTGGCCAGTGGTGTGCTAAGCCTTAAATGCATTATACTTTTCCTAGAGCAACAGAGAATAAGGGTGAGTTGTCTTCCCCGTGAGATTTGCTGGTCTAGTCATTCAAAAGCTTTCCCTGACTCCATTTCTGCAGAACGAAACTCGTACCAGGAGAGTGACGTGATTGGGCTTCGCTCTGAGGATGACTGAGCACATGCAGCAGACCACAGTATGGTGTATCAATCCCCCGGTGAAAGATTCCATTTCCTTGTTGAGGGTGGGAGACAAGGCCATTATTGGAATGATCAGGGGTTCGATATGCATAGAGCCATAGGATAAAAAAGTCAAACGGATATGAAAGGCTGGAAGTGACAGAATTGTGTCAGCACAGCCTGACTGTCTGTCGGACAAGAGCGACATGACGGTCCCCGAGGATGGGGCAGTGATACACGTCTGAGGCTCAGACCCTTTTGGGAACACTGTCCAAACAAGGAACCGGGGAGAGGGACGTCTCTAAGTTTATGAGTCTGGGACATCTCCGGGCAGACTCTGATATGTGTCAGACAAAATTTGCCCCAGGAATGGGCAGGGGTGGGGTAAGGTGGCTCTTTGGTTCATAAGCAGAACCTGAGGAGAGTATATAATTAAGGACGATAACGCCTGACATCACAAAATCCAACATTTAATTCTGTTAAATCAAATATGGGTCCAGGGACGCTGATCCCTGGGAAGGGAAACTTGTTGAGAGTGCCGTGTTAGATGCACATTGCCCTCAGCAGCCAGCCCTGCAAGCACCCTCATCTCCATCAACACCTGTGTACTCCAATCCCCTATCAACAACAAGCAGGAATGGAAGTTTCTGATAGGCTGACATGGCTTCACTGGGATTGGATTGGTGACTTCTGCCAGCACCACAGCACACTTATCCAATCCAGATACGAGCTGAGACAGATTAGTTTGTAAGGCAAACACAGTCATTTTATACACTGGGGTGGCCAACAAAACACTTTCCATGGGTTTAATTTTCAAATGAAAAAAAAAACCTTACATGTAATTTTAGTGAAACTGTAAATGTTTGTTGAATTAACACAGAAGGGTCATTTTGATCAGTCATTTTTGATTTTTTCCACTAACAACACCATTTCAGAAAAGCTGTCCTCGCCGAACAGCAATATTGAAGCAACTTTTCTGCAACGCTGTGCCAACATTATGGCACTACTGTCACATCATAGCAGCATAGCATGTCACAGGTAACTCACTTTCTGGGTTGTGATTCTGTGTCCTCTAAATGTGTCATTGGGTCTACAGGGCAGTGAGCATTCCAGCTCCAGTCTGTCTGGATCATTATATTTTAACCCATCCGCAAAAAAGGCAAATCTGATATCATAACATGGTGATGAGATGGCTTGTCCTTTCTACCCTATGTGAAATAGCCATAATATTAACACCATGAATGGGTGGATCAAAGCTGTGATTTAATCTCAGTGTGGTGAATGATGTCTGATCCTTTGAGTGGTCCGTGGAGTTTAGGCGCTCCATACTGCAGTAAGCCCACTGGGCCCTCTGAAGCTGAGCTGACTGCCCCAGAGTATGCCAGCCTCAGACAGCCGCACCTCCGCCTTCCTAAATCACACACAACCGAGGTGAATATATGTGTGTGCATTGCGTGCCCTTGTTTATGAGTGTCAAAGCACCATATCGTAAAATCCTAATCAGAAATTCCTACCCGGCTGACAGCCTGCAGAGCGGGGGACAGCGGCGGGTATTCAGCATCCATAAAGCACTGGCACTACCTTGGATATGTCTCTTTAAGTTGGGGAGCCTGGCTGCGTCAGTGTGGCAAGGGGAGAGCGTATTCCCCTGTGATCCCCCAAACCCTGCACACGCTCCAATGGTAGTTAAATGTCACTGGGTCTGCTGTTTTGTCATTGCCTCGCTGTGTCCTCAGGCACCTTACCCTCTCTGTCACAGACTGACCTTCACACACACACACACACACACAGACAGATACACACATACTCATTTATAAACAGGCAATCAGACACACACAGACTTGCACACTCTCAAAAACACAACATTAGAGTCACATATATGCAGGCAGGCACTCTCACACAGTTACACATTTACTCTCAAACATGTACACACACCCCACTGATCCTTTATCCATCCACACAACATTGTTAAGATTTTATTGTATTTTAGGTGCCCTAGTCTTTCTGTTATCAATTACTTTGAACTATACCAGACACAATTACATTATTGTCATTTAGCAGACACAGTATCTGGAGCAACTTACATAGGTTACACTTTCACATGTTATCCATTTCTACAGCTGTATATTTGCTGATGCAATTGTGAGTTAAGTACCTTGCCAAAGGGCACAACAGCAGTGCCCCAGCGGGGAATCGAACCAGCAACCTTTCAGTTAACCTTACGCCTAACCAGTTAAGCTCAATAAGATCATTTGTCCCAACTGTTCCCCATATATTTACCGTTTTATTAAAATAGGCCTACAGCATAAAAACGTCAACACTGACTGAAATTTACAAAAATGAATAAATGTACTTCAATGACACATCACTGCAGACCCTTCAGTCCCTGTTATTGGTCTACTGTACCTCGTGAATATCAGTATGATTCAAACTGAACATTGACATGGCCCAGCACTCCTGTGCAGTTCATCTCCCTGACTACCGGGGTTTATGGTGTCAAATGTCACATGTTTTGTTGTCATGACAAGGAATTTCTCCCCTTCAGACGGCCCCTGACAAAGCGGCACTGAGTGTATTTCCAGGCAAATAAGCGACCTAAACCAAAGGCGTGGAAATATGTTTGTGGAATTTAACGAGTCCTCCCTGTCATGGACACCGCCTCCCAGCATGTCAGCCTACCACACAGCCACTGCAGCTACCAGTTCTAACCAACACAATCAATAATATCCACTTTCCTTTGCTAATAGACAGATTTAAAAGATTTAGTACTGCATTATCTGCACCCAACCACACACAAAGGAAATCGTAAAAAGGGAAATTGCAATAATGCTTTATTGTGTTATTAGCAATAATCCAATATTTTCAATAGTGTTTTCATATAGGCTATTATACCACAATCAAATCAAGAAAAGCGTAACTGCAAAGCGATCCTTATTTGAGCCGCAATGGTGCTGTTTAGAATTCACAATAGCTCTGTGTCATTATTTGCCTGTGATGACTGTCTCACGAATTAATTCCGGTTTCACCTCTGCGCCAAAATCACAACCGTGCCCCGTGGCGTGCAATCGCTGCACGCAACAGCGGAGAAGCTAACGGACCCGGACTCCGCGTCTGTGCAGCTGCACAGCCACGCGCTCTGTTTGCTCGACAGACGCCCCAACCTTCCTCTAGGAGCAATAAAACTGCGACGCGGGGATGTGGCGCGAGAGACATTTGACACATCTCCTTAAGCTAATATCTACTTTATCATCTCTGGCAGCCCTTGTTGGGCCTCGCTAATCAAGTGGAAGGGCCCTGCGCACCTCGTACGCGGCGTGTGACAAATATATTACTACTTGAAGGGAGACGTGCGACCTTGCAGTTGTCACCTAAGGACCCGCATGCGATCGCTCGCTCCTCCGGCAGGAAACGACCTTCATGTGAAATCCCCGCAGAGGTCAATAAACTAAATAATTCACAAAGGTTATTTTCTTTGCGATGAAATCCGCAACAAAAAAGAAATAACTCGGCACTTGCTTTAACCCTGTCCTACCTGGGGGCCCTTTTGATTCTCGTCGGAGCATTGTCTCTTTATCACCAGGGTCTTAAACACGTCACACGGCGGCAGCGGTGTAAATCTGTCACTGTGCCCTTTTACCGAATGTTCTCGGATGCTACCCATTCATCAGCTGACGAGTCAGACGTCACTGGTTCACTTTATTTTCAAATCTTCGGAACTCAACCTTTATTATTATTATAATTGTTGTTGTAAATGGCAGTAAAATAAGATTAATTTCACTAATACCAAAGAAATCTATGAACGCTAATGCTTTATTTTTTGTATGCAGGTCCTCCTCGCTGTGTTAAGTCTTTCTTGTAGCTTATTATGGAGTAACCTCATGGAGGGCTCTAACAGGTTGTCCAAACCTGTGTAAATGGCTTGCTTCTGTTGCATGTTGATCCGCTCCGAGATACCCGACAAACTGCGGGGGTCCGGTTGGTGTTACAGAACCGTCTTATCTGGGCTGCCAACAGATGCAATGCAATCTAATACAAATAGCTTGATATTAAAGCATTAGTGACAGACGCAGACAAGATAAGCGACACTAATCGAAGGGGTATCTTCAATCCTCATAACGGGGTTATCTAATTAATGCGTCTGGCTCGCGTGTGTTGGTATTACTGACAGGAATATCGTATAAAGAGGGCACGGCAACTCAACGGTTGCAAGAGGCCGTGGTGGAAACTCCACAGCAGAGTGCTAGTTACGCCTCTCCCTTGCGATTGCAGTTTTTATACTATTATATTCATATCACCGAGTTAATAATAATAACAATAATAAAAATAATCACAATTTTATTGCACAATGGATCTCAAGGGTTATACAGTGGGAGTGGTGCAGCAGTAACTCTTTTTTTCATAAATACTATCTTTGATATAGTATTATTAATACCAAATGACAAAGTAACCCTCGGAGACGTTTACATAGATTTTTAAAAACAGAACCATGCATTATAGTCCATGTTTTGGAGAAGGATTCAGGACTCATTATACTCTACATATGCGAAACAAATTCTGTAATAATGCCTTAGAAAGCTCACCAGTGGATGAAATTTGCCAAGGTCGAATGGCAAAAGTCAGCCCACGATGTGCTTTGTCTTCACAGCATCAGCGCAGTTTATGCCTGGCGTGTATGGCGCTGTAATTAGGCATCGGTGTAACTGACATCCCAAAGCTGCTGATGCCGTGGTATTTTTCAGCGGCTGTGGCAGCTCGTGAAACGTTTCATCCGTCAGAACAGCGCGGTTTAGCTGTGATCGCAATTTCCCTTCTTGGACGATGTATATAATTCCGCGTGAATGCAGGTCAATAAAACCTCTCAGTAACGACTATTTCACATATTCTGTTCAGTGACCACGCTACATAATCCCAGATTTTGTTTTGTATTTTGTTAACAAACAGACAGAGTTCACTCTGACAACAGAACGACAGATATCACAGAGTTTAAGGAAACAAGTGCAAAAATGAACCTTTGTTAGATTAGTTCTCTGTTCTCTGCACATATATGCACATGGGAATATTCCGGCTGTTGTGTTTATAGTTTTATAGACTTTTTTTTTTTTACTGTGGGTGGAGGCTTTGCCAGTTCTGGCTTGGTTTGCCCTGCAGAAAAAAGCATGTTTGAATTTGAGAGGAGGAGGGCCAGACGGAGAGAAAGAGAGAGAGAACAGGCCCGCTGAAGGTATCAAGGACAGGGTTAGTGACCCATGGATCATTCAGGGGATTGGATTTCAGATCCAACACAAGGTCAGGCTACTTATTTTACCTCTGTGGTTTCATAATCTGCGTTTTATTCAGCATCGCGCACAAACTGAGGGATGTTTTTAAATAGACATTACGCCACATTAAGACAACATTCCACTACTGTCCACATGTCCTGTTGCAGGTTTCTCTAAAACATTATACCTTTAACAAAGTACAACTGAAAGTACATTTTTGGTCTTGCACTATTCGTTTAATGTGATTGCTCTATAACCATTGTGGAAGTATTCAGGGAATGTATATGTCGCAAGGGAAAGGTATTGTTTTAACTGATAAAATATGTGTTTTTGTACTCAGAGGAGTTTCAGAACGGCCAGTGGCCAACAGCAGCCTTTTTATTATTATTAAACTCGGTCTGATGTGCTTGCATTACCTTTGTGAACTCCTCATGCAATTATTTTAGTAATAAAAGTGAACAGCTGGGAATGGAGCTCCAGCCCTGTCTGTGATTGGTGTTGGCCAGGCCAGTCTTGGTTCCCTGCAGCCTTGCAGCACAGCGGTGTAGCAGGCAAGTGTTAAACCGCCTAGACAGCTCCCTGCTGATCTGGTAATGAGTAATCGGGCCAGCTGAATGTCAGCCGCCCCGCGTGAACCGGGGTAACCCCGACTGGGCCCGCTCCGCTTCCCCGCCCATGAGAAAAGGTAAGCAGCTTGGCCTTTCACCTTGCGAGAGCCTCCGCCTGGTCCTCGCTGCTGGGGCGGGCTAGCCCTCTCTGACAAAAGGGCGAAGAGGGGAGGTCAGCGGCGTCACCAGCAGGTTAGGGACACACGGGTTTGTCCGTACTGCTGTTGTTTATGAAGTGGACGTTTCGGTAGGTTTTCCCCTATGCGTTTTTTTTTTTTTTTAGCGAAAGCGACGACAGCGCTGACGACCGCGTCAGCCACGGCCGGTTAATTATTCCCCTCGCCCTAATTAAACATCAGTGCAGTAATTACGCCAGTTCCTTTTGGGAGGCTAGGGGCCTGAGCGAAATCCAATTTATTAACCAGGGACTCGGCAAACTTAAAAGGATCAGGAAAAAATTACTGGTGGAAATATTTAACACGATTACTATCCCTTGGAGATCTGTTTGTTTTTCAGAAAAAAATAACACTCTGGTGCAAAGTTCTTCGTGATTTCTCAATGAAATCCCCAAACACCCTAATCCATATAACGCTCTCAGATTAATACGTGTATTCGTGTGAATTGTACTAATATATGTTGCGTACATATCTCTGTAGGGGCTGGGACTTAATGGTTATTATACTTACATTTATAGCAACCGAGCACAAGAAAGAGAACGCAGATAATGGCGTGATCTTTTCGCAAAATTGGTGATGATGGTCACAGAAGATACCGTAGCAAAATAAATTTCGCACCCATGTGAAATTTAATATAACTGAGAAAAAAGAAATTTAAAAACAACATACAGGACACATTTTAGATCAAACAACTGAATGTACATTGAGAGAGGTATGTGTGAAAACATCAAAGTGTGAACGCTGTAGGCTACATACGAATGTAATTTAGCAGTTCTACCAAAGAGATGAGGGTGATTTATATAGCCTATTAATCAGACAGGTCATTATAGAGATTAAATGTCATCGGTAACTTCGGAGTGCCAGGCGATGCCATGTACCGCGACGCTGTGTCACTATTAAGACTGGCTAAACACGGACAAGAAACACGTTGTGGTTAATTAAAGCCCTTGAGATAACCAGATAGGCGCTGCTCCAAAGAAATCAACTTGGGCCCAGTTGCTGGCGCTCCACTTCCAAATCCCTCTGTGTTATTTTTTTCCGGAGAGCCCTCTCCTTGCCATCTGATATTCAAGTGAGGGAGTCAGGGGACAGCTCCACCCAGACCACCCGGTTAACAACCAGAGATTAGTCAAAGAGCACAAAGTAGGTCAACATCAAGTGGAAACAATGCACACGAGCACAACGAATAACGGAGTACAGTACAATCGGGTCCGCAAGTCATGTCTGGTTCACCCATCTTAGTTTTCACATGGTAAATATCCTCGCGCACGTGGATCCGATCTGACCCGCTTTTCACATTTGGAGGGAGACAAGCAGATGTAGTCTGTTTTATTTCAAAAGCATATAGGTCACTCAAAAAAAGACACAATTGGATTTGTATATCACACAGGAGAAGGAGAGACGAAAACAAATCCCTTTTCTGAGGGACATTCAGTTTTTTAAACCATGAATTCGTTCAAAGCCATCTAAAAAAAACCTTACCTCTTTTAAGAAACGTGTATAAATATAAATGTCTATCACAAATGTACGGCAGTTAAAACTAAGGGATGAAACCTGTGCTCGTGTTTCGATCCACCTTGCTGGAACACTGGTCACGCGAGCAAACAACGTCACGTCCATGCAACCATAGACTGCCTTTCCGTTCAAATCCTTTGGTAAACTTTCATTTCCGAAGCTGACTACACAGAGGGGAAACAGCTGCAGGACCATACAATAAGAAATGGGATACACACTCCATTATGTCCCACCTTAGGCTTAAAACGTGATATGCTTCAGAGGTGGCTTTGCCCAAGGCAGTGAATATCAAGAGGTGGCCCTTTGATGCGACGTGTGAGCGTACAGGAATGAACACAATGGGTAATATATCCCATTCAGCTCTGAATCTCAGTACTATGGCGTGTTCCTAGTCACACACCTGTTTTCAAGACACATAAAAGCCTCAGTGTGAATATGTGTCCCCTTCCGGGATCATTTTCCTGTTTTTTCTAGTATTTTCTTTCCTCTACAGTATGCATCTTGTAAAGCTCCTGTTTTTACTGAATTTTCTGTTTTATGATTGTTAGTTTTTAAATATTTTGTAGCATTGCCCTTCGAGTTATATTTTTAATTTATTTGGTTGCTGAGGTTCTTTATAAACCCAGATGCGATTTCTCTCCTTGCATGTACAATTTTTGTTGTCTGTTGAAGTGTTTACTATTTTCTTGCTGTTTTTAAATTTTCGGATATGTGGACATAAATGAAATAAGATGAATATTTTGCTCACTTCTCATGGGTGGGTGCTATCACCACCATTTTCTTCAGACTTGCTGCCAGTGAGCTCTTCCTCTGTGCTCTAGTTTCACAGTAGATCAAACACTTTTGGCAGACCTCACACTGCCCCACTGAACCAGATTTCATGTATTTGTAATGCTTCAAAAATTGCTTTAGTTCCTCATTTCTGCTGCTCAGCCCAAAGTCCTTGTCATCAAATCAAATTATTGCTAATCTGGGAAAAAGAAAAGCTAGATCACCTATACTCTTAGTAAACAATGTTGTCTCAAATGATTCAGAATAATCTGAACTCATTCTGAGGGGAAATTTCATCTTAAAGGTCACCTTGATTGTTGCATTGTCGGTGCAACCTTTATATGCTACAATTTCATGATCTTCAGTGATTCAATGCTTCAACTGCTTCAGCAAATATTACAAATGTATATATCCATCTGTAAATGAGATCATATTTAAAATGCTGTACAATGCAGTATATATATAATTCCATTTTGTATCACAATAATAAATGTATACATACATAAATAGCTTAGCAAATGCCGTGATCCAGGGTGTCTTATATCTTCTGACATACCTTAGAAGGGCGTAGCTCACTGTGGACTCAGACCTGTCTGCTTAATTTTACAAGTCCTACTGCTTAACCACTGTGGCATGTTGCTGCACCTGCCAACAGGTGAGCAGTTTTCCTACAGTGCAGTACCTGTCACAGGTGAGCACTACCCTACATTGCTTTGTCACTGGCTCACTCAGTATGTCTTGCTCCCTTGAGCATTATGAGTTTTGCCGTGGCGATGTTTCATTGACCTCCACACGTTCACCTGGTACTAAAACGCATGCAGACACCTGCATGGCCACTCAAGCATGGCAGCGCTAGGCGTGAGGTGTGGAGAATGCCCCCCCCCCCAGTCACCGCAAGGGACCTGTTTTTGGTCATTTCGCTTGTTTTGTTAAGCTACGGCACACATTAGTGAGGGCCACAAGAACCACAGATATGCCAGGGGGATGGAAATAGTTGTTTTCAGGCCCACAGCTGGTTTATTTTAAGTTGCAATGCAGTAATAGGCCTGTAGATGCCGCAGGGAGCATACTACAACAAAGGAAAAACCATGAGCCAAATCAACAATGAATTACTGTGATGGAAACTAAGTTCAGGCTGTCCATGATGCGTTCGCTGCAGCCGATGTCTCCTGGCCTCTGCAGCAGGGATGGTTGTTTGTTGATTGCGCAGTGTAGATGGCCAGTACATTCATTCTCACACACTTCTTCTCAGTTTCAGAGACATCTGGCTCACGTCATCTGGACAGGTATTACATGAATTCAAAAATAAAAGTTATGAGTAATTAAAAAAATTACAAAAGATTTATCATCATTAGATGATTAGACTTTGGTCAAATAATCCATATGTTACATTTTACAAGACCTATATGATGAGGAGGTGCCCTTATTAAAGGCTTCTTACAGTGTTTAAACTTCATTACAATCTTGCAATGAGATATTCATAATTGCTGAGGCTGTTGTGAATAAGTACTCAAGGGTACAACAACTGAGGATTTGACCCTGCAACCTTCTGCTTGCAAGCACAGCCCCTTATCCACAGCTCTGCAGTGCCAGAAATAGCAAATGACTCTTTCCTATGAAATGATAAGCTTCAGCTTCACTGCCATTGACTATCTGTTGATATTTTGAAGCCTTAATGTTCTGTTGTAATTCAGCTGTCCCTTCTGTGACATCGACCCTCATCGCTGGAGTCCCCTCACCCCCGGGCTGTGCTCAGATCTGTCCCGCTGCCAGGTCCTCAGCGGTCATCATAGCTCCCTTTATTCTGCCAAATGCAGCATGTGTGCCCTGCATCCATAAGCAACAAATATTGATTTGCATCGCTCTGTGAAATATGGTGAGCTGCATCACAGAACGAAGGGTTAGTCTCGCAAGCATCTGGGCACTTGGCTGACCTGTTCAGTAGCCTCCTTTCCCAGACTTCATTTGTTCAGCTGTAGTAATGTCTCCCATGGTGCATTTTAGAAGTCCTTTCCCATAGCAGGTCCTGGTAGCTGAGAACTTCAGCAGGGGTCAAAGGTCTTGTGTTTCATCACACCCTGTCGAAAACAGCACATCTGTTAAGAAGACAAAAATGTCACCCTTTGACTGTCTGAACAGGAAAGGTTTTCATTTGGGGCTTTTCATTACCAAGCAGTAATCATAATTACAGCTGTCTAAGATGTCTCTGGAGTAATTTCCCACTCGTTGTTTAATTAAATTTGAATTTATAGATTTTTTTTTAGTCTTTGCGTGTGGCATGTACCATAGCTACATGATCACAGGAAACTGGCACTAAAGCAGGCACATGGACATGTCTCTCATAGTCATTTAAGACATTTATAGAATCCATTAAAGAGATTGGCATCAGATGGCAGCATGGTGTTGTGAGATCCTGTTTCCATGCACAAACATTTTCTGTTCAATTGTGCACCCGGACATCATACCTGTGGTTCCATTTCTGACCCCAGCAGCCTTTCCTGGAACCCCCCTATCGGTGCCGTAGAGTCCCAGACTGAAATGCGCATTGAACTTGTTAATCAGTAACCAGGTCCACAGTTCTGATGTTAACCAGCCACCTTTGCCTCTGAGTCCAAAGGTCCATTCACAGAATAAGCGTCCATTTCTCCATAGCACCTGCCTTCCCCTTTGCACCGAAAATGTGACCGATACCCAGGGGTCAAAGGTCACTGTCCACTGGCACTTGAACTGTTTTCCTTTGTGACAGGCGGGTGTGTCTGTGTGGGATCTGTCCCACCTCTGCCTCTGTGGCCCACCGAGGCTGCCACAGAAACCGAGGCCTGGCGCCTCTCCTGTGTGTATTTACTAGCCATGTTGAGGAAGGATAAACAGCATAAAAGTCATTTGCGCAGATTTTGGGAGATACAAACAGGGTGCAGATACGCAATATCAAATTCAATTTTAGAATGACGAACAATCCCCTACTACCCTGAAGTTGACACCAGAGCAGGCTGGTAATCTGCCCCAGTAACCGTAGGCTGAACCTCAGCCCCTGCACAGGCAGTTTAGCACAGCTTTAGAGACACTTTGCCCTCATCTGGTGGACATGGATAAATCAATTCAGACATTTACTGTCAAATCTTAAACAGTAAATCTGAAATTTTATGCCCGGAAGGAAAGTGCCTGTTACTGTGACTGCCAGATTTAATTTTAAAACACTTTGCTTCATTTTTCATTCACTGAATATGAGAATAATGTCAAAACATGTCACTCCTAAACTGTGTGTGTGTGTTTGTGGGTGTGTGTGTGTGTGTGTGAGATAAGATAGGAATCTTATCTGTGGAGTTATAATTGCTGTAAGTTATGGGGAATCCTTTTTTCCTATGAAGGATTGCAAGAGTTTGGACAATTCAATTTTTATACACTTCTCTTAAATACAACAATTCATTCCATATAAATCAGCAGTCTACCACATGTGAGGCAGGATAAGGGTGTTTTTTTTACAAAACGTTGGAGATGCTGACAATGGAAAATCACAGGTAAAGTCAGGTATTGCATGTCTTCAGGAGTAGGAGACAAGGAACAGGGGGAAAGTTCAAGGCAAGATGATTCTCCTGACCTGTCTCATTACATTATGCTCATTTTTGGATAAGAGCGTCTGCTGAATGAATGTAATGCCTCAGCAACAGGCCTGAGGAGCCTGAGGCATTTCGGTAGCAAACTGACCCTGGCAGATAATGTGCTGCCTAACCCCGGATATGATAGCAGGTTTGCCCTGAAGCAGGGTGAGTCGAGTGGGAGTCGCCATGTTTACGGTGTGTAAAATAATACAAGAGAAAGTTTCTTAGTACTCAATCCTCCCAGCCCTATCAATACTCATCCTAGCTCTTGGTTAGGTGTTACAGTCTCTTACTCATGTCATTGTCCCTTTGTGCCAGAAAGCAAACAGACCTTTTGCCTCCTGGGCAGTGTCCTGCCTCCACATATAAATAGCATCATTTACTGCTCCTTTCCTCTTGTGGTCTCAACAAAACAGCACACCAGGATTTCTTCCTCCACCACAGAGGGCAGCTTTACACACCTACACAGCCACTCTATCTGTTCACAAATTAATGGTCAACAGCTCTGTGGATGTTCTAGGGTCAGCAGAGAGGACCCCCCAGCTGGAATGCAGGCTACCTTACAGGATCGCATTAGAAAGGCTCGTGCACAGCTACTGGCTTCAGCAGACATTGTGGGAGTAAGTAGGTCTCTCAAACCTGTTGACTGTACTGTTAAATGTTCCCCTCTTTCCCCTCTAACAGGTTTGGGAAGTGCTGAGTGTGAATGGCCTATAAAACATCAGGATGCCTTTACAAATAGTCTTAAAATCCTTTTACAAGGCTGTTAACTTAATGGTTGTCTTAAATGGTACCTTTTCTTCCCATTCTGCTGTGAAGAACCTCCTCATTCTCCTCTCTTATTGCTGACTTACCATCTCCCTTTGGACAACATGTGTGTTGAACACACTGTTACTTGTATTTATTCAGTTTTACACAATATGCTAACTGTGGAAATAAACTTCACACTTCTTTATGTGCCGTTAAAAAGCACAAAAACACTACCCCACAAAGGTCAAGGATTAAAGGTCAATGAGCCACATTTCTGTGAAAGGCTCCAGGGGTGGAGGTCAGGGGGTTCTTGCAAAGAACGGAATGAATGGGAGAATCTTGTCTCTTGATTCACAGCACATTTTGGGTTAAAGGTCAAAGATGAAAGGTCATGACAGGTGAAAGGTCTCTGAAGCTAGATACAGTTTAAACTGCTGAGTCTGTGCATTTCCAGGAGCAGCTGAAAGACCTGGTCAGTGACAGAGTGAAGGGGAGAGGCAGAGAAGCAGAGAGTTCTGGGTATGAGGAAAGAATCCCACCAAACACCTTTAATTCACAATTACTGTTACCACAATGCAGGGAATCTCTCATGGATGGTTTACAGAAAGTATATTATGACTAGGATGTAGACATAAACTAAAATACTGACCAATATTAAGTAACATCAGCTAAAATATAGGCAAGGTAGTCTGCGATACAAATACAAGAATAGCCCAAAACACAGCTGAAAGAGTACCACTGTATAAAACAATGTTACAATCAACATGCCACCACAATACAAACGACGCCATACGCAAACAACTGAACTTCCACGATCCAAATACCAAACAAATCAGAGTGAGAGTTTACGTGCAGCCTTTAGCATATACAGGTAGGCCAACGCATTGGGTTAGCTCACTGATTCCGACCACTAAAGCAGTCATCTCGGTCTGTACCTTATCCACACTGATTCAAAGAAGTATCTGCGGTCAGTTTTTGTGTGACCGGTCGCTGAGGACGTTATTTCAGCTGCTGCAGAGTTTCGTTTGCGCATCTGGGGCAGCCAGCGGGCAGGATCTGCTGCGGGGTGGCAGCGCAGCGTGAGGCGGCTTTCACAATGTCACCAGGGGGAAAAGGAAGTGTGATGTCCTCTCCGAATAAAGATAGTGGTTCACAAAGAAGAGATGAACAACTTTTTTTTTTTCCAACGAGACTGTGAACAGCAGCAAGAGAACGGTGCCAGCGGGATACTAGTCTCGACTCTGAACAGCGCTTCATTTTTTCCCACGTGGACAGAGGTGTGCGGTCAGCAGCCCTGAAAGTCACGAGATAAAATTTCATCAAAACAAAGCAAAGGAAGATGCGATATTATCTTAAAAATATTACTCTTAGTGGCATTAATATTCCATTTACTGATGTTGCACAGTATTTTGTTTGTTTGCAAATGCATTTTGGCTTGGTTGCCCCCTTTGCACTTATAGTTTTTGGCAGACTGACAGTGGTTAAATCGGAGCCTTTTATTTTAATGATATAGAAAGCGGAAATGATTTTTAACACTAACAGGGCAGTCTGCAGTTTGTAGATTGGGGCGTCTGGTCGGTAAGGTCACTGTCCCCTTAAGAATGGCGATCAAGCTGAGAAGGGAGGAGCGTGGATTGCATTGCAGAGAGCCGGGGATACCTTGAATAAACAATTCCGTCAGACCCAACCGCGGGGCGCGGAGCTCAACTGCCTCACTTCGACCGAGAGACGATTTCACAGCAATTGTACTCCGTTTGGGAAAGCATACGATTGTTTTTCCCATATTTGTTACTGTCCACTTGCATTTAAATCGCCGCTGTCGAAACAAATACATGTATATCAACGAAGGATTTCACTTGATTCTAAACATGCAGCGTATCTTTCTACGGAGCGCTGAAATACATCTGTGCAGGTACGTGTCTAAATAACTAGCGAGAATGCAAGCTGTAAAAATACAAGTTATAAAGCGGGAGTGGGGCGAGTGGCTTTCCCCTGTGTTCCGATTTTAGTACGTGGACGACATTTGCTACGTGTTTCTCGGTGAAGTGATGTTGTGTAACGCAGCAGGGTGCACACAGAAGCCCTACGTAAAAGCCGGGAGAGGGGATGATGGCACGGATACGAACGTAGATTCCATTTTGTTTCATTTTGTCAACAAAATGTAACATTCTTATATGTCACGGGTTGCTCGCATCAGTGCGCTTTGAGTGTATGTATTACATAATTGTTTTTCTCATTTTGACAATGTACGATTACAGACATATAAAACAAACAGGTCTGTTGTTGCCTGTTCGAGTTACCGTATTTCAGTCATTGATAATGTTACCAGTGTTTCACATTTTCGCATTTCGTTCATTACATATTGGTAGGATGAGAATAAAATAGGATACGACGATATATGTGCTTTGTAAAGGGGTCCGTAAGTAATCATAACATGTATTTTCTAACGTGATATTTGATTTTGGATTTATTATAAATCAATGTAATGTTGACATCTCGTTGATGGTAGTATGTCGTATGTCCGTATTTCTGCCTGTAAAAAAATTGTAAGAGTCGCGTTAGCGCTCTTGATCTACCTTGATACTCGGTGATTATCAGTAACACGGTAATTTTTGACTATTATAAAGCGCAATTAGGTTGTGGCTTGAATGGGTTTTCATGCAACTATTTGGAATGGTCTAAACGGTACTGCGCTATCTAGAGACCCCTCTCACTCGTTCGCTCTTTCATACGTAATGCATAAGCATTGTCACACGTCCCATTGGTTATGCACATATTATTTTTGCCTTTTTTATTCTTTGTGTATTCTCAAGTGAGATCACCTGCCGATATAAAATGGGAAAAAATGTACAGACGACTCTTAAAACGGCGCTGATGCTACCCCCATAGTTCATGACAGCGGAGATGAATAAGCTATATGGATTTTTGGATTTAGGGGGTTGGCAGTGATTATAAGGTGATCCTCTGGTGTCGATCAGTCCGTGTAGTGATGAAACTAAAGGTCCAAATCATAGGAATACAAAAGAGACACTTGGCAGAGGCCTTATCTCAGCTCCTCCTGCTGGCTAAGGGGGTTTCAACTGGGCTTCCCAAAGTAAGCGGATGTCTTCTATGTGAATCATACCGGCAAAACAAATTTCTGCTCATTGAAGATGTAGTCTCCCCTTGGTTATATCTATTCACACTGGCGTTCAAATTGGCACTCCTTATAAAAATCATACTTTTTATGTATGAAAATAGATGTAATTATTTTGAGTTGGTAGAATAAACATCACTGTTGCTGTAGCCGGTAGTTCTACTGCCTCAGTTCTTGTCTTTTTTTGTGATTGCTTTGAGCCTTTTAAGTATTTGTTTATTATTTTAAGAGGGGCCATCAAATTTTCAATACTTTCCATCAGTTAGAGTAACTGGGGACTTTTACTGTGACTGTAAGTGACTAGGTGTTGTGATCGAACACAGGATTTCCAGACGTTTTGTGGTAGTTTTACTGGTAAACCAGAAATGGATGATTCAGTACAAGTCTGTTATTTATCCAGCCCTTGTGTTTCCACTAACCAACGAATCATCAGCATTGGCCATTGAGATGTTAGATCAGAGCTACTCTACCTCCGTCCTGGAGGGCTTCATTGTCTGCAGGGCTACCCTACCCTGGTTCTGGAGGGCCACTGCGTCTGTAGGGATACTCTGCCCTGGACCTGGAGGACCACATTCCCAGCAGACTTTAGTGTCAGTCAGATCTTAACTACCTGATCTGAGTCATTGTTTGCTTGATTAAATTGGATTCCACCCTCTTCTTAATGGATGGTAATGGTTTACAGATAGCTGATGGGAAAAATAAAAAGATGATGTCTTTTTCCAGGGGGCTTATACCTCTGTTCCAGTGGAGTCAGACCTGGGTTTGTTGTCTGAGCCAATTCAGTGATAAACCTTTTCATTTCCAGGTGTTTTTTCCTGCTGCTTGTGGAAACAGGTGTCTGATTGGACAGGGAAGACTGCTTAAACTTGGTCAGTAATCAAAGGGCGAGGCTTTACCAAAATACTGTTTCTGTGTTACTCTGTTATTTCTTTTAGTGTTTATAGTTCACTGTGATCAGTGATGGTATAAATCTCTTTAGTGCTGATTATTGGAAACAGTGTAGTAATTTAGCTTGGCAGCTCCGCCCACAGCTCATTTGTAAGTAGGCCAGCGTCAGTAATGATGGCGGGTTGAGCTGAAGTGGTTAGATCCTATGCAGTTCAAAAAAAAAATAGATAATGAAAAGCTGTGTAGGTCCTGAACTACCTGAATTCATCTCTGCAGTGGGAAGGGATTATAATGAGCCAGCTTGGCTCCAGTTCTACAGTGGGAAAGAGGTAATATGAACCAGCCTGGTTCCAGCTCTACAGTGGGAAAGGGTATCACGCATTATCACACATGGATATTTCCTGATAGTATTCATCTTCATAGAATTGGTAAACGATGGCTGTGCCCTTTTTGGGAGTCAAACCTGGGGTTTTTGCATTATAAGGAGAATTTCTTGACTTAGCAGTGCTGCAGCAAGTGAGTGTGGATGGTGCATTGCCCTCAGAGAGAGCAGAGGTTACATGTATAGTGATTCGTATTCAAAGTCTACTCTTTCTCTTGTAAATGCAATGTACCATATATGCAACATAACATGCGTAGCTCTCAGAATACATTCATGTGGAATTACTCCATCTTCCCCCAAACAATTAACAATGTTCTAAAGATTCTGCATTGTTGTAGAGCACTGCGAACACTAGGCAAAACAGCGATTATCTCTAACAGATACAGAAACTGCAGGAGTTCTGAGTGGTCAGTGATTGATTGGGAAAAGTGTGAGAGCCATTCATTGGTTGGTTTTGCTGTGAAGAGTTTTTGCAGGGACATGGGTGTGCATCTCTCTGCACCCGTGGACGCTACTCAGTGTGGTTCTGTGTGTTACTCTGGGCATGGAGAATTGTGGCACAGCAATTTCACCTCATCTCAACATGCGCAGGTGAGCTCAGAGATTTGAGCGATGGCCTGGGAACCTGCTGTAAGAGCCAGCTCCCTGAACAGGTGTGTGAGATCACTTACTGTTTTGTGTGGTGACCACATCGTTCTGCTAACAGACAAGAATGATCTACAAACAGATTGAGTGTTATCTCTGTAACGACAATATCCTTTGTCAGTGCTCTGTTCTTAATTGGTGAGTAATGTTTATATTACCAGAGCCTACAGCAGAAAGATGCCAGATAAAACGGTCAGTATGCTGAATTTAGGCCTGTAATTGTAGAAGTTCAGATGGAGACAGGAACCCTCTCTTACATTTAAGCTGCTCTTATAAAAGGAAAAGCTTTTTTGTAATTCAACATTTTGGAGATACAGAAAAATACATCCTTCCTTTGGAAATATACACATTATGAAGGTAAAAAGAGCACAATTCTAATAATTAGTATACTTCTCTTGTATGTATTTGGTAATGACAGCATGATAGTGGGAAAATAACAGTTCAGTTTATTGTGAGCCCGTGGTGGAGAGAGAGCTCTGGAGAATTAAAGCGTTTGATGTCTGACACTCCCTCACAGATGAGAGCGCTGCTCCAGTTTCCATGTTATGACTCGTAGCGCAAACATGGTGCAGTGGACTTTACTCCTGCAGTGAGCTCCAGTCAGGGAAAGACAAAGGAAATAGGATCAGCGGAATGGAGTGATAAGCCAGAAGAAGGTAAACATGTCTGGTGGCGCGTTATGACAACTTTGTCTCCATAAGCCATACAATAACATATTCATAAGCATGACATAGGAATGGCATAAGGGGAATTTGTGTTCATCGTGCATTATTACAAGGTGTATTCATCAGAGCACAGCATTAATGGTGATTAGTTATCCTCGGATAAACCAACTCAAAGTTTGTGGTAGACATGCACCAGATTAAAAGAGCTGGTGTAGTACTTGTTTTTTGAGTGGGTACATCTGAGACAGCAGAATTTTATATATGACATATTGTTTATGTGTTTATGTTTACGTCATTGTCCATTGGTATTTACACAATGCGCGATGAGGCATTAACTTATAAAGGGAGTAGTGCCATTCCTGTGTGGCTGTTGTGAATATGTTGCATGAGCATTATCACATGCCCCTGCCGTGTACGACTTATCACGTGTGATTGGGTTCAGTTATTCATGCGTGGCAGATCTTAGTCACGTAGCCCGTGGACAGATCCGGGTCAGATAAATCAAGCGGGGCGCCCACGCTGTCCTCGCCTGTCACAAAAACAACCTGCCGAAATCCCGTAAATAGTTCAGATCGAGGGGCCGCAGCTGAGAGAGGCTCCAGACGGGCCCATCTCGAAGGGGAAGAGGGCTGATTTGATGGCTGTTTACTCTGCCTGTGTTTGAAAGGACCAAGGTGGGCAGGAGTTCCAGAATTAAGGGCTGAACAGAGAGGGGGGACAAATAGCAGTCTAAATTGCATCTCTGTATGACGGCTCCTCTATTAGGAGTGCAGGTGTTCTACAGAGATGCTTCTCTATCTACAGTATAGAGCAGGGGTGTCCAACCTTTTTTCATCTGAGAGCTACTTTGAAAAAATGAAAATGGCTGAGAGCTACTCATGTTTTATATTACATTATGTGAATAAGTGTGAGTATCAAAACACTCACATTAACCAGCTGAATTCAGCTCCTTTTTGTATATACATGTATCAAATGTCAATGTCCAAAGCTCACATTTTGGATCAAAAACATCTTAAATTCACATCAATAGCATGTCAAATGGATGTTGGCTGTATCCATATGTTTCAAATTTCAATGTGTCAAGCTCACATAATATATCAAAACATCTTAAATTCACATCAAAGTCATAGAAAACAGAAAACATTACTACGTGTTTATGATGTGAGATGTCAGACAAATTTGGTGATCATTGGACGCTATTTTGGAACATTAAGCCACGTTAAGCCTATTCCTTATCATGGGCGTCAATAGAGAGGAAGACGCTTAATGTAAGATAACGTCCATACTCATAGGATTTCCGTTTTGATTTTTTTGACAGGTGGAAGTGTTTATGACAAGACATGTCCAAGAGAAATTTGGTGATCATTGGACGCTATTTTGGAACATTAAGCCACGTTAAGCCTTTTCCTTATAATTGGCGTCAATGGAGAGGAAAATGCTTAATGTAAGATAACGTCCATACTGAAAGGATTTTGGTTTTGATTTTTTGACAGGCGAAAGTGTTTATGACAAAACATGTCAGAGAGAAATTTGGTGATCGTTGATCGCTATTTGGGAACATTAAGCCACGTTAAGCCTTTTCATGTTAAGAGTTTTAGAATGTCCCTGAATGTGGTGCTGAACGTTGAATCTTTTACCGACTGAAACGCTTGTAGCGCATATGAGGCACACACACTTGTCCTTCACATTTGTGGGGGAAAAAAAAAACGTGTTCCCATTCCTCATGGAAATGGCATGTTTTCTGCTTTTTATTTGGCCAGGCCATTTTCTTTGTTCATCATAAATCTGGCTATTTTATAAGCTAAACTAGCTTACTAACACCACCAAACTCCTTGTTTTAGTTCAGTAGCTACCTCAGTAGCTAGCCTACAGCGTAACTGACGCGACGACGTGTTGACAAAACTTGAGAGTAGCGTAACTTATTTGATTGACAGCTGATATCATTTTGTGTTGGAGGGGGGTAGGACATCTGTGTATTTGATTGGATTGAATTGGGAAGAGGTTGCCAGGGTGCATTTATTTGTTGTTGGATTATTTTTGTACATATTCTTTGAACCTTTTGGTGAGCTACTCAAAAACAGGCAGCGAACTACCGGTAACCCGCGAGCAACGTATTGGAGACCCCTGGTATAGAGAGACACTGGTCCCATGCGCTGGAGATGGGACTAGTTTATGGAATAGGCCTGTAGTGTGGTATTTAATGTTCATGTATAGTGTGGGACACGCATGCAGAAATAAGTGTGTGTCAGTAACCCACATGGAGACAGAAATGCAATGAAAGCAGTTTGAAAATGGCCAACAGGCTGAAGTCCCTCTTCCAGTTCTCTCTTGAAATGATATTGGAATGGAAAGTACTCATTGTTTGAAAGGTGCCAATTTCCAACTTCCTGTTCAGGGCCTAGATGGGTTTTCAGACATGCATCTTAAAAATGCTCTCTTTAGACAAAAGCTTCATAGTTGTTTCCATCAGTTTTTAATAGAAGGCATGTAACCTTAACCGTAGATAACCGAGTATGATTATCTTTGTATGCCTGTTGTAAAAGAAAAAAAGGTTAAGTTTCTTGATCCATACAGGAGCTGAGCTGGGTCCATGGTAAAATGCAAGGCCCATTGCTGTGTATTTCTGCTCCCTGAGCTTGATGTACAGCTGGCAGCCAGGTTTGATAACATAGACCAGTAAACCGGTGTTGTAGTTAAAATTATAGTTATAATTTAGGTATATATACTCTCTATATTGAATACCTGTACTATATTTAGGTATAATTTATAGCTGTAGTTAACATTTCCTCAAAAAAAGGTCTTAGGCCTTTGTCCAGCGAGGAGTTTCCACGTGGTATTAAAAGGGTTGTCCTTGCTATGTTTGTGTAGTCAGCAGTCATAGAAAACGTGCTGTCTCTCTTTGCCCTGACCGTGGTCGTGGCGTTTGTCTGGATTTAGCGGAGTCCTCTGGCGATGGGGCAGGGCACAGCCGTGAGTCACAGCGTGCCCCGGCCAGCTTAATTAAAGGCCAGAAATGGCACTGCCAGGATTCTTTTTTTACGGGTTTAGCTGTGTTATTCAACCCTATCTTCATTTAAGCAGGTTGTATTGAGAGAGGCCCAAAGAGCAGGGTGGCTAGCCAGGGTGCCGTTCTGTCCCGGCCAATCCGGGAGCTGCTGGAGGGCTCGGGCTCACCCGCGTAAGCTGACGGATTGATGCATGAGTCCGTCTAGTGGAGAATCGGGAGTCCAAGGGCACTGCGGTGCTGGCCTATCACGGGGGCTGCCCTTCAAAACTTCTTAACAGTCTGTCCTTTGGAGGACCTTCCAAGCCCAGGCAAGGGCAGTGTGTCTGGTACAGTAAGCTGTAGAGAGAGAGAGAGGAGAGGGAGAGTTTCATCCTTACATAATGATCTGACTTTAATTCAGGCTCTGACACAGCACATACTCGCTCCAGACTGGGTGACCGGGGTGGGGAGGGTGAGGGGGGCCGGGTTAGAGATCTCGACTTAATTATACCTCCCCCTTTTAAAAGCTTTTTAAAAATTAAATTTGCTGAGCAATTAACTAAAAGGGGGATTTTCAGAATTTATGAATGACTGGCAAGATTGATATATTGCATGGAAAGACGGTGGCGCGCGCCATGGCAGTGGACAGGCAGAAGCTGTGGATTTATTGGCATGCAGGATTGCTCCATGTGCGGAAGGTAAAAAAAGGGGCAAAGTGGGCTTTTACTGCAGTGAGTTTAGCACTGAGCACGACAGGAAAGAGCTCCTTCTTGGCCTGTGTCTGCCCCTCCTTATACAAGTGCATTAGCGGTCTGCTCTTGCTCTCTTAAACAGGTGACTGGAGGACTTGGTGCAGATTGTTGGGGAAGTTTTCTCCTGGTGCTGACGTGTGCAGGGTGTGAGGTTTCCTCCTCCTCTTCCTGTGATGAAGGCGGTGCATCCCGCTTCCTTGTAGTATCTAACTTCATATGCCTGGCCACACAGATGACAGCACTTGGACCAGCACCTTTGAAATAGGTACACAAAGTGGAATGGTTCTGTATCACAGCACAGTACACACAGGGGGGTTGTTTGTCATGGTGAGACACACACAGAGCAGTTGTGTGTTATAGTGACACACACGTAGAAGGGATGCGTGGTATAGTGAGATTAGTTTTAATTGATAACAGACTATGGTGTTAATGACACAGACAGTATTGTTAGGTTGTGCCCTCTACACCCAGATCTTTTTTTTTTTGTTAGCTGCATTCAGCCAATGAGGAGATCAAGCATAGTCACGCTAAGACGTTACGTGACTCCCGACAATCTGTCCATCCAATAAGAGTGCAGCTCAGCTGAAAGTAGACGGGCTGATGGGAGATCTGTAGCTAAGCTGCAGTCCTCCCTCACGCTGTCTCTGTCCCAAACACTTTCTCCTGCTTATTGTACCTTCAGGGCAACAGTTATCTTTAGTAACAACACAACACAAGCTGTGAAATCTCCCTCAGGCAGTGTGTGAAACTTAGAGGTCTGTAAGGAGATAATCACTGAAAAAGAGAGATTGCCGTTCATGGATCATTCTGATGCATCTAAAAACGAATGATGATTTTATAATTGAAATGATCTCACAGCCACGCACATGCACACTCTCGTGCGCACACACACACAGGCCAAGAATGACACCTCTGAAATCCTGCAGGATCCTTGCAGCTCCAAGCTGACCTTAAAGAGTGACTGTGTCTGCCATTGTTTAGTCACAATGCAGTGACCATCATAGCAGGATATATAGAAAGTGTTCTGGTGTTGTTCTTATAGTTTCTGTGGGAAAGCTGCAGATGGCCATCATTTGAAAGTGCTAGGTAACATGCTGTAAGTGATAAACATTTTCCGGACATTTGCACATTTTAAACGAGGCTGTGTGTTCGTGTGTAGAGGCGTATCTCAGCAGATTTCAACCGCATCCATCAGATGCACAAGAGCTCGGTTGTGGAGGTGGATAACGGTTATTGCCAATAGTCATGGGGATCAAGGCATTTTAATTTGGGTCACTTCTTATTTTTAGACATGTATTATTCTCTCTTCTCCCCTTTCTCAGGGCGGCAGCATCAAACAGAAAACCCATTTTTTTGGGCTGATAAGACACGTGCAGCATGTAGTGAGACAGAAAGCATTCAGTCGTTCAGCACCCTCAACCAGAAACCCCTTCCATGAGTTCACTTTTAGGGTTAACAGCGCTGTTAAGCCTTAAGCTTAATGTCCCTCCTGTTTTGGATTCTTTCAGAACAGACGCATACGCTGTGTTTACTGGGGGGGGGGGGTGTGTGAGGAGGGTTTCTTTGCAGGTTCAGAGGGACTAACGCGAGGGACGCCCACGCATATTTTGAGAGCTGCCGTTACGTAACTTTAAAGAACGGCTCTTCGGAAGCCAGCGCTGGGAACACGCTGTGCCGACCGCCCGAACCGGAGCCCTCTGAGGGGGACGGGAAGCGGTGCGGGGCTGTTACCGGGCAACGGCAGACACCCTCCCAGCGTGGGCCGGCGTTTCGTGCCGGGGCCCACTTTTAAGGCGCGAGTCGGGAGAGCAGCACGGTAAATTCCGCTCGTTCCCCTCTCCACGGTCTGCGTCTCTGAAGCGGAAGAAGACGGAGACATCCGCCTGAAGCAGACAGCTTGCGTTTCCTAATGGCATGTTGCGACAGCAGCGGTGGCGGTGTGGAGGTCCTCCCTCTGGATCTCCGGGTTTGGTCCTGAGGCCCGGGACTGAGGAGCCTCCGCAGGCCAAACTGCCCAGCAGAGCCCGACAGTCCGCTCTGCTCATCTCCATGAGCCCCGTCACTGAAACGAGGGCGTCTGGCTGCATCCAGCCCGAGACTGCGCAAGTGGTCTGAAGCCGTCCTTGGCTGAGTGGGGGAAGACGGGCAAGTCTCGGTCAGTGCGAGCCGCTCCAGATTCCAGCCCAAACGGCACCGCCCCCCCCCCCCCCAATCCCCACGGTAATTATGTCTGATCGTTTAAGCCGCTGTTTAGCGACACTTTTGCAGGGCGTATTTTTAGCGCATGTCTCCGGCAGCGCGGCCGGGGAGACGTGACGCGTCTCACTCGCGGTTCAAGGTTGTTATCCAATCTGGAAAGGCACACCAAGGTCGAGTGGGGTTTAATAAGCTGTTATGTCAGGCCCGGAGACACATGAGCTTCTGTAAGCCAGTGATTTGGGTTAATTATGAACGGCACCCCCCACCTCAGCCCAAATACACACTGACTCGATGTGCACTGTGAGGACAAGCACTCCTCTTCGCGGTGTGCAGGGCGCTATAACCTGCCCTGTTGCGTAAAGGTGAACTCAGCACAGCACAAATCATCTGAGGACGCTTACCTGAAGTGTCTTTCACCTACTCCAGCCTACTGTTGAGCCCTGGCCACACGTGTATATAGTCCAAGGAATGATTGACACTGGTCTTTGAAAGCCACCCCGCCCCCCTCCTGATGTAGTAAATGCAGGGAAGTGCATTTACTAGTGTGTTTTGGGAGGTTTACTGTAAGTGAGTCCTCTGGCCCAGCCATGTGGATCTGAGCTTCTCTGTCTCTGTTTCCTTGCTCACAGCGTTAATCATTAATGAGCTGCTCCTTCTTGATGCGTGTCGCACATGTAATCCGCATGTGCCCAGGACAATGGAGTCAGCGCGACGTGCATTGTGCCATATTCGCCTCCAGCTCCGCACATCTTATTTATTTATTTTAACACCATTATGTGCTCGCTGATGCGAGCGCTAATAATTGCGCTGGCAGCTCCTGCAACGGCAGTGACGAGTTATTAACGGTCATGTGAAATCCGCTGACCTTACAAACTTTATCTGCACACTACCAGATGTGACCAGCGGTCTGATTTACAAAATAAATCATATCAACATTTATTAATACCATATATAGGAAACAAAAATCTGCAAGACTAGATGTGGCCCCTGTGGTGAGAAGCATGTTGTGTTATAAAGCATTTCTTTAGCACATCGCTCCTGTTATATAATGCTGTTTCTGAAAGCTTGTCCCATTTTAGCTCTGATTAGGCTGTGATACGAGCTGAATTCGTTGAACCGTGGCAGTTCAAAGGCGTCGTTTCCCATCGCGTTTGATGAACGAAGAAGACAACCCTCGCTTACTCTCTGCATCCTGTGCTGTTCAAGGCATATCTGAAAACAGCTCCTCATGCAGAGAGCCAGTTATAATTCACTCAGAATGATTCGGAATAAAAAATTTGGTGGCAGTGGTGGAAATGGTGTGCTGAAAAATGGAATTGCCCTCAGTGACTCTACACCTCACACCTAAATTACACCTACTTAGCATGAATTTACTCTAAAATGTGTAATACGTGTATACAAATTTATCAGGTTCATTTTGTGAGCAGTCGCTGTTCGGCCTCTGACCAGGCCTAAGTGGACTTTGGGCCACAGCAAAGCACCAGTGATATTTGGTGATGGGTTTTGAGTCAGAGGTCTGCAGGTTAGAATAGTGGGTCAAGCTCTGCTGTTGGACCCTTGAACAGTGAACCTGAGCTGCTCCAGGAGGTCCCCAGCCAAACAGATGGATAATAAGTAGAAACGTTAACTCTGTAGGTTCTCCCTGCAGAAGGGCTAGAGTTAAGCAAATAATGTTCATTTCAGAACCTCAGACTGGTTGAGCAGACCCTTTTGGAGAGAAGATGTTTGCCGTGTTGAACCACCACTTAATTTGCAAGGTGCTTTGAACGGCAGCATGGGCTAACCGAAGCTATGGTGATAAGCGTTCGTGTGCTACAACATTGGCATCAGAGTCATACCCAAAACTGTGACATCTGCCCTTTCTCCGCTGGAGCAGCACGTGCCCATTACACTGGTATCAGCCGCCGTCAGCATTTAATCACACACTTATGTATCTAGTTTAATTGGTTTTGGTGCTCTGCCATTTGAAAGTGTTTCTTAATATTTCCCATTATTTTAAAGTGTATGAAGATTTCCTGACCTTTCATGAGCAAAATTCAATGTAATATGAGTCTGAGGTCATCAATCCAAAAACACATGCACTTGCACACGGGTTTGCTGCTATTCGTGAGTATTTATCAGTGGTACTGTCTCAGCTGCTGTATTTACAGTGAATTAACCAGCAGGTACACATAAACTAGCAGCTCTCCACTCATTTGCAAGGTGGACTATATCATCTCTGTGGGCAGAGATTCATTGAACATTTGGCAGTCTAAGGTAGCCCCCTACTTGATCGGCTGCCTTTCTTCAGCGTGGGCCGACCTGGCTGATTAGCCCCAGATTACGTCTGACCTACAAACGTTCGGCTGGTGTGAACGAGGCCAGCGATCTCATTAGGAGAACCTGCGTTCATCCTCCCCGGTTTCACTCTGAATAAGAACCAGGAGAGATTAAGGTGATAACACAGCACAGAGGCCGTGAACGACAGCCTGGGCCCGTTACAGAGATCTCTCTCAGAGATGCGGGGAGTCTCACTTTGATTCTAGATAAAGCATCTCTATCAAAGAGAAGGCGAATTTGGGCCAACGTGTTCGTAGGCCATCAAAGGGCTCCAGCGAGTGTGAAAGGGTTCAAGTGGCATGTCAGCTAAGGTAACCCCTGTGAGAGATACTGCAGATAGTGTTACCAGAAGAACACTTATAGCCTTGCATAAGGAATAGGTCAGCTTTAATTTGCTCTGCCCCTCGCTCCGGCCAAAAGCTGGACCTACCGCAAGGGGCTAAACTAAGCTGCCATCAGCAGGGCAGCTTTCGAAGCCACTGAAATTCCCCTACACTTCCAGCGTCCCCACGCAGACCGAGAGGACTGACTTCATCCTGGAAGCATGTCAGAGGACCATACGGATGAATATAATTAAACGAGCGCTTATCGCCCGGAGCGGGGCGCCTCCGCCGGGGGTCAGACTTGTTTGCCTCTTGCTCCGAAGGTTGGGTCGAGGACGGAGCCGGCGGTTGGCATGTGTTGGGGGAGGGGGGACGGCGGGGAGGCACGCGGACGACGGAGGGCGTGCGGGTGAGTCGCGGGGCGAGGACGATCTCCACTTCACAAAGGTCTATTTTTACTTCCCCTGACTGTTCCCGTTTTAAACGGGGTCGAAGATCATCACGCTTACCACCAGCGTGATTGCACGTCAGAGCAGAGCCTCCTCGGTAGAGCAGCAGCTTCCGGTGGAGGCTCGAGTGAAAAGGAATCAATATTCACTGTTTGTTTGTTTATACTCAAACACAACGAACTATCACGTTGCAGTCGTTAAACAGGTAACCATGCAGCGACTGCTGACGCGCCGGTGCGTCAGCGGCAGGCTGTCATTGACGCAACCCGCAGGTGCGCGGTCGTAGCGGGTACACGAACGCTGCCCCCCGTTTGAGCCGCCGAGGAGCTCCAACGCCCGCGGAAATGGAAGTTAATGAATAGAGAATTACTTGCTTCAGATAGTGTAAAGCTCAATATGTTTTTGTAATAAGGGTGAGGATTTTATTGCACATTTAAAAAAAACCTTGCCATTAGCAAATGAAATAATCTTGGAGGTAAATGAGGAGACGCAGCGTTGAACCCTGGGAAACGGCGTCGCGGCCTGCTGCCTGCCCTTGGCTGGAAGTGCTTTTTAATTAAGACGCGCGTGGTGTACATGCGTGTGCTCCGATAAGGCTTTAATGCCTTCCTGAAGGAACCAGAGCCTGATCTCTCTTCGTTGGGGTTAATGAAGCTTGTCTTCAGAGTCACTTGGTTGAGCCATGCGGACCTTTGCTTGGAACGTGTTCTGCGATTCCAGGAGGTGGAGTCCTCATTGTGGGGACCTAAAATCCACAGCCTGTCACCTGCTCAGATGTAGTGACTCTGTGTTCAAACCAGATGATATGAAGGGGAGAAACAATTCTATACAGAGATACGTTTTATTTAGGGTTAAGTTACAGTGGTTAGGGTTATGATTAGAAGTTAGAGTTGGGGATCACGGTTAGGGTAGGCCTGTGCATGGTTATGGTTAATGTTAGGTCTAGTGTATGGGTTTGCGGTGAGGGGTTAGAGTTAGTGATGGGGTTGGGATAAGGGATCTTGTTCTGCTTGGAGCATAAATTTGATACCATGAGCTGCGTGTAAAGTAACTGGTGAGTGAAGTCTGTGGAGCTCGAGCTTCACCTTATAGCTAGACACTCTCAGGTTAGCAGTCAGGGGTTAGGGTTAGGGGTTAGGGATAGCTTTGGGGATGGGGTTAGATTTTGAGTTAGGGTTAGGGGGTCGCATTAGGGATGGAGTCAGGGTTAGGCCTGTATGTGATAGCCTTTCTTGGGTCTGCTGTTTTTGCTCTCTCTGCCCTGGCTACATGCTAAAGAGAGTGCCGGAAGCAAACCCTTTCACAGGTGTGTGGCCACGCAGGATGCAGGAGTTTGTTACCACAACAGCTGTTGTTATAGCACTTTTGGCAGGATGAAAGACAGGTGAGCTCTAAAAAGTGTACTGTTAAAATTCCCATGTGGCTGTCACTGTTCAAGTTATGTACCTGTCACTTTTCTACTCTCAACTGGGCTTTGACAAACGTTAACACAATTAAATCCATCTGAAGAGCTTTGAACAATGCCAGTGTCCTACCTTTTAAATTGTCTCCTGCATATCAGTTCTACAGTCCAAATTAATTCAGTTATTAAGTTGTATGTTATCAGAGATTATATTTTGCACAGCAATTTAAACAGTCGTTCTGTCCAGCTATCTAACCACAGCATTGTGAAGCATGCCATGTGTCATATTCTGAAAGAGAGTTATGGCATGATTGTTCCAGCCATGGCCTTCCCCTGAAACCTTGACCACCACCCGAAGGTTCCGCTTGCCCCACAGTGCTTTATCAGCGTCTCTGACAGGTGTTTGGTTTATGTGCTGTCTGCAACTCGATCCTTCACGTGACATCACTGGGGTCAGAGGAGGCACTCCTGTTTAAATCGTGTGGGCTATATTTAGGCCTGTGGTGTTTCTCTGGTTTGTCCAATTTCCAAGCTTCCCCACAGACACAGGGTGTGGTGCTGTATTCAGACACCCCACAACCGTGATACCTGACAACATATTTCATAAGTTTATTTCATGAAAACTGAGGCTATTAACTGTACGTGTGAGTGAGACATATTTTAGTGTCGGCAGTCTTATCATAGTATCAGTTGGTTTGCTGAGCAGTGGAGACAGAGTGGACTTTGCAGATAACAGTGATTTGGAGGACTAGTTGAGCACCAGGACCTCCAGGGCAAGGTGACCTGTGAATTCAGGGACGTGAGAAAGTTGTTCTCAGGAAAAGCTGGCTGGGCATGCGCAGACTCTCCCCCGCGCAGACTCTCCCCCGCGCAGACTCTCCCCCGCGCAGACTCTCCCCCGCGCAGACTCTCCCCTGTGCAGACTCTCCCCTGTGCAGACTCTCCCCTGCGCAGACTCTCCCCCGCGCAGACTCTCCCCCGCGCAGACTCTCCCCCGCGCAGACTCTCCCCCGCGCAGACTCTCCCCCGCGCAGACTCTCCCCAGCGCAGACTCTCCCCAGCGCAGACTCTCCCCAGCGCAGACTCTCCCCAAGGCAGACTCTCCCCAGCGCAGTTACTGTTGGAGTGTGACCAGTTTTTGTTGTTGACGGGACTGGTAATGCCTCCCAGAAGTCTGAGGGGCAGTGAAACTCACCCTTTCCGTTTGAGTGGCTGCGGAGTCCCCTCAGTACAGGACAGGAACAGCTGGATGTGAGTGAGGCCATAGTCGAGGAGCGATTACGTTACAGCCACAGAGGGGTCAGCCATGCTTCCCCAGAAGGCAGGCGGGAGCTCCCCGAATCTGACCTTCTCTGCACCGTTGAACTGCTGTTTGCATCGAAGCTGTTTGCTCCCCTCTGGAAAAACTTGCTGTGTAGACTCTACACAAGTGATGTCGGCGTATGTTAAAGTTACAAGCCGTCTAATATCCCTGTCAGTATATCCTAGCTGATACAGTGAAACATTCACTCTGTTTGGAGTTGAGCATAGTTTTCTCCCTGTATTGACCTTTTTATAGACCTAATAGATGAGCTCAACACACAGACAAAGCCATGTCTTCCATACTCCCTTAGTATGTCCTGAAATTTTCAGTAGCCTGCCTTACAGTTCTCTCGTTTAATTAATGTTGTGTAGTTCACATTCACAGTTCACAGTAAGCATGCTTGAATAAATACACAAATTCTGTGCATATGTGCAATATAGTGGTATCACACACAGTGATGAGACTACATAAATAAGGAAGGGGCATTATGCTTGGGTAGAGGAACAATGGTTCAGTTTGAAGAGGTGGGTGTGCGATGGAGGATGGGGAGCCATGGGAAGCTTGTTTCAGCTCCGTCTGGCCGGATTGGACAGGATGCGCTTGGGACACGCACCTATGAAGAGGGGCATGGCCAGGCATCCTGAAGCTGCAGAACAGAGTCTGACGGGTCTGACGATGGACTGAACATAAGGGGGAGCCTTTCCCTTCGTCCTGCTTGGCGTCCTTCGCTAAACCAACCATTTTCACTCCACAAAATGCAGAAGTAGAGGTTCTCAGGGAGCCGTGGACATTGTTGTCTGAGCCTACAGAAATTGCAGAGACTACACCAGCAGTAGTGAGCTCAACCACAAAGGACCCAATCTGTCCCTGTGTGCAAGTAGGTTTTATACCAGTTTCTGCCAGTTGCCACACCCTGAAAAGGTTAATTATGTAGGGAAATACAGATGTTTCAGAAAACAGCCTCCATCAGATTATCGAGTCAGCACCCTGAACAGCACCCCTACCCCTGTCCCCACCCCCGTGGAGACCCTGATAAGGCTGAAAGGGGCGAGCTCCGGAATCAGAGCCAGAGACCCGCGGCTGCTGTCGTAGGGACGTGAGGTGTTTTTGTCTCACTAATCCCCTTTGAAGAGCACTCCCTGTACCGCGGTTACGCCTCAAGGTCATGCGCTTGCCCTGTGACATTCAGCAAAGGTGTGTGTGTGTGTGTCTGTGTGTGTGTGTGTCTGTGTGTGTGTCTCTGTGTTTGGTGGTGACTCTGAGGCCCCTCCCCCTTTGTGACATCCCTTGTTTTCCTACATTTTATTTAGGATTGTGATTGGCCAAAGGGGCAAAGCATTTTGTCTTTAGTGGCTGGAAAGATAAGGTTGTCTTTTACTTAGTGAGAACACAAGTACTGTACAGAGTCGGTGTGCTGGAAGACGTGCATACACACACATGTGCACACATACACACACACAGAGCAAGTGGGCGAGAAAGTGACAGAGTGAGAGAGACATTTTGAACAATTTAAAGAGACAGAAACTCCACTGACTCCCCAAGCCTTGAAGTCTGGACCAGCGGCCACTCCATGCCATTTCCACCCCTCCATTAAGTCTGTAATCCAGCTTTATCTGCGGTAATTAACCGTGGTCAGACCGGGTCCTGCGTCTGGGGGAGAGCGCTGCCCCGCCTCAGCTGGATCCATTACTCCTGCCTTTCTGAGGTCCTTCAAAAGTGCTTATTATTTCAGTCAAACTGATGAAGTGTCCTGTCAGCTCTTCCAGGCCCGTGGCACGGAACCGGCCGGGACCCGCGTGTGCGGGCAGGGGGTGAAGCCGCGGTGTCGCGTGCGAAGAGCTGCGCCAACCGGGAGGGTCTCGCATAGCTGTGCGCCCACTGTGGCAGTGCGTGTGTGTAGGTGTGGTAAATATGCGCATCAGGGTCCCACTCCAGATACACACTAGCACTGACATGATTGTCTGACTGAGATCAGCTTGGTGTTTGGGGCAGTTAAGAGAAAGGAAGGTTTTTGCAGAGACCGAAGAATACACAGGTGTGGGTAGAAATTTGTCTGCTCACTGCTTGCAGTTGGTGTGTACAGCATTGTTAGACAGGGTATAGAGGAGCTGGGAGTGAAGGTGTCTCACAGAGCTTGTGCTGTACGCTGTTTGCGGTCCGGGCGATACTTCACCACAACTCTGGCTCTGTCTGCACTAGGCTGTTCTAACACACTGTCGCAGTCGAAGGCCTTTGATGGACGCAGGGAGCAGGTGCTTGAGAGGGAATTGGTTTTAGTGCCGGCGTTTTAGGAGAGCGTTGCGTTGGAGTATCCAGTGGTATCGGAAGCTGAGAGGCGTCGGAAGGGGAACACGCAAACCCACGGTGTCTATTTTGAGTTCTGCTCACAAACTCGACTGCCTTGCTCTGCCAGAACTTGGTGAAATCTGAAAAATCCACTCTGACTTCCCTTTTCAATGTGATTTGAATGCTTTGAATGCCCCATCCGATTTCTGCTCAGAGCGTCATTAGACTGTGATTTCACTATTTAATACTGGTTCATTGTAGGCGGGAGAAGTTCAATGAACTCTCACTGCTCCCACTGAGAGGAGGGTATTTCTGTAGTTTAATGAAGGACTCTCTCTATTAACAGAACTGAATTTTGTGTTTTCTGATGAAATGATGAAAAAGTCTGCTTTGGTGAATGGGGGGGACAGGGTTGTAATGCTGCCTGTGTGTTAGTGAGTCGGAGGTCTGAAAGCTGGTGTGTGGGTAATTTACATCCCTCTGTGACTGTATGCTCTCACTGGAATCCACATGCAGTTCAGTAACGGTAAATCGAGTAGAGGTGTAGCTGAGTAGGAATGACCCCTGGTTCACTGCATCCTAAGGTGGCGATCAGCTGGGAAATACTGTTTTTCAAAGGAATATTTGTTTTCAAATGCAGGGAGTTTGAGAAAGTGCTGCTAGGTCCATTTCAGACAGGTGTGCTACCAGCCAAATTGGCTTCATTCAGTATGGAAGGTGTTTATTCTCTGTATGTACTGTTGTTGATGTGACCCTATAATACGCTTGTACCTTAAACTGCAAGTTGGTTTGGATGTGGGTGTCTTTTCAAATAATACGTGTAAATGTAATGCAAGGTAACTGTTTTGTAGTCACATGTCCACGGTCGCCACGCAGTTGTGCATGTCTTGCAAAAAGATGACCATGGTCTAATTAACTTCCTCCTGTACCTCAGGGAAGAGACCAGAGGCCTAGCCTGGCTCTTCCTGCTTGTATAATTCAGGCTCCTTCGATGATTTAATTAAGAACGCGGAGTCACACCCTTTCCTTTCAGATTCTCCTTTATCTCTGATTACAACTTGGACGGTTTGGTAACCGCACGGCCTGTTCTTTTCTCTCCGATGAGAAGAGAAATGAAAGACTGTGACAGGGGAGAAGGAGGAGCTGGAGGGCACAGAGTAAAATATGCAGAAGTACAGCATGAGGTGAGAGTAATTATGCCTTCCCTTTCTGTCAGTCCTGAGTGGCTGGCTGTATAGAGGTGGCAGTCCATTGGGCTGGTCTGGAGGGATGGGTTGGGACTCTATCCAAGATGTGGTTAAGCAGATTCATTCAGATATTCTGATGATTTATACCCAATGTGTGTGTAAGCTCTGTTTCCAGGTTACTGCTGGTTTCTTGGTGTCTCTCATCTTGCTGGTACCATTGGAAGAGATATCAGGAAAGCTTCCTAAGAGGCTGAGACAAACATAGCTGGATGTTGTGTACTCTTCTCTGCATGTGCTATGCACTGACTTTGTTAGATGCACTATTACACTCTTCAGCCTGTAAGTTGCTCGGGATAAGAGTGACTGCTAAGTAACACCCGACATCTGGACAGCAGAGTGTAGTAGAGTTTAGAGTAAAGAGTAGAGTTTGGAGTAGAGGTTGGAGTAGCACAGAAGGTGGCAGGTTTGAACATGCTGAACCACTTCAGTAAATATCCAAATAACTGTCATGTTAAATGTAACCTAATACCATATGCTGATATGCAAATTAAGAATCACAGTAGTAGATTTTAGCTAACCAATAATTGCAGTCACCAAAAACGTTGCCATCCAGGTAAGTCCAAGCATAACATAAGATGTCTCACTGAAGCAGAAATGAAATCCCCCACCCAAAACCATGAGCCCTGCACCTCCCCCGGCCTCCGCCGGCCTCCCCTGGCCTCCTCCAGCCGCCCCCTGGCGCTGAAGAGGTTAAACTGTGGTTGTAATTGGCACCCGCAGCTGCGGGCTGTCTCAGCAGAGGGGCGGGCTTGCAGCCTCCGCTTTGTGTGACAGCTGCCTAATTGGGCATTCTCCCCCTGTAGCCGGCTTGCTTCCCTCCCCCCTCTCCCCCCGCCCCCCCGCCTGGCTGCTGACGAATGGCAGCGGATTACAGATGAGGACGGGGTGACCCGCTCGACCTTCCCGCCCTGCAGTGGGAGGGCCCCCCCCTCCGTGCAGGCTGGGCGCCGCGGGTCACTGGAGGATGAGGTCGTGAGAAGGTGGACACTCTGCCAGGTGGCGGATGACAGGGTGTCACATGACAGTTGCCTGATGTCAGTATGTCAAGGGCACTGTCTCTGCTCCCCCCCCCCCCTTCTTTTGTGTATGTGTGTGTGTGTGTGTGTGTTGGGGGGGGGGGGGGTGTTTGTTAAAAGGTGTTTTGTAACAATTTCTCTCAGCGCGAGTCGGCGGGTGACGGCAGCAGGTTCTGCCGGGCGCCCTGTTTTTTCAGCCGTTTTTAATTTGGTCGTATTGTTTGCCTCTCTCTCCCTCGCTGCTCTACAGGAGGCTGCCGGGGTGAGGTTGCGTCCTCTCGTTAAGAGTGGATAATCACGGTCGTTATGCACTGTAATGAAATCTTCTTGCTGCTGCAAAGGCAGCATCCCCCCTCTCTCTCTCTCTCCCTATTTCTCTCTGTCTGTTCCTCTCTCTCTCTTCCCACTTATCTTTCTCTGCCTCTCTTTCTTTCCTCCTTCTTTCTCTGTCTTCCTTTCCCTCCTCTTTATCTCTCTGTCCTTCTCTCACTCTCCTTATCTCTCTCTGTCCGTCCATCTCTCTTTCTGTTCACTGGCAGTGTTTGACACACGGGATGAATTTTCTCACAGCATCGCGGAAGAGCGATGTGCGGCGTGTGAGCTTTTGTCCGGGAAGACCGCGGTAGCGTATAGTCGGTCAGCGCGTCCACCCCAGCGCAGTCCTCAACCCGGTGAGGAGGCTAGCCCTGCCGTTTCCTGCGCGAGACGCTCCGAAGGGCTCGTCCTTTTAGCGTAGCGTTCCCCCTCGCGCCTTTGTCCCCCTCACTGCAGCCCCCTCCCTCCGCCGTAACAGAGGCAAAGAGGCAGCGGCGACTTCACCTCCGCTGGGGCTCTGTCTCCCCTCCCCTTCAGGTACAAAAAAAACCAAAAAAATCCCTCGCTAGTAAAACATGATTAATTCCTTCACTCCTCGTATCTGTTTGCGTGTCCATGCGTGTGCGTGTGTATGTGCAGGCGTGTATGTGTGTGTGTGTGGGGGTGGGGGGGGAGACAAGTGTGACAGAGAGAGGTGGGGGGGGGAGGGGGTGGGGGGGGAGGCAGAGAGATGGCAGTTACTCCAGGTTTAATGGTGACCTTGTTATGCGAGCCAGGAACCAGAGCGGGGCTGATGGAGCTGTCTGATCCAGCGCAGCCTCGGACGTGCAGCCTTGATCGGCGACAGCGGTTATCTGTGAGGACGACCGCACGCCCCTGTCCGCACCCCGGTCAGGAGCGAGGGCACAGGAGGGTGTCAAGTCGTGGGGGAGAGAGAGAGGGAGAGGGAGAGGGAGAGGGAGGGAGAGCGAGAGAGAGAGAGAGAGAGAGAGAGAGAGAGTGAGAGATGGACAGAGGGAGAGAGGGAGAGGGAGAGAGAGCCACATTAGTATTCCAGTCGAGTGTTCCTGCCTGCAGAGCAAATTGATTACTACACTGTACCTCCACTTGCCAGCACAGCTCTGGAAAAAAGGTAGGGCCGAGGATTGTGCTCCTGTGTTGCCGTTACATAAGAATAACACACGGCGCTGGCTTAACCTCCGCGCCGCGGCACAGTGTGCGGCTACAGGCTGGGTCTGTGCGCCGGAATGCCCAACGTGGCTTTATTTCCCTCTGGAAGAGCGGATTATTCTCGCTGTCGCGAGTTGTTGTGGCGGGTGTGTTTGCACAACAGCGGGTGTCCCGTTTGATTGGATTTGCAGTTTGCTGTAGTGGCGCTGTTTCCATTTCGTCTGGAGTAAGAGCGGGGATGGCGTCTCCTCAGCGCTAATGAGAATGTGTTCAGGGGGCGCTAGTGTGGGGTAGCATGTAGGGTGGGAGTGTGCGTTATAGACAGGGGGCGCTAGTGTGGGGTAGCATGTAGGGTGGGAGTGTGTGTTATAGACAGGGGATGCTAGTGTGGGGTAGCATGTGTGTGTCTGTTTTTCATAAAAGAAGGACACTGATAACCAAAATGTTCCAGGTTCAAATCCTGAGCAAGACCTTATTTGCATTCGTTTTTATTAAAGATACACTTAATCATGACACAGCCATGTGAAGTGTGTGTGTGTGTGTGTGTGTGTGTGTGTGTGTGTGTGTGTGTGTGTGTGTGGGGGGGGGGCTGTGCCCTCATCCCCTGTTTCTGGTGTCAGACTTTGTGTAGACTTTTTTGGAGGAGGCGCTGTGCTTGCAGACTGTAGCTTCCTCTGCGTGCTGTTAATTCACTGCTACAAAGATGTATTACCGAAATGAGGTCTTGCCCTGACTTATTATGACAACACCAACTAACTTTTGTGACATTGTTGGCTAACTTCTTATGACAACTGTTGTCCTCACTACAGACCTCAGACCTGTCTGATTTTTTTCTGTAATAATCTGTGACGTAGACATAATTTTTGACGTGACATTTGGACTGAAGGTTCCCCATCTCCCCCATCTACCTTTTCTGCATTTCTTATATTTCTTATAATGGCATAAGGAGGGATTTTGTTGTAGCCTGTGCCCCTTGGATGGACAAGACACTTGAAATGATGCTGTGGGTTATCATGTAATCATTTTGTTTTGAAAAAGGTCAACTTTAATGACAGGGCAATTTGTTTAAAATTATAGAGCAAAGATATAAAAGGATTTAATTTAAGATATTCCCAACACCTCTTCTTGTATTTTGAAGTTCCTAATTGGCCTGTTGACTGTTTGGATTTCAGCAATATAGAGTAGGTATCATTATTTAATGAGTTTATGGTGGGGGAAAATGTATATTTTAGGGCAGGTTTTTCACATCATATATGGAGATGTTTACTTTAGCTCAGTTCATTCATATTGATCGAACCCTGCCGTAGTGACCCACACTGTGGTTAGGGGTTCATTACTAACATGGACCCTGGAGAGCAGTACACGTTGGAATGGCTAACGAGGCTTTCCGGCTTTGATGTACTAATCCTCAGGGCCAGGATCTCCAGCCCTCCCTCTCAGTTGAAAGCCTGTTTGAGAACAGGCATGGAGGGCAACTGGCTGCGGCCTTTCCCCCTGTTGCTTTCCGCACCACCTACAGTGTGTTCCCCAGTGGGCTCATGCACACAAATCACAATAAACCCTGACTCCTCCGCTCTGCCTAAAAGCTGCTGCTTTTAAACCAAGGGAGAAATGAGCCTCCCACTGCCAGCACTGCAGGCCGGCTCCTCGGCTCCTCCCATCAGTCACTGCGGAGGTACAGGGCGTTAACAACACCCGAGCAGATGAAGGGGCATTAATAACACCCGAGGAGAGACCGGTGTGGTAAAAACACACAAACAGTCACAGGATCGGGGGGTTAAAAACACCTGAGCAGACACAGGATTAGGGGCATTAAAACACCTAAGCAGATACAGGGGAAATAAAAATACCCAAGAAAACACAGGAGCACATGAGAAGAAGCAGTAGCGTTAAAAACACCTGACACAGTCACACGTCACTGTGTCCTCCGCTCTCTGTGCCACGCATTGTTCTTGGCTTTGGCCCGAGTGCAGAGCAGTTCTGTTAATTGTGTGGGGAACAGGTGCAGGGAGGTGGGGGCTTGTGACAGGAAGGGGTCTGGTGTAATTGCTCTTTGTAACAGGGGTTTACCGTAAGCTGGAGGTGTGTAAACATTCACAGCCACTGTGCGGTGGATCACACCGCAGACGCATGCTGCTCCCATTGGTTGTTGGCGTGGGTGGAGCTTTTGGGAAGGCATGGTCAGGAAATGCCATTGGTCAGAAACACAGCAGGTTCCTGATGTTCATTCACTGGTACCAGCAGGGGGGCAACATCATTGTGATGTTATCAACACCACTTCTGGTTTTCTGGGAATCGCTGGCACCAGCAGAGGCATTGAGCTGGGAACAGCCACTCACAACCAGAACTCAGCAATGTGAGACAGGTCACATGAGAGCTTCCAGGCCAGCCAATCAAGTGTCAGTGTGTCCCTCTGTTAGGAGTGTCATATTTCTTGACTCGGTGGCAGAGGAGGTCATTATTGTTTTTATTTTCTATTTATTCATTTGGCAGATGGCCCTATCCAAAGGCATCATGGTACGGCATGGCAGATCAACAGGAACAACACTAACGACAGTACCACAGGGACAGGGGAGCCAGGGGCTCAGTGTAAAACGCAGTGCTAAATTATGGGCATACAGTGATGCTGTGAATGCACTGGCATACGCGCAGAGCCCAGCATTTACCCTTATGAGCCGTACGCACACAGAAGTAACATTAGCTCATATCACAGTGTTGAACAGTATTCTGAACATTATTGAACAAAAACCATTAACACCAATAACAGTGTTAGTAGGTCATGCTTTGGGTCATGCTGGGGCAGTGTGAATTGCAACCCAGCAGTCTCCACAGTGATTGGCTGTGTGTGGTTCTATGTCATTCAAGGCTGAGCCACAATGCCTATTCTCTGGACTGAAAGCTGGAGAGCAGAGACTCTGTGATGTACTCTGCTTCAGACAGTCTTTGTGCGTTGGAGAGAAACCCTGGTCATAGTCCTCTGAGGTTAATATTATTTCAAATGAAAATCTATATATCCAACTAAACTAAACAATGTCTATGAAGCTCATTTACTTTTATTTATCTGGTTAAATCCAACATTTAGAATGAATTTTCAGGGGCTCCTGAATGATTCATGAATGCTTATTATTCATTCTAAAAATCAAAATTACTGTGTATATCCAAACACTTTGCCTGTTGGGGATGCCTTTGTGCTTCCCCAGGCTGTGTTTGATCAATGTGGAATAAATAGTCATAGGTGTAGATATAGCAGAACTGATAAGAGCTTCAGGGCAGAAGACGGTTAGATGAGCAGAGTGGGAAGCTATCCATGTAGGCCCATTATCTGGCCTGCTGACAGGGGCACCCTCAGAAACGCGAACACCACCATGCTCTGTGGCGTGGTAATGTAGGTCACATGGCTGTGTTTTTAGTGCCATCCTGGAGCTGTAATTGGTGGGGCATGCATCTGCACGTTTTGGGCATGATGTTTTGAAAGTGGGTCCCAGTGACCTAGTTTGCAGGGCACTCTGCCCCTGATTGACTGAGTGACGGAGCGTTTAACCATAGTACTGTTACTGTGAGAAACTTAATACTGCTGCTGTCAGTCAGTCTCCACTGAACCTGAAGCAGTGAGGCTGGTTCAGAGGTTGTTAAACAGCTGTTTGTTGTTACAGCCATATTGAACTGTCATACTACTGGTTTCTTTTTAGGCCTTAAGAACATGAGTTAAATTTTCAATGAATCTTCTCACGTAATCCGCGTTAAGTCTTCAGCAGCATCCCAGCAGAAGACATGTCGAGTTTAAGGCCTCGCTGTGTTCAAACAATGGAGCAATGTCATGACCAACGGAGTGGGAAGAAACGGATGCAGAAGTGAGCTGTGTTTTGTGCGATCGTTCACTGAGTGGAACCTTTACGTGCCCTGAGGTTATGTGCGTTTGCTGAAATCCCACGCTCAGATTACCTAACAGCGTTCGGCCCTTGTCCTCGCTTTAAACTCCGACCTTGGCGGGCCTCTAACGCTCAGTCCGCCTCTGCTGAGCAAGTGTAGTCAGACATTAGCAGCGTTACTCACAGCCAGGGTGAGTTTGTCACTTTTTATTAAAACCGAAAGCTTTCTATTGGCGGCAGCAGCTGTTGCATCAAGTCTAACGCCTCAGCAGCACCAGTGACCTTGACTGCAGCCGTGGTCGCTGTGTAGCGTTTTTTTCCCCATCATGCATTTTAAATAGCTTAAATGGATTACAATTCCTGGACAATGGAAGTAATTTATTATCCTGAGTTTTTGGGACAATTAATCTTGTACCTCTCATTGGAGCAGTGGTAGATTGTCTTTGGATATCAAACCTGTGCTTTTTTTATCAGGCCCCGTGCTGACATAAATCGCACTTCTCCCTCAGCTCTTCATTCAGTGTGTCTCAGTTACTGATGGTGAGCGTGTGGTGACATCGTATTATGGAAAGTCTGTGTGACTTAGGAACACTGTGTGATGAAATAGCTTTTGTGTGCATGTTGTAGATCAAGAAACTGTCACAGATAAAGGACAAACCTCCTCCACTCAGAAGAAGTGGATTCCGGCTCCTGGTCTCAGGGGTTCTGTGGTTTTTAATCATTCCAAAGGGCAGATGCATAATCATGTCTTGGCCTCACTTTTCCCCCGCTTCTTTTAACATGACATGTGGATCCGTTGTCACATAATCGGAAGGTAATTCCACACGTAGCTAATACACTTGTGTTTATGTGAGGATCACAAAGTCACCGTTCCAAAAAACAAACAAAATAAAAACTGTTTTGGGCATGTTTAGTTGTGTGAATGAAAGTCACACAGCATCTTTTATAAAAACTGTATAGCAAAGCTTGGTTCTCAGTCAGTGCTCTTTAGTCTCAGTCAGTAGGGCTTCTTTTGTCTCAGTCAATGATGTATCCTAGCAGAAATTAAGTTTTTGGTTTAGGATGGTGAAGTACTCACCAAAGTCAGTGCAAGACAGTAAAACCCCGTACAGTTGTAATGGTCATATATTCTGTGCTTTGACCAATCTTACAGTGCCTCGCTCTAGCATAGCAGCTTTTGTTGGCAGAGATGCAGTCAATAAATCCTTTAAAGTCATCTTTTCAGATATTTCATACTTTTTAAAAGCGCTAATGTGTGGTGGGGCTAATGCCTGTTCCACCTGACTGAGTTAAAAACGTGCTGTTAAAGACACACCAGCTTGTTGCCTGGATGGGCCAGATTTCCTTGAAACGCAGAGGATTTTCATTCACCTTGATTTAAGTAGCCCTGTTGACATGCCCAGCTGTTGTCTTCGGGTTTATGTGTTTGCATTTTGCCCTGTCAGAAATTGCTCCAACAATTCTTATTCAGTGCCACCAAAGCTTTTTTAGGGGTTGAAAATATGTACCAATAAAGTAGGAGCATTCTCATACTCATACATTCTCATATGTCAGATTTTGTTCATTTCAAGCCAAAGTTGAGGAAACTTTCTCATTTTTTCTCCCTATATTCCTCCTGTGGTCAGATAACTGTACAAAGCCCCAATTTTAGCAAGGCTCTTCAGACGGTGTTGAGAAAATAAAGTTAATCTTAATGGACCACTGCCTTGAAAGATTATCAGAAGACGTCAGATGCCCTAATTCAGCAAGGTACCTTTAATTAGTTGCTGCGGTCAAATCAGGGGCAGTCAGTTCAGTTAATCTTGTAGCACAGGCTTGGGGACCGTTGCCAGTTAGCCTAACTAATGTTCTGGCCAACACAATGTGTTTTCAGCTGTCTCGAAAGTCATCTTGTATTTTGGAAGAGAAAGGATTTTGAAATTGGTACGGCTTTTACTGCGACTCGTCAGATATTGAGATGAAATATTGAGCCAAATAAAGTATCACTTCCTGTTTCTTTTGAATCCTGTTACCAAAGCATCCTTTCAATCAAAGTTTTATCAGGTGTGTCAAAAGCTCACTGTTGTGTCACAGCATCAGAAGATTGTGCCAGAACTTCAGTAGAGCATTTCAGAAACTCCCCAACAATGTAATGTAAACTTGCTGTAGCTTTGTCATTCTCTGTGAGTATTGAGGGGTTACTGCGTTCAGCCTAGCAGCTTCACATTAGCTCCACAGGAGGCTAATATTGACAGAGGTATAGAGTGGAGTGTCATCATTGTTTGCTTAAATCAATTAGCCATCCTCACCACTTAACGTACAGTCGGGATTGTGGCGGATTGGCAGCGGAGGGAGGTGGGGGGGGGGTGTTCACTGGGAGCTCGGCAGCATCGAGCTGAAATCTGAAGCGTCAGATTTAATTAACCTTTAGTGGATGCAGCTTTGACTTTGGGACTCTCCCTGCCTCCTGGAAGGAGAGGCGCGAGGGGCCTCCGCCTGTCTGACAGATTCCAGACCCGGGGTCTCTGTGCGGCGTGCGCTGTCACACGTGAGTCGCGTGACCTTGTCACGGAGCCACGCTGACACGGACCCGCCCCGCGGGGGCCGGAAGGTTGTCGGGACGACAGGGTCCCCGCTGCCTCAGATCCCCCTCTCCCACCCCCCTCGCCCCTGCCACCTCCTGAGTCACCGTAGCACAAGGTGCCAATTAGTGTCAAGGAGGTCGTTGATGGCCACCTCATCTGAAGGGACCATGGAGCAGACGAGACTGCCTCAGTGTTTCTGAGGAGAATGCTGCCTCCCATTTGGACTGGAGAGAGCGTGCATCTGAAATCTGGAACACCCCCCCTCACCCATCCCCACAAAAATGAGTTAGGATTACTGGAATTGAGCTGCTCTTATCTGATCTGGAAGGCCTTGAGTTGGACCCAGACCAGTTTTACTCTAATTTTTATTATTTTTTCTTTCTGTATCTGGGAAGTATGTATCTTGCAATTAGTATCTTTGTGCTGCTCAGACGGGTAATTTTGGGGGTTCAATTTCTCGAGGGTTTCTGGAGGCCATCAGGAATCTAAATGCATTATTTTACATGGGAACACAATGATTTTGTTTAGGATAAAGAGTGTAATTTCCAAGGAATTTTAATGTACAGTGTTCCTGTCGTAGGCCATGTCTCAGTGAGCCTCTTTCAGTGCAGCGTTTGTAGCCGAGAGGCTTCGTCCTTCTGAAGGGGCTCCGTGTGGGTGCTGAGAGTCCCACACTCCACGCGTACAGGGTGGGCTGCAGCTGCAGGCCCTCTGCATGCTGGGAAAAGGCAGGGTAGGTCATGGAGAGAGGGGTAAGGGAGGCCACTCTGGATCCACTGGAAGGAAAGGATGGATTTGGCTGCATGTAAACTGAATGTGATGTGGATGTGAAGTTAGGTAAAGATATGAACTGATGGTGGATGTGACGTTAGGTAAGGCTTTGAACTGATTGTGGAGGCCAGCTGATAGGGGACCGCATTGGAGAGCTTGTCTGGGCATGGGGTGAGGGTGGAGCAGGTGCTGGATTGCAGTCTTGCGAGAGCTGTGACCACAGAGCAGAAAATGCAGCAGAGAGCGACTGACCCCAGATCAGTTTTATCTTTCGAGTGGTTCGAGTGCCGTGGCCACATCAGAGGCAAGCTGCTTAAAGCTCCCTGAATTCTTAGAATGTAGACTTATTATTACACACGCCATATTTACATGGTGGTCCATTCTCTTTTGAATGACAGAATTCCAAAGCCCCCAGCCGTGATGTGGTGGCAGTAATTATATTTGCAGGGTTATTCAAGCAGTTATTTTTAGTGTTAACACTGGAAAAACACTGTCAGGATATTTACAACAATACAACAATACCTACAGTGTTGTTTTGCCTTTTGATTCATTACAGTAAAGTTATGGATGCAGGGATTGCATGATCCTTTTTATATTTCTACTGATATTGTGCATCTTTCTGTATTCAGAATGCCATTGTGGATGTGACCTCCAGTTATATTATTGAAATGAACCTGGGCAGATGACTCTCAGTGCCATCCGTCGCTGTGATTGGCCAGTCACTCTGCCTGGCACAGTGGTGTGTGGGAGGTGTGTGTGCACGAGCACTGCGTTTAACACAATACCTGCCAGGTGTCTCTGCCGTTCCTTTGCTGATTAGCGTTCAGGTGTGAACGAGCATGCTCCAGCTGCATGACTCCGGGGCCAGAGTGGTGGGTATGGGTGTTCCTGTCCGTCTCACCCCCCCCAAAACTGCCGCTGTCCCCCGCTGGTGTGCGTGTGGGATCCAGAGCGTGTCAGCGCAGCTTGACAGCCCGCTCGAGCGTGTCAGCGTGGCTAATCCCGCGGGATGATCTTTTGGGTTGGTAATATGAGTGGCAGGCCAGGGAGCTGTGTGTTCGCGTGCTCAGAGCAGCGGAGTGGAGAAGGGCCTCTCTTCCTGAGGACCTGCTCCTGCCTTCACTCAGCTCCTCTCTGTGGGCGAACAGAGGATTACTCTTCCACTGAAAGATAAGCTGCACAATGAAAACGCAGCCTTATTGTCATTTTGTTACATGTTTCAAATTATTTATTTTTTTGCAATAGAAAGTTCCTGGGGACCGGGGGCTGTGTTCTCTGATAATTGTGTAATTCGCGGAGGTGAAACGGGCACATTTAGCTGTTTGCTTAATATTCTTCTGTAGGCTGCAGAGATATTCTGTTATCTCTTTTTATTATTCTTGTATGCCGAAAGTTGGAGAATATTGTTTCTGGAGACTGTTTGAAAGATAAGGCGAGGATAGAGATGCCAAAAAGGTGAATTTACATGGGAGTGTAGCCAGTGCAGCAGAGCAAGCCTGCAAGGACTTGGGGTGGGGTTGCTTTGGAGTCGGGATGCAGAAAGAATGTCATGTTTTGTCTTTGGGTGTGTTGGGGGGGGAATGTATCAAAAGGTTCTCATGTCGTGTCGCTCCTGTTCTTTTGTAGGGCCTCTGAGGGACTGTGAAATCTGGAGAGCAGGAGGACGATACTGACGTGACAGCTCCCAGCCCCCCGCCCGCCCCTCCAGCAAGGGCCCCCCGCCAGATATCCTAAACATCCGCCAGCACGGAATGCATGGCAAGATCCTGGGTGAACGCGCCTCTCTCCTTGCTGGCTCCGCCGGAGTAACCCCACTCCAGGGCACTGTGTGCGCTCAGGGCTGCCAGCTGGATGCTCCTCCAAAGGCTCTATTCAGGCTTGAAGTTTTCCCTTGGAAGTCCCTTGATCACTTCCCTGGGACTAGGTCCACTTAAAAGTGTGTGGTTTTTAAACCATCAGAGGCAGCTGCTTTTTCCTCTCCCTCTTTTCAGTAAGTTGGAAGTCTCACTTTTGTAAACCGGGGCGTATGTTTTTTCCATAGCAGCACGGAACCATACAAGGGGACCCGAATATTGAACATGACTCATGGGGAAGAGCCTGGCTCCGAGACGCAACAGGATTCAGCTGTTCTAACTTACCTGGAGGGCTTTCTGATGCATCAAGCGGCAGGCGGGCCAGGCGGCACGGGCACGAGGCGATCTGAGTCTGGGCGGGGTGACCAGGAACAGGGCGACAAGGTCCAGGGGGGCCTCCAGCTGCAGAATCATGCTGCCGATCCAAAGCAGGACCACAGCACACCGGCAGGGGGCACCACGCAGCACCTGAAAAAGGCCAGACTGCTTCGCTCCGAGGCCTGGGGCGAGCGGGAGGGCCAGCGGTCGGCAGTGCCGGTTTTGGATTTAAATGGGCAGGCCGGAGAGGCCCTGGACGGCTCTCCAAACTGTAAGGGGGAGAGCACCCTGTTGGCGTCCCTGCTGCAGTCCTTCAGCTCCCGGCTGCAGACCGTGGCCCTGTCACAGCAGATCGTTCAGAGCCTGAAGCAGCAGGACCGCGGCCGGGCTGATGAGGGTGCCAGAGAGGAGAAGGAGAAAGAGGAGGCCCACCCGTGCTTGGGGGCCGCATCCAGTCGCCTGAAGGGCCTCATGAAGAAGAGCAGAATCCAGACCCACAACAGCGTGCCTTTCGGTCGGCGAGCCAGCCAGGAGAGGGTGTCCGAGCCCCCCCAGGCGCGGCTGGGTGGGGCCCCGGCGGCCGGCCCAGACCCACTGTCCTGTGCGGCGCGCCTCAAAGCAGTGGCCAGCCTGGTGAACACCCGGCCCAGCCCCGCCCCTTCCCCGAAGCCCAGCGTGGCATGCAGTCAGCTGGCGCTGCTGCTGTCCAGCGAGGCTCATCTGCAGCAGTATTCCCGCCAGCAGGCCCTGAAAGCACAGCTCTCTGGGCGCTCGGCCAGCGAGAGGCTCGCGGCTATGGTCACGCAGCAAACGCAGGATCAGCAGCCGAGCAGCGCTGGACGGGCTCAGATAGCCCCAGACACGTTAAGCTCCTTAAATGCCAAAAACGGAACACTCCCGCCACAGGCATTAGGCTCCAGTAAACAGAACCTGACGATGGCTGCGGGGCAGGGCAGGGGGCCGGCCTCCCCGCGAGCTCCACAACCTTTCAGAGACAGGCGACCCTTCGACCGGCATGGTGGCCGGCCCTCCCAGAACTGCAGCAGCTTGCTCCTGCACCTGCTGAACAACCACAACGCGCAGAGGCGAGCCAACGGGCACCTTCACGGTCACGGTCACAGTCACAGTCACGGTCACACTGACCTGCGGGATGAGCGCAGCACATTTCCCAGCCGGGGCTCGCCGCTGCCATCAGACAGCGAGTACTCCAACCCGGAGACCAGCCTGCCTCGGGACAGCAGTGATGCTGAGAGTTCCTGCTCCAGCAGCTCCCCCATCGACCTCTCCGTCAGGGGTAGGGGCGCCGGCCTGGCACTCGGCTTCTCTTCATCGTCGTCTTCATCTTCCTCTCTCGACAGGCTCACAGAGTCCCTGATAAACAAGTGGAGGCCAGAGAACCCCCCGCCAACCCCAGCCAGGCCCAGAGAGCCAGAGGCGGCCTCGCTGATGAAGCCCCACCACAAGGTGACGCTTTTGCAGCTACTGCTGGACCACAAAAACACGGCTGTAAACCAGGTGAACAGGAGCACGGATAATCTAGAGTTACGGCAGGGCCTGAGCCCACAGCCCAGTGGTGTGGGAGTGGGAGTGAGCAGACAGACGCCAGCTACCAGGTGCGAAGAAGCCAGGACACAGAGCCCCCAGAGTGGGCATATCGGGAAGAACCTTCAGTCCCCGCCCACCTTCTCTTATGGGCAGGACTCAAATGGCAGTGGATCCCCATACAGGCTGTATGCCTCCCCTCCTGCTCAGACTATTCCCCTGAATCTGTGCAAATCAAAACCCTCCCCGGGTGATGGCAATGCCCAGGAGCCTGCTTTCAGCGCCAGCATCCTACTGCAGAATTTAGCCCAGTGTGGATTAAAAAGAACTGCCTCTTCCCCTCCGTCAAAGACTCCAGCCAAAAAGCAGACTCTTGACTTGAAAGGGGACCAGCCGGTCACTCTTCTGGAGAGGCTTAGCGCGCCCATTATGAAGAATAGTCCCCCCGTTGCAGACGGACCCCGTGCAAATTCCGCCAAGGTCCCATTTGTGCCAGAACCTTCGCCCCCAGTCTCAGAGATTGAGAACCTTCTGGAGAGGCGCACGGTTCTGCAACTCCTCCTGGGAACAGCTAGTAATAAAGAGAAACCAGTATGTGGCAAGCGGAAGCGAACGGCAGCCCAAAGCACGCTGACAGAAGAGCAGCCAGAGAAATCTGAGAGCCATGGCAGCCTGAACGGGCCCCCACTGGACATCAAGATCAAGATGGAGCCAAGAGAGGAGAGTCCTCTGTCCGACTACGAGGAAGAGTCAGAGTGGTGGCAGAGAAGGGGAGGGGAGGATGAGAAATGCCCCCCTCAGAGGGATGTAAAGCCTGAGCCGCTGTCCCCGGAAACTGTCCCCAAATACGGCCTACTCAGCCAGCTTTTGAAGCAGCAGACCAAAATCTGCCAGCTGAACATGCAGACCGGTTTACACTCTGGCACTGTGAAGGAGGAGGTGGAGGACGTCCAGGGGCCTGCCATACCAAAGAAGCGGAAATTCTGCGCAGAGCTGGAAGATCGCCTGAGCGGGGAGCCGTTTATGAGTTCAGGCAGCAGCGACAGCACTCCAAAAGATGGATCTGACAACGGTCATGCCATCTCCAGCATGGCCGAGGGACAGAAGTTGAAAAAATTGGAGAGTTTGGACGAGGCCAACTCTCCCGCCACATGCCCCGTGAGCGAGTCCCTTCCGAATGACAGCCGGGGTTTCAACGTCCTAAAGCAGCTCCTGCTGTCTGATAACTGTCTGAAGGACCTGGCCCAGCCTGGGGGCTCCGGGAGCCCCTCCAGCCCTCAGGTGAATTTCAAGGTCAACGGGAACGTGCCGAGCAAGCCTGCTCCCAGTCACGGACTCACCCACCTGCGGAGGGACCTGAGCCCACCCAGTGACTTCCAAGTGGTGAACGGGGTTTCCACCAGCCGCAGCCTCCCTGCCTCCCCTCCCTGGGGTGTTCACACCCCGGCGCGCCACTCCCCAAAACTGAACCTCGTCCCTATCAAAAGAGATGCTGAGGGCCCTGTCCAGTGGGTGGTCAGCGGGGAGGAGAGACATGACTCCCCTCGACTGACCAGGTCCAACCCCATACTGTACTACATGCTCCAGAAGGGGGGCTTCCAGCTGGGCCGGGAGCGGAGGGGCCGGGAGGAGGGTCCCTGCGGGGGACTGCGAGTGAGGGAGAAGCAGGAGACTGCCGACCACGGCCTGAGCTCCAAACATCTCCTGCACCTGCCAGACGAGAGGCCAGGGGGCACTGTGGAGCGGCACAACGGGTCTCTGAAAAAATGCTAATTACTAAATTATGAATTTTTTAAAACAAATGCCAATATCTGGACTGAAAATTATTTTCTGTTGGTGTCTGTTTTGCTTATTCATTTGCTGGTTTGCCTTGATCCTTATGAGAGTTTATAAGAAGGAGAACACAGCCAGTGCAGGTGACATATGAGTAATATCACACACTGACAAAACAGAAATCCAAAGCAGCTTTTTCATTCAGAATGTTTCCTTTGGATTTTTTTGAAGAATTTATACTTATATTTTGATGTTCATACTTTTAAACAAAGAGGAGTTTCATTAAGTTTAAACCAGTCAGAATGTTTAACGCTGAAGTAAAACATGAAAAATGATAATTGCCAGCTGGTACCCAATATTTTGGTTTCACCTACACATGGCATCTGGTATAGTGATATGAGCGTTTGTCCCTATGGTTACTGTCTATGAAACCTGTGATTGTGTGTAGGGTGAGAATGGCAAATGCTTTCCACACCTCTGTCCTCTTGACCACAAATTGACTGTAATACCAAATCACTTTGAGTCACAGTAGTTTTTCACGTTCATCTACTACATCAAGCTCTCAGCCGAGTACTCGGTGAATGAAAAAAAGAGTGTCTCGTATATAGTAACCGTAGTCTCTAAATTAAACCAGACCACAAAACACATAAACATACTGCAGGACTTTGAAACCTGTGTGTAGCTAATATGGGAAAGGATGTAAGCGTAATGGTAATAAAAATAATAATGATAGACTGACCTACCTTCAAAACTATATATATGTAATGTGTACATCTGCATTATAAGTCTGCATTGCACAGTAATTCAAACGCAAAGTTCCACAGAAGGCTATGCATGTGTCAGAGATTTTTATACAATCATTCTGTTGATCCAACAAGTGCCGAGATGCAAGGAGTCAATCTGGGGACAGATGTGTGAGCTGAAATTTAAAAATCCACTTTGTCCTTTGATTTGGAATGAAGCTGTCTGTGCTGTGAGATGTTTTCCAGAGTTGGGCATGTTGGGAAACATCACTCTTCTTTTTCGATGATTTTTCTAGGTTCTTTTGTGATGTTATGTGCTCTGTTATGGACACCCTGTAGCATTTTAACAGTGCCAAGCCAAGTGAAAAGTCATATTAAAATGTGATTAAAAAAAATATTATAAATGGATAATAGTTATGGAATGGCTTTTCAGCTGAAGAAAAGCAAATGGCTGTTGATCACCCACGCTGTGAAAATGCCAAGATGGTTTTTATATGTACATATTGCAGCCCTTGTGTTTTTTAAGATCACATAATTCGGCACATGCTGCCATTTGAATATACTGCCGTTCTGCAGATCAAGAGTGTATTGGCAAACCAATCAAAGCGATGTTGCCCATAAACCTTTGAGATTTGCAGTGAGGAGCATGTTGTGTTTTCGGTCTGTAGGATACTGCCACCCTGCTGGTGAGTGAGAGAGAGATATTCCCTGAAATGCTCCGCCCTCTTTCGCTGTTTGTTCAGTTTCTCTTTTGTGTTGATTTTGAACCCCACAGACGGGTGCATGGAGGGCAGTTCCTACAGACGTGCTGGCATAAATCCCTCACAGGACATTTTGATGTCTTAAAGTCTGATATATAATATCTATTGTTTTTTCTTTATTTTCTCTCAATATTGTACACATTGAATTAGGTATGAAGAGTGGTTTAACAAAACTATATTTGTGTAAATAGTGCTTTCTTTTTGAAAGATAGATATTTTGTATGGTTTAACAGAAAGATGATGTAATAGTTTTCGATTCACTAAGCTCATGTAAATACTGTATAACAATGTACATACTTGGACTGAAAATGATGACCTTTGACCTGTTCTTTTTCTCCTTTTTTTGCATGTGTCACTATGTTGTAAGCTTATGATAATCTTTGTTCGGCAACATGTTGTGTTACGTATGATGCTCTACACGGCTGCCTGTTGCATGTTTTACGCATGGGAAGGCCCACATACAAGTACTGGATGTGGGGAAATTTAAAGTCTTAAATATTGGTCTTTTGCCACAGAGAGCTCATTACTTAAAATGTGAACAGTCGGTAAATGAAATCATAGACTGAATAGAAAATATTTAAACTTAAAAAAGACTAATGTGCATTAAATATTTGTTTTCTTTTGTTTCTACTCCACTGGCATTGATCCAAATGCAAACCCAACCACAAAGAGAGCAGCTCAGTGCAAATTGAGGTCGGAGGTCACCACAGTGCGCTGGGCTGAAAAGACACACATTTTTGTCAATACATCCAAACCTCTTTCCATGTGACAAGCTGAAATATAAAACTATATTATTTGTTTTTTTAATATTATTATAATAATTATTTTCTTTTTTGGTGTTTACTTGCACAGATTTTAAATAAAGTACTAAAATGCACAATTTGAATAAATATAACGTGTCGTTTCCTTCTTACTTACATTGTGTTTTCTCTTTCTGTTGGACTTCTGTGGCTGACAAGTTAAAAAGCAGCGGTCTCGAAGTGTTATAAAGGCCTTTGTTTTCAGGTGTGTGCACTGATACATTAAACCCGCTACACACTGTCTCTGCAGAGCCTGTCTCAATGGAGGGGAATACATTTTTATTTGACACCATCAGCTCTTGTAAGACTCCACCATCTGAGTTAAGTCAGTCTCCCAGCAGTGTGGTCCAGGTCAGAAAGCTGGCGTTGGCATTGCCCTTTCAAACACAGCACAGTTGATTTTTTGTGTTTCGCTTCATCAGCATCAGCAATGGCTTAAGCCCCCAGCCAAAAATGTGGCTTCAGATGTGAAAGATGTTGTGGCTGCAGACTTTACTAACCCAAACATGCACTATACAGCATTAGTGGTTAAGAGATTACCAAGCTGACCACACGCTGCTCTGAGTTAGTGGTGTGCACACATGCATGGCAGCTGTAGTCTGACTCGTACCCAACTCCGCAGCACTCAGCTGACCTACATTCCCTGCGGAGCCCGGAGTTGTGACCTTAATTCCTGCCAGTTGCCGTGACCAAACACAAAAAAAAAGAAATGAAGCGAGAGCGAGGTAGCCTGCTATCTCCAGCGGGCTGGCGTCGGGGCAGATCAAGAGCCTGTGAAGTGGAATCATTCGCAGGGAAGGGACACTTTGTGAGAGAGCACCACCAGCCTGAGGCTCTGAGCCTGCATCCAAGGAGATGGAACAGGACGAGATGACAGATAGCTACATTCTCTACAGGCACATTTTCAGCCACCTCTGCTTTGCACTGCCAAGGAACACCATCAGCTTTCAGCTAGCTACTACATCATTACCACACTCACTTGCTTGTTGCTGTTTTATCACTGAAGGTCTGTTATGACTAAGGATGGTTGTGTGACTTGCGTTATGTTCGCAGTACTTTTGTTGCTTCTGTTTATGATCACCTGTGTCAGAAGGACCTCTGTAAACCTGGCCCACCTTGCAATTTTGCATTTTACATTATACACAGATGGAAAAGAGAGGGAAGCTCTTCTTTATTTAGCAGGCCAGAATACACGCTTGCTTTCTTTTTACAGATTTGCTTCACATAGAGAACTGAGAGAGACTAGAAAGCTAAAACTGTGACATCATCTCATAATGAAACCAACAAAATGACATAACCCTGCATTTTAAAACGGGTGTGAGCACTGTGTGTACTAAATAGCATTTAGGGTAACACAGTATAGCACTGTAAACACCACATAGGATTTAGGTTAACAATATAGTAGTGTAAACACTAGACAGAATATAGGGTGACATAGTGTAGCACTGTAAGCAGTAGGAAGTATTCAGGTTAACAGTATAATACTGTAAGCATTAGATAGAGTTTTGGTTAACGGTATAGTACTGTAAGTATTAGCATTTAGGATAACACAGTGTAGCACTGTAAGCACTATATAGCATTTAGGTTAACAGTATAGTACTGCGCCAGAGGGCTGGTAGATTGCTGTTTTGTGTGCGTTTGTTCTTGTGCAGCAAAGTCTGTTGTAGATCTCTACTGGATAACTGATTTTGAATCTGATCTCTTTTCAGATTTCGGCAGCTGTAGGCGCATAAGTAGGTCATGTTTTTGTGAGTTTGTATGTGTTACTGTGTGTGTCAGAGAGAGACTTCTGTCTGTAATGGGCAGGCTGTATGTGTGTGTTTGTCAAAGAGAGAGACTGCTGTCTGCTGTGAGCAGGCATTTGTTCCAAGGTCAGGATTCAGTTGGAAAAAATAGGTTATAAGCTCCTTAATTGCAGGATGGCTCTACAAAAAACAGTGTGTGGTTGAACATGGAATTCTAAATGATTTAGTATATATTAAAATGTCATATATCACTGACAGCCCCATTCATATTGTTCATTCTTTCCCCTGTATAGACTCTTACAGTTTCATATGGATGATTTTCTAATATTGCACTATTTGGCAATAGGATATTGTAAAATTACATTAATTGTTTTCTTTTATGTATATTAAAATGACAGGATAAGCAATAATGTATACACCGATGAGCCAAAACATTATGACCACCTGCCTCATATGCTGTTGGTCCTCCGTGTGCCACCAAAACAGTGCCAACCCGCCGAGGCATGGACTCTACAAGACCCCTGAAGGTGTCCTGTGGTATCTGGCACCAAAACATTAGCAGCAGATCCTTCAAGTCCTGTAAGTTGTCAAGGTGGAGCCGCCGTGGATCGGACTTGTCGGTCCAGCACATCCCACAGATGCTCAATCGGATTGAGATCTGGAGAAATTGGAGCCCAGGGCAACACCTTGAACACTTCATCATGTTCCTCAAACCATTCCCGAACAATGTGTGCAGTGTGGCAGGGCGCATTATCCTGCTGAAAGAGGCCACTGCCATCAGGGAATATCATTGCCGTGAAAGGGTCTGCGATGTTAAGTTAGGTGGCACGTATCAAATTGATGTCCACACGAATGGCTGGACCCAGGATTTCCCAGCAGAACACTGTGCTTGGAGTTGCAGTCAAAGCTACAGTTTGAAACCCTGTAGACCCGGGTTCGAGGCCGGGTGGGGTGACTGCTCTTGCCCTTTGCTGCATATGGTGTTAGTAGCTGGATGACTTGCCGTGAGGCCATCGGAGGCGTGCCCAGTGTTTGAGCCGTATGAGGGACCCCCAGGTTAGGTTGACCCCAGTGTGAGGGACCCCAGAGATGGGTGAAGCACCAGTGAGTGGGGCATCCTGGGATGGGAGAAGTACGGTGGGGGAATGCGCGAGGGATGCCTCTGTGTGTGAAGCGCATTGGGCGTGCTTCCAGAAGGGGAGGGCAGTGTGACAGAGTGCTGTCACTACGGTTGAGTATGTGCTCTGACTGCCATACTAACGAGCCTGGCTCTTTGGTGTTGCGGGCAAGCTGCAGGTTTAGCACCCCATAGACTTGGGTTCGAGGCCGGGTGGGGTGACTGCTCTTGCCCTTCACTACAGGCGCACATGCACATGGCCATCCACGTGATCTAAAAGAAAATGGGACTCATTGGACCATGCAGCCTTCTTCCACTGCTCCAAGGTCCAGTTCCGATGCTTGCGTGACCATTTTAGGCACTTTTGATGGTAGACAGGGGTCATCATGGGCAGTCCGACTGGTCTGCGGCTATGCATCCCCATATGCAGCATGGTGCGATGCACTGTGTGTTGTGATATATTCCTCCTGTATCCATCATTAAAATTTTCTGTGACTTGTGCCACAGTAGACCTTCTGTCGATTCGGACCAGACAGAATAGCTTTCGCTGCTGTCATGCATCGATGAGCCTTGGGTGCCTTTGGGTGTCGTTGGTTTGCAGTTTGTCTCTCCTCAGACCACTGTCAGTAGGTACTCACCACTGCTGACCGGGAGCACCCCACAAGCCTTGCCATTTCAGAGATGCTCTGACCCAGTCAGCTGGCCATAACAATTTGGCCCTTGTCAAAGTCGCTCAGGGCTTTACTCCTGCCCATTTCTCCTGCATCCAGCACGTTGACTACGAGAACTGATTGTTCGCTTACCATCTAACTTACCCAGACCTTGACATGTGCCCTTGTTTGGACATGATCAACGTTACTCGGTTCACCTGTGAGTGGTCATAATGTTTTGGCTTATCGGTGTATATTTCTATGGTCTGCATTCTAACATATCCATAGATTTTTTTCTGTCCTGCTTTAACATACAATAATGTATGTGCACATAATATTTTCTGTATGTCTGGCCTCAGCTGACATATGGACATGTCCCATTGTTCCCTTCCTACACTCCTCTGGAAGCTCTTTGGGTTTGATGTGTCTGGTAGTTCTTATACTGACAGTCTGAACTCTGCAAAGGCCTTTAGTCTGTACAGGGCAGAGTGACAGATTGCATTTCTGAGCCGAGCAGAGGAAAACTGTGCTTAGAGGACAATAACTGCATTGTCTCTGACTATAGCTAAATACCCCTGCTGAAATGACTCATTTTGGTTTTAAGTCGCTGTTGCAATGTATTTTTTATTAGGTTTTTCTGCTCTCTGTCAGTGTGTATGAGCAGTATTCTGGAAAATGAGGTAACCTGCATCTGTGCCTTTTTTGGGGGTGTGATACATCCTCTGCAACGGTCCATGCTCCACATTTGACCTGTGGAAGTTGAAAATATGACACACTGCACTGCTCATGGGAATTCTGGCAGACTTTCACCAACGACAGAGGTTTTGTTTCCCACAAGACAACATCAGGGCAATCAGTTCTGACAAGTGGTCTCCGAGCAGTTTGAAATTAAGACTGAAACAGGTGTATGGCTGACTTCTCCGGGAATCTGATTATCTCACAGCCATCACAGTGAGCACGCTTAAATCCCAGACCTATGGGCCAAAGAGCAAATATAAAGTCATTTTAGGGAGACTTAAATAAATACTGCATTGCATTTTCCCACTTGGAAGTGAAGTGTTGCATCCACCATGTAAGTCCAGTTAATGCTCTTCCATATAAAAGAGTTTCCTTGTCTCTGTGAAGTTTTGCTCACTGTTTTAACATTATAACCATAACACAAGATAACGGTGATAGACCCTTCATATGAAATATTTATTTTAAATACCATAATATTAAAATAGAATGTTAAACCTTTGCACAACTGATCCACATTACTTTTGATTCTTACACCCCTTATCCAGATGCCTCATCCACATATATCATATCTTCACTCAGTCCATATTTTCCATATTTAAATTCAGAAATGCAAAAACTCAGTGAACACTTGAGATATATCTACAATAATCTTTTTTCCTCAAGTAATTGTTGGAATATGCACAGGTGTAACAAAGGTCAACTTTCCTTCACAGTTTTACAATGGCAATGAATGGACGATGTGTGTGAATACTACTAAATAGACAAAAAAGCACATGGTGCTTGTAGGTATCTTAAAAAGTCAGAAACATTAAAAATCACAGACAAAACTCAGCTCATTAGGTCATACCCTACAAGATCAGCTTGCTGTTTGCCCTGCTTTGGTCATAAGGGGTGAGCATACAGGTCCTTGACTCGTTTCCCCTAAACAGTGTCAGTTGGCTGGCCTTCTCACTATGTTAATCCTATGAGCCGCCTTTGAAGATCCTTTGTGTTTCCAGTTAGCATTGTTCTCACCGCCTGAGGAAATGGCCGACCTTGGGCACGTGCTGCAACAGGCCTGTCCTCACCAGAGTGTGGTGGAACAGGGAGGCGGTGGAGGTTAACAGGAGCTTGTTTAGTGTGTGGGCTGAGTACAAGGACTGGTGGGGGGCAGGGAGAACAGTGGGGTTCTGTCTGCTGCACACAACCCCCCCAAAACTCTCCAACTTCCATTTTATTTGATCTTCCGATGCTTAGCCTTTCTTTAAACTTCGCGTAACCTCTCGTCTCTCCATGAACTTCTCCCTCTGTCCGTGTTTATCGGGCTTGAACTGCCAGTAACCTCCCGGCTTCCTCTGTCTGTGAGAGAAGAAAAGGAGAAGGAAATTAAACAAATAAGTCATGGGTTTAGATCAAGGTTAAGTTTGAAAACGCCACAATCGCCTGTTTGTCTGCAGATGTGACGCGTGGGCAGATGTTGCCTTTGAAGTCCCAGGCCTTACCCCAGTGGCCGTGAACTTTGGACGGAGTGCGAAGGGGTCGCCGGCGATTCGGGCTGTGGAAATCGAATTAGCAGCCAAGCTGGAAAACCAAAATCATCCAAGAGAAACCCCCCCAGAAAACCACAGCGTCTGCAAGAGCTCCCAGGCGTGAGCTGTGGCCGTGTCTGCTGAGTGGAAGCATCAGGGGGAACAGAACAGGGGCCCGTTTCTCTTCTGCGCCTTTAGAAGGCTGTTATGACCCACACAGCGTTATCTGCATCAGACCCTGTGGGCACAGCGGGGAGGAAAGGCATCAGTCATTTCCCTCTGTTCTGATCCGCAAACCACAGAGACGCGCGCTTCAGTTACAGGCCACTGAACACAAGGCACAGGTGCGCCGCCATACTCAGCGTGTTAACTGACACTCGTAAAGCTTTTATTAACGACACCAGCGTCAGCTACGTCAGCTAGCCTGCCCTGATCTCCAAACACTCAGCAGCTGAGGCAGACAAACGGTGTGTCTGAATGAAATTTAGCACCTTAGCGCTACTGGCGTATGTGCGCAAATATACAGCTTATCAAAGGCCTCTACCAGACAGTCTGTAGACGTGATCACTAGAATAAACACCTGACGCTAAAGTTAGCGAGATCTGGTCACCGTGGAATGCTTCCACATGTTTATCGTGAATATCAGTACAGAATGTCCGTACGTCCCGTGCTCCTGTGTTATTGGTAACAGGGCGTCGCCCTATTCGCAGCCTCACCCTCGCTCAGCAGGAGGTCTGATGAACACTTTATTGGGAAATGGTTTTCCTGACCGAGGGAACGTTCTGTTCCTCGGGAGTGGAACAGTCTGGAAAATGAGTCTGTGAATCAGCGGGCTGAAGCAGCAGCGCAGGAGATGGGGGAAGCGATACTGCAGCTAATGTGGCTAATGCTCTGAGAAGGCCTCACAAAGGTTACCCAGGCGATGACAGCACAACATGATGTCATAGTTCATTCTTAGGATCAGAGTCAAAGGTAAAGCTTTCGTAGTGTAAAGGTAAAGTGTTAATGTGAAGTTGTTTTGTCTGACAATTCCATTATACCTGGCACAGAAACATCCAAAACATTTTGTGTTTTGAGAACACATTTTGTGTTGAGAGATTTTGAAGTTTGCTGCTTATTACAGTGTAAAAAAACATCATTATTGATGTCTACTTTTATGCTTCATTTACAAAAAGTGTAAAAACTAAGATTCTCAAAGCCTAACAAGTTAGTCAGAACAATAATAATTTCAATAATACTTTAGTCTTTTTTAACCCCCCCCCAGGCTTTGCCCAATGGTCATGACCCCTGGAGGTGCTCTCCTTGAGAAGCACATGACCTCTTCCCTAGGGTTGTGACCTCTTTCGGGTGTCACAAGTGCTTGACCTCTGGGGTTCAGCGGGGTTCCCTGGCCATCACTGCATCTTTGACTGTGACCTTTTCATCTTTTAATGATGCACAGGGAAATCTATTTAGAGCTTCCAAAGACAATATTGGTTCAACATTGTATTTAAAAAACAGCATATCTCTGTCTCTTTGGTAGCCATCAAGGCTAAAGGAGCCCTAAAATGTTTACTCTAAAGCGGAAAAAATTTCATTGACATATTGCATGTCTCTCCAGGCAAAAGAGCCTGTTAACACTCTGCTTGTCAGAGGGTAAATGCACACATATTTCTCCAGACCTGATAGGCCTCAGTCTGGTCCTCTGTGAAGAGGGGGTACAGGGGCCAAAGGGAGGTCATGGCAGACTGAATCTGCTTATTGTCAAACAATGCATTATTGGAAGAGCTTTAAATCACAGAATAGAGAGAGGTAACAATGAGAGCATTCATCACAACATACTCTGCCTTTCTGTTTCACAGGCCCTCCAAAACACCACCACCATGGGCAGGTCCCAGTTTGTACACTGATGTTTGTAATAATGAAACACTGTCATTTAACAAATGCTCTTCTTCTCCAGAGTGACTTACATAGGTTACAGTTTTACATGTTACCCATTTATACATGTGGATATTTACTGAGGCAATTGTGGGTTAAGTACCTTGCCTAAGGGTACAGCTGCAGTGCCCTTGCAGGGAATCGACCCTGCAATCTTTCAGTTACAAGCCCTGCTGCTCACAACCATGCTACACTGTCACCCACATTAATACAACACCCACAAACACATGCACAGCTATACAGAATATCATGTGAATGGACAGGTTAGGTCCTCTTGATTGTGTGAGAAAGTTAAGGCACATTTGCCATGGAGGGACTGTTGCTGGCTTATTTCAGCTGGCCACTGTAGCTTCACGTTTTAACACAAGATGTGTTCTTTGTGCTTTCACTCCCCTCTTGGAAGTGTTCGCTTTTCTTCTGAGGATTTACACTGAGTATATTCCTTTGCTCTCTTACCATATGTTTCAATAACACGGTCAGTAACTGAAGAGAATGGACAGTCTCGGGAACTCACAGAAATCCATTCTGAGCAGGGCTGAGGCCTGAAGAAACTTCTCTTTGCTAAATGCATTTCAAATTTTAAATGATGTAACCATCATTACTTTCAGCCATTACCCAATCATTTGTGTAGAACTTTGTGTTTTTCATTGTTCTTTTAAAATGTGGTTTTAATGCTGCATCAGAAAGTGGGTCATTGGTTTAACTGGGCAGGATGGATGTGTCAGCTTTTATTTTAAACATGTTTGTGGCTTTGATAAATGCAGTCGAGTTTCTGTCTGATGCATTATGGGCATTTGTACTGTAAGTATGTCATTCCCCAGGTCGATAAAGAGAGGCTGAGAGTAATAAACACATAAGAAAAAGGATAAAGGTAAATTTCTCATAAGGTGCACAATATATGCCAAAAGGGAAATAAGAAAAAAATTCAAAAGGGTTATATATATGGACTATTTATGAATTGTTTTTAATGTACCAAATATCGATCTGTGACATGGTTGTAAACTGATTGTAGCACGGTATCTGTTACTGTAGACTCCAGAATATACACGGATGTTATGTTAGTGACGAGACAGGCATCTCTGTTTCCAGGGATCTTCAGCATTTAATACGTTTTTATTTAAATACTGTAGGCCATATCAAACGCTTCAGATAAGATTACAAACAACCCTAAAATGTGAAAACGATGATTCTACGCCTTAGTTAGCTCGCCGTGCTTTTAGAAAGGTTGGCAACAGCGCCGTTTGCTGGACATAAAACAATAAATTTATGAACACTGTAGCCTCGCTTGCCAGCCGTTCGTCGCCTTTCGGCAGAAGTTTAAGACAACTGTAGGGGCGTATAATCGTCGTTGTTTCTAATTGTGAGACCAAGCCCTGTGTACACATCACGTAAAACTATAACGCTGGCTTTATATAGCAGAAATGCATGAGAACGTCTAACAATGATAATTACATTTACCATAACGTTAATCATGTTGGTGACCACCCGGCAAAACGCATATTTAGGAACAAACATTACCTTTGGCAACGGTTGTAATCAGCCTAGTTTCCACTTGTGTAAACAAATAGTGTTTTGCAATTTCTTGGAAAGAATTTGGACTGTGTTATGCAATCTCAGTTCAACGTGCAAAGTCTTAGTGGAAATGGAATACAACCTATTACAGCCTATGACACAAGGCCGCGGGGATCACGTACTTTCTCACTGTCCAGTTAGTTTTTTTTCCCCCTCTACACACCGATTGAGCGTCCGGTGAAGAGGAGATGGCGCGCGTATGCCTCCTCGTGGACAAGAGACTCAACACATATTCTTCATTATGCTTTTCCACACCCATTTGAGCGGTGCAAAAATGAAAGCAGTTATTCTTCGACCTCGTTGCTTCTCCTATCTGTTACCGCCGAGAGTAATTGCTGGCATATAAGCAGCACGACACGGGTTCAATATAGTTGACATTTTTAAGTTATTCCGTCTATTTAAAATATGTCCTAGCGTCCCTTTCCACACGATAATGTATAGTCAAAGGCACAAATACTATACAAGTACTCTGTGAATTATCATATAAACGCAACAACCAGTTAGGAGTGCCCTTTACCCTAGAACAGGCCCTGCTTCAACTGCTGTAGATAATTCATTCATCCAGCTGTCCTCATTTCTGCGCCAGCAATTCGTGCAGTAGTTGCCAAGAATGCGGAGGGAAGGATAGCGGTGTTGAAATCCATTCAGCTATAACTAGAGTTATAGGACTTTGTGAATCGTTCAGTCTGCTTAAGGCGCGTTTTGTGAAGTTCTCTTTCCATGCCAGGCCATAACCGTATGTTAGTAATTTAACATCGGATAATATTCATCCTACGGTTAAGAAGTCTGTGCAGTTGGGTAAGCAAATTCTTTAGTAGCAAGGTTGCTAAATATATGTATATAAAACATTCTACATAAAACATCTTAATGCTGACATAAAACAACTGTAAATTACTGCATGTTTTTCGGTGTGCTTGAGCGTTCTATTACGGTCATTTTATGCACAGTTAAATTTGCTTTCTGCGTTCTTGTGATTTTTTGTAGCTTTAAAATACGTGTCAATTCAACTCCGACAACATGGCGACACTGGTGCATGAAAATGTTAAGGTACGGTCGGATCTCTCCTGGAAGCTTTCACTTTTGCCCGATTTCGTATTGTGTTAAAGTACTGTATTTAAAGCATGGCGTTTCCTGCTTTCGTGCACTGTCTTTGCCTTTTCTCAAGAAATACTACGGCTCCCGCCTTGAATCTTCGGAAGATCTTCAGACCAACGCAGCATGTACGTTACCCTCGCGCCCCATGTCCAAGAGCGCATTTGATGCCCTCAAACTGGTTCACCCAGAGGTGTGCAAAAAGTAGGTCTTATTAATCGCATCCTACTACCAGCTACATGCCTGAATCTTTGTCCATATTGATTGAATTCTGTGTTCTTTGTCGCGACCATGGAAACGACAAGACAAAATAAAAGGGCTTGTATGCAGAAATTATTTCAGTATGAGCGATTGAAAATGAAGAGGATTGTATTTTGTATAGTCAAATCCTGGCTTTTGGCACACGTGGCTGAGTTCTCTACTGACTCCTGAAGTCCCCCTGCAGGTATTTCGGCTGTGGTCTGGTGGTCCCGGAGAAGCTCCAGGGCTGTAAGATTTTGGACCTGGGCAGTGGCACTGGTCGAGACTGCTACATCCTCAGCAAGCTTGTGGGGAAGAGCGGCCATGTGATTGGTATCGACATGACGGAGGAACTGGTACGGCTACCACGTGCCCCTAAGAGCTTCAGCGTCAGGTTAAATGAGTCGCTTCCTGAAATACTGTTGGTGTCTGTCACGCTTGCGTTTTTTTTTTCATACAGGTTGTAGCAGCACGGAAATACATCCAGTACCACCAGGAGAAGTTCGGTTTCGAGAAACCCAACACCATCTTTGTCCAGGGATACATGGAGCGACTGCATGAGGCTGGTATACAGAGTAACACTCTGGATGTCCTGGTGTGAGTGGGCTCTCTCTCCCATGGCAGTGTTTCCTGTGGATTTGTGTCAGAACTGAGTGTACTGTTCAATGAAAAACAAGTCTCTGCATGTCACAAGTTGCTTATCTGTCAGCCACAGTGACGAAACTGTACGCTGGCTCATTTTCACTATCCTCAATATAGATTAATAGAAAAGTTCAAAGTTTATTGTCATATGCACAGTAAAGAAACAAGTTCCCTGTACAATGAAATTCGTCCTTTGCCTTCCACTTATGAATGCCGTTAGGAGTAAAACACAAGAAAACACAAGAATTTAAGAAAGAAAATATATAAAAAAGGTCAGAGAGTGTAAGAAAAAAATAAATAAAGGATATATACATTAAATGTGCAAAAAGGACATCAGTGCAGTGTAGGATGTGCAATGTTGATGCAATGTCAGTTCCATTCCATTGCACAGTTGGTTGCGGTGTGGGTGTGTATTTGTGAATGTATGCATGGGCTAGGCATGGGGAGGTATTTGTGTATTTGACCCATTCAAGAGTCTGATGGCTGTTGGATAGAAGCTGTTCCTGAGTAATAGAAGAGACACACATTTCCATTTCTTGGTGGATACCTGATATAGTACAGTCAATCTATTTAATTAAAATTTAGTTGGTATTAAATTAGTAAAATTTTGTTTTCTCATCCATCCTGTGGTTTCATTTTTAAAGGTCAAACTGTGTGATTTGCTTGTGTCCGGATAAGAAGGCTGTCCTGCAGGAAGCGTACAGGGTCCTCAAGGTAAACATCGATGTTCTGATGGTATTTGTTAACTTAAAACATTTTCCCCTCTGACAGCATTCATCGGTAATTTATTCTAGACCTAATGGGGTTAACAATAAGAGGCAGGTAGTCAGATTCTGATATTTTTAAGTGTCCAACTATTCCAGAGTATCTCATTCTCAGAATGTTTTTTTTTCCCCAAGTGTGTCCTTCCATTATGATTTTCCTACAGTCCCTATTCCTGAAATTCTTAACTGCTGCTGCCTACTAGCCTTGAAGTTCTCCTAAAGTGCAGTGAATCAGACAAGTCTATTTGCCTCATACAACAGCAAACATCAGTGAGGGAGAGAAATGTAAACTCAAAGAGAAGGGTGAGAAAATACAACCAGAATCCAGGATATTAATGTAAAGACTTTTTATGGATGAATCTTCATGCTTAGACATAGGTGTTTGTACTACTGTGCTTGTGTAGGAAAGGGTTCTATGGCCTGCTTACAAGAGGGGTTAATCATTTTGTTCTGTTTTGTAGGAAGGTGGTGAGTTTAATAACAAGGGTTAATCATTTTGTTTTATTTTGTAGGATAGTGGTGAATTTAATAGCAGGGGTTAATCATTTTGTTTTGTGTTATGGGAAGGTGGTGACTTTAATAGCGGGACTTAATCATTTTGCTTTATTTTGTAGGAAGGTGGTGAATTTAATAGCAGGGGTTAATCATTTTGTTTTATTTTGCAGGAAGGTGGTAAATTTAATAGCAGAGGTTAATCATTTTGTTTTATTTTGTAGGAAGGTGGTGAATTTAATAGCAGGGGTTAATCGTTCTGCTTTGTTTTGTAGGAAGGTGGTGAATTTTATTTTAGCGACATGTACGCAAGCAAAGTTGTTCCTGAAAACTTGAAACAAGATCCGGTTCTGTGGGGTAAATATGGATCATAATTTTAATTATGTGACACCAATTGACAGAAGAAAGACCTGATATAGCTTTCATTCCAGAGAACAGAACATGTTGCATGTGGAGAATCATGTCAGGCTTGAAAAAATCCCAGCAGTTTTGCAAAATACCTGAGGAACAACCAGTCAGTGAAACAATAAAATTCAGTCACCCTCAGGAGAAAATGTAAGGACAGACTACCTGGTATCATGATTGCTTTAAATAAAGTTGATTTGTTTTGAATGCAATATCTGGTGCTGTCCTAATCATATTTTTTGGGCAAAAAGGTTCAAAGTAAATATAATGTCATGTTAATCATTAAGCAACAGTAACATTCCTTTGCAAACAGTAGTAATGGTAAAAACAGAATATTTTCTGTGAAGTGTTTGTACTAATCAACATGAATTAATATTTTCTTCACTCCTTAAACTGCTACTTCCTTTATGAGTCTTCCATGGCCATCCTGCTAAATGACAGGATGAATGATAATGATAAAATCATTGGCAGAACACCACAAAACATTTTACAGAAAGCACCATGAGATTTTGCCATTTGATGACCTTTGGACTCTATCTCTCATCATCCCTATTACAAAACACTTTGGTTTGCCAGTTGAGTCTCAGTCTTCTTTATTCTGACCAGATTTTCTGCTACATTCCTTTCATCTACCATTCTTCCTTGTCTAGGTGATTCCATTTGGCAATTAGTGATTCTGGAGCTGCCGGTGCTTGTGTGCTGGCTATAGATGGCTATAGACTAAAAGCTTACCATAGCCGACCGGCACTCCCGTCTGAATGTAGCACCATGGGTCCCAGGGCAATGTTATTTTCAACCCTACTGTATACTTGTCTATGGATGGGCTGACAATAAAAGCTCTCTTGACTTGACTCTTGAGATGTTCTGTTTTAGGCCACATCCCTTATTGAATATTTGTGATAATACAGAACCTCAGAATGTTTACAGTACAATGACAGAGCTTCCTATGTAAGGCATACAGAGCTGAATATCTGGTCAGTGTGTAGAGTATCTGTGTCTGAAGGCAACAGTGCTGTGTGTTGTGACAGGCGAGGGAATGGGGGGCTCCCTCTACTGGCGAGATCTTATTGCCCTTGTGAAGGATATTGGCTTCAGCACCCCTCGCCTGGTAGCCGCCAGTCACATCATGGTCCACAACAGTGAACTCCAGAGGAAAGCAGGTACTTTATGGTCTGAGAGTGGATCCAGTGATGGTCAGACAGAAGTTTTGTGGTGGTCCCCATTTGGGTGTCATTTATCTCTTGTTGTGACAGGCTATGACAGCCCTCATCAATATAGCATTATGGATAATGCTAAAAATAGGAATATTTTAAATTCTTTTAACAAACCAATAACAACGACGTGAAGTAAGTCAGAGATAGCATGGCTAGTGTATAAATGGTACCTAATATTTGAATCAGGGGCAGAACGCACATGCTAAACCCTTTTACTGCACTCTTCTCACTGGTTTTTCCCATGTCTGTTCCAAAGGGTTGAAGGGAACGAGGCTCTCGCAGAGGAACTCTTTCCTCACCTCAACTCTTTCTGTGCTCTTTTAACTCCACCCCGTTTCCTGTTTCTTGTAGGGGACATCGTGTATGCGTCAGGCACATACCGCCTCTTCAAACTGCCCAAAAACTCAGTGGAGGTTCCTGCCGTGGTGACGTACAAGGGAACAGTGCCAGATTACAGTGAGCAGCTGGATCTGGACTCCTCACACTCCTTCAAGGTGAGCAAACTGAGGATCCTGACACGCTGGACAGGAAATAGATCTTCAAATAGATCCCAGAGTGGCGATTGGTCGAAGACGTACCACCAAAGCCCCTTAGATGTGTTCAGGCCTGAATTTGAACTATTTCATCCCAGGCCCATAAAATTTATTTGAGATCCGATACAAATTTTCTGCTGATAGTCAGACAATCGGACACACAGGTGTGATGATATTACCTCTGCTTCACCTAGTGGCAGTGAAGGTAATGGCACACAACTGAGGGTACACTCTAATCACAAGGTGGTGCACTGAAGTTACAGAATTAATGTACTGTAATAATGTTACTATTTAAATACTTACACAACTATACCACGAGCTTGGTATTTTTTTAAGTGAAAAATGTTTTAAGATTTAAGATTTTACTGAAGCATAACCGATACCTAAATTCATTAGTCTAAGTTAAGAAAGGGTTCAGCCTTTTGCAGTTGGACTGAGCAGAGTCCCGTGCTCTCTCAGCTGTGTCCAGATTCACAGCGTGGCGGGTGGTGGTTCAGCCCTCATTGCGTTTCTTTGGTGTCTGCTGTAGAGAGATGTGCCGGTTCCCGTGGACGCAGAGACAGCTGCTGTGCTGCGATTCTCTCGTTTCTCAGATGACTTCTGCATCCAGAGCTGTGGCGGCCCGGTGACCGATCAAAGCTGCCCATTGCAGGTAGTGAGACACATCACCAAGGGGATGCCATCACTTATGAGGAGCATTTCATATCAAAACACTGATTGTACTTACCACTGCCCTGGATCGCTTACAGTTACTCTCTCTCCCATACACACAGATACACAGACACAGAGACAGACACACACGTGCACACACACACACACACACACACACATAAATAGTGTGTGGGAATTCACAAATATCCTAATAGCTTTTGACCAGTTTGCAAGCATACAGTATAATAGTGGGTGTCTAATACTTTTCGGGTTGTGCCCTTGGGCCTACACATTAGCAGCTACTCCAGAAACCTCACACATTCATACAATGCAGAGTGGTAAAGGAATCACGCATCCCAGCATACACAGTGACTGAATGACAATAACCCTATACTGCAACTCTCTCTTGCATGTCAACCAGCAGAGGGCAGCATAGAGTGAGGCCTAAATTTAAGGGAGCTGAAAAGCTTATCTTGAAAGTAGCAGTTGTTCTGAATGTGTGTTTGATTGTTTTACTTGATTAACTGACGCATGTCGATTTAAATAAGGATCAGCCACAGAGTTCTTTCTGGCTTGATTCAATGTGGCTGCATTGCTTTTGTGTAATTCACATGAAATAATTCTTAATTAGGATAAAGACGTTGCATTACATCCAATTAAGGAATAAGCTACCCTCAATCATTTTGTCGTGATTATAATGTTCACGTGAAGTGCACCCAGGTGACAGAGATGATGACAGTGTGTTAAGTAAAACGCAGTCACTTCCTGATGGCTGAAGCTTATTTAAGTGGCCACAATTATTGTTCATATGGAATATTCAAAAGCAGCTTCGGGACAGTTAGCTATTTAAAGTACTTTGCGTCACTACTCTGGACAGATAACTAAAGCCCTATTTTGGGGAAAAAATGGCAGACCAGAGGCTGTTGCTCTCTCTCCTTGCATGGGAGCACCTCCACTGAGCTCTCCCGGCAACGAGCTCTTTTTTTTTTGAAAACACAAGACAGCACAAGAAAAACAAGATTGTCGGTTATTTCTGCATGCTAATACAGAATTGGAAGGTAAACTACTTAGAACGAACCTAGGTGGCTTTTAAAGATACCATCACCTGGCATTACCTGTGTCACCTGTGCCTTTCAGGACTGCCACCTCAGCCCGTTCCTCCTTGCTGACAGGCTGGGCTCCTCCATCAAGCAGTGCTCAAAGACTGGGAGGGCAGATGGGACTGCTTCCTCTGACTGTGACGCTGGAGAAGCCACCAGCAGCTGTGGCCAAGGAGAATAACCTCTTTCTTCAGTGCTGTGGTTATGTTGCTTTTCTGCATCAGTGATGCTTTAGCATGATATAACATAACAAGTGTTGGTTTTATGCTCAGCACAGTCATCTTCCAGATAGATGCTTAATTGCCGTGATTGCTGATGTGGCACTAGATATTCTTTGTCTGTTCCTTTGTAGTCTGTGCACTTATGACATAAACATAGCGTGTCTTGCATGATGGCCTTATTGATTTGTATAAGAGATTCTGGCAGTTAAATACGCAGAAGTAGCGGACGTGCTGTGAAAGTCATCCATTTGATTAAATTTGCTTTTTATATGTTTATTGTGTTTTCAAACCCGCGAAGTCAAGCTAAAACAGTACAGATATGTCTCTTTAATGCTGTCATTCATTTCCCTTGGTTCACTGTCTCCCAATCCTTTTAATCATAAACATCTTGATTTAGAGATCTGAGTGAAAAAAAAGTAGTAGTAGTTCCTGGAATTTACAGTTATAATTAGCTCCTTTAGAGTTTTAAGTATTGCTAGACTCGGGAAAACGATCAATTACATCTACACTGTTATTCTGAAGATAAATATCTAATACATAACGATGCACAATTAACTTGGGGCAAGATTATGAAAGACAGGAAGTTATGAAATTATATTTGAGTAGTCCTATCACCACTGACTGTCTCAGCCAGCTTGAAAATAATTCTGCAAGTTCATGGACTGAGTTAGGCACCTTTCTGCGAGATTTTAGTCTGAAACTTTAGGCGTCAACAATCAGGTATTGCGGTCAATACTATGGTCATTTGTAGCGTAAATTACTCATTAATTATATTTCTTTCTCGTGGGACACGAAATGTATTAATACTCTGATTCTTAAATGTTAATGTTCAGGGAAGTGTGCTCTCGATGCAAAATGACTTTCTAAACCGCAAGCTGGTGAAAACGAAAGCTGTGTGGCGTACTAGCATTACGTAATGGTCATTTATCAAGGCTCGACTAGTGTAACATGAAAACTCGATTGTTTTGATGGCGCGTCTCAGCGACACTTGTATTTAGTGTACAATCGCTTTAACAGCTTTGTTCTTTTAGTATTAGCTGTTAATTTTTAAAAAATCAGTTTCGTTCTCAACTGGCCATGACCGTGGAGCAAAATGTCCTTCAACAGCATTCTCAGAAGGTAAGTTTGTTTAGTTATGCGAATTGGTTTAAACAGCTGGGTGGTGTGTTCCTCGACCCAACTAACGTCGCTATAACCTATAACATAGGAATCCGCATCTTCTTTTTCTTGCCACAGTTATTTCATATTTTGTCGCCAAATAGCTAGCTGATGAAATCTTTCGGAGCTGTAGACACTTTGCAGGTGTTTGCAATGTCGTTTGTTTTGACAGGACATCATTTAGATTTATCAACTAACTGTAGTTAACTAAACTCGCTAAACAACGAACTCGTTACAACTATTTTAAACTATCTTATTTGTATATTTTGATAAACATAAGGTCACGCCTTCAAACAGTCCGACCGCCAGTGTAAAAATAGCTAGCAGGCTAACTTAGCTAGAGAGGGCGTCTAACTATAAAGGTTTCAGTTCGCTAATTTCGATTTCGGAACAGCTTGCTAAGTAACGTTACTGTGTCTGACATGAGCTTCCTAGCTAGCTGTGTGGATAACCGGGTGTTTATTTATTTTATTTTTTTGAAAAAGAAAAAATAATACACAAAGTTACTTGTTAAGAATGAAAAAGCGCGCAGTTTAAAGTTTTTTTTGAAAGTTACAGCTGTTATCGAGGGACGCCTCACTGCCGCTGCTTAGTTCGCCGTCTGTGCGGCTAGCGTTAGCCTACTGGCCGCGTGAGATATGCCCTGTCATGTTATTTTTACTCAAATTACCGTTGCGAAATGTTTGTTTACGAATAGCAAGCGTCGAGGTGTTGGTCACATTTAACAGAACGCTGCTATTCTCCTGGATCTGTAGGCTGCCGGTGTGGGAAATGCGCTTCTGACCGCCACATTGGTCCCACGCGCTTCGCGGCATTTTTTGTTCTTGAAAGTACACTTGGGGGTGCATAAAACCATGTCATTACTAATATGATGGTAAAAACTGGCACATTTCAAAACTATATATAACAATATTTACATTACAATATTTCCTATTAATATATTGCGTAATAATGTTTTTAATCTTAAAGAAACATGAGCTATAGCGAATTAAAAGGAATGTCAAAACAATGAAGCTACATGCTGTAATCACAAACACCTTGAAGTTATGTATTGTAGCTCACCAAATGCATAATTCCTTGCATAACCTGTGGCAGGTATGTGTGTTGAAGTGTCCAACAGCAGCTCTAGTTCTACTCACAAGTAGTTGCTATCTTATGAATTAGAATGGACTTCTGCCACAGTGATTTGAAGTAAAGCATTTTAAAATATGTAAGGCTGAGAATTTCCTTACACATTAAACAATGTATGTTCAACAAATGGGGCCAAACAAATGAGAATGAATGAAGCCAATAGCCATGTATACCAATAGCCATTAGAAAGCTCAACAGGTTGGCTTCAATGCTGTTATACAGAAGCCATGTGTAGCCTGTGTGGGCTGCTCTAAGCTTGAGCTCTCTTATCCTGATGCTTAGATATTTGAATACATTGCTCATGCACTTTTGCAGGGTGACTTCAGATAGGTGCTTTTGCTTTCACATTCAGCAGCAGAATTAGCTGGACAGAGTGAGGAAACGCAGCTAGCTCAGGGTGTGTTTCTGTTACAGTGTTCCACCCAAGAGTCGAACCCATGCCCCTTCGGTGCTCTGACCACGACAGCACGTGCTGTGCTTGAGCGCCTCCTTGAGCACACTGGAGACATGAATTCAAGTGTGTCTGTTAATGTGTTCTAATGACCGAGGAGCCCTTGTCAGAGTGTGTGCTTTCCCTTGGCAGTATCAGCAGATACTACTGAATCAGCTGAGGGACCTCACTGGCACCACAGACATACAGCTCCTGAACCAGGCCCTGCAGGTACAATAGACTGCAGCCAACCTCCAGCAACTGATCCAGGACCAGCTCATCCAAGCCTGACAGCTGATCCCCCATCAGTTATTGAGGATGGCTAGAATCTGTCTGTTCACAAACACAATTCCTTCAATCTTTAGCCTTCTTTTACCGCTGTGTAACTTGTGTTGGCTTCTAATCTGGATGTATCAGCACTTTACACACTGTGACTATTTTTGCAACTATTTTAAATGGACCCATCACCCAATGCAGCATAATATATCAAATAAAACGTTTAACCTTTCTAAACACAATATGAATTACCTTGAACAGTCCGGTACTTCTCCTGCCAGGTGTTTGAAATGCACTTGTAGTGCTGGAGAAATGGGCTGCCAGTATGAAATGAATGTGTTCTGCCAGTAGGGGGCAGTGTTCCCTCTGGATCAAGTCAGTCCAATGCCCCAGTGCAGTGGCAAAACATTAACTTGTGGTCCTGATGTGAGGTTCTCAAAGTTCTGTGGCATGAAGGGTTTCCTGGCACTGCATGAAAGGGGGTTTTTAACCCTGGTGTCATGCTCAAACTCCCAGTCTCTTCATCTGGCCACAGTCACCCTCTTACAGTTAGCTGGACACTCAACCCCTCTAGCCCTACTCAGCATGCCTCCCCGGGTCATTATTTTAAAAAGCATTGACTTTGGAGTTGACCTTTCCTGGTTAAGTAAGGGTTCAATAAAAGAGAACGTTCTGGGAAAGAGCATGCTGTATGCTTTCTGAGTGATGGTGTTCGTAAAATCACTCTGAATCTTTTATCCAGAATCAGGGAAACCTGAGCAGTCCTATGAAGAGAGGAGTTCTTTTGTAGTTTATTGGTAGATTGATGAGATCTGTGTGACAGGAGCTTATAAAACAGTTGGCATGTTATACATAGATGGGGATCAGTTGGAAGGTAGGAAATATAAATGATGAGTCTCTATTACGAGAGAGTGAGTTTACCAATCCTGAATGTCTGACATTGACAGGAGGTGACATTACAGCACCAGCTATGTGGTGTTGCTAGCAGACGTGGCACTGGTGGATGATGCTTGCTGTGTGTTTTCTCTGTGTTCAACTTGTGCCTTGTGTGTGTGACTCCAGTTCAGCAATGGAGAGCTGGCCAAGGCTGTTGCCTTCCTCACAGCGAGCAACGCCAAAGGCCCCCAGCATAGCGAGGCCGTGTATCACGTGACAGCACACTTTGAAAACAACAGTGCCGTCGCTGCGGGCAACCAGGAGGACACAGGTAGGTAGGAAAACGCCTTCCCGAGTGGTGAATGTGCTGCTGGGCTTCTCAGTGGGTGTTACTGTGCTGGAACGGCACAGAATGCCGAGCTGAGTGCCAAACCTGGCTTTCCAAAATGGGTGTTGCTCTTCTGTGAATTGTTTGAAAGCTCGGTCGCTGCTGGAATAATGTAAAAGCACCACACACCTAGTATGAGTCAGCTTGGGGAATTACAGGGCTATGGAGACATGGACACGTGATTCCTCCAGTCTTTAGTGGAGAGATGAGATGTAGTTTCAGGTAGAACCGTTTATCGTTATCCTTTTAATGTGGGTCTGGGTAATTCTGCATACAGTCTGTGATTGTTAGTCTGTGCTGTGGTCACTAGTCTGCGCTGCTGTCACTATTCTGTGCTGCGGTCACTAGTCTCTGCTATGGTCACTAGTCCGTGTTGAAGTCATTAGTCCGCGCTCAAGTCAGTACATTTGATATATGTTGCGTTACTCGTGCAGTGTGTCATGAACGCCTGGGGAGCCTGTAATACAGGTGGAGAGGCCGTGGTTAAAAGTCAGGTACTTCCTGCTGGATTTTTCCCTTCTCCATTCATCCCCAAGCACTCATCCTCTGAATTCTGCTCCTGCCTGGAGTCGTTGCCCTGCGGCAATGCTGTGGTCACCTGTGTTTACAGGCTGGCGTACTCTCGAGCTGTTTGCCTTTACGAGCCATCATCATAAATACAGGGTGCAGATTTACTATTGTCTCGGGCCCAGCCTGCTGTCCGCATGCTGCCCCGCAGAGACTGAGGGAAAGCCAGCTGTCTCTTGGCAGCTTGTGTGTGTGAGCGCAGGAGGCTGTTGTTTCAGATGTGGTTGGTCTGACAGGTGATGAAAAGGATGACCTTCAGAGGGCTATTGCGCTGAGCCTGGAAGAGTCCAGCAAGGCGGTCAGGGTGACGGGCATCACCGACGAGGAGCAGGACATCAGCAGGTGGGCAGTCACGGGGGGGTACAAGCTCTGAGGTGCATTCTGGGAAATATAGTTTCTTCTTTGTAATAATGTAGTCTCTTCAGTTGTGGGTTGACCTCCACGTAATGAGTGACAAATGTTACTCTCTTTTTCACTCTTCATGTCTTTCTTTTCCACCAGTGTTTATAATATAGTCCAGCAGAGCTAGTCAGCAGCTTTATAAGATAAAACCGCCAAAAAAAATTCAGTTAAAAAGTGGACATCTCACAACGGTTCAACAGGGTCCTTGAGGTTAGCTTGGCAGAGAGCAAGGCCAGACAAGGGCAAACGCACACAGAGGCATGGATGGACTCGCCAAATCCCCATGAGAGGAAGCGGCTGGACACCTGTCCAGTTGGGCTGAAGAACGTGGGCAACACTTGCTGGTTCAGTGCAGTCATCCAGGTGAGTCGTAGGTGGAGAACCTTTTTAGTTTTCCCAAGGTGATTAAAGTGTTGTTTTTATTCCCTCTGAAAATGCTCACAAGTGCTCTGTGACAGTCTGATGTACTACATAATATTAAATAATAGTACTGTATAGTACTGCATTGTGCTGCTATTTTAAATACGACCTAAATGATTGATAGATTAGTTTAGTGACTATTACTTTAAGGCAGAAGTGGCAAACTGAGTCACTAGAGTGCCTGGGGTGTATGCTGGTTGCTGATTTGACCAATTGCTCTGCTCTGATTGGTCCATTTAGTTCATGAGCTGTATACTTCTACAACAATGCCAAGGGATTGATAGGGCAACTGAAGACACACTTATCCTCCTGGAGCTTATACTGACTACTACTGTATGCAATAAACTATTGCAAAACTACACAACTTCTTAATTCTCAAAAAATGTAATCAGTCAATCACTTATCAGTAAGTTTTGCACAGAAAATTTCAGCACAAGATAAGTGCTAGAGCTACTCAGTCTCTTCCTTCTTGGGCACAGCAATAACAGCCTGCTGCTGCTCAGGCATATTCTATTCATATGACTGTGTTTGAGGGGCTCTTCTACTTTGATCATGTTACTTGGTAAGAGGATCATTATTTCTTTGGCTGACACTGTCATCCAGAGCTTCTTGCAGGACTAATAAGACATGTTACATTAAATACATACAGCAGGAGGTACAAGGATAACAATAACATTTAGCTGGAAGATAGTACTGTAAAGTAAAGAACAAGTGCATGAGAATTATACTGAAAAGCAACATGCTTACATCATACACCACACTTCTGACTTAATCTGGGCCCACACTGTTTTCCCTACTGCTACTGCTCCTGCTACTGACAAAGCCCATAACACCGCATGTGACAGCGCCCCCTGTAGAGCTGTGTGGAAGGGTCGCCCAGCTTTAGCTTTGCTGAGCATGACAGGGAAAAGTGCCGTTTGGATTTTTGAGCCCTTTCAGATGTTGCATAGAACAGAACAGTAAATGATGTAAAGTCTGGCATTCTCTGGTGTTGAGCTTCTCAGATGGCCACAGATAGCCTGATAATCATCTGACAAACATCAGATGTTTCGTTCCCTGGATGGTTTCAGTATTTTTTCTTGGCTTGTGATTGCTGCGTAACAGAAGAGCATTAGACACTGTTGTGAACAGAATGCTTAGTCTGGTCTCCCACAGTTAATTCCACATTTGTTTGCAAGTAATTATTTTAAAAACACATAGGGAGAAGGCATTTTAGTATAAAATACCCAAATTAAAGGAAGGATGGTGAGAAGGGACTCTTCAAGTCCTAGTTATTATTTAGTGGGGAATATAAATATCTTAAGGTCTAGGTGAGGGAAGGATTGAAGGACTGCATCTGAGCCTGCACACTGGGCTGTTGAAATTTGTCCCAGGAGCACAGAAGGAGAACAGGACAGGCAGTTCCCAGCTATTTGCTAACTGGGCGTGACTCCACCGTTTGACTGCCTCCACAGTTTGGCTGACAGTACCAAAGCTGTCTGCCAGGGAAGTTACAGTGCTGTCGACACCTCATCATAATGAGCCTGAAACATTCTGAGATTTCAGAGTGTCTGGCCTCCCATGGAGCACCCTCTCAAAGCGGGTACCTGGGGAACAATGGGGAACTGTTTGACTCCCCAGTGGGACATTGCAGTTGGATCACTATCCAAAGTATAGGCACCTGCTAAGAAGCTTTTCTGAAGGGACATAGGCACCTGCTAAAGAGACAGAGCTGGACTGGTCAGGGACAGGGGGTCCAGAAGGTGGTGCTGATTGGCTGGCTGTGTGCCACGCTCCAGCACTGTCCAAACTCATTGGATTATTTCCCAGGATGCCACAGGGGTCTGCCTGTCAGTTTGCCTGTGGGACTCTGGCGTGGCATTCTGGGAGATCTGCCAATGCTGACCTTCACGGGGGCGTCAAACTCTCACCTCACTGCACAGTCCCCACAGGCCTGCAGTAGATACGACAGGCTGGCATCTATGCACCATACTGATCCCAGATCAATGCCAGCCAAGATCAGCCAAGAAATACCTCAGACACCACTTTCTTTAGGAAACTGTGCCAGTTTGTTGTATGCCAGGTGGCCATGTTTTGATATGTAAGATGTATCTACAGTATGTTTGGTGCTCACTTACTTGATCCCTGATCCCAGGGTCATTTGGGTTCAAGAGAACAAATTTTGTAAAACATTTGTAAATAGGGATGTGTCAGGTCTTTCTAAGGTTTTGTCTCTGTTTCAGTCTCTGTTCAACCTGCTGGAGTTTCAGAGGCTGGTACTACACTACTGTGCACCAAAACGCATCGAGGACCTGCCCCATAATCACAAGGTGAGTCCACCCCCCAACCACACCCTCAGCTTAGCACATGTATGACAGCTGTCTCATTTAAACTTGACCACATTGAACAAATAATTTTTCTTAGTGAAACTGAATGTCTATCCATTGATAATTTATTAAAGGGGTTCAAATGAATAGAAATAACTGCATGAATTCCTTGTCAAATCTAGACCAGTAATCAATCAACAGCTCAAACCTGATCAATCAAGAACTCATCTGGAACGTGAACATGCTAGGTTTAGAAGACATCAGTGTGGTGTGCACATAATCATGGAGTTTAAAATTTACTCAGCATTTCATCTCACTGCTCAGTAGTGATAGGAGCCAAAACCACTGTGTTATCAGTGACTCACAGATTTCAGCCAATCATAGTGTTTTTCTTGGCAAAATAGAGTGTTTTGATTGGTTCATACAAGTCTGTGATTGACAGTACTTGATGGATCCACCCATTAATGGGGTTCCTCCTGCTTCCATTTTTATTCCTATGTCTCATTATATGTTGCTTAGTCTTTCCCAATGGTTCTGTATGGCTGACTCTGCAAATTGAGCTGCAATTTTGGCACTCTTTTGGATGGCTGCAGTTAGTAATTTGGTGGTTGAACGGTGGTTTTGGTGGTCTTTCGCCTATCTGGGTCTGTAATTTGGCAATTGAGTGGTGATTTTGGCAGTCTCTCTTGTAGCTGCGTCTCTAAGTTGGCAGTTGAGTGGCAGTGTTGGTAGTCTTTGGTGTATCTGGGTTTGTAATTTGGTTTTGGTGGTCTCTTGTGTAGCTGTGTCTATAGTGTGGCTGTTGAGCAGCAAGCTTGGCTGTCTCTCATGTAGCTGTGTCTGTAGTGTGGCTGTTGAGCAGTAGGTTTAGCTGTCTCACGTAGCTGTGTCTGTAATGTGGCTGTTGAGCTGCAGGTTTGGCTGTCTCTCATGTAGCTGTGTCTGTAGTGTGGCGGTTAAGCAGCAGCTTTGGTGGTCTCATGTGGATGGGTCTGGGCCTGGGTCTTTTGGCGGTCTCTGGTGTAGTGCTGATTCTTCTGCTGGTTCAGGAGCGGAGGATCCTGCTATTCATGCAGGAGCTGCGGCGTCTCTTCGCCCTGATGCTCGGGTCCAAGTGGAGCTACGTGGACCCCTCTCGAGCCGTGGACATTCTGAAAGATGACTTCCAGTCCAGCGACTCCCAGCAGGTACAGAGAAACACCTTCCCAGGAGACTTCATTTGACACGATAGATTCTCTGACGTGATGGTGAAAACGTGTAAAAAAGATTTCTTGTCTATTTTAGCTCCCAGTCAAAGTGAGCCAGTGGTATTTCTCTGAAAAACAGACCCACTTTTCCATGCCAGTAACACTTACTGCTTATGTTGAACAAGTCACAAGTTATGAAACTAAGTACCTTCCCTGTTCAGCCAGAACTGTTGGACATTGCTGGTCGCTCATGTGTTTTTGTGTCCGTGTGTCATGCGTTTGTGCATGCATGCGAACGTGTGTGTGTGTGTGTGTGTGTGTGTGTGTCAGCAGCAGGACGTGAGCGAGTTTACACACAAGCTGCTGGACTGGCTGGAGGATGCCTTCCAAATGAAGGTGGAGGAGGAGAGGTAAGCCACCAGTCTGTTAAGCAGGTGCTGACTGCACACGCAAGTCTGTGGAGGACAGCAGGGTTATGAACCACCAGATAACTCTGCCACAATGCAGGACTAACACAGCAATGGAAATGTGCTCGTACACTACGCGTACCTTGATTGTTTAAAAAGTTATTCATTTATCAAGCGTGGCTCTCCTTTTCTGTCTTTGTGACAGTGAAGGAGAGAGACAGAGGAACCCAATGGTGGAGCTGTTCTATGGACACTATTTGGCAGAGGGCGTCCTTGAAGGTGCGAGCAACAATAACCCAACTAAACACGCGTTTTCAGCAAGATGCGCCGATTCTCTGGTCGTTTGTATGAGTGCGTCACAGGGCCACTGAATGAGTGTGATGGCATGTCTCTGTTCAGGAAAGAAGTTTGAGAACACAGAGATGTTTGGGCAGTTCCCTCTGCAGGTGAATGGCTTCAAAGACCTGCACGAGTGTCTGGAGGCAGCCATGACGGAGCGCGAGATCGAGGTCTTGCACGCAGGGAACTCGTCAAAGTCTGGGCAGGAGGTCAGTGTGCGGATCGGAGCCGCAATGAACACCGCTTTCACTCTTGCATCTAGGGTTGCTTTCAGGAATTAAAAAATAATCTGTAGGTTACTTTACAGTGATCATTCAACATGTTTATGAAGTTGGAAGTTTGATTAAATCTTTCTGAAATGCGCCAATTTGATGCATTTCAAAATTAACCTCAGAAGATGTGTTTAGTTGTTCGATGTCAATGGGCCTTTCAAAGAAGATCTGTATATGCTTGGAACATCCATCCAAATGCTATCCCTGGCTTTTGTATTCTCAGTGGTCTACCCTAGGTACTTTGTAATGTAAGTGAGTGTTCTTCACATAAAGCACTTATTAAAAAAACTACACTGATCCATGTTCTTATAGTTTTCAACACAGTGTGTCTCTGTAAGGGAGTAGTTAGTATTATATGAATTGTTATATAAAGTTATCAACCTGTCAAAACTGTAAAATGGAGAGCTAAAAAGGTCAGTCAGTGTTTTGTGTTGTGGGACTTCATCTGATTGGAGGAACATGTAATGGAGCTCATTGATGAGGTAAAAAGGCACATGTTCCATTCCTTTTTTTCCAGCATTGGTTCACTGAACTCCCACCCGTGTTGACCTTTGAACTCTCCAGGTTTGAGTTCAATCAGGCGCTGGGTCGACCGGAGAAGATCCACAGCAGGCTGGAGTTTCCCTTGGTGCTCTACATGGACAGGTTGGCTTGCACCTCTTTGCTAGCTTGCCTGTGATGATTTCATTATGACACACTTAATTTCACATATTTTCACATCATGCTACATAATCTAAATACCTAAATATGAGAAGTCAAGAAAATACTGTGAAAGGGATAGTCGTGTAGTGCAGTCTGCCTGTGAGTAAACACTGATTCTGTTTCCGTGGTTGCAGGTATGTGTACAGGAACAGAGATGTCTCCAGAATCAAGAGAGAAGAAATGCGGAGCCTTAGAGAGCACCTGACGTCACTGCAGCAGTGCCTCGAAAGGTAGCGTGCACTGACCGCCGCCAGCAAACACCCACACAACACCCACACAATGATCTCACAACGCATCAAACCAAACCCAGAGGCTGTGGTGTGGGACGCAGCCAGGGGAATGCTGAGGCAGGGACGGGTGGTCAGAAACTGGTTGTGGCTGACCGTTACCTGTATTTACCGTGGTATGTCCCGCGTGTAGTCTGCAGTCTCCCCTGCTTCACGGATGTCGTTCTTGTCTCTTGGTTCAACATGCAGAATTGGCATCGGCTGTTGGATATAGTGGTTCAACCTTGAGCCAGTCAGAGTACGGGGGAGGTCCCCTGCAAGAGGACAGAAATGAGCAACAGCAGGAAGGAAAAGGAGGACTCACATGCTCACCCAAGAAGAAGAAAGGAGATGCGTTTTAACCGCTGTTATGGCAGCTATTTGGACAGATGAGAACGAGGACAAATTAATGAGCTTGGCTGAGAAGAGGCCAACTCTGTACCAACAGAGTGTCTAGTGTCAAAACTTGTGAAATCCAATCTGTAGTGGGATATTAGGGACCATCTGGCTGGCATTGTTTAGCTAACTATGTTAATGTCCCAAGTTAACTAGCTGGTTTAACTAATGATTTAAGTAAACAATTATTGGACAGAGACAACACTATTGTGTTTCATGGAGAAGGTAGCTAGTGTTGGCTGTTTACTAGCTAGCTAGTTGAAGAGTGGTTAGCTACAGCTGCAGACACTGCTGCTCTCGTGGTCCGGAGAGTTTGCTCTTTGTGCGTAGACTAATGAGCCATCAGCAATAGACTGAGCTGTGTGTTCCATCGCGTCTTTAGGATGATGACTACCATTGGGAGCATCTTGACCAACTGTCAGATGTGTGTATCTCCAGTTTAAGAGCTCCATTAAATAATGATGGGTGAGCAAGGCTTCATGAACTCATGAACCCACATCTCATCCTCACTGAGAGATTTAATAATGAACCAATCGTAGGGTTTATTGTGGGGTTCATGGAGTCTCATGAAACCATTAGCATGGCCCAGGTGCCTTGTGTTTCGTGCTTGACTGGTGGAATCTACAGGCTCCTCATGTTTGTTAGAGCAGCGTGATTCGTAGCTGCTTGGTCCTCCTCTGCAGGTATCTGAGCTATGGCTCCGGTCCTAAGAGGATCCCCCTGGCCGATGTCCTGCAGTATGCTATGGAGTTCGCCTCCAGCAAAGCCTCCTGCACCTACCCTGCGGAGGACAGTCACACAGCAACCCCATCTGGTGGCTCAGCATCACCACTGCAGGCCACATCCAGGCAAGTTCCAGTTTCATATTTCATATGATCAGCATAAATGCATGCATTGTAATCAACACAGATCCACCGTTATGCAGTCTCTGCTGGCTTCTCTGTGACTGATCTGGGAACAGTGTTGCTGTGTGTTTGACCCTGCAGCGAGGCTGAACATGATGCGTCCGGTTCTTCAGAGCCCCCCACTGCCATGGAGACCCAATTGTGTGTGAGTGTGCACAAGCCTGCCATGAACCCCGCCCCCCGCCATGCTACAGAGGAGGAGCTACAAGTACTGCAGGCCTGTCTGCACCGCTGGAGGGGCGAGGTGGATACCGATACCCAGGGTATGAGCCCCGCCCTACACTGCCTTGTCATGGCCTTCTGTCTCCCTCTCTTACTCTCCATCTGTATCTCTTTGTTATGCAAATCAGACTCTCTCTTATGAGACAGAAGTGAAGTGTAGTTGATAAACAGCTGGAAATGTGAATAACCATGCAAAATAAAGGAAGTTAGTAAAAGTATATTCTAAGCAGTGGTATTGATGCTGGCGGGGTTGTGTTCCTTCCCTCGGTCTGCATGTCTTACCTGTCCTTTCTTGTCACCTTGGCTGCTGCAGCCCTGCAGGGGAGCGTCTCCCGGATACTCAGGATCATGGAGCTCATGTATACGGACAAGACTATGATGCAGGTGAGCCTGTGAGCATGTCCCTCAGCATAAAGTCTGTCTGCTCAAAACCCTCCACAACATGGTGACACGCTCTCAACTGCACCCTCCGTAACACGGTGACACTTCCTCAAATGTACCCTGACACTTCCTCAACACGGTGACACTTCCTTAACCGTACCTTCCACAACACGATGACACTACCTCAGCTGTACCCTCTGTAACAAGGTAAGGAACTCTGGGCAGCCAGCACAGCAAGCTAGTTTCCTTTGATCTGTTTGCGCTGTAGTTCTGGGGTGGCATTCAGTGAAACAGCTAGCTACCAGATTATTTTAACTGCAATCATCTGTTGGTTTCAGAGTTTAAACAGTATGGTGTTTGCCTAAATGGCTTTGTTTCTAAGTTAAAGCATGAAGCCCATTCCCTCCAGTCTCTAGCCGAACACTGTGATTGGTCCCAGGTCATGTGACATGCATGTGGTGGCAGGTGCCGTATCGGCTGCATGCGGTTCTGGTCCATGAGGGCGAGGCGAGTTCCGGGCACTACTGGGCGTATGTCTACAGCCTGCAGCACCGTGGCTGGATCAAATACAACGACATCGCCGTCACCGCCTCCTCCTGGGACGAGCTGATGCATGACTCCTTTGGAGGCGACCGCAATGCCAGCGCGTACTGCCTCATGTACGTCAACGACAAAAAGCCTTTCCTGCTCGAAGGTAAGTTTCCACAGGCCTGCTTGTTTCAGCACAGAGCTGCAGGGTAGAGGACATGATGTTATTCTGTCTGTGTGGGTCAGGTGGTGGTGCATTGATGATTTCCTGCCAGATTTCTTCTAATGCCTGGTGCACAGTAGAGGATTTTCAAGTCTTAACCGATTTTAAAGACGTGGGAGACCACAGACATAACGACAGATTCAACCGATTTTTAATATTTTAATCGTAAGAATACACACACCTTATGATTCAAGTCAAGACGCAGGACCACACACCTGGTGTTTATACTAAACGATTTCAGAGTGGCGATTCCAGGGACTTGGGATCTCACAGAAACGTGCGATCAAACGTGACTTCAGAGCAAAACAAACATGGAGGCGGACTGTCTTCTTCAGTTTGTTGCACTTGTGTGTGCTGTGTTTTACACCGAAAAAAAAATAGGAGAAAAAACTGCGGATGAAGTCATGGCTGAGAAGGTGGAGTCAGCATGGCTTATACATTTTGCAGCACAAGCTAGAGGTGATTTGGAAATAAAGATTTACTGTTAGTCTCAAACGGGGCTAGTGCAAGCTACTGCAACAAGCTAACGTTATTGTTATTTGTACACAGGTGGAGGGGAGAGTGATACCTGTGATCATTAGAAATGTAGTCATTTTTATACATTCTCTGACCTTCCACTGCCATGGAGATGCTGTTCCATATTAATATTACTGTGCTCTGGGCTTGTACAAAGGTAACTGTCAATTGCTGGGTTGGTGACGCTTCCCGGTCAGCTCTCTCTCATTGGCTGTTGCAGGTTTCTGCTCAATATTGCATCGCTGTTCTTTTCACACTACAGGATTTCAAGTCGTAAAATTTCAAACAAGGCTCCGATCAAGTCGATAACATTAAGACTATGTCTGTAAACCTCTCACACTAACAGGATCATTTGGGCAGTTAATCGGTTCAGACCAGCCTTGAGTTGGGAACGCCGCCCCCCCGATTGTCGGGAGGGGCGAATCGGACCCAAAATCGGCCCAGTTATCCTCTAGTGTGGGGCCAGCATAATGAATCACAGCAGGGCAGAAGAGTAGAACTGTAGATAGAGGGGATTATTTGAGTAATGTCAGAATAAGTCAGTCTGTCTGTGATTTGATGTCCTGATTCATGATCTTTATTCCAGTTTTTCAGCAGAAGGTCCTGGGCTGTAAGAACACATGACAGAATCTGTTTTCCAGGATTTATCACATGATTTTACTTAAAGTCATGAAAGTGACTACTCTGTGCTCTCTGATTGGTGGAGGCTGAAGTGTGGACACTCCCTGTGTCTCTGTGCAGAGGATTGCGATGAGGAGAGGGGGCAGGTTCAGAGAGGGGTGGACTCACTGCCCCAGGACCTCAGGGAGTACGTGACACAGGACAACCTAAGGTTTGAGAGCGAGCTGGCGGAGTGGGACGCAGCACATGCCCAGACGTCCCGCCAAGATGCGCCGTCAGCCTCGCCCCAACCTGGGAGCTCGGAGCCTCACCTCTCCCAGAGCACAGGTGAATCATCCTCTCCTCTGCCAGCACTCTGGCAGCAGAATGATGGCGTGGCACACTGGCAGCCGCAGAATGATGATGTGGCACACTGGCAGCCGCAGAATGATGATGTGACACACTGGCAGCCGCAGAATGATGATGTGGCACACTGGCAGCAGCAGAATGATGGCGTGGCACACTGGCAGCCGCAGAATGATGATGTGGCACACTGGCAGCAGCAGAATGATGATGTTCTGCCCGCTGGGGCTGTACTTTAGTATACTATATTGCAGTGCACTAGTGTAGGAGCTAGACTCTGTGTGAGACTGGTGTGTGCGTGATCAGTGGCAGCGTGTGCCAGTGCTCTGTACTGTGTTAGTGGTGTATGGAGTATGTACATGTGTAGTGTGCATCAGAGGTGTATGTGAGTTTTGTGTGCCATGTTTGTGTTTGTGGTGAGTAGACTGTGTGTGTTGTCCTCAGTGGTAACTATTGCATGAGTGGTATGTGTAACTGTGTTGTGTATGTATAAGTAAGTAGTGTATAAAGTGTTGGCATTGTGGCAGTGTGTGTCAGAGTGTGCACTGTTGATGTTGTACTTGGTGGTGTGTGTGTGTGTGTGTGTGTGTGTGTGTGTGTGTGTGTGTGTGTGAGCGTTATTCCCTGCACTACGTATTGTGGCAGTCACTAACAGCAGCCTGTCCCTCTGCCAGCCCTGCAGCAGGACCCACAACACGTTGAGCAGCGCCCCCTGCTGGATGACTGCAGGCTCCAGCGAGAAGAGACAGAAAGGGCCATCTCCCATGCTGCCGCCCAGCTCCCGGGCAGGAGTGCAGAAGTGCTGCTGTCTGCTGTAAGAAACCAGCCTCTTACCCATTCCTATCAGTATGAGAACGCTGAAATGCCAGCACTTCTGTTTTTATGCACCTCTTTACACATGCACAAAGAACCTCTTGCAGATAACTGACAAAGTTCTGGGTCAGTGGCTAAGTTAATTGCTCAACCTCAGAAACTCCTGCCCTCTGCTGGCGTGGAGGCTGAACTGTGCTTGACCCCAGGCGTTCCCTCTCAGGCGATCAGAGCGGAGTATGCCCGGCTCGTGCAGCTGGCCCGGGAGAGTACGGCCCCCAAGAGTGACCACCGGCTCAGACACCCCCTCGTCTACTTCGTCAAGAACGAGGCGCCCAAGAGCGTCCTGGAAAGGACTCTGTTCGAGCAGTTCGCTGACCGCAACCTTAGGCTGGACGATCGGTAGGAGCCTTTCCCTGGACCTGCCCTCTCCTTCAGCCCGCTGGCTAAAACCATGCAGAAGCGCCGTTACACACTGCGCCGTTTTGGAACTGTTCACTCTCTCTGTTTTTCCGCCCCCTCTGGTTGGGTCTGTCCTCACCCTTACTGTTCCCCAAAAATGTGCTCAGCAGAAGTATTGTACTCCTGATTTTCCACGTTAACTTTTAAACAGCAATCAGCTCGTTGCTTGTTTCATGTTTGGCTGCTTTCCAAAGCTGAATCTCTTTATGAGCCTCCATTGGATGCCTGATCAGCGGGACACCTATTAAACAAATGCGCACTAAGCATTTTACTGAAAGGCACAACAGGGGTTTGAACCTGCAACCCCTGCTTACCAGTACAGATCCCTAGCTACCACACCACTGCTGTTCCCGTGCATTTTACATGGAAGCCTGCATGCTCTTTGGGCATAGCAATTATTTCTGAATCCCTCTATCTTGAGGTGAGCGCAGGGATTAGCAGATTAAGTGTTGAACTAAATCCAGGTTAAACTGCAGATTCATCCCCTTCACTCCGTTTGATTAATGCGATCTGACCGAGGAGGAGGCTTGGCACCAAGGGCCGCCGACAGCGAGCTCGTTTGATCAGCGTTTCTGAAATGAGGCGTGACTCATTGGGGGGAGCTGTCATCGCCCGTCTGAGGGCTTGGAAGGCCTGCTCGAACCCGACCCAGAGAGATGCTCTCTCAGCTGCGCTGTCTGTTCCTCTTGCAGATGTAAGGCGGTGGTGAGAGTGGCGCGTGTCAAGCTAGACCTCCTCAAGACCAAAGAGGCACGTAGAGAGGAGTACGAGGTCAGCATTTCTCTGTCTGTCTCTGCTCTGGCTGTCTGGGGTAGCTGTGGGTCTTTGTTCTGAGCTCCTAAAATGATGTTTCACTCTAAGAATGAGGAACCACAGGAAAGAGAGATGTTCACAAATGAGGTGCTTAAAGAGTACTCCCCCAGTTTTATTAAATGTGATACAGTTCAATTTTTTAAACCCATATTAATGAAAGCATATTAACATGGCATTACAAAACATGCTTAGAGCTGCAGTTCTATAGGAGATCTTTCATTATTGCTTTTTTGGAGAAAAAACAAACCCGAAAAAGGGTATTTTGTAGCGGGGATTTTATGCATCTTGGTCAGGTCAGGTTCAATCCCATTTCAATTCAGTTGATTCAGGGAATGAGTTGAAATTCAATTCATTAGTTGAAAAGGATGCATATAAAAGATGGGCAGTTTTCAGTTCATCAGATGAATTTGCACACATTCCCTGAAATGACTGAATTGAAATGGAATTGATGCCAATTCTTTAACATCTTTCAAGTTTTTAGTTAGTCATGCGCTACTCCTCTGTAACTCCACTCCACCTCTTCTTTTCTTCAGATGTGGCACCGGGACTATCGGAAATTCAGACATATGACCGTCTTCTTGCTCACAGGCGTAGAGCTGTTCCAGAAGAGGAGGTGAAGCTCCTATCCATCTGTCTCTGTGCTCCCAATCAAACATGCTGCTGTTAAAAAGCAATAGTGCACTCCATGTCCTAACCTGGCTACAATGGGAGTTTGGTCCATTTACACTTTTATTTAAGGTACTCTCATTTACCACTAGAGGGAAGCAGAGTCTTGGAGAAAAACCTTTTCCTCTAAAGTTTACACAGAATTCTGGAGAGCAAATATTATATGTGGCTTGGGTGGTGTAATTTTCTGATTTAAATATCAGCATTTTACTCCGAAATGCAAATGTATTTTTAGCAGTATACAATACAGAGTTGAAAAGGTTCCAGGGCAAGCTTCCTGATGCTCTCTATCCCCCAACTGGTTTAAGTGCTCATCCCTAACACTCCCCAAGACCCCCCCCCCCCCCATCCCCTGTCCCCTGTCCCCTGTCCCCGCCCTTCCCTGACTAAAAATACAGCCACTCTTCCAACACTACATGTGAATAACTGCAACCTGCATTTTGCCTACCCAGCTACGCAGAGGCCCTGGTGTACCTGGTATTTTCTTCCCAGTACAACAAAGAGCTGCTCTCAAAAGGTCCCCACCGTGGCCACGACCAGAAGATGCTGGCCCATTACAGGAGGGTGTGCCTGCTGGTGAGTGGAGCATGACTTACGACCTCTGACTTCCTGTCCAAGCTTGCTGCAGATCGGACAGCAATGCTGCTAATGCCTTGCAGGGTCAGAGTGCCGGTGTTGAGCAATGCTTGCCAGTTTAATTACTCTGAATGAAATTAAATGGACTGAGAGGATGGTGCTATATTGGGCTCTAGTGACCACTGCAGATACAAACACTAATGCGTTTCAATCTGATTCAGTTCTTAGCTACTTAATTGAAGCCACTGATTGGATGGGAAGTGGGATCACTTGCCTTCCCAGGCAGTTGTCCAGAAAGCATCTCTAGCGTGTCTCTAGAACAGAGGTCAGCAACCTTTACTATCTAAAGAACAATTTTTGGCCAGAAAGAAAAAAATATCTGTCTGGAGCCGCAAAAAAATATTTGAGCCCTTTAAATGCAGGTACCACAGCCTGTTAGGCTAATTTAGACTATCAACATTGCTAATAGGTCAAAATGAGCATTCATTCATATGTTTTACCACAAGGTGGCTGGGGTAGGCTATTTATGATTATTTGGTACTTTAACTTTGCATTTCCATTACAATAGTGCAATGTTTTGGTGCATTTAACACTACATTTTTTGTTGTTTGCTAACTTCTTACTGCAGATCTAACATTCCGGTAAGCCAGCAGTAGTGGTGGTGAAAGCAAATGAATCTGTCGAATTCATAGCTAGCTTAGGAAAACACCCACTCAAGCCACCACTATTGAGTTCGGCAAAGAGGCGCCAGGCCGTGAAGTAGCATATGACGCACATTTTAGTTGACAAAGTGTTAAAACATTTTTTTTTAATTTGATGTATAGGCTACATATTTTTACAAGTGGATAATGTAAGGATGACTTTAGGCCTACAATAATGATAGCAAAATGTAAAAAAAACAAAAAAATTGTTATTCATTTCCATATTTTTTTGACAAGGCTAGGGAGCCACTAGAGAGGGGCTAAAGAGCCATCTACAGCAGAAATATCAAAATGTTACCAAATCGGTATGATATGAAATACAAGGAGAAGGAACATCTAAGAGATGTGTCTGTGTGTCCTCATATGCATTATAATGGTCAATATATTTGGCATTACAGAATAAACTGGTTTTAAAAACTGGTTTACATGCTTGTGCCTTAATCATTGTAGCCTAGCAAATATAGAGAACAAAACGCTTTAGCACTGTCATTGAAGGTCAAAAATGGTCTTTTCACAGCTGTGTGTATTTAATTAGAAGCAGCACACACACACACGCACTTCTTTTTTAAATGGGCTGAGACTGGAGACCCCCCCCCCGTCTTCCTCAGAGCTGAGTGTAACCGTACACTCAGCCTGCGCTCCCAGTGACCTGCTGTTAGAGGAGGAAGCTGGCGTGCCGAAAAAGTAAACAGGTCCCGGCAGAGCGGTATCCTGTGTCCTGAGCTGCCCTCTCCGGCAGGCGCGGCCCCTCCGAGCCGATCTGAAGGCCTATCCCAGTGCTCACTGTGCCGCTGCCTGCTCGGAAACACCACACCAGAGAGACCAGCTCCTCATCATGGCTGTTTCGGTCATGCTCTTTCCAAAGCACTTACTCCCAGCGGAGCTGGCTGGTATGGATTATTTAAATGTTTACGTGTTGCCATTGAGGCAAACTTTTGTGTTGGTCTGCATTAGACATTGTAGACAAAATTGTTTTGAAATAGCAAAAAAACTAAATAACTGGTTCAAGAAGTCATTTCCACCACTGTAAAGGAAAGGCCTAGTAGAGAAGGCAGCTTAAGATTCCACAGGAGCATAAGGAGTGAATGCTCGCAGGCAGCCCTGATCCTGGATCAGTGATTGTTCTGCTTTTTATTCCATCCAAGCTCTTTGTTCCAGAACTGGCTCAGTTATTATTATAATGGATGTAGATGACCTTCGGCATTAGGTGAAGTGCTGGGTACCCTAAGAGCATCTGCGTTTATTTAGCGCTCAGGCATAGAATAAACCCCTCCCCCTTTCACATGTGTGCCTGAACCAGGAAACGTGCCAGGTTGTTCAACTTTTAAACAGATTTTCTTTCAGAGACTTGACAAATTTGACACTCCCTCTTTGTGATGTTTTACCCCATATTGTGTGAAGGGTACCAGTGGGAGAGTGAGGGTTCATGAACCTTCATGTGCCTGGTGAAGCTACTGTGTGCAATCAGAAGGTCACTGCTTATAACCAATCAAAAGACTTCACTGTCCACAGCTAAAAACTCTAATTGGGTCAGCGCAGTTGGTTGCTGTTGACATGTGAACAGCCCCATCTATTTTGGTGTTCACGACCTTTCGTTTTTTCTGTGTGAGTTTAGGGGCGTCTCTAACCCTCGCCAGTGTTTCACATGCGCCAAACAAGCGTGGGTTTTTGGGGCATCTCTAACCCTCATCAGTGTGATCCACAGCAACCGAATGAGTACGAGGTCAGGGGGGTGTCTAACCCTTGTTGGTGTGATCCACAGAGATCCACAGGTGTCAGAGAAGCACTAGTTTAAGGGCGTCTCTAACCCTCGCCATGTGATCCATAGGAGCTAAGCAAGCGTGAGTTTATGGCTGTCTGTAACCCTCATCTGTGTGGTCTACAGGAGCTGAATGACCAGGCGGCCGCCATGTTCGAGACAGGTGACGCAGGAGAGGTCAGCAAGGCGCTGAACATCCTCTCTGACCTGGTGGTGCCATGCCTGCCTCTCCTCCTGTCTGACGAGGCACAAAAGGTTGACGTTGCCGCCGCGGAGGACATGAGGAACAGATGGTGTTCCTACCTAGGCCAGGAGATGGACCGTGAGTCAGGGGTGGGGCCGTGGGACACGGAAAGGGTCGCCCTAGTTCGCTCTGTCCTAGTCTTGTGCCTGTCACTGTTCCAATGTGTCTGTACGCAAGATGACAAGACTAGCTGTGAAGTGAATTTTCTCATCTGTAATCTCCTTTTTTTTCCCCTCACATCATAAAATCACATTCACTGCTCAGTCTCTGAGCCATTGCTGATGTGTGACAGGACAACAGCACACACACCCCATAAGGTCTTTTCTGACTCTACCCACCCTTACCCACAGTCCTGTCCACAGCACAGTAGGGCTGAATGTTAACAGTGTGACTGTCCCCATGTGATGGTGTTCTAACACTGATGTTGTGTGATGGGCTACTTTGCACCTCCCCTTCCTTCAGAGATGGCAGTACTTTTTTGACCCCTTCATGTGGCCAGACTGTATGTGATGAAATGGCGCTCATTTAGTAGGGCTCCTGAACCTATGGATGCTGTAGAGGGATAAAAAGGTAGAAACGCCAAATACGGAGGAAGTGCTCTTTACCCCTGTTTTAACTCTCTCTTAATCCCCCAGCCTCTCTTCAGAAGAAGCTGACCGATGTCCTACCAAAGCTGCTGGACTGCCCAGCAGAGACGGTCAATTTCCAGGCACCACCCCAGATCCCCTCCTACTCCACCCTGGAGCTGTGTGAGCATTTCTCACAGGTTACAGCCTACCTGCAGAACTCCGCCCATGCTGGGAGCTGAGCCTCATGCCCAGCCTGGGGTCACACCTCTCTCTCTGCCCATGCCTTACCTACAGAAGGGTGTTGTCTCTCTAACTATTCTTCACCTGGACCGTTTTGCTTTATTTTGTTTCTGTGAGTTATTATTATTACCACATTTCTGCAGCACAGGAAGGGATTGTAAGCAAAAGCGATGGATGATAACTTAAGTTCTGAAAGGTAATTGTTTTGTTTGGTTCTGATGCCCCTCTGTTATAGAGTTTTATTTTTTTTCTAAAAGAGGAAAATGATTTTTATTTTCTGAATGGTTTCGTATTTGGAGTGTAACTCTCCTGGCCCTGAGGGCTGCCGTGCTGTGAGCTGCTGAGTCAGTCAATGGCGTTCTGTGGCCTGTTAATAAGCCAGGGGAATAAAGTTTTATTTGTGGCCTTTTAGGCTTTTCTGTTTCAGTATGGTGATAACATTTTTCTTCATGTTCATCCACTCACATGGGTTGAATTATTTTCAAACATATTACAATTTAAAAGAACATCAGTAGTTAAAATATATACATATATGCATAAGCATGTGTACTTTACTCAATGACAGTACATGTTCATATCGACACAAAAAATACATATATACACATGCATATAAATATATGTTAGAATTGTGACAGTCACCTAAAAGTAGTTTAGATGATTAGCGTTTCTTGCCTCTGAAGGCTGGCCGTTGATTACAGTGCTGCTGTACTGAATTGCATCTGCCGCGCCTTTACTTTGACCACCAAACCTCTGCTCTGTCACTTTGTCACCACGTCCCTGGAGGTACCGAGTCTTTCTCTCCTCTGTCCTTTCATGCCTCTGCGATCCTGTGATGGTCTGTCTCTATCGATTCCTCTTTCTTTGGCCCTAAGAAGAGCTACTCAGTCCCTGTCCTCCGTCGCTATCGCGTTTAATTAAAAGGTTATGAATACAGACAAAGGCAGATCCAGGATGAGCAATTGCTTATCAAAGTAAGCGCTGTAGTTGTATCGCGGTGTAAGTTCTGGTGAGCCGTGTCGCGCTTATCTGGGCACGCGAAATACAAAAGCCATGGTTTTATTCGGCGAGGGACCATGAACCCATTATTTAGCCTAAGCGAATAAATGTAGAGCAGAGTCAGCAGCCGAGCTGCAAAGAACATATTGTCAGTTTTTCTTTCGTCCACCATTTCTGAAAAACTTGTTAATCTCAGACCGTTAATTTGAAAGTTTAATATTTTGGCTGCGCTTGCCCATAGGTCACATTATTATACTGCAAAATCAAAAAATTGCGGCTTAATTACAAAAACGCTTAGAGGAAGCAAAATACTTATAGGAAGCAAGACAGCCCGAAAACTAGTACACATGTGGCAAAGTGATGTGGCCTGTGCCATTGCGCTCAACATCTTGTTTACATTAGTTGGTTCCATCATATTCCGCGTTTTGGGTTTTGGCCGAAGTAGTTCTCACTTTTAGGTCTATTTGGAATCAGATAGCTCGTTACGTTAAATTATTACTGTCAGAAATAAACTCAGCTTCAAGAGATAAAGTGTAAATGTTGTTTTCTGTTTCTGTTAACATGCACCGGTGTAGGCTACTCCACATTTTAGTAGAATTAAAGTTAGCGTATTTAAACCGTGTTTTGAGTAAAGCCTCGGTCAGATTGGATATGGTCATCCAAACGGTCGTGGTTTGAAAGGAACGGCATTAGCTTCCTGTGGACGTTTGATTCATCTCTCCTATTTCACCGATGTATGGGTCAAATTACCGCGGTTTGCCTTGCCTGAAACAAAGTGCAGAGAATTTTGAATCAATTTTCGGACAAATATTAAATAGATTGTCACACAATTTTCCACCGAAATAATCAAAAGTTATGGTGGAATAACTGCAGAAAAACTTTGAGATACGTGGGTTATATTTTGAATTTTTTATTTTGGAGTTGTTGGTAAAGCGAGGATGTGGGTGCCTCATCTATGAATAGGTAACTGGAGGTGGACCGATCTTAATGAAAGTTGATGAATCCACAGCTGATGGAACACGGAAGAAGGACATACAAGATGTTGGAAGAGGAGATGTGTGCTTTCCACAGGGCGCAAATCCACTGACCTGATGGAGTGTCATAGCCTACCATTTGAGACGTATGGTTCCGGTCGTAAAATTTGGCCTGTAATTTATGTAGCCTGTATGAAATGTCAACCGAACCATGCTGAATTCGATACGGTAGGCCTATTTTATGTGTGCCTATATCCATTCTGTAACAATTTTGCTACAACCACAACTTTAACATATTGTTAATGAATGTAACAACGGGTGAGGGCCCTTGTTTGACATCGACAGTTGATAGCGAATTTAAAGAGCACGGATATTGGTGTAACGCCGTGAAGAATTTATCGCTAAACATGCACACAACACAGATAGCAAAGATGTATAAATGTAATTCGACACCGAGGTCTGCGACACTGTCTTAAGTTACTTCCCAGTTTCCTAATGCAAACTGTAAAGGTGTTGAGCCTATGCATCTTTTAAAATGAAAGAAAAAAACCGATCAGGTTTGTTAAATTTAATTGGGTCTGAATCAATTCCCGTACATACTAGTAATAATTAGTATTATGGGTAAAATAATTACTAATTTGTTTATCATACTCTATATAAATGAGAATATTACTAATAATAGTTCAATACTGAAATAATTACGTAGAGAAGCTAGCCGACACTTCTCCCATAAAACAACCCAAAAAGAGCGAATTTTTTTTTCTAAAACCACGAAGACGAGCCTCCACAAACAGCATGGACCAAATGAGCCTTCCCCCAGTTCGCCAACCACACCTGTATTTAATCAGCCTTCAATTAATCAGGTGTGGCTTGTTAGTCAATAGGCTGGTTCCCAGACCAATTACAACATGTAGCCTACACACAATTGACATATGACTTACCCACGATGAACATTTAGTTTCTAAAGAGAGGCGAAGGCACCCCTTCACAAATTTATACTACTAAATCTAAATATCGTGGCCTCTTGTGGCCTTCAAAAACAGGGGAGACCTGGGCTTCCGCATTGTATTAGGGGGGGCGAGGTGGGGAGCCACGCAGGTCAGCCGGAGAGGGTGACATAAGGAACGCCTGCCTTTACAAGTGTAATGGTGTAATGACACTGCGTTAGTCAAATAAGCGCACAGAGACTATGTCTGCTAGATTTACAGCGGTCCGGTAGAGTGCGCTGTAGCACTGTTTTCACGTGCACATCAACACTAATTAGCCCGGTTGATGAACGAAACGCATAACATACCGGTAGTTCACAAAGTGTAGAAGCGCAGTTCTGTGAGAGCGTAGGGCCGCTGGATGGTCTAGCAGCGTAAATTGAGATCAGTTAATCTTACATGGCAGAAGATAAAATTATGACCTGAAGAGACTGTGTCAACTTTTGTTTCCATAAAAAAACCTTTTATCGGCCTATATTCTGCTTGACAGGTTTATTATTATCAATATTTATTTGCATAGCAGATAGCCTTATTCTTATGTTATCTGTTTATACAAACTGGATATTTATTCAATCAGTTCAAGTTAAGCATCGTTTTCATAAGCGCTGCTGCCTCCCTAAGTGCAGTAATTGTGTTTGAAACACCACAAATTCAATTTGATTTGAAAAACAGGAATGAATTAGGAAAGTACGAAGAGCTCTCGGTGCGGTGATTTGCGGATCGTTGCTGTATTGTGCGGCCTCAGCGTGTACCCAGTGTATTTCTCTTAAACGCGGCTGCTTCCAATTGTTTTCCGCTACACTCCACTGATAACGACCAGACGTTTCCAGGGCGATCTCTACTTGTCTGGCTGTCTAGACACCCAGCGTCACCTGACACACCGTTCTTCAATTTGTCTAAAAATCAATGGATCCCGCATTGGTTTGTTTCGGCAAACATTGTGAGCGCCGACTGGCAGTGTGATTTCACCGTCGCTAGTTTTCGCCCTCCCTCCCCCTGTGGGCTCAAGGGACAGCTTCGGTGCGGAGGTCGCGGCACTTTGTCTGCATGTTTACACCTCAGAGTCATCAATGTCTAACCAAGAGGCGACATCTCTCCCGAGCAAATCCACATATGTTATGACATAGAAACATTGTTTCTGTGTATGTCCTATCATATTATCCTGATTTTATTTTGCAATTTGGTGTGATTGTGTGTGACGCCATCTAAATGATAAAATCTGATATTTTGAAGCATGTTAGATATACAGCATAGTGGATAGCTGGTGTTATTGTAAATGGATAAATGTGTGGAAATCACTGCAGTTGAAATGGGTTTGCCATTTCCTCCAAAGGAAAACTAATTTCTTTAATTTTAAAAGATTTTTTTTAAAGATAAATCTAATTTTTTTCATGTTTTTGTACCAGCTGGGCAACTGTATGTTAATTTGTGTTTAAATGATCACCCATAATTTTGTTTGGGATGGAATCAGCCACTCTTGCTTTAACCCACAATCATTCTGAAACAATTTGCTTGCATTTTGCAAGGCTGGAGTCACTTAAATATTCAAATTGCCCGGCACACTTATGCATATTTATACAGCACCCATGTGGGTGGAGCCAACACAGATAGGTTTTTTTCTCCCTCTGGGTAATTAAGCTGATGTAATTGAAATGAATGGGACTCTCAGACAGTTGCTTCACAACAATTGTTTAATGAGTCTGCATATTTCAGCGAGCAGTAAGTGAGCCAGAGCCACTGTGAGGCTCCGGCTCAACAGCATGGCTGGTGCACCTATTGTGTCACTGCTGCAGGGAGCGGGGCCACGATTGGCCAATAGAAGCAGCAGACAATAGCAGATGGTTATAAAATAGATGGTGAGGGAATGCAGTGGATGCTTCATTGTCTGGTAAAGTTGATATGACCGCTCGTTTTTTCTCATGATGCGCTGGGAGATATTGAAAACGCTTTTTTTCTCCCTCCTCGTCCATGTACCACACCCATCTAATTTTGTGAACTTAACAAGAACGCTAATCGCAGTCACCTGAAAGGGCAACAAGGCCACGGTGTAATGTGATGTAATGGGTTGAACGCGATTAAGACATCAGCGATTAAGGCGCAGGCTTTCCGGTCGTGCCATGCGGCAGTCAGCATAAATCAAAGAAAAGAGAAACCGCAAAGAAAAGACCTTTTTCTTTTTTGAAAACCAAAATCATACATAGAAGATATTTTTGATCACAAGCATGGTCGCTATGTCATTCAGTGAAAGAGTACAGTGACCGGTCGAAGATGAAGGAACAGGAGGGGTAGGAAAAGCACCTGGGCGTGAATCGGCTGAATTAGCTGCTTACGGCGCCTTTTAGCCACTTCTCTGGTCCAGCATTGCTTTCTGGCTAGATGAAATTTGGATGAAAAAACGCTGCCAGAGGTTTTTTTCTCTGTCCCCCCACTGTGGTGAAAACCCCCACCGCCCCCCACCCGCCCTTTCCAGGTGGCACCTCCATGGAAACGCAGCTGGGACTGAATGCGTTTCCCTCCGTCGCCAAACTGCCGGCGAGCTGGTGTCAGCCCCCATCCAGATCGCCACCAGGAGCCTCGTCAGCCAATCCAGCCCTGGCGCTCCGTCTCCCAGCCAATCACCGCCTGCACTGGTGAGGAACTCATTTTCATTACACGGTAATGACTTTTGTTTAACATATTGCCATTCCCCACACCCCACCCCACCCCTGCCCCCACCCCTGTAGATTAGCTCCGTCTATTAATTATTCTGGTGGCGGTTTGGGAATAGCTATGCAAACTGTATTTATTCGCGTCTGTCTCTCTTTCTCCCTTTCTCTCTCTTTCACCATTTTTTTTTCCCCCCACTTTCTGCAGTTCATTCCTGTTTGCGTTTGAATGCGCTCCCGTTCAGCTTTTGCAAGGCGCCCGCAGACGCAGAATGAGATGCAGGCGCGCTCTCCCCCATTCCCGTGAATTCATCTTTAAATCCTCTTTTCTCAGGGCTTTTTTGGGAAGCGGGTCTTGCTGATATGTCGGCGCGTAGGTGACACCAGACATTGTTGGTCTACAGCGATGCATTGTGCTGGTCCTACTCTTTTTTCCCCCCGCTTCTGTTTTTTTATTCGGTCATTGTTGAAATTCATCCTCCGCTCTCCGCCCTGCCACCGCTGTCTGCTCCCGACTGCATTTCCATACGACGCCATGGCCCGGGCGAGGCGGGATTCGGTGATATTTCATTCTTCCATCACAGCTTGGATGTCATTTTATTAATGAATAGCACTGAGGTCATTTCTAACCTTGACTGAGCCCCTGGTATTATCCTAGCCCCTCCCTGTCCTCCTCCTTGTGCCTCCCCCCCTTCACCCCTCCCTTCTGTTATTTCTGCCTGGAAACACGGAGTGTCCGATGTGCATGCGCCTGCAGAAGTGGCAGGAGTTTGGGGGCTTTCCTGAGTGGATAGCAAAACTCGTCTTGGATGGTTTTAGCTGCTTAATGGTTTGCATAGATGATGGGCAAAAAACATAGCGGTTTATTTTTACAGTGAGTGACCTGATACACAAAATCTACAAGCACCCATGGCTCAACCAGTCAGCCTCTCCTTTTAAGGCATATCGTATGTTTGTCACACACACGCATGCACACACGCACACGCATACACACCTGTATTTTCTGTAGCTCTTTTCCTCTGTGAATAGTATTTCATCCTCGCAGTTGGAGCTTTCTGTGAGGCTGCATTTGTGGGGAGCTGTGTGTGAGAGAGGAGGAAGCAGGTTGTATTTCTTTGGCTCAACATGATAAGACAAAAAGAGGCGAAGCTGGCGTCACGGCGCGTCCTGGATGCGCCGCGCGGGGCTGTGCTGATTAAGTGTTGAGTTAGCCCCTCCGCAGATCCTGTAATCTGAATCATCTGTAATAACATACGACCCTTCAGGGGAATTCTTGCACTGTTAGAGCGGCTCCTCATATTCTGCTGCGACGGGAGGGCTCTGGCCCCACGCCCACATTCAGCTGTTATTCGCCCCGGCAAATTGGACCGCTCTCCTCCCAGGAAAAACATCTGAGCGGCCGGGGTGTGCCAGAGATGTCCACCGCTCGCCCAACCCATAAATTACAGTTTCGGAGAATTTGCGAATCTTGAGGAAAATGCTTTATTTAAAAAGAAAACGCATGGCAGGAGTGCAAAATGGGGGTTTTTTTAGATTTGTTTTCTGCTTCCAGCACAAAACCACACTTCCCAGAAAATATGTCAGCTCAGAGAAATTCAGACCTAAATCAACTTATCACAGCCTTTACCAGCTTTCTGTAAATCTCCTTTGCTGAGTTATGGCCTTGCTTCTCTGTTCATCTGTATGAAATATTTTGGTGGATTAATTTGGTAAGGGCGATCATTTATCTTGTCTGTATGGATTGATTATGAAAACAAAGTTTTGCCACAAGTAGAGATTTTCAAAAATGTGGAACAAAAAATTTAAAAACCCATGAATAATTACAGAGGTAATTACAATAACACCTATATTTTGTTTAATCAAGCTTGTACTTGATTGATTGTTATTGAATCCTTATCCTTGTTTAAATATGTAGATGGATAAATTCACATGAATTGCACTGGTTTGATCATGTTTACCATCATCTCCATGGTAATAGAAAATGCCATGGCCATCAGTATTTCACCAATTGAATAGTGTTTTTGTGTATATTGGTGAGCTTCTCTGGTCTGTGTTGTCATTTGCTTTCTTTATTCTTTCAGTGAAATTCAGGAAGCAGGAGCAAGGACAAGTCATTAGGGTTCACTGGATTGCACTTGAAAGTTCCTGTGTTTGCTAGGAGACAGGAGTCTTCTTGGGCCTTCTTTTTCTCTTCATTCTTTTTTATGCATTTATGCGTTTACTTAGCAAATGCTCCAAAGGGACCTACAAGGTCATTGTGGTGAAATGCACTTTTCATAAGAGCTCCAAGAGCGAGGCTGCAGGTGCAGAGTAGTGACCCATCAATTATAAAGCGTCAAGCTAAAAAACAGTGCTAAGATGCATTATAGGCACACAGTCTAAATACATTACTCATCTGTAGATGGTTGTACAGTGGTAGTTGTCTCTCTTTCTTCCTTTCCATTTGGCTAGGGTGGCCATTTGCAGCAAGTTTTGCTTTGGCACCTACTCAAACCCCACTGATCATTCTATGAAGCCTCTGCAGCAGTGGCCTTCCAACGGGCTCTTCAGTATTCCAGGTTCAGAGCCTTTGAGTGTGTGGCATACAGGAGCTTTTGGAGTTGGATATGTCTTGAGGAAGATGGTCGTCTTGTTGACACCAGACGTAGCTGCTGTCACCGTGGAACTGTGCAGCTAGCTATGTCAGAATGTGAGAGGGATCACGCCGTGGAATTGTCTCTCGCAGTGGAGCACATCTCTCGAGCCATTGGTAAGGTATGCAGTGTAGCCTAGCAGAGGCAGAGAGGAAGAGGGAAAACACAGGAAGTAGTGTGATGTCATGGGTGGAGTTATGGGTGTTTTATTATCAGACAGTTATTAAATAGGCACTGAACCTATAAACAGACACATAGATCCTCTATACTGTTTATGAAGGGATGCATATAGACTGTAAGAAATATTCTTTGCCCTGGTTTAGTGGAGGAAGGGGTTCCTAAACAAATATATCCCATTGAGTAACATTCCCCCGGCGGAGGAGTCTGAAGGCAGTGCAGGAAGTGTGAGGGCGGAGAAGAGTTTGGCCCTCCGCTGGAGAGGATTGTTTTGGGCAGCTCTGTAGAGCTCAAATCAAAGGCTTTTCGCTCCAGTAGAGGAACATGAGTGGCTGGATGGTCCTCCTGAATATGGACAGAGAGCACAGGGGTGTCAGCAGGTGGCAGGGGCAGGGGGTGGAGTCCTGGCTGCAGGGAACAGCTGTGACAGGAGCAGGAGGAGGAATGGAGGGTGAGGAGAAGCAGAGGTTGAGTACATGGCAGGAGGATGAAGAGACAGAAGCAGGCAGTGGAGAGATGCTAATAGGCTGGATTGGGCAACAGGGGAGGTGAGGAGGAGAGGGGCAGACGGTGGAGATCTTTAAGAGCTATAATGGGATTGAGAGGGAGAGGGCCGGTGAATGGGGATATGTTGCATTTCTCTGCAGAGACCCTGGAGATCTGGAGTCCTGTCCTTAGGTGGCTTGGCCTGATTTCAGCAACTCAAGGTTGGCTGCTGGTTAGTCTGTTGCCTTTATAATTGACCTAGCCCTGTTGGGCTGAATGCTGTGGTTTCTGGAGTGCTGAGGATCTATCCGCCTCATGTCAGTCCTCTCCTACAATTACAGTAATCCACAAAAAGTGTCACTGCGGTCCGCTTGGCAAAGGACAGAGGCCAGTCCGTTCTGATGGAACATCAGAGCATCTCTTATCTTACATACACAACTCAAATTCAGCCACAAACTGTTCAGCTTCAAACTCTAATTCAGCCTCAAACTCAAGCTGAAACTCTGTGTACCATGTCCGGGGTCCTTAGTCAGCTCAGAACCAAAGTGTTCCATATTCTTATTTTATTCTTATTCTCATTTGCCATAAAATTGGAATGTATAATGTTTAATACATGAATATTGTAACATGACTTACATCGAGAGAAAGGTCTCTGTACCAACAACAATGAATTCCAGGAAAAAATGAAAAAATTGAGCATTTAAAACATTGCTTATTTCTTTATTCTTCACAGAAAGATCATGACAAATGGCGTTAGGAACACACAATTTAGGGACTCACAATTTTATTGGGGTGTCTGGTCACTGTGGGTGCTAGGCGTGAGGTGGTGGTGATGGGGTTGCTGGTTGAGCCCTGATTCTGGATCAGACCCAGTCTAAAGGGAGGCCTGCTCCTGCCAGCTTAAAGACAGGGCGCTATGCTCCAACACACACAACAGGAGGGCCCTGTGAAGCAGGGTTGTTGGAGCTGGGGTGTACCCGGTAGGTCTTAGGTCCGATTCCCAGCCAGTGTCCTGCCTGAGGTCCCCTGGGTGCTGGATGGACTCGGTAAAGACCCAGCTGTGGAGATGGGTAAGACCTAAACCTGAAACCTGAGTTGTGGTCTCTGCAGAAGGGTGTAGGCTTCGCCATTAAGTAGTGTAGCGTTGTAATGCGACCATGTGGTTAATCCTTACAGAAAAGCAGGCACAGATAAGTAGAGCTGTTTATTTAAAACCGCTGGGTTGTAAATTTGAAGTTCTGTATGTTTTATTTGCATTTTCCCCTCCTTGGCCTCCTCTTCTGCATTCGATGAGTGCGATCACTGAGAGGCATAGTCTCTCCTGCCAAGTCCCCTTTTTATTTACGTACAACAGAAACCCACGAGCTCTTTGGCAGGACTGGCGCAGTGCTCGCGTTGGAGGTATTTACAATGCTGTCCTCAAGCAACCCTTTTTAAAAAATCAAACGGATTGAATAATGTATATGACCTTGAGCTTGATTTCGGAGAAATGTTTTTTTTCCCCTTTGTATTTTTTTGTAAAACATTCCCCGTGAATAATGGTGGTTGTCTTTAATCCAGACCATGAGCAGAGATGTATTAATTAAGTACATTTCAAACACAGGCGGTTTCCATTAACTCTGGGCGCTGGTAGGCAGCTTTGCCTTGGCTAGCTCTGATACTCATTGCTGCCTCACGTGGCTTTGAATGAGTCTCTCATTTCTCAGAAGCAGGAAATGCAGGAAACACAGGTGTCCGTCACAGACGCTTTTCTCACGCTAAACATTTTTGTTGGAACAGGCAAGTTTTAATCGTGTTGAAAAACCAATTTGACTGGACCTCATTAAAAATGGTGAATATGTTGTTCAATGTTCATATATTTGGATTGCATCCATTCTCTGTCTCCACCTCTGCATTATTCATGTAACTAAATTCAAGGTATGAAGTTGTCTCAAAACTCTGTGAGGATTCTCATTAAGCACAGTAACAGGCAGGGTGTTGCAATGCAAAAATCATTTTGCTATGATAAGAAAATGCCACTCCTTTAATAAAAAAGGAAAAATAAATATGTAGTCTTAAACTGCTCCCTTTCTTATCTATCTCCAGATGTTTCATTTTCTCTAGAACACTAGACAAAGTTCTGAACAATTGTATTTTTGTAAAAATGTACTTTTTGAAAGTTTCTGAGCATGTGTAAGAATGTTTCACTCCACATGTAATAATCCCATGGAGTGAGGTTTTACCACTTTACCCCCCCCCCCCCCCCCCCCCCCACCCCCAGTAGTACTTAACCCTGAATTGTTGAACCCTGAATTGTTCAGCTGTGTGAGGATATGTACATGAATATGTAAAATTGTAACCTATGTAGTTCACTCTGGATACGGAAAATAAATGTAAATGTATCAGAGAATGACGTGTTTGATTTAGCGGCTCCAGCATCTGCCAAAGCCAGATAGGTTTTTACATGAGCAATCAGCAGGCTAACATGGACGACCCGTCGTATGTCATCACTGACCTATTCTGTGTTGCGTTAGTTTGCTATCTTCAGCTCCACTGTTTTGCCTTCACTGTTTTACCTTTCACCCTGCTGAGTACCCCCCACCTCCGTTCCAGGATGCTTACTGCATCCACGTCTGAGAGCCCCAGACAAAGGGTTCAGTCTGGTCTCTGGCTGAGTGCATTACCTACTGAGCCCCTCAGCAGCCCCGGAGTTTCTCTTTTGATGTGTCTCTAGGCTTACTCTGTAAGTAAAGTGCATTGTGAATGAATAGTTCTCTAAGTTAGAGTGACTGAGGGAGAGGGGTGGGGCCCTGATGTGGGCTAGGAATGCTCTGAGTGCATTATCACAGGTGCAGAGTCCATGTCATGGAACTGCAAGGCTGTGACAGAGAGCCAGGGCAAGATCATTTTTTCACTGTCATAGATGTGCCCCTGAGAACCAGAGAGGTGCCCATTCAAGCCAAGCAAATTCACACGTTCTGCTCTGAAAACAAACTGCTGTCACGTTATGAACTTGCAAAGGCCATTCTCACAATTAGCGAATGTGTCTTGTGCGTGAACGCGTTGTGCAATTTCAGTCCAAAGAGAGCGAGTGGCTCGGGCAGGATCATCCACTCCTTCCTGGTGTGTTGAAATCATGTCTCTCCTGCCTGCTTGAGTTCTGCGCTGCCCTACTTCTAGGGAGGTCAGCATTTTTTTCTTTTTTTTTTTTTGTTTTTTCAGACCGGTTTTGCTTCCCCAAACCTGCCCCCCCCCCACCCCCAACCCCCCAACGCGAACCCCCTGACCCACAGGCAGGCATACACACACACACACACACACGCACACACACTTACTGTGTCTGACCCCGGGTCACGGTGGAGTGACTGTGAGGGCCGCCTGCCTGGGCCTCTTAAAGGCCGGTCCCTGCATTCCAGCCCTGCGAAGGGGCAGCCGCTCGTATCAGCAGCGGGAGGGAGGAAGTCACTGCAGCCAGGGATTATGCGCAGTTTCCTCCCCCCCACAACCCCCCACCCACAGAGCACCGCGTCCACCAACTACAGCGAAGACCGCAAACTTAAACCCGCTGCTCCGGGCCGGCTAGCTTTCCGAGGGACTCTGAGGGTTTTTTTTTTTTGTCTGTGGGCGTGTGCATGCGTGCATGTGTGCGCGCGTGTGTGCTTTTCCCCGTGCTCTGTGACAGAACTCTTTCGGCCGCTTCATCGTGTCTCTGAAGGAGCAGAGACTGAAGGCTGCGATTGGAGAGGAGGAGGCAGCCAGAGGCACACAGCTGCACAAAGCAGACACCGGCTCTGCGCTCCACGGGCGCTTAAAACGCCTCTCTGCTGGGAGGGGGCGGGGGTGGGGGGGGGTTGCACGGAGCGTGGGGGGGGCTTTGTTGAGCAGCTCCAACTTTCTGTTCGCTGTGAAAGGGAAGCTTTGCAGGAACTCGGAATGGAAGGTCCGGAGGGGGAAAAAATGGGAATTCTCCACTACCCCGGCTGCAGGACGGCTGCTCTCTGGTGAGTGCCTATCTTCCCTCATTTCCTCCCTGTTGCCGAAAGTGGGTTGTTTGCTAGCGCCGCGTGCGGGACGGCAGCGCCCCACGCACACGTGGGCGTCCCGCGGCAGCCCCCCCCCCTCCCCGCGTGGGCTCTGCTTTTTGGCCTCGGAAGGCTGGCTCTCCCCCCCGTCCGAGGAGAGCGCGGCTATCCGCTCCGTGAGCATTGGGTTGCACTGTCGCAGTCAAAAGAGGGCTTTGTGCTTGAATTCCAGGAGATCTGGAGGCTTGTGGCCTGGGGGCGTAGCTGTGTGCTCATGCATACCAAGCTCAGAAATGCCAATAAAATAAGTAAAACAATGATGGCTTCTGCTGGCGCTTTAGCAGGTTTCTGAAACTCGTCTTGCGTATGAAACTTCTTGAGAGGTGCGTGTCCTGAGAATGCCAGTGGCAGTGAAGGAGCTTTTAGACACTTTTTCCACACCTGCATCGCGACCCAATCAGAGCGGCGTGGTCACAGATCTAAAGACGCACAAAAAGCGGGCAGTTTGGAGAGGCTCTCCATCTGTTTGGGATCATTCTGAAGCAGGTTGCTGAAGTTTGCGACAGAACTCCCTTAGCTTAGTTGAAATTCTGCCCTCAATTCTGTTCTGATTGTTCATTTAGAAAGAACTCCCAAAGCAGAAGGTGACGGGAAAGTTTTTCTCTGTATTTAAACCAAGTGACATTTTAAGAACAAGCTCACCAGAGTCTGCTCATATGAGAGTCTGCAGAAAGCCGGAAAATGCATTTACTTGTTTGCGCATGCATTTGGTTTGAGTCTTCCAGCAGAGATCAGTCAGGAAAGCATGAGCTGCTTATGTGTTGCACAGAATATGGAAGAGCGCAGTCCCCCTGCTACATGCCTGTATTTTGTATCTATGCTAAACTCACCGCTATATGCCTGTATCTGCATCCATGCTAAACTCACGCTATATGCCTGTATCTGCATCCATGCTAAACTCACCGCTATATGCCTGTATCTGTATCCATACTAAACTCACTGCTACATGCCTGTATCTGTATCCATACTAAACTCACTGCTACATGGCTGTAGCTGTATCCATACTAATCTCACTGCGTTATGCCTGTATCTGTATCCATGCTAAACTCACCGCTATATGCCTGTATCTGTATCCATACTAAACTCACTGCTACATGCCTGTATCTGTATCCATGTTATGATCACTGCTACACGCCTGTATCTGTATCCATGCTAAACTCACTGCTACACGCCTGTATCTGTATCCATATTAAACTCACTGTTACATGGCTATATCTGTATCCATGTTATGATCACTGCTACACGCCTGTATCTGTATATATGCTAAACTCACTGCTATATGCCTGTATCTGTATCCATATTAAACTCACTGTTACATGGCTGTATCTTTATCCATGTTATGATCACTGCTACACGCCTGTATCTGTATCCATATTAAACTCACTGTTACATGCCTGTATCTGTATCCATGCTAAACTCACTCCTACATGTCTGCATCTGTATCCATGTTAAACTCACAGCTACCTGCCTGTATCTTTGTCCCTATTAAAATTATTGCTACACAGCTGTGTCTGAAATACCCGGTGGCAATCAAGGGGTCCCCCCTACCCATACCTGCCAACATTTAGGTTTCAAAATACGGGTTTTTCCAGATAGTAAAGTGGATAGCAGATAGTAAGTAAATAAATAAGTAAATGAAAAATTGTATGTAGTGTGTGGATTGTGTGTGTAGATTGTGTTTCATAGATGATCTGGCAACTTGGGTAACATCAGACAAACAGACAATGCTTTGTCGCACAGAGAAACAGCTAGTATCATTGGAAAGGCTAAGTTCTGCTGTATATTTTGATATGCGGTACGTTGTGAAGCGATATAGGGACTTTGTGACTTATTCAACCGAAAAGCAGGAGTGTGAAAATGGGTGAAGAAATTAGTAAAGATATTATTTTGCAGAAGTTTGATCTGTCTTCATAACGTGATTACTTCGGTATGTACAAATATGTGACTAGCATCATAACAAAGTTCGGGTTCCGCTCTTTCTTGTGATACATATTCCATATCTATGCAATGCCAAGTTCCTGAGTAATTCAAACAAGAGTAATGGGTGTGGAGATGGATGCAGAGCTGTGTGCAGATTGTAACTATGATTAAATTTGATGTAAATTCAAAATTATTTTTCTCGCCAACACTTTGTCACATGGACAAGCGATGAATACTTCGTGAGCAATCCAACTGGGAAGAGGGGATGTGAATTTGGACGCAGGCTGTGTCTGTCGGGTTTTAAGGGTTAAAACACATTTTTAGTGACAATTGCAAGTGACAAATCAAGATTTTTCCAGAGACCTCCCAAAATTTTGCTGTTGGGGCTCAAGTATCAATCAAGGGGTCTCTGACCCCCGAGACCCCCTGTATTTCGCACCCTGGTTACATGCCTGTGTCTGTATCCATGCTAAACTCACTGCTACATGCCTGTATCTGTATCTGTATTAAAAACTCTAATGTTAGAATGCCTCCACCGTTAGGACTGTTGTTTCAGAGTTCAGGTTTTGTGGAATGTCAGCCCTTGGTCTGGCAAGGGGGTTTTTTAGCAGGTTATTTGTGTGCAGAGCACGGTGCTGGAATAAGGAAGGGCCTCCACATGTTTGGAGACAAAGCAGCCAAGAGTGCTGGGGTCTGTGGCACATTCCTGCTCTACTTCAGCCTGGATCCTGTCATGGAAACAGCATTTGCAATCAGAGCAACTTTCCACTTTCACAATCAGTTATTCCAGGATACTCACGGAAATGTGGAGGGTGTTTGTGTGTGTGTGTGTGTGTGTGGGGTCCCACCAAAGGAAGGTGATTTCTTAAAGTCAACAAAAGAGTCGACATATAGAAATAACATTGATCTATTTCAGCGTCATGTATTATTTATAGGGTTGTAGAATAATTTGTGGAACTCTTGAATTTCACATAATACTAAATATCTCTGTTTATCTATTCATATCAAATGAAAAAGAGAAAATACATTCTGAAGTATGTAATTTTGCCTTGCACTTTGCAAAAGAGGTCAAGTTCATGTCCATGAACCAGAATGTTACACCAGCACATTGTTACGACTGATATTTAATAAATGCAACAACTACTAAATTATTTTGTTAAATCTGAAGTTATTTAGCTAGCTACATTACAGAATATGGGATATATGGAATATGCTGTGACTTCTTTTAGATATACTAATAAGTATAAGTACTGTTCACAAAACTATTGTCTATCATTACACATAGTCATGGGAATCTTTAGTTTTGAGATGCTTGTTGTCCCAGTGCAAGGAGTGGTTTATTTTTTGAGTTTGGCAGGAGTTCAGTTGGAACAGTTGCAATTTTCCTTTTCTGCAATGCATTCTTTATTTTCTTTTTGGTTTATCCTCCAAGCAAGTATATAGTTCATATTCTTAATTTTTAATGTCAATACATGTTGTTTGGGAAAAACTGACAATATAAACAAACAAATAAGTGAACATAATTTGCATATATGCAGTCAGTATTAAGACACAAATAGCCTGCTATAGCCAGTACTTCCTCCCTCCTTCCTATTTCCTTACTGTAAAATTTTGTTTCCACGGGACAGAGAAGGGGTAGAACACTGTATCTTTTCCTGGTCCCACTGTCCCTTCACTTTTTTACCTTTGGCTGATGGGAATTTAAGTCCAGAGCTACATCAAAAGCATTCCTCAACCTTCAGATGTGGACTCCAGCTCCCATCAACACCTTTCCAGAACACTGGATTCTCACAACACACAGTTCCTGTTTCCTTCGGTAGCCTCACTGCCATGATACTCTGATATGTGCCTAGCTTAAACCCTAAGACCTGTTTCAGCTAACATTTGTCCTTGATTTTGACTCACACATAATTGCAGTATTTGTTTGTGTAGTAAAAGTGTGTAGTTTGTGTAGTTTCATTCATTTTTGGTGATTGCTTATATTTCTGATCTGTACTTTTGAAGAATAAAAGTACATTGTAATACCCTCCTCTAGAGAGCATTTTCAATAGAAAACACATCACTTAATTGTTTGAACAAGGAATGTTCATTTTGAGTAGTTTAATATTCAAATACTCTGTGCCTCCAGAATATTTGAACAATTATTTGTGAATAATTTAACACTGTATTTTTCCATCACCCAACACTGTATGAAACTGGTTCTCTCTGTGTAAATAATGACTCACTGCCAAGAGATCTGCAGTCAGTCACATTTCAGCTATGAAAATGAATGATATCCATAAATTTGCTATTTCATACAGGCTCTTAGGCTCTCTTAAATATTAGATAAATATTGATAAAAAAGAAAAAAGCTTTACCTTGTTTATGAACAAGCATTTGTATGGCCCAAGGAATTGAATCTCATAATCCAGTGGTATACTAATTCAGTTTTCATTCGCTTACATGGTTTCAGCAGAATAATAAGATGCTTTGCTATCTTTAAAATACACACCAGAAGGGACAAGTGAGGTAGGTAAGATGGGTATAGGAGAGACCTCACATTTAGTCAGATAAATAGAGGGGGCTCTTTTGATGGTTTAAATAAGGAATCACTCATTACTGGATTTTACTTGATTGCATCTAATGTTACAATTACTTCTATGCACTTCAAATAAAATCCTTTTAACAAAAAAGGTTTTAACTTAAAACTGCTTTCTGATCTGTTTGATACGGCTTACTGTCATGATTGGGACAGGTAGCAGTATAAAGATAAAAGGCTCTAATGTGGAGTGCCCTCAATGTTTGCAAGGCAGAAAGGGTGAGCCACAATTAGCCACGGCACCTGCTGGCCACCAGGCATGGCGTTTGTCAAAAGCCTCCTTACCAGGTGTTTCAATGGTTTTTAGTCATCTATTTATTTTTCATGCCCTTGAGCTGACCAGTCAGAGGGATGAATTATGAATGTGAATAAAAAGCTGTGATCGGTTAACTATTTTTAGGGCCAAAGGCTGGTGGTAACTGGGGATTTAGTGATAGTTTGGTCTGAAATCATTGGCTTACTGCAGCTATGAGTGACATTCTGATATTAACAGTCGGGTTCAGCTGGGGAATTGGAAAGAATGCAGGACATTTTGATTGCTGCTGGAAGTCGTGCTTTGTGTATTTGATCTGAACACACGTGTAATGTAGATGATGAATGCTCATTCTGCAAAGCCGGATCTTCAGTCAGTTATGAATGATTTTATCTAGCCTTACATTACTTTACAAATTCACTACTATCTTTTCACTTGAAACAAAGTGTTTCAAAGCAGACAGCCCATTGTGTCTTTGAACTTCAGTTTTTAACTGCAAAAAGGAATTCATTTACCCAAACACCATTTTATACAAGTAACATGTACAAGTAACATGTCTTTCTTTTTGCCCCGTGAACTGCTTGATAATTCCATATCTATCTTCAGCAGTGGAAATTATAAGACTGTAATGCATAATGCATACAAGCACAACAGCCTGGGAGCACTGGAGCAGGCTTGGTTGATTCTGACCACAGAGCTCGCATGTGAAAACATTAGCCATGCTGTAGTCTTGAAGATAACATCAGCTCCCTGCTTGTGGCTGTGAGTGTGTGCGGTCTTTATGGCTGCCTGACTTTCCTATAGGTTTCTGTCATAAACCTGAACCAGACACGGTCATTGTAGTGTATACAATGGTGCCCATATACAAGGATTTGCTGGTCTGACAGACCAATTAGTCTAATTTATTCAAGTGTTTCAAGCGTACAGGATTTTTAACACACTCAAGAGCAAGTGGCTGCTCTATGAACAGGCCTCTTCCTGAAGAATAGGTTCTTAATGACCTTCTTGCATTCATGACAGTAATCTCTGGGTTTTTCACTCTCTTAAAGGTTCAGTTTAAATCAGGTGTGTCCAAGTCCGAACTTAATAAGGGGACTATTTTCAGTGCAGACGAGAGCTAAAAACCTCTGCTTAAACTTATCGTATTCTCCCACATTCAGGAAAACCTGATATTGAATGTGAAAAGGCTGATATTTACAGTACATTCTGTAGTTTCTGCTTGTAATGGAAGGCAGAGGGAGTGAGCTGTAAGGGTAGCGTTTATTGTCCCTCCAAATCTTCTTATCTAAGAAGTTCTGCAGGCAAATATGGGCTGTTGGCCATTCCTCCTGTCAATAAAACAATTGAAACCAAAAACAAGCAAACTTCAAGTGCTTAAAAATGTGTTCTGGCCACAAAAGCATAAAGCAAGTAAGATTTATTATGTGCAGAAGTATAACTGACTGGGGGCTGTTGAGCTGATGGATAAATCTGCATCTTTAGAGCTGTGGGTTCAGTGGGCTGCTAATCCTTCCTGTAGTTTAGCACAAATTCTAAATGTGTCACTCATGCTCTGGGTTTATGATCTAATTAAGTGCAGTGTTTTGATCAGTGATAATTGCTGGCAATAAACACTTAGTGGCTGTTGAATGCTGTAGACTCAGAGAGCCCCTCCCCCACTCAGAACCATGTGTGCCATTCTGAGCCTTGTAACATTTTTTAAAGATTTGATTCATGCTTGTTTTCTGTGCAATAGAACGAATGAAATTGTGAAGAAAATGTGAATTTTACATTTAACAGCTGTGTTATATACATACACACACACCCATACACACACACACCTTATCCAAAGCTGTTTGCGTTATTATTCTCACTGCCTTCACTACCTTGCTCAAGGGGCAGCAGCCACACCTGCTTGTCTGGGATTTGAACTTGCAGTTCTGTGATGTGGAATCCACCTCCTTGACTGCTATGTCACCTGAGTAATTATTTTGGAAAGTACAGTATTTCCATCGCTCAAAGTTATAGAACATTTAAGCAGCTGTCTTCTTGACATCGTACAGCAGTCTCTCTATCAAGTGACATATCACACACCATGTAACTGAGTCTTTTTCTCTTGCCAGATGAGATTTCCTTGAATAGGACAGCTCACCCATCATGTGTTAATCATAGAAGCAGTTTTTCCTCTTCAGAGGGTGGCTGGCTGTTGTACTGGTGTTAGCACACATGGATGGGAGGGAGCTGCATGTTTAACCTAACTCAAGGCATGGCATTTTTCACTCAGGAAAACTCATTTGAGGAAATAAGTGGAAGTTTATGGCCTAAGATTCTGCCATCACTTCCTGCATGTAACAACACAACATTTAGCCACCTGGCTGTGGGAGACTAGGGTGTCACCTGAGTGGAATTAGTATTACTAATTAGGATTCTTCCTTGTGCATCTTGCTCTGTCTGTTTCTCTCTCTTGTACGTAGGTGCATCCAATCACCATGGGAGAGGTTCCCTCTTACTACCAATCACATTGTAGGAAGGGAGCTGGGAGAATGAGGGGGTGGGGGATATTTGCTGTGGACCTTCTTAAAACAGTGGGAGCCTTTAACTACCTTGGCATTGTCCTTTTCATGATATGGGTGCAGGGAGAGGGGGTTGAAACCAGGATCCATGGCCTATGTGATGGAGTGGAGGGGTGTGGGGTGGGGGAGGGGAGGGAGGGGGATGCAGATACAATAGACTTTTAGGGTAAATATTTAGTGTGAGACAATGGCTGCCGTGGCCGCTGTTAGCAGCCCGCAGTGGGGGGAGCCGTGACGCCCGCCCACGTGAGCTTAATTAGGGGATGTCTTCTGCCGGCTGCAAATGAGAAAGACTGGAACAGCCACCCGCTGGTGCGAGGGGGGTCACACGATCCCCCACGGTCACATTTATCACCCCAAATCTGGCAGATACGCAGCACCACACGAGCCACTTCCTGTCCTTTGTGCCTCAGACTTTCTTCTTCATATTTACCCCCATCCTAATCCTCCTTTGTCTTGGCCGTTATCTGTATGAATACACAGTTCTTACGCGAGGCTTTTTTTGGAGGAGAAAGAAGTCCCCTAGGGTAATAAACCACTCATTATTTTAAAGTCTTGCTCGCCTTAGAGGTAATTAACTGAACAGTGTCACGCTTGGTAGGACATTAATATCACATTTCTGTCAGTAAGCGGTTAATGAGTGAAAAGTAGAATGATAAAAGCCACATTGTTCTAGCCAAAATATGCAGCAGATCGCCATAGTCTGTCCTCCAGCGAACCGTTGTGCAAAAATACCGAAAGGCATTTCCTCAGATCAGTCATCCCGTCCCTTCCTCTTGATTGAAGATTGATAGTTTAAATATAGATTTACGTAGTTAATGTCATGTTTGATGTTTTGTGAAGTGGTTTGTGTATCAAATATAAAATATCCCTTCATTTCAGTGTTAAGCCTTTTGCAGGAATGTGGCTGGGGGCAGACATTTAATATGCAGATACAGCGAAATATAGAACATGTGAAAACATACATAATTGTAGAGCTTTTTACATGGAATCGGATATGTAAAAATTTCCTGGTAATGTTCACCTTTTAAATAAAGGAAGCCCATTTCAATAAATCAGTTTAAAATTTATTTGGACTTTAACTCTTGTACCATAACCCTGTTATTAAATTATATAGGAATTACATTTCCTGAATGTTCTCTACATTAACATTTGTCTTGGCATATGCTACAGGCTGCATTTGTTGTATATATTAATATTAACCATATCATGTGTTTCCCTTCATTAAAAACAGGTTCTGTTTTAGAATTTTTAACATTGAGGAAACAAAGTCTCCCTTTGAAAGTAATGTTTCAACAGTGAGTGGTCAGGCTGCACCAAACAATATGGATTTCATTTTATGAATTAAGTCTGTTAAGAAAAACATCTAAATATTAATTTTACTCTGCCTCCATTTTTTGTGGAACAGTTGTTCTGGAGAGTGGTGAGAAGAATCATGAATCAAGAGATGATAGTGCTGCCTGGATCTTATGATGTTTATTTATATTAAATAAGTCATTTGCATTGTTACTGATAATCATGTCATGTTAAATATAGTTATTACCCCTAACCGCTACATTTGTGTTTACATGAAGAAGGAAATTGGAAAGGAAAGAAGGGTTGATTGTTTCTTATAGTTGACAAAAGGGTCATCATTTTTTCCAGGAACACAAAGTTAATATAGAAGTAATGTCAAGAGATCATTTAGTAATATGAAAGTTCAGTTTATGATATTGGATAAGAATTTCCCAAACCAGACAATTTACAATAGAAGTAAAATTTAGAAAAAAAGAAGAATTTGTGTGACTTTGCTGCTGTGAAGTAGTTGAGGGTAAGAAGACAGGAAGTTACATTTTAGTAAATCATAAATCATACAAATACAAATCATACACAGAATGAAAGAAGTTAAGACATTAAATTACTTAATTATTTTTGGTATCATGTATGGAATGTATAATCAGGGTTTATTTATTTTAAATCTTCCCCTTTTGAAATTCTTAGGTATAATAATTTCAGGAGTTCTGTGCCAGCTGTGAAATAGTATTTGATCTGAAAATTGTGTGTTTTTAATGTACTTTCAGATGTTATGGTTGATACTCTTCTGACATTGATTCAGACATTTAAACCAAAAATGAAAATAGTCTCTTTCCACACGAAGCCATGATTCTAAATAGCGTTTTAGTGTTCAGTATGACTACATGGAAGCCACTGAAATAACATTTACATTTACATCTATTCATTTGGCAGACACTTTTATCCAAAGTGACTCACAAGTGAGGAACAATACAACACAAGCAAATTAGGGGAAAGGGTGTGTGTGTGTGTGTGTGTGTGTGTGTGTGTGTGTGTGTGCGTGTGCGTGTGTGTATGTGTGTATGTGTGTGTTTGTCTATGTGTTCATGTGTGAGAAAGCATTTGTGCAATGTGCATTTTCAAAAACCAGATGATATAAAATGATGATATTAAATTCAGATATAAAAAAGAGAAGGGAGGAAAGTTGCAGTGTCTGGCAGGTGAAAGATAAGCTGGGGGCCCTGGGTATTATGGGATGCGGGCCCTCTCTGGCCCAGACAAAGCAGGAGCCCCGCGATCCCAGGTTAGAGGGGTCCGGTTCAGACAGGTTTAAAAGCAATAAAGGGCCAGAGAGGGAGGGCGAAACTTAATATCGGCTGCCGCCATTGTGCACGCCAGGGCCTGCAGCTGCCCAAGATAGTGGGGTGCTAAGTAATTAGTGGTCTGCTTTGGTATTGACCCGTCTGGAGCCCTGTCTCTGGGACCCATTAAACAGGCCGACCTGACGCGAGAGGCGTACGCACCCAAAATAAATGAAAAGGGAAGGCCGCCGGACAGACGAAAACGGAGCACCCGTCAGCTTTCCGAGGCACCTCGGGGGATATTGTTTTTGTGTGCTGTGCTCACAAGCCACGCAAGCTCAGAGCATTTTCGGACACGTAAAAAGCACTTTGCACGTGTCAAGGCTGACACTGGTGCTCCTGTGGATAGCTCTTCATTTCCACAGAGTATTTACGTGTATACAAATCTGATCTCTTTTGACTGAGCATACAAGGACATACATACTTTTATTTTACTTGTAATATTTTACCTGTAATATATTGTATTTGAATTTCTGCATCAATCTGTCTTAGTATCATTAAAACTATTGAGGGCTCAATCTACTTTACATGATTTAATGGCTTTAAAGCTCTTTTGGTGTTTTTCATGTCCATGATTGATTTTGCACTAAGAGGACATGATCTGAGCCTGTTTCAGGACATGCAGTGCTGTGAATAATACATAAAAATACAGAATGCACATATGAAAGTACATGTATGTACATAGCGGTTTGTTTGAAAGTCAGTGATGTATCAACCCAGCTGTGCATCAATCCATGTATCAATCGATCAATCTATGTCTATCTACACATCTTAGGTGTCAGGAGATCATCTTATTTGTAATGCCAGTAATATAATGGGACGATAACACTGAATATCACATAATTATTCATATGTTATATATCATCATAGAAGTATTTGGCACATGGCCTTAGAGAAATTTACAAAATGTTGGGTGGCTGATAAGTGTACGTTCATTTGTTTATCTGTGTCTGTTTGGATTGTCTGTGGGTGTCTGTTGTCTGCACACACATATAGTCACTACAGGAGAAAAGTCCCTATTTCAGGGGCAGCAAGGGCAGAGTGGCTGATGCCTGACCTCTGACCTCTGACCTTCTGCCGCTCTCTTTGTCATCAGAAGAAAGGAGAGAAACCATGCCCTGGGGAGGGAGTAGAAAACCCCAGACTGCCCCGTAACCGGATCATCTCTTAATGACCGCCTGCTCTTCTCAAGGTGGTATTTTGAGCGTCAGTGCATGGTCGCATAATACAGGGCTCAGAGCGTTGCACATACAGTTACATAGCGCAAGGCTAGAGTGAGTGGCACATACAGTCCAGTCACATACTAGAGTTCCACAATGCGCCACGCACACAGCTGTTTGTTGCAGCGACAGAGCTCCAGTATACAAGTCTTTTTTGCGGATCGCAGCTGAATGCGAATGTGACCTATATGCCTTTAACAGAGCCTCTGAATGGCACCGTGCTGATGTCAGGGTCTTATTGTGTCTGTCACCCCTCCCCTGCTCTTAATGCTCTGAATAAGGACGGGCTCGGCTCAGCCCTCCAGTGCAGACAGGGTGTGTTCGGAAGAATAGGTCCAGCCTCAGCCCCAGCCCCAGAATGTGTGCCCTCAAAAGTGCCTATTTTACACCTGCTTCACAGCTCGAAATACACCAGTGTGTTATATACTCTTGATGTTTACCCATGGTTTTCGGCCATCTTGAATCAGTCCCTTGATCCCCAACTGCACAGAAGTATGTTTGTGTCAGAGTGGCCACCTGCAGTTTATCAATAATACAGGATATTAATACACAATTTCAACCAGCAATCATTATGGGGTTGAAGAGGAGGGGCTCCTTCTGAGAATGCTGAGCGAATACTGACATCAAGAAGCATCAATACTGCCATCTTTATGTCTGAGTGATACGATGAATAGAACACATTCATATCACAGGAGTATCGCTACTCTTGTGGGTCATTGTTATGTTCTGTATGCATGTTCATGACAGGTATGTGGCTCTTAAGGGTAAATGCTGGGTACTGTGCATATACCAGTGCTTTCAGTGCCTGGCCACAATGGCCTTGTATGTTGCTTTACATAAAAACGTCTTAACAAATTAATAAGTAATAAATCAATAATAAAGGAGTAAATAACACTCATCATTGAAAAGTGATTAAAAGCACTCAGCTCTCCAGATAATAGTCTTGTCTTGTCTCTTGTAAAATTTGCTTAATTTGCTTAACAGGCACAAGGAACAAGGAAGTCAAAAAAGTCAAACAAGGCTCTTGCATTGACCTGATGTGTGACGATCCATTGATACAAAAAACCAAAAAACCCACAGGAGTTTCTGAGGGTCATCGAAGGACAAACTGCGTTACCATCTCGCATTGATGGTGAATGAATTTCAGCTGTGATTGCTGGGAGTGGTGCAAAGCCAAAGAGGAGCTAGTGTGTGTGTGTGTGTGTGTGTGTGGGTGTGTGTGAGGGGGCTCTCTATCTCCAAATGAGAAACATGCATTGCTGCTCCGTGCCAGGAACAAAAATTTGCTTCGATCTTTATGTGGAACCCCAGCATGAGTCTCTGAAAGCCATCCTTGTCTCCTTAGCAGAGGCGAACTTGAACGTTAAATGGAACTGGACATAGGGGCGCTCAGGACACTGACAATAACCAGTAACCAACTGTAGCATAACAATGCATGTTATGCTACAGTTGGTTACGGAGGTGACTAGCTCAAAACCTGAATAAAGACTATAAAACTGGATGATGAAGTCAGAGGCCTGTTTGCCTTTCCCCAGTGGGTTTGAATGCAACCGCACAGTGATGTGCTCTATTAAAGGTTCCAGGTTTGACTCCCCTCTCAGTAAGACAGGAACCATGGTTTCGCCTGGCAATCTGTGAGGATTATGCTGTGTCACTGTGTCATGCCAGCTCGCCCTCTGGGCTCATCTGAATAAAGCATTTCAAATAAAAAGGTTTTAATCAAGATTCTACTAACAAGATTACTTTTTCACATCTTCTTTGAATGACCAAAAAATCTTGATTTTCCTTTTATGAACCTTTGCTTGCATTTGGTCCAGATCTCTAGTTTGGTGCAGGGATGTTAAATTCAGTGAATTTTGTCCTAGAATAATATTGTTCTGCCACTGGCATGGCTTTTCTGTCCTAATGACTTGTTTCTTCACAGATCAGATTGTGTAAGAGATTAGACTCATTGCATTGTATTGATTTTGAAAAACAAAATTGTGTTTATGTTTGCATCTTATATTTTCATAAAATGAATTTCACAAAATGAGTGAGCCAGTGAATGCACTTAGCATTTTGCTGTATGTTTTACATTCATTTCTTTAAAGGAACCACATTTAAGTTAAAGACATGCTACAGTTGTGATGTTTAAATGATACACATTTAATCCCTAATTTGTCTAAAGTATATTTAATTTTGTCAGAATTTGTTTCTGGCATATTGTATGATAGTGCTGTAAGCTGAGGCAGTTGGAAGTGTTCCTTTCTTCATAAATAGCTTGAGCTGAAGATGTTTTTGGGAGTGTATGAGCTGGAGTCTGTAACTGGTGTGTGAGGTAGGAGAGGCAGATTGCTGTCTGTTTGTTTCATTGTCCTCAGTGTCTGTCTGACGACATTTTAATTTAGGCTTAACGATGAAGGATTCCGGGCGTAACCTCAGATCAGTCCGGAGCATATACACCTAGCGAGAGGTGAATGCATGTTTAAATATGTAGGCCCATCTGTTTTATACTCTATAGCTAGACGTGGTGCTGAGCTGGTCCCAGGTCTCAGATCGTCGTGCAGTCACTGCTGTATCACTCTGTTACTGGGGTGCAGTCATAATTGTATGACCTTTATATTATCTGTCGTTTGTATGCATCATCACATTTGTGAATATCAGTGTGACTGTTCAGGGGTGAAATTTTGTGCATATGTATGTGTGTAATTTTGTACCTCGTGTGTGTTTGTGTGTAGTCATATATGTATGTGTGTATGTGACAGACAGCAAGGGAGTACATTGTGTGTGTGTGTGTGTGTGCGCGCTTGTTTAGGATGTGCATATGGCAGGGGCAGTGATGATTGTGGTGATCTTGGGGGTGGCGGTTGGGAGGAGGGGAGTGTTCAGTGATTGAATCTATTCAGCCAGAAGGAACAGAAGAGATGCAGCCATTTTCAGCAGAGTTTTCAGTGTGAACGGGACCTCGTACTTTCAGGCTTATTATTGATATGGAGATGGGGGTCAGAGCAGGGCAGATTCTCACATAAACTGGGCTGTGGGTGAAAGCGGCCTGTTTGCCCTGACCCCGTGTGGCTTAAACACCAGCGGAGAGAGACAGACTGCATCTCGGACACAAAGAGAGCGAGTGAACAGCCAGCACATTCCTGCACCACACACAAAGGGGACACCAAGGCGCGCTCCCTGAGAGAGACACAGCGCACAAACATGGCCTCCTTGCCCCCTCTTCCCTCCTTCACTTTCCCCTCTCTCATGCTGCTGTGAATACTGTGTGTGTGTGTGTGTGTGTGTGTGTGTGTGTGTGTGTGTGTGTGTGTGTGTGTGTGTGTGCGTGTGTATGAGTGTGTGAGTGTGTATGTGTGTATTTGTATGTGTGAGTGTGTGTTTGTGTGTATGAGTATGAGTGTGTGAGTGTGTACGTGTGTATTTGTATGTGTGAGTGTGTATGTATGTTATCCTCTCTCCTTTTCTTCTTCCATCTCTTTCTCTCTACTGTCCTGCTCTCTTCCCTCCCTCTCTCATTTCTCCTGCTGTTTCTCACCTCCAGAGTTACACACTGACAGTCTGCTCATTCCTCCTTTCTTTCTCATGCGTGTGTGAGAGACCAGTTATCATTGGAATCACAGCTGGATAATTCAGCGCACATACTCACACACACACTCTCTCTCTTTCTATCTCTCACACACACACACAGAGTCCCCTGTATTGTAACTCAAGTACTTTTCAATACCCAGACCTGTTGAGTCACTAGCAGGTGGACTAATGTGACAAAGAAAGAAACTGCTAATGGTGCCAACACACTGCCTAAAATCATATTAAGTTTTATATTTAGATTTTAAAATGAAAGGGATTTATTCCTTTGAGAAAGAAATAAATCTAACTGCCCTCTGGTATTTATTGAAGAGGAGCTATTGGGTCAGATCAAATATCAATAGTATATATGGTAGAAATCTTTATTGATATTTACAGTAACAAGAAAGTTCTGGTTATATCATCCCATGATATACTACTGCTGTGTATTCATGTTTTTTTCTCTCAGAGAAAAAAATCTGGAGCTTCTTTTTCAAGGTGAGCAGGTTCCACATGTCAAGTCATGTTGCGAAAACCCTTCAAATTCTCCAAAATGTATATTTCTAGTATTTCAGTATTTATTATTGGTTTTGACAGTGCTATTAAATTAGTATTGAGCAAATATTATTTTGCTCTTTTTTGGGGTTACACGGTCAGTAAAGGCTGATGTAATTAATACCCAAGCAAGTGCCAAGTAATTGCATAAATTGCATTTATTTTAGCAATTATTCTCTGGGGCCCAGTTTGGATCAGTGATTGATGTTTAATGAGATTTATTAAGTTTTAATATTTATACACTGTGTTTATGCATGTTTTCATGTGTGTATATGCATGCCAGTGTGTATGTGCATGTGTGTGTGTGTGTGTGTGTGTGTGTGTGTGTGTGTGTGTGTGTGTGTGTGTGTGTGTGTGTGTGAATGTGCATGTATGTCTGCACGTCACCTCCTCTTCAGATTGGATGAGTCACATGGATTTTCATTGCATAGCCAACAATATCATCTTCTTCTTGCCATGCCCTCCGCTGTCAGGTGGAAAGGCCGATCTGACATGTTGCCATAAGCGTCCTCATAAGGCACTTCCTATTCATTGAGGAAAATGCTCAGTGGAGCAGCTGTGGAAAACAATTCCCAGCAGGCACCGTGTCTGTCATAAATAGCACTCTCCCAGAATGCTCTGTGGTGGGTGAGTATCAGCTGGGGTGATTTGCCAGTTTTTAAGGCACTTCTGGGTCGGCAGTGCCCCAGCATGCTATTGGTTAAGGCAGAGGTTGTCCAGAGTCTGTCAGTGCTCAGAAGCAGTGCCAGTGAGCTGGCTCACTCTGTCAGACAGAGTCATCGTCATGGAAACCTGAACTCTGGCACTGGGCACTTTAACCAAAGGCCCCAAAAAGCTTAATACATTTTATTTATTTATTTATTTTTTAATCGCTGGCATTACATACTGAAGTTCTATCAGGCTACAGCTGCTCTCTTTGGCTTTCTTTATGTTGTGGCTACACTTACATGTAGTTAATATGTCTTCCTCAAGTGATGTTTTTTTAATTAGTTTCAAATGCCATCCTTGATATATAGATAGTTACTCCCCTCATATCAAAATTTATTTGATAGGTTATTTTAGAGAAATATAACAAAGTAGAAAGTATCTGTGCATTCAAAAATCTTCTAAATGTGTAGTAATACATTTTATACATGCTATCATTTTGATTTCATTATTATTACGAATTATTTGCATGTTTGGTATTGTCAGAATGGATACTATTCCAAGTTTGATGTTTTAGGAAAATTCTATGAATTTCCACCATTTTTTGTTTTGTTTTGCTTTTGTATCACCTCTGTTCGTGTAATATTACTTCTCTCTACTCAAACAGAATATTATCTTGTCTCGGTTAATGTATGGAGATCCCCTGCCTGTAATTTGAAATGGCAGCGTAATTGTGAAGTAAACACTGTTTACAGCCGCCGCTCTGAATGGCGGGCGCTAATTTGCATCTGCGCCTGCCCATTTAAAACCCCAATTAATTGGAGAAGCAGACGGGAGTCCGGTCTCAGTAATTTGCGGGTGCGGGGGTCTGCGCTGTGCTCGAGGGGATGACTTCCGCGTGGCGATCGGCGGCTTTTCTTTGGAACCCGCTCCAGGAGCGCGCGCCGCCTTGTCATGTAAATGCAGGGTATTTACTTGTTTTCAGATAATTAAACGCTTTAATGCCCCGCTGCGTGGGGTGCGATGGGTGTGTCCTTTTGTCTACAATCACAAAAACAAGCTGGCGGAGAGGGGTTGTTTGCTCGCCCCGCGGTAAGCCACAGGTATTAAGCTCCCCAGTGCCAGGGGCCCTCCCCCTTGCTGTCTCGCTTTAGTAACGGCTTCTCCCGGTGAAAACCCAGAGCGGCGAGGAACCGCGCTGCCTGGGAAGGCAAATACGCTTCGGCTGAAATGACAATTAAAAGAATAAAGCTCAATGCTATAAATATGAAGAAAATTGAAAATGTGGACCTGGGAAACGTTTCAAGCTTTGTTTGTGTTCTCCCCCCATTTTAGAAAAAATAACATTATTGCCTCATGTGCCAAATGTATGGTTTATTCATTTCTAGAACTCTAGAATAGGATTTCTATACTATAATGTTTCAAATTCTGTAATGTTTCAAATTCAATCAATAGAACAATATATCTTATTTGGGGTTTAAATTTTATTTTCACAGACATTTATGAACTTATTTAACTGAAACTTCTATGCATGTCTGAATATAATTAGGTAAAACAAGCATGTTAAAAAGTATGCTGGAGATAAAACCTTGTGAAGTGCATGAACTCCCCATAACTCATATTGTATTTAACAATATATTCATTTGCAGAATAAGGAAAAATATTGCCTGTTTGTAATGTTGAATATCAAGGTCGGGTAAATTCCTTACCAGACAGTAATGTTAGGTTGTCTATTAATATGATAAAGTAATGTAATGTAATCTAAGGTTATAGATGACATTCAGACAGGTTGTAATTACATTGGGGCATGGTCAGTGTCCTCTATGCTACATGCTCATAGGTTTTCACAGCCAGTTGAAGGGATATTTTTTCATGACGTAATCGTGGGATGGCTGGCAGACACAGGCACGTTTCTACAGACACGTGTGCTGTATGTGTGTAATAATTGTGCTATAAAGTGCACCGTGTGTTGCACAAGCATGTTACTTCTGCCAGACGCCTCTGGAATGAGGGAGTGTGCGCTGTCAGCGGGGTCAGGGTAGAGGGAGGGGGTTGTGCATGCGGCGAGAGGGGTGTCTGTGTGTGTGTGTGTGTGTGTGTGGGGAGAGGGGTGTGTGTGTGCGCATGTGTGTCTCTGTGTGTGTGTGTGTGTTGGGGGGGAAGGGGGCGTGTTAGAGGAGAGGAGAGAGGCGGCATTTCGCCACCATATCTGTCGCTCCTTGCCCTCTGCCGAGGACGGGCTGATAAATAATGCATGTGGCGGTCTGGACCCTGCGTCTGTGAGCGGAGCGCAGCTGCTCCAAGGCCTGCCGCCACAGCCAGGCCATATGAGTGCAGAGGCCACTCGATGGGGACAGCCAGGGGACACAGGGTACAGGCGGCACGATCGGGGGGGATGGGCCCGTATTCCCAAATTTTACTGGGATTGTATTCCGCCCCACTATTGCCCGTGGTGGTCCCCACAAAAAGCCTGACCCCAATAAGGGTACATTCACCCATCAATGAAACAGAGTGGGGAAAGCAGATTTTTCCAGATGTGTGCCTTAGTTTAGTCGTCTAGCTGTCCTGCTTTTCAGTCCTGTCTCATTTTGTGTTTTAGGTTTGTTGATTGTGGTTGTAGATTGTGTTCACTAGGGATGTGCATTTCAAATAATTTGATATTTCATTACTTGGTGGCTCCCAGGATCTGATAATCAAATAATCAAAGCCTGCGTTCTCCCTAGTGCTCTGTGGGAAACTCTGTGCTCTCTCTATAATTAATGACTCATGGCAAAAATCAGCATTCACCCTCACTTTCAGGCAGGAAAATGAATAATATCAATGAATTCATGAATTATTTTATGCAGGAAGTTTTGGTTGTCCTTCATGTATATTGATGAGCAGGAATAAAATTCTTCACTTCTCTTCATTTTGTTGTTAATTACCAAGCATTTGAATACCGATTAGAGACCCCCAGTATATATTAGAATGAGGGAGTATTTCTGGTGTTAGTGTGGCAGATGGATTTTGTAAAAACATACACTCAACTAGAGTTTCACAGGTTCATATGAAAAAGTGGGGAAAGATGATAAAAGAAAACTCCATGCTGATTTTATATCATTTGTCAGTAATGTATCGCTGATGCCATCTTGGTACCAACCCAAGCCAGGGAGTGAATCAGGACCCCTCCGCATGTTTGCTGGCCTGGGTTGAGCCAGGATGAGGCAGACATACGCAGTGCTCATGTATTTCCTCTCATCGATTTTATTCTTGTTTAACTCCTTTAACAAGCAAATGCAATCTCTGTATGGACTCCAGGGCTGTGCGGTACACACACGGTAGGACAACTGAGCGGAGAGAGATGGTGACTGGGAGAACGGAGAGTCACACACCACGCTTTTACATTACATTACATTGATTTAGCAGATGCTCTTATTCAGAGTGACTTCCAGCACAAGAGAACGGAAGTCTATCCATTCAAGTTGAACGAGCAACAGTGTTAGACAAGGCTAACAACACTCCCAACTAGTGAATGTGAGCATGACACCATTCAACCCTACCACAAGCTAACTTGGACTAATCTGAGTAGACAGCCTGACTAGAGTGTAATGTGTTTAGGAGAATGCTCAGATGGAAGCGCTGAGGGATGTGAGGGAATATTTGATCGCTAATGGATCACCAGGATCAGCGACTGATCCCTGTCTGTCTGTTCATGAAGGTACGGAGCAGCGTCCATCCTTGTCAAACACATCCGTGCGATAACCATTCCATGAAGCCGACACAGTTATATACTGTAATTCAGAGAATTCAGTGCTTTTACTACAAAAAATATAGATTAAAGTTTAAGATTCATTTTATAACATGTGGCTGTGCTTCTAGTTATTGTGATATTAATATGGAAACAACCCAGTTTGAATGCCATGCTATGAGTAAGTGGGTTTGAACAGAATACTTACTGTGTGGATGCGCATAATGTTTGGTAACATCCACACTGGACCCTTTAGGATATTTCATTAAGATGTCTTCCTTTTTTAACTTGCACAAGGAAATAGTAAGCACACAGATTATTCTTGTCGGTTTGTGTAAAGCTTTATTGCTGGATCTTTTCGCGACTTGCTGGCAAACTAGAGGATGGCAGGTTGCCCTGTTTTTAAGAAACCTGTTTTTCAGATCCGTTGCATGTGGAATGTTAACATACTGATGTATTTGTCTGTGCATTGGCCACATCCTCATTGCTGCTGGTCAAACTGCTGTCTAATGTTTAATCATTATTTAGTAGTTTATTATCTATTTGACGGGCAGTTGCATTTATATATGTTTCTGCATGTTATCCATTCTAGCAAGGTCCTGTTGCAGTGATCCAGGTTAAATACCATTGTCAAGAGTGCACAAGTACAGTGTGTCCGCAGCTGAGATTTAAACCTCCTTGTTAATAGGCTGTTTCCCCTAATCACCACACCACACTACTGAATAAAACAGGGGAAAATACTACAGTTGTTCCTCATTTTAGTGCACATTACCATGTTAAATTTTGTGATATTTTTATGCCTTTTTTCACAAAGTACAACTGTCCTATTTAAAGCATGCACTTACTTTTTTCCTCAGGTTAAAAATGTTTTTATTTTCTAAGGTAATTTTCCATGTTTCCAATGTTTGAATATATGCCCTAAGATAAAATGTATGTAATGGATATTCATATATAATTTATATAAATATTGCTTTAAAAATGTAATTTCATTCCCCTCGTGTAATTATAATAAAATAGTGAAAATAATAAAATATATTAAAAGTATACATGGTAAAAATAATGCAGAAGGATGCAGTATAAAATATACCAGTTGCTCTTTTATTGACAGCATTACAGCAACCAGACAGCACATATCGTGTACTCCTTCCTTGCTCTTTGGAGCCCATATAGTAGCGCTCACAGTAACAGGAGCACCTGCAATATCCACAACTTAATACATGTGACCAGAAAAGACGTGGCAGTGTTAATGTAATTTCATTTTAGGCCTGTGCTGGGGCTGGTGTTGAGAAGCGGGTGGGTGGGTCACCCTGCCAGCCCCCTGTCCCCCTGGTGAGGGGGATGTGACCTGCAGAACAGGCTCAGACATTGAGCCTGCATGCTCTCTGACTCCATTCTCCTCTCGGTCCCCGTCCGGGTGGCGGCTTCCCCTGCAGCAGGCTCATCACACGGCCCGACCCCCGTCGCTTCCTGTTAAAGACCTCTAGCTGTCTTTCTCTCCCGCATTCATGATGTCACCTGAACTCCGGAGATGGTCACGCTCTCCACCCTGCACGGTTCGCTTCCCCAACCCAAACAGAGATTTCCATATCAGAAATAACCCACGGGCACGTCCTTTCCTCCTGCTTCCTCCTAAAATCATGCCAGCTCTCGTTCTCCTGCTCCTCTAGTTTTCATCACCAATCCAAACAACTCGCAAAAGCTGGAATTCAAAAGGAGCCCTCAATGCTGAAATCCCTTTTCCCCAAAACAATTTCATTTTCAGAAAAGAATTTCATTATTCAGCAGCTAGCTCCTAATGTATATTCATAACATACTCAAGTGAAGGTTATCTTTTCCAATTTAATTTTTGATTGTTGTTTGATTTTTAGCTTTAATTATGGTGTATCATCATTAGCTTAATCTTAAGAATAAGTCTCTTTTTAAATTCCTGAAATACTGCTTAATTTTCAGAAGGTGTTCCCGCTACTATTTTATCTCACAAACAGTCTTACAGCAGTTTTAATTCTTTTATTAAAATGCTGGGAGATGGATGGCTTCCCTCATTGTGATCATCTATGAGTGCTGTATAGCATCTGCATGAAGCAAAATTTTGTAATTCTGAAAACCTGTTGTGAACATCTATGTCTGGCTGTAACGTATTTTTAAAATTCTAACACAGATAAATAAAACCATGTCTTTGATTTTAAACAAGATTAATTTTAAAATGATAATATTCATAAGGAGAATAACATGTTTTTCAGGTTTTTGATGTAGCTGGAAATGAATGGAATATCATCAGTATCTTGAAGGTCTGGCTAGAAAATATATTTTCTAGTTATAAATTTCTAGTTAATTTATAATGACAGGAATTTAATGCACATTTCAAATTGTATGTAAAATATATGAAAAGTTCATGTATATAAAATAATAAAAAAGAGTAACAATACAATAATTAATAATGAATTATAATAACAAAAAGGAACATGCTAAAATAAAATAATAAATTAACAATAAAACTAAGAATAAACTAACAATAAAAATAAGACACATTACATACAATATTTAAAGTAATATATAACATTTAAAAAATGAATGTTTAGAATGAATGTTTTACTCATTACTCATTTCATTCTGTGAGCAATAAGAGAAATTTTAAATGGCCTATTAATGTATTACTTATTCTTTAAATATGTAATATGTTTCAGCCAAATAGATTACATTTCAGTGAAATACTGCAGCTAAAGCAGCTGAAGGAAAATCACTCTTCTTTTCTATATTTGTATTTCCAAACTAATTCAACTGATTTTATTTAATTCATTTATTTAGGGTTTTTTGGCTAACTTATTACATTTATCACTTAATACAAACATATTACATTTAGGTAAATTACAAGTGATAATTAAAGCATTTCTTACTTTTGTTTGATATTTCCCATTTTTGTAATATCTAAAAAAGTCTCTTTGCAAAATGAAACTGAGACTTGAAACTGAAAGCACTGGGTACACAACAGAGGACCATTAAGGAACATACTAAAGGAAAATCATTTTTATGAAATACTACAAATGTGCTGGTTTTGTGGCTTAGTGGAGTATACTTTCCTTCATTTTATGTCGAATTTTGGTTCAGAAAATGAGCCTTATTTTTATAACAGTAAACAGTGTAAGAACATTCTTTTGATGTGTTTTTCTTTTCCTTTTTTAAAACACAATTTCCTGAGATTTTTAAGATTGAAATGTAAGTGTTGATGTTAAAGGAACGATAGCTCCTTGTGGCTTTCCCTCTCTTTTTTTTCCTGGCTGCAAACAGCTATTCCCTGACTGACTTGTTTTAGCGAAGCTCAATGCAGCCTCTTCTAATGCTTTATATTTGTGTTGCTTCTCTTTACTGTATGTATGCTTGGATTTATTACTGCGTGTGTATGTGTGTGTTTGCGTGTGTGCCTGTATGTGTTTGTGTAAATATATAGAGTGTGCATGGCCAGCGCTGTCCTTGTGTCCCTGAGATTTTAAATCTCAACGTGACTATTTCCTGGTTAAATGAAATATAAGAAAAAATAAGTGTGAGTGTGCTGAGTGCATACGTGTGTGTGTGTGTGTGTGTGTGTGTGTGTGTGTGTGTGTGTGTGCGCGCGCACGCAGTGGTTATCTTGGCTGTGGGAACAGTGCCCCGCTCTCCTCGCCCCTCTGAGTCCCTTCCTTCCTTCCTCTTTGAATTCACTGCGTTTCTCTTTCTTTTCGTCTCCCCTGTCAGGCGTATGCGGTGTGCTGAGCGTTCTCTGTTCACCTGTGTTTGAGAGCGCGCACACACACTGCCTCGCTCTGAGGAGACCTTCATTCCACCCATCCTAATAACATCTCCCCTACAAGCAGACCTCCATTTCACTCCTCATAATAACACCTCTTCTTCAAGCTTTTCATTACCAGCCCAAAAAACTCTTTTACTCACAACCGACAGGATCCCTGTGAAGCCCTTAATTTCACTTTATAAAAGATGAATTAAAAACTTAAACACACACACATTCAGAGGCACATAATGACTGATTACTGGAGATTTGTGTCCCCGAATGGATGATTGCATGGCTTTACACTATATTAAAAGTGTGATATTAATATTGGGCCATTTTAGAAGGGGCTAACAGTAACTTCACTCTGCTTAAAACAACTAAAAGACTTCTTTGTCTGCATAATGTTTCTTGCATCCAGAAAAGTCCTTTTCTTATTCTTTTTCTTTTTTTCTTTTTTAAATAATGTTTGGCTTTATTTATGGTAATTACTATATTATATTATATTATATTATATTATATTATATTATATGGAGTGAGTGGAACAGTGAACCTTTCAGAGCAGTCGAACTTGGTGTTATTGGCAGATGTGGAAACAGATTCCGTTGAGCATCCTTGACAGTTTACATTCTAATTCAGCTAATTCTGTCAGTAGTTTAAGTAGCTGCTGTCTCATGTGTCCTGAATTTGTGAAGACTTGAAAAAAAATAACTGCGATCTGATTGCTGTTTTAGTGTGTTTAGTATGCAGTCATTAAATAAAAAGGGAGTGGTGATATTCACCTAATGTGTAATGCTTAATGCATAACGCTTTCCCACATCATTTGGTCTCATGTGCTTTCAGCTCTTGGCAATAAAAATAAAATACTTAGAGTACGTGTTTTTAATAAGAAAACATACTCTGTTACCTTGCTGTAATGACATTTCAATTTAATCTTTTTTTTTACATAAAATAACACTTACCTTCAAATTAATAAAAAAGCAATTAGAATGGCCTCTAAAAGAAAAGAAAAATATAAGTGCTTGATACTGTAGTGTGTCATTTTTTTCCTCTTGAAGACTTTAATATAATTATATCTGATGAATATCAAAGTTTATATGAAAAGCACAGTGACAATAATACAAAAATGTAGTCCTTTACATGCAAAATCAGAGAAAACTTACACAATAATAGTTAAAATAGTTTTAATAATTATAGTTTTATAATGCCTTCCAGTATTCTAAAAGGGAATGTATGAATATAAATAATTTATATATGAGTTAAAAAATGTATATAGCATATATAAATCTTTTCCAAGTAGAAACAATGTGTAGACCAGAAGTTCCAAAAACTCAGATAGGAGCAAACAAACAAAAGCACCTTGACAGAGTCCAATGTATCAGCAGGAAATCCCGATTTTAAAAAATTGAAGTTAAAAACCTTTTTGAACTTTTGAACATCAGTTCTATTCAGTAACAGGAACTGCAAAAAGTCACAATAACCATAGAGGTGGGCTGTCATGCCATAACACCCGCACACACACACACACACACACACACACACACACACACACATAAAGGAAAAAAGTAAAAACAGAGAGAGAGAGAGAGAGACGAGTGAGGCGTTTGGCCCACTGCTCAAGTTTGAGCGGGTGGGGAGGAAAAATGCTTGCTAAGCTATCTGTTTCACACACGCACTGGCTGAAGGTTCCATATTCATTCGATCGATGCAAGGAAAGACACAATGGCCAAATAGGATGGGGGGCTCCTTTTCAGACGCCGATCTCCCACATCCCCCATCAGTCGGCAGCGGCGCGGCAGGCAGCATGGTGCAAGGGGGCGCGGGGCGGGTGGGGGGGTTACCTCGTTACCTCCGAGGCTGCTCCGCGGACCGTGCGAGCGCAAGTCTAGACCGCTGACCCCCGCTGAATCGCTCCCTTTGAAGACGCGGCGAGTTCGGCGAGCCGGGGGCAGGGGGGAGAGAGAAAGTGAGGCGCGCTCCCCCCGTCGGCGCGGCTGTCCGGAGGTAAGCGGGGCAGGGGGAGCCATCATCTGCTTCCATGGTTACGGGGCGAGCACGGAGACCCCTGCTATTCAGAGCGCAGGCATTCTCACGCTCCCTGAAAGGCGATGTCACGCATTCTGAGCGGGGACGGCCCGGGACGCGGCTCTGCCCGGACACACCCAGGCCGCCGGAGCCCAGCGGAATGTTAGTGCACGTCTGTTAGTGGGAGAAAAAGCAGGACGGAGAGAGAGCGAGAGAGAGAAGGAGGGAGGGAGGGAGAGGGAGAATAAGTGCGCGCATCACATGATCGCTGCAGAGCCGACTTCTTTTATGTGTAGAATAAGATATTTCTCCACATCGCATAAAGGTGGCTTTCTTTCTCCACTTCCCAGGCGTGCAAAGATGTCTTATTTCATTTTTTCTTTTGTTCCTAGCTGGAGAAATCTGTTCTACTTTTTATAAGGTCAAGGGTCAAGGTTTATGTGAAGGGCTGGAAAAAACCCCTTCCATTGTTAAAATTTGCCTCGGTAGGATTGTCTTTTTAATTAGGATTCTGCCTGGCTTTCAACTTCCTGTCTTATTAAAGTTAGACGGAGCATGACATGAGTGCAGTCACAGCCAGCCTGCAGCCTCCTCCTCCTGTCACATTTCATTCCAAAGTTCTTTTATGCTTTTACACAAACGGCAGCTTTCCGCCAAAGCGATAAATCGGGTAGCAAACCGCAGAGTAGCTTTTAAGTTTGTGCTTGTAATCTTTTGGGATCTTTCTAATTTTTTTTTTTTTACTCAAACCGCACAAAGGTACCCGTTTAACCTCAAAGACCTTGTGTCTGAATATAAAGATGAATTACATTTTTAATGTTTAATTTTTCTTTCATGTGTACATGCTTGCTTTATATCAGTAGACCGGTTATAATCAAGATCTTTAATGCTAGAAATTGAAATATTAATCGTGGTACGTACAATAGGTGAAAATAACAGCAAATAGCAGGGAATAGCACTCCCCTTTTAAGCAGCTTAATCATTTCATATGTAATTTCAGACACATTTTATGAAGGTTTTAGTAATGAAAATTTTTATGGGTAAAACAGATTCTGGTTATTTTCAGCAACATGTGAGGATGGCATTCGTATTTTAGGATATTGTTTTATAATATTAACATATTATCTTTTTTGCAAAGACTTTTTTATTGAAGGCTTTGTTTCAGTGTAATTATTGAAGCCTTTCGCTGTCATAATATATGTACATTCCAATGTATTTTTAATCTCCCTGTAATGTATACTAGTTTTACAGATGAGGAAAGGCCATGATTCTAGTTGTTTTGCCTGAATTTCTGCTTTGGTGTGTGTGCTTGTGTGTATGTGGCTGTGTGCATGCATGTGTTTGTATGTGGCTGTGTGCATGCATGCGTGCATGAATGGGTGTGTGTGTGTGTGTGTGTGTGTGCGTGCGCGTGTATGTGTGTGTGAGCGTGCGTGTGTGTGTGTTCCGGTGGTGGTGTGTGTTTTGGAATGTTGAGTCCGTTCCTGCTGCTGAAGCTTGCCCTCCCAGACGGACAGCAAAGCAAACAGATGGCTGCCTTTTAGAAGCGCCCCAGAGCAGCGGGCTCGCTGCTGGGATCGTGGGAAAGTCTGGGACCGCCTTCACCTGCTGCTGATCTCAGCTCAGTCTGATGCACACAAACATAAAGCTGAAAAATGGACAAAGAGCAAGCAAAGGGAAAAGCAAAAGGAGGCTTAGAATCCACACTCGTTTGACTCCGTACATAAAACAGCAGCTGTTAAAAAGGAGTGGACAGGGTGATGACATATGCTAAAGAACTTCATTAACTATAGAAAAGTACAGGTTATTACCATGTCTAGTATAAATGAAAAATGTTATTCATGTGTATATATTAGTTCTGCACTGAAAAAGAATTTATCCTCTACTTTCTCAGCAAACCTCATTAAAAGCTTTCCAGATATTCCAGTTATTTAAGCTGTGCTAATGTCGACCTTATTCTTCTCATTAATTTCATTCAACTCTGGAAAATTAATATCAGACTGTTGGGTCTACAAGCAGATGACACGATAGGATTAGGTTTCTTGTGTTGCTAAATCTCTTAAGAGCCTCTTAGGAGTAACTGGGTTACTTCAATAATGGCATGTTTCTTTAGCTTTGATCCTGGGTTTTGACAAATTGTTGTCTCTGATTTTTATTTTAAAAATAGATAAAGGGGGTTATTAGCCACATTGTTGAACAGATTCCATTTTATTCAACTGCCGGTGGGATTATTGTGAATCCTTACGGAAACAAACGTTTCTTCAATTCAATTTAGCCATGCATGAATTGTTTTTTGAACATACTTGAGTGAGAAATATCAGAACATACATTCTTTAAGTAAATAAGTATATTTATATCTCAGATTGCCTTGGTATGGAACTGACTTAAGGGTGTTTAAGCACAATATGTGTTTAAGCACTTTGTGCTGTTGGTCAGCACATGGATTACTCAGTTTTAGATGTGCAGATACTGTCATAGCTGTGTGGAGATACTGAGTGGTCAGTATGGAGATGAAGAGATGTGGCTGACCCCCCCCCCCCCCCCCCTCTCTTTCTCACCCCACAGTCAACCCCTCACCTACCTGTCTCTCTTGCCTCTTACTGCCAACCGCCCCTCCCCTACCTGTCTTCCTCACAGCTGACATCTTGCCTACCTTTTTCTCTCTCTGTCTTCACAGTTGACTCCCTACCCGTCTCTCTCTCTCCTCACAGCCAACCACTCTGCTACCTTATTCTCTTTTTACTCAAAGTGGACCCCCTCCGCTGCCTGTCTCCCTCTGTCTCCTCACAGCCAACAGACCCAATCTCAATTTACTCACCCCTGCTTTAGCCTTCTTCATTATGAAAAAAATCACTCACTTTGGGAGAGGAAATGTACATGTACATCTTTACTCCTTTACTGCCTGTATTCTCGAAGGACCATTTTTAGTCATGTGTTTGATTGTCTTGTTAAATTATTATGACATGAACATTGAATGAAGACACTGCCTGTCAGTTATTAATTGGCTGATTGAGTTAGACTGTGATTTTATTGTCATGCCAGCACATTCTCAAAGCATCATATAGCATGGGATTGCATTGCCTGTGTAGTTTTATGAAACAGATAAATGCCCATCACAGCAGCGACTTAAGAGTGTTCTTGTTTTCCCCAGAGTCTGCAGAGTTGTGAGATGTGTCCGTACAGCTTTGAAATCTCACTCCTAGATATCCTATAAGATCTTACTATGTAATGATGACATCAGAGACAGCAGATCTAAGATGGGGGTGCTTGAGATTGCTTGAGGTCCTTTGGGGTGAGGGAACCAATGAAAATGGTGTGGTGGAAAAGCAGGTTATTTTATGAATTCATGACATCTGTGTTCGAAGCGCTACTTCCAGGATATGGTTTTCAGCTGAAAATGGTTTTTCACCAGTCCTGCATCTCTCTGAACAAAATCTGCAAGTGGACTCAGTGGTTTCCCTTTATATACCTGAATCTATCTCTATGTATCTGTCCCTGTCTACCTGAGGTGTGTTTATGCATGTACACCTGGATCACCGTGTACCTGTCTGTTTAGCAGAGGCATATTTATGTGTGTATGCCTGGATCTATGCCTATCTTCATCTCTTTATCAGAGGAGTTCTTCTGTTTATATACTTGAATCTGTGGGGGCAGGACACAAAATTAAATACAAAAATTTGTACAGGCAGGAAAAACTGACTTTGAATATAAAATGAGTTTTTAACAAAAGGCTCACAGACCTCCTGCTGGCAGTAAAATTTCTCTCCGGATTACACTGATCCTTACGAATTCCTCCTCTTTCCATTTAGCTTCATCCCAGATGGATTTAAGATTTGTCTTGTCTTCGTCATCTCTTTTGAAAATGTACATTGCCTTCTCACTGTACCATAGAGAGAGAGAGACAGAGAGAGAGAGAGAGAGAGGGAGAGAGAGAGAGAGAGAGAGAGAGAGAGGTGGGTTGCTGAAACTGTCCCTGCTAAAATGCTGTATTTCCATGCCCTGAGTTACAGCTGCTCAACACCATCACCACCTAATTGTTAATCAGCTGTATACCTGTCTCGATGAAAAATAAAGCCTTTAATTGCTGTTCCTGTTTAAACCTTAGTATAATTAAGGGTGGATAAAGAAACTAAGCTGTATTTCTAAAAGATAAATATTTTTATTTTGGTAGTCTGAATTTCATTATAACATGGCTCTACTTGTGCAAAAGTGGAACAAGATGAATTTAAAGTAAAATGGTGAGGCAGCAGATTAACCCAGTCATCCTTTATCATCTAATTAGTTGTGAGGCTGACCAGGTTTTGGTGCCTGATGTGCGTCTTTGAGTCTGTGAATTTGGATCCCTAATGTATCCACTGTGAGTCAGTGGGTTTGGATCTCTAATGTATCAACTGTGAGTCTGTGAAACACACAGCACAGTGTTTTTTCACAGACACAGCCCTTCCTTGTTTATTCTATCAAACCCTGAAATCCCATGGTTGCATGCTCTTCCCTTATGTCAGGCTGCACTCTGTCCTCTCCCTGTGTTGACTTTCAACGCACAGGAAAAACAGAAAAAAAAAACACAGAAGAGGTTCAACTTCAAAAACACGTCAGATCACAGAAAGACCTTTGGTATATTCCAGTCATACGTAGGAAAGGTATAACATAATCCTGAAATACGCTTGCAATAACCTCCACTTCGTGCAGGTAACGTTCGTCAGACCACTGTTAACAATTTTATTTCAATCGGACGAACAAAATACAGCATGCGGAACATGTCTGGCAGATATTAGGCGTGCAATTATTGACTATTACTGCTGTTCGAAGTGAATAAAAAAACGTCCTTTCTTTACTGTATTCAGAAATAACGACAATAAAACGTTAAGCACAAACGTCCGTATCCGCCCGACTGGGAATTCGCTTCAAAAGAAAACATACAGTGGTTATTTATAATCTTCAGAAACAAAACACTACACCGCATTTTAAGATGTTCGAAAACGTTTCAGGAAATCCCGTAGAAGAACGACAGAATTGGGACAACTTAACTGAGAGGAGGTAATTTCAAGGCAGGCTCAATACACTTATTTCCGCTCATGGTGTAGCTGCACATACCAGCCTTGTAACAAATAGGTGACCGAATAGCCTTGGAGCGCGCACAGTCGGTCTATTACCCTGACTGAAAGCGGTAATAGGAAGATCAAGTTGGCGACCCCATTGACTCCCCCCCACGCGTGACCTTTCAGAAGCACCTCGTTTCTTTATTCTGGCTTCCTTGAATTGACCATTGTGCTAGAGACAGCGCTATTCTCGATGAAATGCGTACCTGTTGTGGAAAAAAGGAGGAAAAAACAGTGTGCTGTCGAAGGCGCGTCACCCTTAATGTCAGTGTACTGTGTTCCCTGAGGACAGTGCGTCTCAGCGCTTTCTTCTCCGGGAGATTCAGCACTGCAGTCAGCATCTCGGAGACGTCACGGTTACGCACGCGGCTCGAGCACCCCCCCCCCCCCCGTCCCCCGGGCCTCGCAGGTCAGTTGTCACTCGTCGGAGCCGAAACTCAGACTCTTAAATTTGAGTTTGTGAGCGGAGATTAGGGCATCTCATCTTTAAATCTGAACACATCATATCACTGTCATTTAGCAGACGCGACTTTCATATGTTACAGTTTTATCCATTTATACAGCTGGATATTTACTGAGGCAATTGTGGGTTAACTACCTTGCCCAAGGGTACTACGTTTCACTGCTTCTCACACGCCACATTCCGCGCCATCATTCTGCTGTTATGTCCCTGTTGTCTGCTGTTTTTACATTGAAGTCGCGGGTTGTTTAATGTTTCAGTTTAGTATTGTAAATTACCGTTGATGAGATCCCTGGATTCCAGTTGCCCATCGTTTGTCGCCGCAGCTTTGCTCTGTGAGTTGGGCTGTGCAGGTCATGGCACTGGAGCTAACACCGCTATTCAGACTACATTGCAGGGAAGCGTTTACGGAGCACACATCCAATTAAATTACTGGCGGTCAACTAATGATTGGCTGAGTAAATTGACTATGCTGTGGGTACTTTTTTTTTTAACCCGTATCATAACATACATACGATAGCGCCGAATCCGATGGCCACTTCGTTTGTTCCATAAAGAAGCGTGCCTTTAAAATATTGCTAGTGCTTACTGGTGTATTCACATATAAATAATTAAATGATTATCGATTAGTTGCAGTCGCCCTTAATCTAATTTAAATAAATGTTTGACATCTTTGACTGTATGCAACCGTTTCAGACGTCTGTTCTCTCCTCGTGCACGTGACTGAAACACAGTTACACAAGTAAGTAGATACAGCAACTGTTTAGCAACTGCGGGGAGTGGGGCGTCTGAGGAGGGGAAGGGTTGCAGCTGATATCTAACCCCTTTAAGTCCATTGTTCTGGACAAAGCACAGTCACAACTCCCTCTGAGATTGCTGGCAATGCTCTCAAGTGGTTTTGCATGGGGGCTTTAACAGGTTAATAGCAGACAGTAGGATCTGGAAGCATGTGTCACAGCAGGGGAAGCACATAGGAAACACCAAGCAACCGTGATCTTGACCATCCCCATTCCGCCCAGCTTGCCTCATTATCTCCATCACAGGAGCATAACACTGCTCTGTGGAGTGCCACGAACTGTCAGCTTCATTTTTTAGAAAAATATATATTCTATCCCAGACCGACATCCTCAATAACAGTGTCCTCAGCAGCAAAGATGGCCAGCATGCGCTTTGCTTTGTGTTTGGTGAAAGTGCCACTTGACCTCTGCCACTGTAAAGCTGGGATAATTAACTCTGTAGCACTGCAGACTAAAATCTTTTCCCCTGCAACTTAAAAATGAATACTGCTCTAGTGGAAATTTTACCTATCTCTGCAAATAACCCTTAATCTCGTGTTGTTCAGTGACTGTGGCTTACATTTTTGTACTTGCTTTTATTTATGCGCTGACAGGACTCTGTCAAAACAAGCAGAAAATATAAGTGTAAGTTCTTAAGCCGAATGAAAATTGAGTCATGTAAAGTAAACACATGTAAAAAGAGGGCCAGTATTCAAGCCCTGACTCTCACCATCTGCTTAGCACAGAGATAAGCCGTTTTCACATATGAACAGCGGACAAGGTCCGGAGATTCAGGCCCGCAACTTGACTGGAATTGCCCTCTCACACATGTAGCACGCAACAGGAGTCAGTGACAGACGTGTTCTCACCTACAGGAAATACTCCGGTTTGGTTTAGGTGAGGGGCGGAGCCTGGGTAGAGCGTGCAAGAGGCAGGACATGACGCAAAAAGTACGTGGCAGAAATCACAGTGGCTGTATTTGAAACTGCCTACTGCATACTGTGTACTACACAAGTATATACTGTATACTGCATGCTATTTTTCAGTGTAGTACCCAGTATGCGACCATTAATAATTACATTTGTAGTATGTTACATTGTCGCTTGAAATCATTGCGAGTTTAGAAACGTCCAGATCTCCTTGTGGTATTTTCCAGTTAGACGCCACTTGCATTCTCACGAGTGAAAAGTACTGACGAGTTCACAAAAAGCATTCGCGAGTTGAAGTGTTTTCAGGTGTTTTCTTTTCAATGTCTTACCTTTCGGTGGTATGGGCACATAATGTGGCACGGAGGAGGAGAAGGCGAACATAGCTATTGTACTTTTGGGTAGCCTATAAAAAATCACGCATAGCCATCCAAATGGTGCTACCGGTACACATAATTTATTATTAATTATACATTTATTATAATAGGAAGGTAAGTTTTTGTTATTTGCTATGTAATGTTAGATCACCAGTTCACCTATCTCGCTATACCTATCACTATTAGGCTACTTAGCTACAGCTTAGCTAGCTACTAACCAGATAATAAACTACTAACCAACATTATTGATCATTGTAAGAGACAAGTTTTGGCAGTATAGCTATAGCTAACTATCTCTTTAACGATCATTGGACTCAAAATAGCATGTATTTGGACGTATTCGCAATATCAATGAAACAGTGAAAAGCAATTCACAGGCACGCAGAAAAGAGTAGGAGGCAGATGTTTGTATTCTTCCAGTTTTGCGCCCGTTGCATGATAGAAAGATAGAAACGTCATCAACACGCCCACTTGCTCGCAGTGAATTCTCCAGAACGTGACCTGCTGTATTCACACGTGGGCTCACTCCGACATGAGATGGACTTTGTACTAGGGAGCTGGCAGAACGAAGTCCGTCATATGTCCGGTCCGACTGATTCGGACATTTGCGTTCTCATATACAGCTCCTCCGGCTAAGGGCCGGATACGTTCTGGCTTTCAGTGTATGTCTGAAAGGGGCTATAGAGTGTGCACTTTGAGCTAAAGACCAGGGCTCCCCGCAAATAGATCTAATCACAGCCTTAGTGTGACACTAAGGGGATTCATGTCATCTTTTGAATTCTGCGACACATGCAGCTCTGTGTGATTTGTTAATTTGTCTCAAATTGCACTGGTAGACAGACAGACACTCAGATATTAAAAAGGAAAAAAAGTCCACCCATGCACACTGAATGTAGTGGCTCCACCCACCCCTAATTCCAGTTGTGATAGTGGTTCTTTATTTAGTTTGGTTGTACAAATCTTTCACTCTTGACCAATCTGACAGATTTGAGATAAGGGCAATGGTGCAGGACATGAAAAACGTTAGGCTAAAGTTGGGTATCAGTGCATATAACAGAGACAAAGACAGGACTGTGAGACTTCTACTAGAAGACTAATAAAAAGTGTGGATATGTTGCAACTTGATAAAAATTCAGCCTCTGCATGTTCATAGAACAGTATTATTGTGTACGAGATACAAGGATGTTTGAAAGACATTTCTCCAAGAGATGCCTTTCAAGAGAGTAGTAAAGACTGTGGTTGCGATGACTCAGATGGCATGGCAGCTCTCTGATTGCCGCAGATCTGTTAAACCCCTGGTCTTTATCCTGTGAGATGTGTAGGAAAAGAAGGGGTGTGCATCTACTGTCAGAATCAGGCCTGGGTTCACATCAGTGTTGCTTGCCCGTAACTTTACATAATGAATTTATGAAAGTACTATTTGTAATTTACTTTTAAAATTACAGGACTATGGTGTTTTTTTAAAGAAAAAAAATGTTGTTTTGTCATGTTTTCAAATGTAAGCACTACCTGCAGTGTGGTAGGATTTAATCCGGGCCCCAGTCTGGGTACATGACTGCAGTTTACCACTTGATGCTGTAGCAAGCATGTCTGCCTAGCACATTGTCTTTAAAAGAGCCCATACACAGTCAAGTAAACTTGGTACATATGGATAGTTGAATAAATTGGTTTCATTCCAAAATTGAATGATTATCTCCTCAGGTGTGAAAAGAATATTTTTAATCAATACCATTTTGTTTGTCCTTGTGTGATGAGCAGAAGCAAAACTAATTTTAATTAAGACACTCTTTTCAGGGAGAAAATGGAAGTTCAGGCCTTGTGACCTCTAACAAGATACAACATGAATATTTGTTTAGTAATAATGTGAATTACATGGCTTTTGCTGTTTTTCTTACACCTGGGAAAATTCTGGTTCATTTTTATCTTTTAATTCAACAAAATGGATGTTGTAAATCCTCGGTACTATACCGTATAACCTGAAATTCAGTACTTGAATATAAAGTCTTGGGCTTTGCTTACTCCAATATTTAGTCATGAAGCAGAGAGTCTGGTTTCCTCATTGACCCTGCTGTGGGAGAGATTTATATTCATGTCTCTGTCCTCTGGTCCTGTGTCTCCCTGCAGTGGCTTTTCTGACTTTACCAGAAACTGAACCTTTCTCTGTTTTATACACTATGAACCCAGATTATAATCATATAGTTCCCATGCTGTGGGGACCTTCAGAGTGGAAGAATTTGAATTGTGTGGTTTGGCTGGAACCAGGCTGCTAAGCGATTATATTCAATATAAGTGCTCTTCGAATAAGAGCTGCTATCCGTCTGCTGCAGGTGTGTGTAATGGCGCATAGACATTTGTTTTTAAGAAATGCTTATCTTGAGGGGACATGCGTATACCTGTAGTGGGTGTTTCCTGGCTCAGAAAACATGTCACCACCTTTTCACAATACAGTTGGCTCCTGGTAAATGCCTATACCTTGGACTATTATGAGGTTGTGCACTTAACCAGTGTAAGCACATAAGAGCAGCAAATGAAGTCAATGTGGTTAAATCGGATAAATCTTTGCTCTGTGCGGTAAAACTGAATATGCAGTTATCCAGTGTGCAGTTATATTTAGTTGAATGTATATGGGTTATGATAAAACACCATATGAGTTGTTAAAATGAAGCCATTACAGGAGGAAGGAGTCATTACATCATGCATTCCCATACATTTACATTTATTCATTTAGCAGACGCTTTTTATCCAAAGCGACTTACATAAGTTACAGTTCTTTACAATGTTATCCATTTATACAGCTGGATATTTACTGAGGCAATTGTGGTTTAAGTACCTTGCCCAAGGGTACAGCAGCAGTGTCCCAGCGGGGATCGAACCGGCAACCTTTCGGTTACGAGTCCTGCTCCTTAACCACTATGCTACACTGTGCATTCTCATACTAAGTCATGACAGCATGGAGGCAGTGTGTCTTCATACTGAGTCATGACAGCATGGAGGCAGTGTGTTCCTGTACAGTGTGCTCTCATACAGTGCATTCTAGTACAGTATGTTTCCATGCTGTGCATTCCCATAGAGTGCACTCGTACACAGGGAGTCAGTAACACTGCTCACAGCACTGTTCTGCATTTGAATACAGTGTGAGGTGACGGTCTTCTGTCACTGAGGTGAACTCTGACCCCAGGCGTACCTTTCATATGCCAGCACAGTCCAGCTTTGTGCGTCCGCACCGAAAAAGAAAAGAAGTCCTGACTGGGTTTAAATAGCAGAGGAATCTGAGAGATGAGCGCTGCACAGGGAAGAGGAGGACAGGGGTTGATAACTGAGTAAACTGCATTAGAGGTGAAAAAAGGCAGCTGTGCTCCCGGGATTTGTTTGCTATTTTTTTCTCCATTTAAATTGCTGTGTGTGCTTTCTCCTGTTGTTGCTGTGCGTATGCATTGTGTACACCACCTTGGAGGTTTGAATACCTATTTAGCTCCTTTGCACAAAACTGCTGTTCCTGTGGCTGCTGAACTACTGTACTATATTGGAGTATTCTGGATTGATACCATTCCTCAGTAACACCTGTCTGCTGGGGATACAAGCAGCAGCGACTCACTGTATAAGAAGGCATGTACTGAAATGACAGCAACAGTGTAATGGAACGTCGGATATCTCTTTAGCCACCGGCCGTATCACCATCACAAAGCACAGGGACTTCCCTACTGTTCTGGCCAAACTTTTGATCTGGCCATCTAATTAGTTTAATGCCTCAGTTTAAGTTGTTGAAAACCGGTCTTTGCTCATCCTGACTGATGTGCAGTCAACAAAGACTCATTTAAATCTTTCTGTCTCTAATGGCCAGCAGACAGCCCCAGAGGTGGGTGAGGCCTCTGACAGAGCCAGTGGGGTACAGGAGCCTCTTAATTGGACACTGGGTGAGTTGTGAGCAGTAGTTTGCATGAATCATGTGGATGAATGCGGAGAAATGTACCCTAGCATTGTGTACAGTATATGTTTATGTTGTGGGACTTGTGACATGCAGCAACCGGGGTGGGGGTGGGGGGTGGGGGGTTTCTGTGACACGTGATACCCCCGTCGGGCGATGCAGGAGGCGTGCTGTGGCTGCCGCACATGCCGGCTTTGTCCACCTCAAATCAAACAGCCGTTCAGATGTACAGGTCTTTCTGAGGTCATCTCGACAGGGGCTGTCTCCCTCTGTAAAGCCATTTTCACATATGAACTTCGGACAATGTCTGGAGAATCAGGTCCGGACATTGTCTGGAGTTGCCCTTGAGTCCTCAAATGAGTTCTCACCTACTGGAAATACTCTGTTTGGTTTAGGCGAGGGGTGGGGGCTGGGTAGAGCGTGCAGGTGGCAGGACATGACGCAAAAAGTATGTAGCAGAAATCGCAGTGGCTGTATTATTTGTAGTATGTTACATTGTCGCATGAAATCATCACAAGTTTAGAAACGTCCAGATGTCCTCATGATAATTTCCAGTTAGACCACTTGCATTCTTACAAGTGAAAAATATTGACGAGTTCACGAAAAGTATTCGCGGGTTGAAGTATTTTCAAGTTTTTCCTTTGCGATGTCTTACCTTTTGGTGGTATGGGCACATAATGTGGCATGGAGGAGGAGAAGATGAACATAGCTATTGTACTTTTGGGTAGCCTGTAAAAAATATCACACATAGCAATCCAAATGGTGCTACTGGTACACATAAGTCATTATTAATTATACATTTATTATAACAGGAAGGTAATTTTTTGTCGTTCAGTATGTAATGTTAGGTCACCAGTTCACCTATCTCACTATACCTTTCACTTTTACTTAGCTACAGCTTAGCTAGCTACTAACCAGATTATAAACTACTAACCAACGTTATTAATCATCGTAAGAGACAAGTTTTGGCAGTGTAGCTATAGCTATCTCTTTAACGAACATTGGACTCAAAATAGCATGTATTTGGACGTATCCGCAATATCAACGAAAGAGTGGAAAGCAACATACAGGCACTTGGAAAAGAGTACGAAGCAGATGTTCATATTCTTCCGGTTTCGCACCAGTGCCAGTCGCATGATAGAAACGTCATCAAGACGCCCACTTGGTTGCTGTGAATTCTCTGGACAATGACCTGCTCTATGCACACATGGACTCAATTGGACATTACATGGACTTTGTACTAGGGAGCTGGCAGGGTAAAGTCCATTTAATGTCCGGTCCAACTGATTCGGACATTTGCGTTCTCACATACAGCTCCTCCGGGTAATGTCTAGATAAGTTCAGGGTTTCAGTGCATGTCTGAAAGGGGCTTAAGAGAGTGGGAGGCATGTTAGCATTGTCTGCGGTGGCCGTATGGCTTCAGCACTGAGTTTCTCCCCTCAGCTGGAAAGTGATAAATCAAAGCCTCCAGCAGATGGACAGGACGAACAGGAGCACTCTTTAATGGAGATGTGAAATATTTGGACCCAGCATAATTCGCCTTCAGAATGTTGAGCCACACATCCAAGGCACTGCTTCATCCCTGGAGGTGACAGAGCCATGTCTACCCAGAGCAGTCTCTACTCTGAGTACTAGCTGAAGCCTTAGTTCTGTGGAAGATCAGGAAGTTAATGGCAGGGCCTGGGAGCAGGCTCTCCAACTATGTGAGGTATAGGTACTGCAGAAGAGCAATCTGTGATGGAAGCAGAATATAGGGGTCAAACTATGGCGTCAAGACAGTGCCAAAAGCATTTGTGTTTGTAAGTAAAATTTTGTACTTGAACAGCACAGATTGTGTTTGTAACTCGCAGGTGCACTGAAAGGAAGTTGTTTTGTATGTGTGGATACAGTTAGGTAGTACACTATGTGAGCAAATTGTAGTACTTTACAGTTGTGCTCAAATGACAAGGTCATCCTAAAATTCATCACCTCACCAGGTAGAAGGGGTTTATTGACCTGTCTGCTCATCCACTGCAACACAACAAAACAACTCAAATCTGATAAAGCCCATACATATGGGTGGACATCTGTGCATATGAGTACAAAATTTTGTTTCATGAATACGCATTGTGATTTACAAATACTTTTGGCAGCATATTGATGCCATACCCAACCACAGAACTTGTGTCCTGGACAGTACTGTTGAGAAATGCATTTTAAGCAGCAGATTTATCAGAACCCTTTTCAGTTTTGATAATGTTTGTGGATCAGTGCTGGCTTTGAAAAGCTGAGACTGTAGGGCAAGTCAACAGTGGCCAGATCTCCATCTGTTTGCCTGGTGGAGCTGGACAGGTACACACTCTTGGTACTATGGAAATGGACTGTTTTGGAAGATTTGTAATTCACACAGCTTAATCAAGCTAAAATGTCACTTGGATTCATTCAAAACGCTCCAGTCAATTAAGAGAATGCTTTTGTAGGTGTATCTGATGCCATATTTATTGATCCTCAGAGAGTGTTTTATGTAGTTGTGTCAGGGTTACCTTTTATTTTTACGATCGTGATCCTTTGGAATTCATAATGTATTGATCTTATTTGTAATAGTGCCTGATCATGGACTTTCTGATGGCCTTTTTCCCAGCATGCTTTTCATAGCTTCAGCGAGCTGCATTCTGTGACCAGTGCAGAGTGAAAAAGTGTGTGTGAAATTAAAGTGTGCTGCTGGAGTAATAGGAATACTGTGGTAGTTCTCCTCATGTGAAACAGGGGTGTGATGTGATGTGACACTGATCCTAGAACAAAATCCATCCCTCGCCCAGAATAATACTGGTCAGTATTAGGTGCTGGAGAGCTGATCTGGGATCTGTTACAGATGTGTGCTTGCTGCCTCTCATACAGAAGTGTAGGTTGGGTGTGCTGGTTACTGTGCATACTGTATATAACTTTAAAGAATAAAGTGTGTCACTAGCATTTAGTGTGTCACTAGCATTTAGTGTGTCACTAGCATGTGCCATTAGTGTTTTAATATTGTGAGAATAACCCTAAATCCCAGCCGGTGTGCACCAAAGAGCAGGGATATCGCTGTGTAAGAGGGAGAGGCGTGCCTGCACTGCTGCACTGTGTCAGAAAGTGAGGTAGATCTATGTACAGTAGCTGTGTTATCTGTTGTGCTTAGACCCATGTTTCTTTGTTCTTTTCTCTTCACTTCTTGCCACCACATGTATCACACTGTATTTAGGAGAGGGACATCTTTATCCTGCTCTGCACTGCTGTGTGCTATGCGCTGGGATGTTGGGAGTTTGCTAATCCTAAGAAAATGCTAATAAAATCACACTGCTGCTGTCTATGGATGCCATCAGCTGCATCATGTTACGTGTTTCGACTACATGAGCAGGGAAAACAGGTCTCGCCTTGTCTGGGTGCTCTATAATATGGGACTCAGTACAGATAAGGAGCCACTGGTTTTCTGTGAGTCCTGCCTAACGTATTCCTTCATTACGCAGGTGGTTAAATAAACACAGAAAGGTGACAGACTGGAAGGTGGTCATTGGCACTTATGTGCTAGCAGTTGGGGCTTACACCCATGTCACTGCAGTAATCTCTGCACAAACCTCAAATCTCTCAACAAATGACACAAGCAGACACTTCTTTCAAATAGTAAATGGACTAGTGTTTCTGAACTTGTTTCTGACATACAGGTATAATCTTGATTAAGTGTTGGGAATTGAAAGGGAGGGTCAAAATTACACTTTGATCCAAACACATTTAATGTGTAATAATGCAGTGTTGCCTCAGGTTCAATAAACACACACATTTATTTAATATGGTATGTAACATATTAATCACTGTTGAAATTTGTTATATTCTTAAATATTTCATAACACGTAACTGATGTCTCACCTACCTTCTCTTCAGTTAGCCAGCCTGTATCATGAAGAATCAAATCTTTAACACTCAGATTTCATAATCCTGATTATGTCTGATCTGGATAAATGTCACCCATGTCATCTTTTTTGATGAAAATCCAGATCAAAACAATCCACGTGAAATTAATTGGGATTGCAGAATCTGTGTTTTTTTTATCTGGATTAAAAACTACTGATACCAGACAATTTCAGGATGAAGGATTTTTAAGAAGACGCTTTACACAGGTGTTTGTACAGTTGAATTGCTGTACAGTTGGAATCATTAATCAGTTGGAATCAGGTTCTTACATGCCTTCTCACTCTGAATGCGCAGCCAAAGTTTTCTTTAGAGGTTATTGAGGCTTGGATTTGGCAACAAAGGATTGCAGGCACTTACACTCTTTCTACAAAAGTTTTCAAAAATTAAACAATACAGCTGAAGCTGATATGTTTATTTTTTCCTGATCCAAAAAATAACTATCTTCAGGATAAGTGGAAAAAAATCATTTGGTAAAGACTGGGTTTCAGTGAAGTCTGTAGCCAGTGTAACCCAAGGAGTTTTAATCTGCCGTCCCTGCCTGTGTGGTTGGACAGCGGTCTGAATGGAGTTGTTAACACGCTCATGGGAGTAGGAGCACATGGTCAGAGAGGCCCGGTTGCCCCCACCTCACTCTGGACTCCCCTTCCGTTTCCTTCACAGGATTTGGGTCCCCACACTCACCTACCCAGCACCACCACCATGGACACACCCACAGAGCCAGCTGCAGCCAATGAGACCTGCCGAAACACTGGCAATGTTTAGTCTGGCTCAGAGGCAGCTGGTTGATTGGCAGCTAAGTCAAACAAAGTGGCTGTGCTGGCTCGTTGCCCAGCAAACGTCTGCTAGTATTTAGGGTGATGGCAAAGGCAAGGCCCCCCTCTCTCAGGAACTCTTGCACCTCAATGCAGCCCACACGTTACGCCCTTTCTCCAAGAATCTACCCCCATAATCCATCAATGTAACAACTCCCCAAACTCGATACGGAGCGAGCGAGAGGCAGCGGAACGAGAAACACCAGACTGGCGGCTTTCGGCGCAGATCACGAGCGGGGCGTGCCTTCAGCCCCGAGCCCTGGAAGCATCCTGTTACAGAGATCCAGGCGTAAACCTCGAGATTTAAACTCCCCTCAGTTAAAAAGGGGATTTTTCTCTCTGACAGCTTTATGTCAGGAAAAGTGGGTCGGAGCCAAGTCTTCCTAAACAGACAGCACGCCGGTCCCGCCTGAACCCGCACCCCCCGCCCTTCTGCTGCTTGGAGCTGCGCTCAGCTCTCTCGTGCCATTTCAAACCTCTGAACGCGGCCTGAGCCGAACCTCCCACAAGCACAATAAGACACTTCACATCTTCCGGCCACAATCCTCTCAGGCGAATGGGACATTTTTCAGAGGTTTGTTTTAGTCATTTTGTGCTCCGGGGATGTTTCTCAGGACATGGGAGAGGTATAAGCTAGCATGTGTGCACATTAAGACTGCTTGGTTGGTTGTGCCTGTTGATCCCCCGTAGCTCCGTTTGCTGTGATTGCTCAGGGCAATGTTAAATTAGCGGTGAGGCCCCTCGCACATGCTTTTTGGCATTGGGCCAAAGACAGCTCCCCCCCTCCGTGCAAGCCCACTAAAAGAAGGGAAAAATCACTTTAACCGTGATTATTCATCATTCCCAAGAGCTGCAGTAACAAGTTGTACAAGCTTGAGATGAAGATTAGCGAGCCGTGTCAAAATAATCTTCCGTAAGATCACACAGGAGGGGGAGGCCAGCACGCCGTGTGTTCCAGCCTGTGCCCACGGGCGATGGGAATATGAGCCTTCAGAAATCCCACAATGGGCTGCGCCATGTGCTATCAATGAATTCAACCAATTTCATCCAATCAGAGAGCTGTGTTATTAGGAGTAAATTCTTTTGATTGGTTAATTCAGTGATTGACAGTGCATGGTAGTGCCACCTATTAGAGGGTTCATGAAGCCTCATTCTCTCATCACTGGTAGAAACAAGTGACAACAATCAGACAGAGACAGGCAGATTTATTGATAAATATGTGGCTAGATCAAGATCAATATGCTCGAAGTTTGCACCAAGCTTGATTGACAGTGTCATTGTCATCCTTTCCATGTACAAAAGTTGCAAAGTATTTCCCATGAATGCTCACACAGACGACCCCCCCCCCCTCCATACACATCCGAGTGGGTTTGTCCCACTTGATTTCCACACATCGGAGGGGATGGTCTGTCCCATCTGCCTGCCCTGTCTGGTTTGCAGTGGTATATTCCGCCCCGGTGAGATTCCTCTCACTGAGTGACACCTCAGCCTGCTGTATGTCTAGATATGGGAGATGGGAGCCAACGGTTTTACTAAATGCAGTCCATCCATGAGACATGCTGCAGACCTTTCAGTTATTATTATTATCAACAATATTAACAACATAATAACAAAAACATAATAATTATTAATAATTCATCTGAGCCCCAGTGACAATAAGTAATTTAGATAAATTGATACAAAAATGTTGTTTTTCACTGTCATATGCTACTAATCATTGAACAAGATAACTGATTTGCCAGATTGATGCCAGCACTTTAGACTATGGTTATAATGTGCATAGACATATGTGCTTGGCACAGAGAAATAAATGATCAGGCTGCTTTTGACAGTAGCTTGTGTATTGAACCTCCTGAACTTGTAGAAAAATATATAGGGGCCTTTGCTCCTTGACATCTCTCTGTAGTCAACACTAATCCTGCTAGCAGATTAATGCCAGGGCCATTTATACTTATTGTCAACCAGTGAGGAGCAACATGGATTTATTATCTGAATGTTGTTGTTTATTGATGATAAAAAAAATGAGCTGTTATTTCTGTGAAAGCCATTCTCTACATTTTAGATTTGCAGCACGCATGGTTAAAACCAGTTTCCTGCAAAACATAAAAAACAAATAAAGATGTTTTTTGTTAAAAAAGAAGGAAAAAAAGAATTGCAGAGGGCTAGCAATGTGCTTCCTATGAAGTACTGCAATGTGAAAAAGACCTCATGCCTGACAATCTGCGCTTACATTTGCTTTTTTTATAACTGTTGGAGGGGAAGGAACTAAGCCAGAGGTTTAGCAGTTCTGGTTTCAAAAACAGCTCAGTCTAACTGACGACGGGTGGGGGTGAGGGTGGGTTTTGGGGGGGGGGGGTGGTTGGAGGACTGTATAAGTCAGAACAGTAACTTCAATAGAATTCAGCCTTGAGTCTGATTCGCAGTCAAATGCAGCACTGCACGCGGGTCGGAAGCCTTGTCAGATGTTTGAGTAATTGCTATGAACCGACTGACTCCGCGTGTGGAGAGGGGCCTTGTGGGTAAGAAAGAGAGGGAGCGGTCTGCCGCCCCCCTCCCCTCCTGGGCTCTTTCAGCGGAGCGAGGGCCTGGAGCTCGCCAGGATCTGAGCTCAGCAGTGTAAGACACATGTTCCCCATGTTCCTGCTCACTGCCGAGAGTCTCTGCAGAGACTTTTGGGGGGGGATTGCATTCAGAGTTTCGGACGAAGGCCCCCCCTTTAATGCATTTCTGAACTGCCGTTACTGAGAAGGGGTTCGATTATTTTTACATTTGGACCTGCTCAACTGTGCATACGTGCCTGCCTGCCACCAGCTCTGTTTGGGGGTTTCTTTTGTATTATGAACGAGGGAAGGGAAGTCCAGCAGTCCCAGCTATCAGTGCATGCATTCCAATAGACCATTTCCTCATAATATGTCAGCCATTTCTGATGCGGCGATAGCCTCTGAGCTCTCAGTGCCTGCACAAGGTATGGTAAGATGTAAACAGACATCCTGAGAATTTCTGGGTTTTATTTTACAGTCATCACCCTGCAACATTCCCAAAACTTCTGCGGTCAGTGTGCATATGGCATACATTAATACTGTACTTCTCAAACCAAAAAGTTGTCTTGCATGCAGTGCTCTAGTTTGAGTGTATGGGGTTGGATTGATTAAAATTATGAATATTAGGCTGCATATTATGAATATTTGAGACTACAGGATAAAATTGGGTTAGGGAGGTAGTACAGTAGATAACTAGCTTTAGTCTGCATTAATTGATTATTTCTCATCCAGTAGAAACTGGGGAATCAAGGGCACATTGTCCCCTTTTCTTCACAGTTAGCTCATTTATGCCAACATGGGAGTTTTATGGATTTGCCAAATAGCTGTAATTCAGTTCTTGACACCTCTGAGAACAAAACTCCAAAATACACAGTCATAAAAATAAAATTAAATAAAAATATCTCTTAAAAAGTCTCCAGAAATCAAATTAAACACAATCCAAATCCTGTGATATTTGGGGATGAATAGATGTTTATTTATCTCAGTTCTCACTAATAGGAGTGATTAAATAACTATGGCATCCTAACAGCCCTCTAAGCTGACTGGGAATGCCCTTCAAGAAGAAAAGCTGTAAATATGAATCAATTTTTCAAGATACCAAAGTCTAGATCGCAAGGATGGTACAATGGAGACTTAATTGACACATTCTTTCAAGGTTGGCACTGCCATTGAAAGACTTGGGTGCAGCATGCTAACAGTGTTAGCGGCTGAGGCTAAGGCAGTGATGATTACAGCACTATCAATGAATAAAATGGGACTGCTAATGTGTCCCAGTTAAGATATGTCCAATACAGGCCTATTGGTGACATTTCTATTACATGTTTTATGTTATATCTGTAAACAATATTTACCCTATTACTTCCACTTCCTGAAGTTCTGGAGCACATCTCCAGATACATAATGTGTTACTGGCGAATGCATCTTGGTATGTCATGTGAGTGTGTTATTCATTTCTATGGTAATGAAATTTCTGAGAATAAACTGACCTTATGGAGTGCATGTGCTTTGTTAACTGAGGTATGCCTGCTTAGAATGCATCAGCATTTAAAATAAGAAGGAACTGCATCAGAGTCCTTCTCTCTGCACAAGACAGCACAGTGTAAATATACCTAATATCTTGGGGTTTTTACTGTCATGCTGGGTAATGTGTTCTGGTTTCATTATATAACTGCTCTTTTTATGTCTATTATTGGTTATACTGTATCTACTCTAACTGACACTGCTTATCTGTAATACACTTTGTGGTGCACTGTTGGATGCTATGTTTTCTTGGAGTTCCTTATGAAGTGAAATATTGAGTTTACTGGTGGCTGATCAATTCAGCCCAATTTGTGCGTCACAGTCTGTATCCACACACTAATGGCATGTGCAGTGGGTCTCTGACCAGCTGAGAAGGCCAACAGCCCCCAGTTTGACCGAGGTCATCCCTGAATTGCAGGGCTTGTCTGTGGACAACCTGTGGGTGCATTGCGATTCCAACCATCGCTGGAATTTCAGAGGAGAAACACCGGCTCCCCGTCGGGGGCTTTCCTCTGTCTGCATGCTGTGTGAGCCAGCACTGGAACGGGACGTAGTCATCCCAGATAATGACTATAATGGTGCTCACATGCTGCCAAATAATGATCCATTAGAGTAACAGTATCTTATATGATAGTGCTCACATGCCTCCAAATAGTGATCCATAAGAGATACAATACCATATATGATACTGCTTGTATGGTGATAAACATGCACCTAGCTTAGCTTGCACAGTAGCATTATATCAATGTACCTAATCTGAGCTTCATTATGCTGTCTGATTTCATGCAGGGCTTACAGTGAGTCTTTTTTACTTATCTTTTTATAAATGATCAAAAAACATTAAAATGTATTCATTTAGAAAAAAAACTTTTACGTTCAAGTTTAATGCTGGCAAAAGCCACAAATTCATGAAATGACCTCATTATTCATGAAATAGGCTCATTACCTCATTACCTTACATTTAATTGCATTAAACTCAGCTGGTGCACTTTTAAGGCTTTTCAGCACATCAATTTGATACATGCTGTGACACTGTAGCTACATTGGGTTACTGCACACAACGTGTAGACCTACTCACCAATGGGCGGATTGCTGAAGACTCAAACTTTATTCTCAAACAGTAAAATATATAGCCCTTAGTGGAAGAAATAAAATACCCATATAAGTATTTGGTTACTTTGTGTAGATAGACATTAGTTGTTACATAAAATTTGCCAATTATATGTAAAGGACTTTCTACTCAGTAACTGCTTCACCCACTACATAGAAACATGTAGTGGCTAAAGCATTTACTTATTAAAAAGTCCTTTACACTTAGTAGCCCCTATCAATGATGATAAGTTTTTAAAATCTGCGATTTGAGGTTTGTCGGTCTGAGACAACATCCCAACAGCAGACTGGAGTAAAACTTGGTTTTCTCTATATTTTGCAACTGTACTCAATAACTCTCGATCATAACTGGTAACAAGTGAAACAATGACTGGAAGGACTGACAGTGACACACTTGCTGGCCATTCCTAAGCCTAGGTGTTTGGCTTCTCGTCTTTCTGTTTGATGTGATCATTTCAGAGAATATGCGTCATATTTAGGCATACATGCAAAGCAGTGACACATTATCATCAAGTAAGAAATTTACATGCTCAAAATGACATTTTGCTTGCTTGGGCAATTGGACTAATGTGATTTAGCTAGTCTACTCAACGAGCCTACCTTATCTAGCTAGTTACTAGGATACTTGTTTACTATTGTAATATGTGAATCTTCTTTATACTTACAGTACATACTTATGAAGTGAGGCTGCTTACTTGGTGTCAGCTAAATCTAAATTGGGCCTGTTGGCTCAGGGTCCATGGGGGTGATCATTTGGTCACGGTCAGAGGTTGTGTGTAAAATCTCAGCACAAATTATGATGCAATAGCTGAGATATTTGATGTTGAATTTCCCCAGTTTGCATCGAGAGCTGATTTAACTTTAAACTGCCACTGTGCTATAGTATATAAAAGTATTTTTTTGTCTCCCAGTAGTGTTGAATCCTTAGCACTGAACACAGCTCAGTGTCCTGCTAAGCAGCAACAGAAGAATGTAAGCTATGCCCCAGAATGTGAGGTACTGTATCCCCCAGAATGTGAGGTACTGTATCCCCCAGAATGTGAGGTACTGTATGTATCCCCCAGAATATGAGGTATCACCCAGTTTGCTCTGCAACTGAAGAGACTCACAAAACAGACCGTCACCCTCTCTCTCACACACAGTCACACACACACACACACACACACACACGTTCACGTTCACGTACACACATATCATCAGTTTCTCCCTCTCCCTCTCTCTCCCTGCGTTACCGAGCGAAAATTCTGAGCTTCTGTGAGTCACTGAAAAATTTGTGACTCAATAAAGTGCTTTTGTCATCGGTGACTTCATTCAAATAAATGTTGGCTTCACTGATGGCTTCTTTTACTGCCAAACTAAAACAGCATCCAGTTTGGTGCCTTGTTATGCACACACACACACACACACACTCACACACACACACACACACACCGGTAGTCACCAGTAGACAGCAGCACCAGTGCAGATTTAGCAGTCCCAGCAGCAACACATGGCAGAGTGTGGTTTCAGGTTACACTTTATTCTCTTTTGCACAGAAGAAGTGGAAGTAGCTGATCAGATAACATCTTCTGAAAAGCTACAGAGTGCAGCCCACAAACCGATTCCACACAAAGGCTACAGAGCGCCCCACGCTAAATGATTCCACACAAAGGTTACAGAGCACCCCACGCTAACCAATTCTACACAAAGGCTACAGAGTGCCGCACACTAACCGATCTTACACAAAGGCTACAGAGCACCCCACACTAACTGATTCCACACAAAGGCTACAGAATGCCCCACACTAACTGATTCCATGCAAAGGCTACAGAGAACCGCATGCTAACCAATTCCTCACAAAGGCTGCAGAGTGTCACATGCTAACTGATTCCTCACAAAGGCTGCAGAGTGTTACATGCTAACTGATTCCTCACAAAGGCTGCAGTGTGTTACATGCTAACTGATTCCTTACAAAGGCTGCAGAGTGCCACATGCTAACCGATTCCTTACAAAGGGTGCAGAGTGCCGCATGCTAACCGATTCCTTACAAAGGGTGCAGAGTGATACATGCTAACCGATTCCTTACAAAGGCTGCAGAGTGTTACATGCTAACCGATTCCTTACAAAGGCTGCAGAGTGTTACATGCTAACCGATTCCTTACAAAGGCTGCAGAGTGCTGCATGCTAACCTATTCCACACAAAGGGTGCAGAGCGCCACATGCTAAATGATTTCACAACTGGCATGAGCTGTGTTTCACTTCAAAGTAAATGTCATTCTGGACCATAGTGTGCTTGCTTTAGATAAGTAGCTTTGGTGCACTGATTGATGATCAATGTATACAAATGCATGAGTTATATATCTTTGGTCTGTGCCCAAAATGAGAGTTTAACATGTTTTGAAAAAGCCCTTTAAAATGGAAAAAAAAAAACTTTTTCAAAACTTTAAAAATATGAAAAAAAATATGGAAGTGTATTTTTTCAGCTTTTTTGTCAATCATTTGTCCTGTCCTTGTGTAAATTGAAAAACAAGATTGTTTAAAATATGTTAAGAAGCATTCTTTAGTCCTCAGACATGTCTGAGTCTGGGTAGACCTAAGCTGTCTCATTTGTGTTCCAAGTGCAGAGATTTTGCCTCCTCACCTTTAAAGAATGTCATTATGACGTGTGTTTGAGAGGCCATAATGAAATGGTGGCATTCATTTGAGTGGCCATATGAAATGGTGATGTGCCAGGCTTGTTAAATAGTCCTCAGCCCCTCTCCTTCCTTCAGGGGTTAGGCCCATAGATCTGACACTTTTCTTTATTTATATTACTTAGCATTGACTTTGAAATGTGTGCAGTTTGAGAAAATAAACAAGGAGTTAACAGATGTAAAGGTCTATTATTAAGGTATGAAAATTGCTCTGAGGAGAGGCAATTGTTCAGCCTCCCAAATAAGATAAATGTCTGATGTCTAGGGCACCTAGATGCTGATTAATGTTACTGGTAAGAACCTGGAGTCAGGTTCGCACTGTTCTTGCATTACATTACAAGTAATCGGCAATTATGTATTTAAGCTCACAACCACAACAGCAACATCTAAACCCATTCGGGAGTGCAGGATGTGGTGCCTGAAATCCTCTGATACACATGCATGCCTACCACTTTCACACTACAACTCCCACAGTGCACCAGGAGGCAAATGCCGCTGGAGGATAGGCACATCCTCCTGATGCTATCTGAGTGATTCATAGGTACTTGCGCAAACCCTTGTCCCATGCTATCCATTTATACAGTTGCGTATGGGGTACAAGCCCTGTTCTTCAGTGCCATACTACACTGCTGTCTTCCTTACTGCACTGATCCATAGGTTTTGTCCCTTTGTCAAAGCAAGGTGGCGCTGCTCTGCTGGTGTCGTCTTCTATTTCTGTGTGCTCGCATGACACAGTTATAACAATTTCAAGTGTGACGGTTTCAATTGCCGGTTGTGTGTAAGTGTAACGGAACTGGATAGCATGAGTGAGCATGTGTGTGCCCATCACAGTCAGACCTGGGGCTTTAGCACAGTCGCTCCTCCTGTTGTGCCTAGTGGTGGGTGAGGGCTGCAGTGTGAAACCTCCAGCAGACCCAAGTCCATTAAATCCACACCATAGTCTGCAGTGTGTCATTACTCACACGGTGAGCACTGGGCTAAGCTGGCCTGGAGAACAGTTTGCTTTTCTTGCACGTACACTCAGGTCAATCAGGCAGCTCTTAAAATTGATCATTAGAAATGGGTCAACCCAGCACAGCTTGGGTCTTTGTGAGTGTGGCCCATAGAGACAAGGTTTAAAGGTTTCTGCAACGTCTAGGTGTGCTGTGCTCTGTCTGGCACACCTTAATGTGACAGGGACCTGCTCTGGCCTGGCAAAGGCAGGACTCCCGCACACTTTATGAGTCACCCTTTCCAGCAGCTCTCACGGGACTATACAATGTAACCACCAGATTGCTGCGTTCATGCATTTGAGCAGGAAGAGAAATGCATTCAAGCAAGTGTGACTTTTTATTGGATCTGCTTTTAACTTTTTAAATTGGATTCCGCATTATTCATCACAGGTTTTGGCAGTCCTTTGACATAGCTGGAGGTATTGCATCAGAACCAAATAAATGTAGTAGCTGCTAAAATCAGCTGAAGTTGAGGATGAAGCGTCATAGTGGTTAGATTGAATACTCCCCTAAATAGTACTGTCTGTGTGATGTTGGTACTACATTACAGCTTATAATGCTGTGAGTTTATTAAATGTTTCTTCACATACAAACCATTGTGTTCATTGTATGCAGCAGTGCTCTGAGGCAACAGCCATGAATGTGTGGACTTACAGATAGTTAACATTGTTGTATGCTACTGAGAAGCTAGCCCCTATTCCAAAGCCAAGCTGACTTTTTGCTTTCTTTCACTTAAAGTAGTGCAGATCAGTGTCTGGATGTGATTTATGACTACGACTGTTTCAAAACATTTTTAAAGTCAAAGTATAATGTCAAATTTTGTTAAGCAAGCCAAATTAATGAGATTATTAATGTTGGTTTTAGATGACCGAAGAGATTGTATATCGCAAGCTGCCGTAGAGTGCACTGCACTCTCCTGTCTCGCCTGTGTTTGCCAGCGTGATGGAGAACATCTGACTGGGCTGGCAGTTACGCACGCCGCTCCTTCAGTTGTGGCATTTCCCTGCTTTGCAGCCAAACGTTTAACCTTGGAAAGGCAGCAGCTTCAGAAAATCCTGGCACCACTACAATCAAGACGTCCATGTCATCGGAGCAAATGTGCGCACTTTGAGTAAGCATGACAAATATGAGAGCTATGTAGCCCTAGATGCTCCCATACAGGGGGGGGTGGTTGGGGCGGGGGGTTGCCTGGCACCCCCACTCCCTCGCCCCTCCTCAGAAACGCAGAGGACTGGGAGGAATTTTCTCCTCTGGATCGCAGGGTTCAGGTTTATTTCCACAGCTCAGCTCAGGCAGAGGTTGCGTTTTGAACATTGTGCTCGTCCGGGAAGAAGGGAGATGCGTTACGCTTTATTTGCTGTTATTTTTTATTTTTAGTTTTTGGTGATTATTCGCACCATTCCGAAAGAAGCTATCCCCCCCCCCCCTTCCAAAATCGAGGTACGCAACACGAGTGTTGGATTTACTTTGAGCGGCAGGATGCATTCCGTTTGATTACCACATTAGCCGGTGCAGTTCCATCCTCTCCTGATGGATAGGAGAAGTGGGCAGTCTGCCAGGTAGATGTTGCCATGACTCCCAACACCCCCACCCCCCTCCCCGCGCCCCCCCGTGAAGGTGCTGAGCTCTTTTTGAGCGGGCTGAGCCAAGGTTCAGAACCAGACAAAAGATGCCTTCGCCATACCAGCAGAATGGCTTTAGGGAATGCGCTCGCTTATTGGCAGGCGACCATGTGACCTTACGGCTGAGGCTGTGTGACTGTGCCAGGAGGGAGAGGGAGAAACTTGGAGAGCAATGTCTGTGAAATGTTTTTTTTTTTTTTCTCTTGCCTTCCTTCCTTGCGTTTGTTCAGAAAATGGCGGATCACGCAGACAGGCTCTGAGCTCCAGAAGGCAGCTTCTCCTTTCATTCCGCCTCTCTGTTTCCTTTTTTTATGTCTGTTTTTACATTGGCATGGCACCAGGATCCTGTCCTTTTTAATGCCTGATAAAACCCGCTGCTCGTCTACAGATAAAAAGGCAAGGAAGGTCAGTATGAGAGTCCGAGCTCTAAAGCACAAATTGTTAAAAAAAAAGAGAATTAGCAGCAGTTTGGCTCCCGCCGATTAGGGATATTCCTTCGAGCCTGTTTTTGTCAAGGTGAAGAAGCAAAAGTTGTGGGGCTGCTTCATGGCGCAGGCATTTGTGTCGGGCACCCAGAGCCGCAGAAGTAAGCATGAGCTCATCGCGGCGCACCGAAGTACCCTGGCACCCTGCAGTCGCTCCTACCGATCCGCTGCTCTGCACTGTTTCCAAAAAAACAGGCAGAGAAAAACCTCCGCGGTCCTGATAAAGTTTGCCCACTTCCTCCCCGGCCGACGCGCTGAGGATTGCATGAGGATTGTATGATGCTGGGGTTTTCAGATGGATATGCTCTGAATTTGAAATCTTTTTTAATACATGAAAAAAGGGGGTATTCATACAAGTTGTATGAAGCTGGGTGTTGTCGGGGCATACAATGGTCCGAATGGAAGCTGCTGCAATCGAATGTAATCGTGAAACTGCAAAATATATATTTATCTATCTATCTATCTATCTATATATATATATATGGTGGAACCATTGTATGCAATTGTGAAAAAAGAAAACACAACAAACTAGGAAAAAATTATTTGGGATTTAGGACGTTTGAAACAATGCAGGAAATCACACAAATGATTTCCCTGTGCGCAAAAACCACTTTGTTTAATTCAAACTCATTTTTGTATTTATTTTGTCTTCTAGCAGAACATTTTTTATTTACATCCCTGGAAAAGGGGACAAAGTTTCTGAGAATACAGGTACCGTTTTTGTCATTGTCATGGAATGTGTATTACTAATAAATCCATTCATGACGGTAGATGGTTCGTGCAGAGCTCTAGATGCAATACCGAAAACAAAGGAGAATTGATGCAAAAAGGTAATAAACCCTAAGCTGTGATTGTGAGATCAATGTTCATTATGATTTATCGCCATTCCAGGGATGGACCTCAGTTGCTTGTCCTCAGACACTTTTTGGATGACATAGTATAGATAACAGCATGTGTGTGAATGTCTTAATATTTATCTCATATGCTTCAACTTGTCTATAGTTTTTGGGTTACATATCTTTCAGTTTTGACCGTTTATCCCTGTGAAGTCAAAGATATTAACCAAAGATATTGCTTTTTTTATCCTATTGAATAGTCAAGCAAAGGACCCCTTTTCTTCAGTTTTCTAAAGCTAAAACCAGTTGTAACCTAACTCATACCTATTCATTTAAAAAAGGGTAATTTTTTATATATGTGAAACCAGCTGTCTGCAGTGCTAGTCTGCACAATTCATTTAACCCGTCTGTCCTCAAGATGTTTTTCTCGGTGTAAGCATTCATATTTAACGGAATATATTACAGATTCATATTTAACGGAAATAATAACCTTTGTTTTGTCATTGTATACCAGACTGCTCGGCTGGTGAGCTGTTAATGTCAGATTTACTTTTTCTTTCCAATATTGCCATAGTACCAAAGTTTATTTTTTGAAAGCATTTTTGTAATCAAGGTCATGGAAACTCAGATTCATCTTTAATATAAAGTTAAAAAGATTGTTTTTCACTGAACTCGCTCTTAATGTTTTTAAAATGAAAGTACACATTTCAGCTTAATGAATTTAATGCAGTAACTGTAAGAGTAGTATTGCGGATAAAGCAATAATTTCAGAACATAGTTTTAGTGGAATACCAGTGCACTGTAATTGTGGCAGTAAATATTTGATATATAAGAGGCAGGAAATATATAATGTTACTTGTATTTGATTTCTGTCATCCAAAGTGAGAGGATTTCAATTCATTTTCTTTTTGAGGAGTGTTCTAGCTGGTGCGTTGCCATAAATTGCTGGTATATCAGGCGTATCATTTTTGATGATGTTCCATTCCCACCCTGTGAATGTAATACGTAAAAAACTGACTGGCAACTAACTGCATAATAGAAGAACAAAATATTGTTTTTCCGAATAAGTTGAATAAGTTTAAAGACACAGCAGCAAAGGTTTGAAAATCACTGCTTTTCACTCTATGGTATTATTTATTTATTAATATACCACTTCATATTTTATTAGTTTCACTAGCTTCTGTAGATTTTTGGCTCCTCAAAATGTGCCATTTTCTTTAATTCTCATTGCTTTATCTTTGTAGGGAGAGAGACCCAGGTGACCTAGGAAGACAGTGGAGCTCTTGGATGGCAAGGTAAATACTTTTAACATTCTGAATGTTTTGGCCTTGCATTCTTGTGCATTTTTGAATACTCTTGAATGGATATTGTTATAACTTTCATTTGTATCATAGCAATCTGCCCTCGTTTGTAGAAATCCATTCCAAGGTTGCGCACCCGAGGCTTTCCAAAATTCACTCAGGGATTTGGGCGTTTGAGGGAGGGGTTGCCGCCATGGCATGTGGCACCCACTTTTAACTTCTTTTCACAGCGTTGAATGCATTTTAGAAAAATGTAGGAGGTGATGACACATTGCAAAATGTATGCCCTGCACAGAAATGCTCTGGGTCCTCCGATGGATTGCCATTTGTCGCTCGTTCATTGTCTGGGTCTGGGGGGTGGGTACATCTGAGCTGACGAAGAAGGCTGCCATTGCCACTTGGGGGGCTTTTCTTTTGAACCGAATAAGTAATTTTCTGTCAGCTTGTGTTGCCTCACAGTATGTTTGGTACATCTCTGAAACATCTTGTTGGAAACCCATTACTATGTTGAAAGACCAGATCAAGGTGCTGTCTTGCACTAAAAACCCTTTATCACACAAAGTGTGGGCAGGAGTGTGAGAGTTATAGTCTTTCATCGCCATCAACTCCAACATAGTCAAGAATTTGCCAGAAATGCACATGTGGTTCAGCGGTGACATCACATTCTGCGCGCACTGTCCAATATTCACTGTCAGCTCCTCAAGCACCGGGGTGCTGTTTGAAAGATCACGCTGTTTTATTTTCCAAGCAGGAGACATTCCAAGATGTTTTAGAAAGAGTCAACCTTAGTAGTTGTAAGGACTATGAATTCTTTGTGTGTCGTGTTTTGATTTTTTTTCCAGCCCTTGTTGTAAAGATGTACCACTTGTCATAAACCCGTAGATCCGATCTTGTGGTAAATTTGACAGCACAAGCTCGCTTCTATGGGTCTCTGTCTCTGTGGTAAGATAACCCTCTTCAGTCATCCAATGTTGTCTTTTAAAATTTATGAAACGCCAGAGTAAAATTCACAAAGCATGGTATTATGATGTTATTTTTTTTTTTAATAAAACTTGATTTCAATAAATGCATGAATGAATGAATTTCAGCACTCTCTCCAGATAAAGGACAGCAACTGTGATTCTTTTATTGACATATTCAGAAAGCTGCCCAATATTGCAGGTTCAGAGCCATAGTGAACCAGTGTCACACTTTAAAATAAGCCCTTTCTGGTTCATTTAGTTTAATGTGAAATTGCTTGTAATTATGAAGCTTTTTTTCCATGTCCCCTCATTGTGTGACAGGATAAAGGCTGATTCCGTGACCCCTGCGTTACTGAAGATGAAAATTCTGAGCTTCTGTGAGTCACTGAAAAATTGTGACTCAATAAGGTGCTTTTGTCATCGGTGACTTCATTCAAATAAATGTTGGCTTCACTGACGGCTTCTTTTACCGCCAAACTAAAACAGCATCCAGTTTGGTGCCTTGTTATGCATACACACACACACGCACGCACACACACACACACACGTGTACACACACACACACACACACACACACACACACACACACAGGCACACACACACACACATGCCTCACACCTAGACTTAATATGGACACCAAACCTTTGAAGCTGAAACGTTTTTTTCTGTTTCGTCTGGCTTAGTAATCATTCTAAACAACTTTTTAGAGAAAGTCTGATGCAATGTGAAATAATATGTATATTATCTGCAACTGTGCTCAGAGCATCAAACACACATTCCCTCACTTATGTCTTTCAGCTCTGCAAGCTGTCCTCCTTAATGGATTATCATGATTATTAAGTTACTATTAAATTTCTCTTTTATAAAACCTCTCCCACAAAGGAAACAAAGTTGAAGCTTTTCATGGTTTTCTATGTTTTCTGCTGCTTTTTTTACCTTTTCCCTCTTTTTTAGTCATGCACTCTTCATTGTATTCACTGAGTGCATGTCTTTTTGGGGGATTTTTTTATTTGAGTATTTGGGGAGGATTTTGAGAAGCCTTCCTTGAGGCTGTTTGAGCACAGTAGAAGTTAGTGCCAGGGGTCAGAGAATTCTTGGGCTGATGGGACAGATATTGTTTTAAAGTTCCAGAACCAGATGTTTCTGCATGGCGCTGGTTGGTGTCAGCTGACAGTCATGTGATCCCAGTGAGATCCTCTTCCAGAACAAGACCAGATGCCTCTTTGACTTTATTTGTCAACAGTCAGGAATACATTTTTTTTCTCAGTGCTTTTAGGTTTTCTTAAAAAAAAGTTTGGTAAATTTAATATGGAGCTTTATCAAATATTATAGTGATATATACAATATACTTAGAAATGGTTATAGAAATAGAAAGGCTTTAAATATCACATTACCTCACCTCATGATTGATACCTGTTTTATGTTCTTATATTTTTTGTGTGGAACCTGAGATGGAGTAAGGATATATGATTCAAATCCTAGCCCATGCAAGACGCGTAACAGTCAGGGGACACGTTGTGTGTTTGCCAAAGGAAGACGAGAAGAAATTGTCCCAACTTCCGAAAATGTGTGCTTCCGAGTTGAGGTAGTAGGTTGTATGGTTTAGAATTACACCCTGGGAGTTAACTGTACAACCTTCTAGCTTTCCTTGAAGTACACTCAAGTCAACGAGCAACTCATCTTGCTAAGCAGATACCAATCAGTCTTAAATATTCCCACAATGCATCTGGTTATGGTGTAACTGTGACTGCTGACAGAAAAAAGGTGCTTTTGCTGTCCTTAATCAGAATTTTGTGAATGCAACTTTTCTTCCATTGGTTTAACCACCTAAATTGCAAAATTGGACATGTTGCTGACAGTCTTAAACAATTTTTTTTAATGGACAAAATTACTTCTGTTAACATTAGAATGTGATGCCTGCCACTTTTTTATTTGAATTTAGTCATGTTCATTCATTCTCACTAAAATGCTAAATTATGGCAAGGCCATCTGGATAGAAACCTAGCATTATTACATCTTCTTGCAGAATTCCATGGTCTCTTCATATCTTAGTTTATAAAACAGCTGCATTGTTAATGCGAAGGACATATCAGCACCCGTGTATTCCCCTTGTCTTGATACTTATGTGCACTTTTATTTGGTAATATAAAAACTGTCTTGCTTTAGGTCCCATTTGCAAGTGTATTCCATTCCTGTGCAGATGGTTTTGCTAGCAGGTGGCTCCAGCCTCCAGACTCCAGCCTCCCCTATAAGTAAAATTTAAGGCTCTACTGTTGGTGTAGTTTCCAGAAAGCTTGCCAGCTTAAATGACTCTTGCGAAGCTTGCCCTGACTGTTTTGTGAGGTATTTATTTGAAGGTCCTATGTGTAAAATACCACATTGTGCTGCTTCTATGAAAATATAAACCAGGCATTTGAAGAGCTGAAGGTAGTAACTGCCTCTTTATGAACAAGAAAAAAAAAGAAAAAGAAGAAATATTGATGCCCTTTGATTCAACAGCAATCAGTAGCATTTAACAGCCATTTTGTGTTGACCGTTTCAATGCCCTCCCCTTTGCTTTGGATGCATTCAGCTTCATTTCCTTTGATTAGAACAGGGGATGACAGTGGAATTCACTGTGCAGGGAATTCTTGGTGCGGTCCAAAAACTCATGAAGAGCAAAGTTCGCCCTCTGTGCCTCTGTGAGTTGCCATTTGGGCCTCAGTGAGTTTTGCCTTTGTTTTCTGTGGTCGGAAAGCGTTGAGGCAGATCGCTGTAATTGTCTTGTCCTGCCAGCACTGTCACAGAAACTCAATGAGTGGAGTGTGGATATGGTGTATATTTCAGGGACTTGCAGTAGAGCCCCGATCTGGTCCAATAAGCTATGGGATAATGTTGTCGTGGGAGCGTCTGACACACGCTACGGTTTCATCATTTGAGATTGTTGTCAAAGTCATTCCGACATACTTTTAAACATTTTCTGTCTGGAAGAAAAAAGGCAAATCACCAATATTTGAGAGTGAATAAAACCCATATTGTTGGATCATGTTTTGAAGGCCTTAGCAGCTGCCTTGTTAAAGCAGATAAGCTTACTTGCATTGGCACAGGTGGATGGCTGCAGAAATTTGAAAGGATTATTTGCATGGGCTGACAAAAGCATATTGTATATTTTGTGTACTGTATTTTCTCAGGCTGGGTGCACCTTTTTGTGGGGTAAACATGAAAACTGGACAGTCAGAAACCCTGAAAGAAAAGAGAGGTTGAGTTATACTGTAGTCTGGACTATTGTGTATATAAAACACCGGGAGGCAATTTTGCCTTGTGTGATGACTTTTACAGTTTACATGATGGTACTTGCAGTAGCAGAACCTCACATTCAGAAAGACTTACAAATGTATCACTGTGAAACAATTAACCAACCTCATTATATGAACTCAGTGTCATAGGATGGTTTTTATTGTATTTATCCAATCAACACATAGGGTGCACCACACTGTCTGTGCCATCTATTGCAGTTTATCAGTTAAGTGCAAACCCATATTTCATTTAATTTGCTCTGGGTTCATTACTTAAATGAGGTTACTTTTCAGAGCACAGCACTCAGAGAATATATTGACAAATGGCACAATATCATGTTAAATGTTAATTATTGTGAATCAGTTAAAATATAGCATTTACATTGCTATCGTATTAGACAAAGTCTTTTGCAGTCGTTCAATGGCTTTACATTCATTTGTTGCCCATAATTGTTGCCATGGGAAACTGCCCAAAACCATTTCAGATAATAACTTATTTTTTCCATGATGAGAATTTTTTTGCATAAAAATGCATCACTTTTGTGCATATGATTATACTGTAGATGTACAGAGAGGATTTTTGCTTGATGCTGATTTTTGAAGAATCTTCCCAGGCCCTGGTTTTAGGGCTTTGGTGCCTTCTTTGTAAAAGCGTGACCTTGAGATGCTGCCCAAAGCCTGCTAAAATGTCTCTATGGGGACTGACATATGGAGATGGAGCTTTGCATTGGGGCTGGAGGGTAAACCAAAAGCGTGAGCCAGCAACATGCAATTTAACAATTGTGGGATGGAAAAGTGGTCCCGTCTAAGGCATGACGCTTGCTGTAATATGGGGCGGTTTGGAGCGGGTCGTCGTGCTCTGGGTTTGACTGACCCCACATCAGGGTGCACGGAGCTGTGATTGCAGAATAAACTTCTGAAATCTCTATTTAACAGGAGCCGGCCTATACTCGGCAGCAGAGGGAGATTTGGGGGGGGGGATGTTGGCCTTATGCCAGGGCTTGTAAAGCTGGTCTTTAAAACCCTAAAGAAGAGAGTTGGAGGGGGTCTGGTTTGTCACTCGGCTGATGGAATGAAGATATATGAGGCTTTTTTTTTCGGTTATATGGTTTATGGTGGGGGTTGTGGTGACTGGGGGGCCCCTCGTCTAGTTTGTGAACACCACGGTGGCAGCTTATTGCCATGTTGGAGGCTTTACATTTTGGCTAGTTTGGATGGTGTTTATGGTGCTGAACAACCCAAGAAATTGGCTGTTCCCTTTTGTGTGGGCCAAGCCATAAATCTACTGTTTGTTGTAGCTGGGGCTGGGTTGTGATCGCTGTCAATGTGTTGGTTGTCATCACTGTCATTGTTGCTTTCACTGTTGTGGTTGCTGTCATTGTCTTTGGGGTTGTTATTGTTACTGTAGTTGTTGTAGTAGTTGCGGTGGTGGTTGTTGCTGTTGTTGTTGCAGTGTGTTCTTTCCAATGTAGTTAATGCATATTTTCTGTTGGGAGGAGTTCGGCTTAACATCGCAGACGTCCAAAATCCTTCTGCTGAGCTGTAGCCTACAGACCTGCGTTTCAATACATGATATAAAAGCAAGATCAAAACTAGTGTTAATTAAGCACAATTATGATGGTCCTCATGGGCCAGTCTTTTTTTTACAGAACCCAGTGTCCTCTCAGTGCATTACATAGGCACCCCTCATCCCAAACTTTAGGCTTGACCTCCTATAAATAATGCTTACTGTTGTGGTGGATGGTTTTCTCTGCACAGGTATTACTCTTCAGTACTGCTTCTGTAAAACCTGTCAAAGCATTTCAAACAAATTGTGCGTGTGCCAATGTCAGGCCCTGGCCAGAAATCCCAAAGCCCCATGACCCACAACAACATGTTTTTTGCTATTGGCCTTATATTGTCTGTTACTGTTTCTAAGCCAACAGAAAAGCTTCAGGCAAAAGCCACAGATAGGATTAGTGATAATCTATTAAGGTCTTAAGCTACATAGCCAGGCAGTTAAGGGTTAATTACAGATTGGCATGAACTATTTCATGGATACACACAGGCTCAGCCTTATGGTAAGCAACAGAAGCAAGTTAGGCGTCATGAATCCTGAAAGGGGTGGAGCTACCATATGCTGTCAATCACCAACTTGCTCAAATGGACCAGAGAGGCTTTGCTTTCCAAAGCAACAGGCCATGGTGGGGTCAATGAATCATTTATAGCACATAATAGCTCCACCCATTTATGGGTTCATAAACCACATCCAAGAGCCTCCTTTTTCTTGGAGAGTTGAATTGACAACGGTGGTAAAAGCCACGCCATTTGCCGCGTTTATTTAAAGGGTGTTTTTCACCCCTGAGCCCCAGTGAACTCGAGCGAATGGAGGGAGAACAATTTGAAAAATCTCGCTGCTTCAGCACAGCTCTCTCCAGCTGGCTGGCCACTCTGCCTGGAAGTCATTGCTAACAGCTGTGTTTCGATTTATACGATAGGTTGAAAAAATAAATGACCAGATTAGGTGGGGAGACCGAGGAGTCCTTTGTTTAGCTTCTCTGACGGCCGCGGAGTGACATTCAGAGAGGCCCACTGTTTCCCAGCTTTCTGACATATAGGAAAATCCCACAAGATCCAACATTTCTGGATGAATTAAAATCATAGTCGTAACAAAGCCCATTGACATCTCTTAATGCACATTATTATTTGTGTGGTGTCACAATGTGGGTGCTTTTTGTGCAAGGAGTGGTTTATATGAAAGCTATACATAGGACTCATTTAAATGAACAATGTGCAGTTCAATCCACAGTGTGTTTGTAAATGTATGTGTGTTTGTGTGAGAGAGAGCATGTGTATGAGTGTGTGTGTGTGTGTGTGTGTGTGTGTGTGTGTGTACGTGCATGTGAGAGAGTGTGCGTGTTTGTTTTTACTGAAGCTGTTCCTGCAGGCAATGATATTGTCATCCCCCCCATGCAGTAATCCAGTTTGTTGTCATGGTAGTAGAAAATCAAGACAGACAGTAATGTTGTCAAAACAGTTTGTCTGTTGTGTGTGAGTGTGATAGGATTCATGAAGTTATCTGCTGATGGTCCTACCTTTTCCTGGCACTGACAATACTGCTGGCTCACAGCTGCCATAATGACAATAATAGACTTGTTACTGGGAAGAAATCGCCCTTGTTTTTATTTTCAGGCGGCTTGTGTTTTGGTCTTCCACATGATTGATGTGGATTGTTAACCAAATGAACAAAACGTTCTCTCATCAAAAACCCTTTGCCATTCAGCCAGTCGATGGACGCAAAATGTGTTTTTGAAGACTTGCATTTTCTGAAAGTCATTTGTATTCAAGCCTCACAATTTTAGCAGCGGTTACAGTCAACTGTGACGCAGCATTTTTGATGAGGTCCAAAGCACCGATTCCCTATAGGTTTGCTTTGTTCAGTCGTTTTATTCGAATGGAAGAACTAAAGTGTGTTGATCCAAAGCAATACCTAGTATCCTTCGACCCTGATGTGTGTCCTGAGTAAAGATGTCCTGGCTGCCTTCTGTCCTGAGGCAGCTCCGAGCAGGCAGTGCGTTAATGCAGAGCGTCTGCTCACAGTGTAATGGAGATCTTGCCTGGCCTTTGGTGCTGATAAATATGCAGTAAAGCCATCAGTTTTATGCCTTATAAATAACTATAATGTACACGGAGCGCGGAGCTGTCTTCAGTCTGTCTGGACAAGCTGCTTTGCTTGCTGCTGCATCAGGAGTTTTGTTCGATCAATGCCACCGTGCCCTCTGACCCCTGGGGCCAGATCGATGGCATCGATTGGAGGGGACGGGGGCGGGGTCTGGCGGGCGGGCAGTTGTCTGGCTTGACATGTTGTGACAGTCATTAATACTTCCCCGATAAAGGCCACACCCCCATCCCCCACCCCCCTTCTGACCAGCAGACCTTGGGTCATCTTGTACTTTGCCATCTATATATATATATATATATATATATATATATATATATATATATATATATATATATATATATATATATATATATATATATATATATAAACAAATTACAAAAGAGAAAGGGGTTGCAATGTAGCATACAGCGATTTAAAAATATAGCAAATGTGGCGGTAAAAACTATGAGAAGCTTAATAACGCTAATGAAATCATAACAAACCATGTAACATAACACGTGCGCTACATAGCATAAAATAAGTTACGTGCGAAAGGGTCAACCCAGAATTGTCTCAGTAAATATCCAGCTGTAACCTATGTAATTTGCTCTTGATAAGAGTGTCTGCTAAATGCCAATAATGTAACGTAATGTAATGTAATGTAGATACAGAATGGTGCTGGAAGTGGACACGCCCCTCAGAGATGTGTCTGTTGAGGTGCCGTCCCACCCAGGCTAGGAACGGGGATAAACGCAGTTTGGAAGCTAATCCTGTTAGCACCCGGGCTGTGTTGGCCTGACTGCTTTGCCTCCACATTGAATCGGCACAGCAGGGAGCCGAGGCCAGTGTGTATGAGGGGCAGCATGCGTGATAGAGCCATAAACGAGGCCATGCTACATTTTTGGGACATTCAGGACACTACATTAGCCTGGCTCCAAGTGCACATAGCTACTGCTTATATCGCCTGAAGTATGCCAGACAGAAAGACTGTCATGTAGCTCCTGTGATTGTGCAGAGTTGCAAGGTTGAACATCATCTTTATGCATTCTTTGTTGTCCTACATATGTCGAACATTGGTATAAACCAAATAAAAATACTGTTCACCAAAAAAAGTAGCTCTGTTTCTGTCCTACACCTGTCACCACAATAAAGCTGTTTTACAGATTTTTTTTTTTTTTACAATTTTATAGATTTAGACTAACATGCTTTTTATACTGCTGTGTGGGTGACATACCTGTGCTTAGTTAGGAAGCTGCTGAAGAAAACCTTATATCATGTCAGTGAGTTACCGTAACAAGAGAGGGTTGTTTTCTCAGTTCAGTTTTTCATTGTACACAATCCAAATAGTTTACCAAATGTACCACAAGTCTCAGGGAATTTTTTTTGTGACTGTCTGACATGCTTTGTGCAGCTAATGTTAGCACACTAGCTTGCCAGGGAGGGTGTGATTGAAGAAGCCATGATGCTGCAGTGCACATGAACCTAGTCGTACGTTGTGCTGAGCTCATAGAGGGTAGATAAAATCTTTTCGATTGAAACAAAAAACAGGAAAGAGGCTACAGTTCTTTGTGTGCATGAAAGCTAGAAAGAGCTTTATAAACATACTGACATACAGTCAGTTCCCTATAACCGTATATTGGATAATTGTATACTGTATATTATTGCATACCTTACAGTTGGTATTATTTTTTCCCCACTCAGTTTCCTTACTCCTGTTATAGCCATACTCTGGTTAAGTGCATAATGTTAGTCCAGGTCATATGCGATGATCAGTCCTTTTGTGAGCTGACTTCTTCACTGCAGTGCAGGGAAAAGGCCTTTGACCACAGCCATTTCTTTGTTTTCAGAAGGTTTTGGATTTCAGTCTCTCTCATTTTTAAGGGCTTAGCTGAGGATTGTGTGAGCTCATAGCGAGGTGATGGCCCATGTTTTCCCTGTCCTGCCACAGCACTCATTCCGGGAGAGGGGGGGGGGGGGGGGGGGTCACACTGCTGTTACAGTGCTCAACTTCATGTAACCATTTCATGTCAGAGAAATACATTTCACTTCATAAAATAACACGCAAGACATGTGGTTTTGACTGTAACAAGCATGACATGTAACACACATATGACTGATCCATATGACATTTAACATTCTTGAGTGTGACCGTAACATGTATGACATATAACAAGCATGACTGTGATTGTAATACACCTGACATGTAACCTCCATGAGTATGACTGTGTAACATGCATGACTGTGGTTGCCATAAGCCTTTACTCAATTCCAGATGTTTTGATTTTCTGACAGCAGTGAGGAAGTGAGGAATGTACAGACTCCACTGACATGGATGTGATGGAGGAGTAATCACTGTAATATCCAGCCTTAGCATCCAGTAAATCGTCTGAACCATCTCAATTCATGAATGCAGCAAGGAGGAAAAACAAGACATAAATCAGAGATGAGTTACGTGTGTGTGTTAAGTATGAAAGGAGAGGCAGATGGCTTGTATGTGCATGTGTGCGTGCATGTGAGCGTGTGTGTCACGCATGTCTGTGTGTGTGTATTACGTGTAGACCTTCATTGTAGCACCAGTGGTGGAACAGAATGGTCTGGTGGAATCAGGATGGGGGAGGGGGTCTCACCGTGCCCTAGACAGGGGCTGCAGTAATGGAACTGATTGATTGGAGACTCTGGTGTGAGGCCTCTATTGACTTAATTCAGTTGGATTGATGTCCTCGCAGTTACTCGAGTCCCTCACCCCCCCTCCCCTTTCCTGACTGGACTTGAACCTGGTGTCAGCTGGGCCATGTTCACGTGCTCTTGCAAAAACTCGCAGCATCTTCGTTTATTTTAGAAAGCGAGGAGCAGAGACTGAATTTTAAGGTTGGAGATGAAAGGCTTTTCCTGCTGGTGTCTGAGGAGGGTGCACTGGCGCAGAGGAGGCGTCGGCAAGCAGCTCGCATTAAACACATAATCAATGATCACGCCAGACATTTCTCTATCCTCTGTCTGATAGGCGCAGCGGGGTCGCGACCCTCATATACCCGGGGCATTGTGGGTATCAGGTCAGGGGTCAAGAAATGAAGTCAGGGTGATCTGGGGGTTGGGTGAAGTGGGGGTCTTGTCTGGGAGACATAAAGAAACTGTCACCTCTCTAATGGTGTTGATGTCTGTGAACTGATAGGCGCTTTGGAGGTGATGTGTTTAACGTATGCCTGCATGCAGTGACCAAATTCTGATGCTGTTGTCTTATTTTTCATGTTGCATCCCTTCTCATTTAAACAATGTATGATGCAGCTCTGCCCCAAGAGGTACGATTGAAAAAGGAGGGCTGTCCAAAACAGGGTGTAGTTTTGATCAGTGCCTGTGTGTCGCGTGCACCCGTCTGTCTGCAGCTCTGTGGAGAGTGCATGTGCAGCCGTATTAGTGCTGAGGGTGTATCTGTCCTCACTGTTGGTGTACAGCAGTGTAAACAAACAGTTAACGTGCGACAGCCACAGATTGCCGTGCGACAGCCAATTACACCTGCGACGTCCCGTGCGCCGAGGCACGGCCCCACCATTGGCGGACGGGGGAAGCGGAGCGTGGGAGCGGGCGGAGCCTGCGTGTGAGGTGAGGGCTGAGCTGGGAGGGCCATGCGGCCTCGCTCCCCCCCATGTCTCTCGCTCTGAGGGAGGGGGTTCGCCTGGCGGCAGGTTGGAAATGTGAAGAGTCTCGGCGACAGCCCCGTGTCCTTGCGCTACCTGGCTGCCTTGAGTGACATCTCTCCGCCTGTGTGTGTGTGTGTGTGTGTGTGTGTGTGTGTGTGGGAGGGGATGATGGATGTGGTGATCGATGTGATGATGGTGCAGGGAGATGCCTGCTTCCCACAACCACCCCCCTTCCCCTTCCCTCCTCCTCCCCCTTTGATTTTGTGAAAGATGGATGATAAGGTTCCAGCCTGTGTGAAGCGCCCGGTGCTGTCCTCATTTTAGCCTCGTTGGCTCTCCGCTCCCCTAACGCAGAGAAGGGGGGGGGGGGGTGCGAGGAGACGACGGAGGAACCCGTGAATAAAAAGTGTTTTGGCCGGGGTGTCGGAGCGGAGGTTGGCGGCGGGGCAGTCGGGGCGGCGCCGGGGTTTCCTTTGTGTGCCAGCACTGTGCCGTGCCGCGCGGCACAGAGAGCTGACACAGAAGCCGGACGCACAGAAGCCGGACGCACAGCAGCGGACCGAGCACGCTCAGAGGCAGTGGCCGCGTCTGCAGATGGAGTGACAACTTCTTCTTGCTCTGTGCTGAGCGTGTATGCCGCCGAGGGGGGGTAGGGGGGTGTGGGGGGTGCGACGTTCTGAGATTAAAGCCCTACCGAAGCTGCGGCACTGTGCCTTTCTCCTTTTCACAGGTTTAGTTTTTTTTGGCTGTAATTTCGACGGGTTGTGGTGGTGGTTCGGCAGTGTCCCTAGCACGGAGCGGGCAGAAAGGGATGCCATTTCGTGTCTGTCTTTTTTTTTTTCATTATGATGTTCGGAGAGAAAGACGTTGTGGGGGGGGGGGTGTGTGTGCGTGCAGCCCCTCGATCCAAGCCTCGCTCCGCAGCCAGTCGCTTACAGCAAGCAGACAGGGAGACAGAACCCGCAGCGGTCAGCGTGTCTCGCGGGAGAGACGAACGATGACCCACGCGCTCACTCACGCGACAAAGAGACGGGACTGACCATCTGGCCGGGGAGGGGGGGCCGGAGGGGAGGGGGGGCCTTTCTCCACCGGCACAAAGGCCGGTCCGCGCCGAGCCAGAGGCACGCTGGCTCCCTTGCTCCGTCCTCACGCCGCCCTCTCTCTAAGAGAACCAAAAGTCTGCGCATCTGGAGCGAACCTCCAGCAGCCCTTCGTCCATCCTCCTCTCCCTCCCCCCCTCCCTCTAGCATCCTTTCCCTTTCCCGTTTTGTTTATTTTTCGGTAATGATTTTGTCTGTGCGTGTGTGTGTTAGTGTGTGTGTGTGTCTGCGCTTAGCGCCAAGCAAGGTTCTCTGAGGCTAACAGTCTTGTCGTCTCCCTGCGTATCGGGCTGCGGGGATCGAGGGTAAAACGAGCTGCGGAGGGGGTTTTTTTCTCTTGGAACCAAGCGGAGAATGTGCGGGCCGGGGTGGCTGGCAGGACCCGGGACCCTGCCTGGATTTCAGAGGACGGTGCGGGGAGGGGGGGGGGGGGGGGGGTTAGGCGCATGGCCCCTTGGCACCTCGGCGGACATTGGATGTGCTCCTCCTGTTCCCTGAGACCCTAACTCGTGAGCTCTCTGAATCCAAAATCACGGGGCGGGCTCTCGGGGCCCGGGCGGAGGGCACGGGCGACCCTGGATTTCGGCCATTTTCCTTCGTGGGTGGAGTCACTGCCCTGAGACCAAGGAACAAGGTGGCATGAAGGATGGGGAAGGAGAGGAAGACAGAGGAAGAGAGAGAGAGCGAGACTGTGCGCGAAGCAGGACAGGAGGCACACGATGTTCCAGAGCTCCTCTCCTCCTCGCTGTGTCCCCACGTAGCCTGCCTGAAACAGAGCGATCTTTAGCCGTGCGCCTCGGCGAGGACCTGCTACACCCCAGAGCGGGAGCAGCGTCTGCACCCTGCGATCACTGCCTGTTTCCTCGCCCGCCTCTCCTCACGCGCGTTGTGCCGGTAACCTGCGGCGTGCTGAGCGGGAACGCGGCGTCATCGATCGTAGTTTCACCTCGCACGCACTCCCAAGACGGCCGCCGCACACGTCAGCGCAGTAATGTTTCTTTTGTTCATTTCCAAAGCATAACTAATGCATTAAAAAAAGTGTATCAAAAGAGGAATTTGTAACAAATGTAATGCAGCTCAGATGTGGCAGGCTCTGACCGCTCGCGCTCCCCCGCATCTGCTTGCGATTAGGGGATGTTGACAAAATCATTTTAAAATGAAAAGTAAAACAGAGGAGAGTGGAGCCAATGTGAAAGCGTTTCGAGGAATTCACCGATTCGCTGTCTCCAAATGCCATCGTTTTTTCATCAAGGGTTTTGATAATTGAAATCTAATCGAATGCTTTGAATAAAAATGCCTTTAGCCTCTGAAAATTACAAGCACATCTTGTATAAGAGGATTACAAAAACAATGCTTTTCCCATCACCTTCATGATATTGAATATTTACATATCTTACGTATTTATGCATCTTTTTTGGAAAAAGTATACAATTAGGAGGACCTCAGAGAGGAGTGGGGACCACCCGTATGAAATTTACACGGGTAAAGAATCTCCACCCAACAGTGTCCTGAGTATTTCACTAGCTTGTCTGCTTGGCTTCAGTCTGTCCTAGCTCACCTGCTGAAGTTGTTTCTTGCCTAACAGGGCAGACGGCGTCCATATTTAGATTGGCCACAGTAACAGGTCTCCTTCCCCTGATGCAAACATATCCTGATGATAAAGTGACCGCTTTTAGTTAGTGTGATATTTCACATACGGCCAAATCTGTGGCCCAGGGCCGATCTCACTCAGGACCAGATGTGGTCCTATCAACCTTGTATGGCCACGTTGGTCTAAGAAAAGGTAGTTACTCATCTTTTTCCAGCATACATCAAAGGAGTCCTGTGCGGCTTGCTGTGTCTATTTCACAGCTGATATTCATCTTATTACATTTGGACTAGCCCTGGTTTATTACATTGTTATTACCACTCTAATTGCTAAGGTTCAGGTGAATTGAAAAAGGCAAACTGCAGTTTTGATTATCCATGGCTGCATGCATTTAAGAGGATCATTTTAATGTATCGAACCTGGAAATACCTAGTCACCTGTCAGAGAGACCCGAGGCTGTTAATTTTCAATTAGCACCTTGTGCAGTCATTTTCATAAAAGTAATGAGTTACAGGCTTAATAAGTTCATATTTAAATCAATTGTCAAGTCATCTGCTGTTTTGCCAACGTGAATTTGTAATGTTATTATATCAACTATTTTATATCTGTACTGTGCTATTTTGTACTCCATATAACAATCAAAATCGAATGTATATTGCTTCCATAACTTTGATATCTTATTCTTTTAATTGACTAGAAACCTAATAGTAAAAAGGAATAAAATTACAGAGAATATTTTCAGTGTGAGAATTGAATTGGTCATATTTTTTCACACTCTAGCATGCCGCAGTGATACTCACACAGACTGTGATGTGGTTTCCTGGTCTCCATGGTTTACTTGCTCTGCCTTTTCCACACTGAGCTTCTATCACATTTAACCAGGTATAAGCAGAGCCTGTGTGGGATTCACTTGCATGACTTTTCACTTTTTATAGGAGGTCTGAAGTGACTTCAGTTTATTTCATATATATATATATATATATATATATATATATATATATATATATATATATATATATACATATATATATATAGCAAAAAAGAAAGACAAAGCAGACTCCCTTAAGAGTTGCTATCTTTACTTCGATTTTGAAATTCAAAGAAAACTTTGTTCATTTATGCAAGTCACTGGAAAAGTCAGATGCATGACTGGCTGTTTAATTTTTATTTTACCTCAAAACGATTCATGATTCCATGTAGCTTTTCTGGTATCAAGCAAGACTTCATTAGATGATTTGTTACGCTAGCTACACATGTAAGATTGATCACAAAAATGATTGCAAATATATGCTTTTTAAAATGATTCTAGACAGACTGTCTCGCTGACATGTGTTCATGCTGAAGTACCTACAAATAAACACTCCAGGGAAATTCAGTCACTAGGAAAACGCATATTCATTTTGCTGGGTTAGTCCTGTAAAATGCAGCAGGTCGGAGGTATATTTCTATTCAGTAAACAGAGGCAGGATGGATGTTTCTGCGCCCTGCTCCCCTGAACCTATTTTAAATGGAAATCTATCCGAGAAGATTTGCTTTTTATAGAGTCAGCAGAAAGAATGAGCCGTTAGAGGGGAGTCAAAGCGCGCCCCATTATATTGGATGCTATTTTTATTTTTCTCTCTGTGGGCCAGACTTTTATTTATATATTTATTTATATCCTTACGTGCTTTTACAAATCCACATTTCTGTGTAACCACCCTGCAGAAATGTGCTGGAAAATGCAGCCTCAACAAAATTGATCCCCCCACACCTCTGTAATTATTAATTAATTAATTGATTAATTTTATTTCCACATGGAACAATGGCTGATTTCAGCTAATCAGACTCGGGCAGTGGCACTGGGCCCCCAGCAACAGCGGAGACAGCAGGATGCAGCGCGCATACCAAGCAGCCAGACACGACGCAGCGAGCGACGAGCCCTGATCTCAGCAGGACCAGACGCATATATTAGGAGCCACTATTTTAGTCTAGCCACCCGAGCTGAGGCTCATACAGGAAGCCAAGCGCAGGACTTCTGTTGCTGCGTCGTTGTATTTTTTTCTAAGCTGAAATCACATAAAAATCAAATCCCAGGGTCCATTCTCAGCATTTTTTTTTAATTTGAATAAAGACGATGTTTGCAATTCATGCCAACTATAATAAATATGGGTGAGAAATGTCTGGACAATTTTCTGAGTCTGGCTTACAATTCTCCGGGCAATTCTCTGAATATGGGTGAGAATTCTCTGGCCGATTCTCTGAATGTTGGTGAGGATTCTCAGGGCAGTTCTTGGCATTCTTGTTTGCTTTGATTCCTGGGCTATACATGCTATACGTGAGTCCTCATTTCTACATGATATTTTTAAGTCTTTAGCTTTATTTTTGTTTGTGTTAATAAATTCAATTAATCCAAAGCAATCCCAGTGGATACGACCATATATGTAGAAACCTGTTCCAAATTCCACTGTATACTGCCTTAGCACTGCATCACTCAGCTGTGTGCATGTAGAGTGCAGAAGTCAATATTACCAACATACATTTTTACACTCCAGCCTTCTTTACATTGACAAAGGACCTAGATGAATCATTACAGTAATATATATTATAATAACATTACATTTTCAAGGCCTCATATTGGAATCACTGTATTATCCTACTAAGCCACAGAGTGGATTTCATGTCAAAATAAAACATAGCTTTGATTTGATTATTCAATTCTAACATGGTTGCACAGTATCAGACGTTTATTTTGGCCTGCTCTCTCATTGGTCCACCATGAACTCCACTCAGACTTAGATAAGGATTTTGTGCTTGTCAATTGACTGTAAATTCCAAAGATTTGCCCCTGTTGACTGTCATCATGCAGGCCTAGTACTACCCAAGCATTGATCAGCTGTTCATTTTTAGCTGTTCATAGATAATTTGTTGACAAAGTTTATAAGAAGGGGTCACTTTCCTGAGAATGTGCTAGAAATCACATTTTGTCTACCAGAAATAGGTAGATAAATATATGGTACTAAGTCAAATAAATATAAATATACTTATTCTCACAAGTTTATTTAGAGAACACAACAAGAAGAGCTTAAGAACTAAAACAAGAAAGACAACATAAGAACCAACAACAGAAAAAAACCTTTGCTCACTTTTCATGTCAGGTGTTTTCATACTTTTCTCACTTCCCCGTCACTGTCAGTGAAAGTCACAATTCTGCATCATAAAAAAAAAAATTATGGCATTTATATGAATGTCACAAATGTGGATCATCACAGAATGGTTGCTGTCTGTATATCTTTAAATGACCTATTTGGTTAACATAAAGAAATACCTGGCTGTTGTGGTAACTAAATATGTGAGGTCACAGTCTTATTCAGCGCTCTTTGTGTAAGATTGAGGAGACTAAGAAAATCCATTTCCAAGGATTTTCATTGATTCAACAAGAATTCACTGTCTGATCACAGAAGCCACACGAAAACCATCACACACAGAGCTTGTCAATTAATTCCTTTTTAATTAAATGCAGTAAAACTATCAATGCAATCCCACAACAGCTTTGATGAGGTTCTTTGGTTTGTGCCATGTCAGGAGATAATTAAAACGATAGACGGGTAAATGATTAATTGCCGTGATTGATCAGTGGAATCTTCCAGAAATCCTCCTATCAGGGTCCAGTTCTTCTGCTGCTAATTCACCAAGTTAATTGAAGGATCACCAGAACGTTCAGCTTGTTGGCAGCTGCTCCCAGAAAATCAGCAATAACATCTCCTTATAACACATTTTATGTATTTAATTGGCTTCGGTAGCTGAGACTTCGAATCTTCGAGTATCTGAAATCTGCTCTAATTTTTCTCCCGTGAGGAGAATTTAAAGTGTATCTTCATTGTATGTGTAAGGGATGTAGAGGATGTATCTTGCTAATGAGACATCTCTTTGACACTCAGGTTTAACTACAACAGTAGGGTCCTTAACTCATGGAAAGTTTGTTTCTATCTAAATGTCTTGTTTCAGAAAACACCTTCTCCCTCTCATCAAATAACTGGAGGGCACAGAAACGCAAAGTGGGCAGAAGAGTTTGGCCGAGTAAATAAATACATTTTGGAAAAATGAAACCAAGGGGCAGTGTTTGGTTGGATGCTGCCAGCACAAACAGCGCAGATTGGATCTAGGATGTGTGCTGATAAACACTTTGTTCGTCCAACCATGCACTTTGCCAGGGTATCCTTCCCTCAGAGAGCAACATTCTGCACTCTTTAAGGGGCATCTGTAAATAAGCCAGACAGATCTCACGTTAGATACATTGGAAATGACAAGAAAAGGCAAGAAAAGGCAGACTGTAATTT